>NC_134354.1:111855138-112455138 GCF_048569485.1 Anomaloglossus baeobatrachus | reverse complement strand
TCATCCGGCTACTCTTGTCTGCTGTTATGTCATCAATAAACACAAATGACCCAGTGCCATTGAAAGCCATGCATGCCCATGCCATCATGTTGCCTCCACCATGTTTTACAGAGGATGTGGTGTGCCTTGGATCATGTGCCATTCCCTTTCTTCTCCAAACTTTTTTCTTCCCATCATTCTGGTACAGGTTGATCTTTGTCTCATCTGTCCATAGAATACTTTTCCAGAACTGAGCTGGCTTCATGAGGTGGTTTTCAGCAAATTTAACACTGGCCTGTCTATTTTTGGAATTGATGAATGGTTTGCATCTAGATGTGAACCCTTTGTATTTACTTTCATGGAGTCTTCTCTTTACTGTTGACTTAGAGACAGATACACCTACTTCACTGAGAGTGTTCTGGACTTCAGTTGATGTTGTGAACGGGTTCTTCTTCACCAAAGAAAGTATGCGGCGATCATCCACCACTGTTGTCATCCGTGGACGCCCAGGCCTTTTTGAGTTCCCAAGCTCACCAGTCAATTCCTTTTTTCTCAGACTGTACTCGACTGTTGATTTTGCTACTCCAAGCATCTCTGCTATCTCTCTGATGGATTTTTTCTTTTTTTTCAGCCTCAGGATGTTCTGCTTCACCTCAATTGAGAGTTCCTTAGACCGCATGTTGTCTGGTCACAGCAACAGCTTCCAAATGCAAAACCACACACCTGTAATCAACCCCAGACCTTTTAACTACTTCATTGATTACAGGTTAACGAGGGAGATGCCTTCAGAGTTAATTGCAGCCCTTAGAGTCCCTTGTCCAATTACTTTTGGTCCCTTTAAAAAGAGGAGGCTATGCATTACAGAGCTATGATTCCTAAACCCTTTCTCCGATTTGGATGTGAAAACTCTCATATTGCAGCTGGGAGTGTGCACTTTCAGCCCATATTATATATATAATTGTATTTCTGAACATGTTTTTGTAAACAGCTAAAATAACAAAACTTGTGTCACTGTCCAAATATTTCTGGACCTAACTGTACATTTTCAGCGGAGAAAGACTAGTTTAGGGTGTTCCAGGAAAGCTGCAGTCTATTTTGTAACCTATGACATCAGGGAATGAGTCCCAGCGGGTGGGGATAATAATGTGCCCACTACGTGGGGGTCCTTAGACTTGGAAATTTTTACCCACACAAGCCCCAGAACAGTAATCTGTTGATACCTTTCTTGACGCCTTACGGTAAAGGCCGCTTTACACGCTGCGACATCGCTCAAGTGATCTCGTTGGGGTCACGGAATTTGTGACACACATCCGGTCGCTTTAGCGATGCCGTTGCGTGTGACACTTTTGAGCGATTTTGCATTGTTGCAAAAACGTGCAAAATCGCTCATCGGTGACATGGGGGTCCATTCTCGAATATCGTTGCTGAAGCAGTAAAGAAGTTGTTCCTCATTCCTGCGGCAGCACACATCGGTATGTGTGACACCGCAGGAACGAGGAACCTCTCCTTACCTGCCTCCCGCCCGCAATGCGGAATGAGGGAGGTGGGCGGAATGTTCATCCCGCTAATCTCCGCCCCTCCGCTTCTATTGGGCGGCGGTTCAGTGACGCAGCTGTGACATCGCTGTGACACTAAATGAACCGCCTCCCTTAGAAAGGAGGCGTTTTGCCGGTCACAGCGACATCGCAGGGCAGGTAAGTAGTGTGACGGGTCTGGGCGATTTTGTGAGCCACGGGCAGCGATTTGCCCATGTCGCACAACCGATGGGGGCGGGAACCCACGCTAGCGATATTGGTCACGATATCGCAGCGTGTAAAGCGGCCTTTAGTCTCTGACAAACATGATAGAATCCCAGCCACGGAGGCAAAAATCATAAGTCTGACACAAGGGAGCCACACTGCTGAGCACTATAGTACCAAGTCCCGACAGTAGTCTAGGAAGGTCCACAGAGGTGTCCGCAGACACGCCCCTTTTCTTAAAGTGCCAGTATGCCCTGACCTGGAACTGCCTTTCAGTCTAGCTGAGAGGCATCAGGTATTTGAAGCACCTTCACCTTAAGGGAGGTGCCTGGACAACAAGTTCTATACACTGCTGTAACTGAGTATATGGAGAGCATGGGACAGGGGCTCATAGACTGGCCCTCAGGCTATCTATCTCTGATACCAGAGCAACCTCTGATGTTGAGGATATCTGAGCCGCTTTCCTTGCCCTGCTTCTAACCAGCCCTGATCTTATATCCCCTCCCCCAACCTCTGAGGAGGACTGGTGCAAGAGTGATAAAGCCAACAGAAATAGACAAACAGGGGAAACCAAATCTGTATCTTATGGCACACACACACACACAGACCTATAAGACAACAAAACAGTGGAACAACTCCACAACAACTCCACGCACAAAGTATTACAATCACCAGCAGGACTGGGATACAACAGCTACAGGTAGTTTAGCAAAAGCTGTAGTCGGCATGGGAAGACAGGTTTCACCATCTTAAAAAGGGAGTGACTGAGATAGGCCTCCCTCAACATGTGATCCAAAAGGTAACTGTGACACCCAGGGTTATGGGGCACTCAGTCCCGGGCAGTTTATAACTGGGAAATATCACTTTAGTGGCCATTGCTCGGTCTCATGCCCTGGGTGCTTTTTAAAAGGGGAATATTAACAGGGGATTTTTTAATAAAGTTCACACATGACGCCACTTGCGGTTTTGTGGCTATGTGGATGGAGCCGCCGCTGCACAGTTCTCACTACTGGGGCTGGTGTTAGTGGCAGCCTGGATGTTAGGCCCTCCGCAGGGCCAGACCCCAGAGGATAGGTGAGGTAGATGGGTGTTGAAAGAAGGTAGGCCACACAAGGGGTTGCAGTGTAACTGGTTCCTTTACTTACAGTAAGCTGGTAACTGGTCACCCGAGGCCGACTGGTCTCGACCACAGGTTCCCTTAGTCCCAGTGCCGGTTTAGTGACCTCTGGCTTCTTTTCCCTGCACCTATCTTTGGTTGGTGGGTCCCCGTGGCTTGGAGCAGCTGGGGGTCCCCTCCTGGTCGTCTTTTACAACAGTCTGTATGACGGTAGCGTGAACCCTGTGGGGTTGGAGTCTCTAGTTCTATTCCCTGTTCTCCCATTGCTACTGTGTCCCAAACTTCAAGGTCAGTGAGGTCCTTGATGGTCCCCTCACTGTGCACATTTTAGCAGGTCTGCCTGAAGCGTTTTCCTGACCTAGGATTCTGTACCCCGTTGGTGCGTAGTTCTGGAAGTACTCTACCATACTCCACCGGCAACTAACCGCTTGGGCCCTCAGGTCACTGTTACACTCTTGACAGTCCTTCCTTTCTCTTTCACTGTCACTGACCTTCTCCGACTACTGTCTCTCACTGACTGTCCACTGTCTGCCCCTCCCACCTGGTCATCTAGTGGACTGGATTGGCTCCACCTCTTGGTGGCCATCCATTGGTCCAACCCTAGTCTGGTAACATTCTATGGGGGAATTGGGGAAAAACAGGGATTATCTGGAGTGTTTGTGTTGTTACCGGCACAGGTCTTCTGGCTCCCGGGGTAGGCCCTGCATCCTGGTGGGGATGCAGTACCTTGTAGCTCCCTGATGGCTTCAGGGTAGCTACATAACCAACAGGCTAGTAGAAATTAACTCCTGCAATCCCAATCACTAATGAGAATACAGATGATCGACGTACGAGCCTGTCTCTGTAATTCAAAAGCGGCATAGTGTGGAGCGTCAGATACTGCAGTGTGAACAGCATCAGATGCCACCATGACACTCGATGAGTTTAGACCCAAACACCGTGTACAATTGCTAGTTCTCAAATCCCTTTGCTGTTACTGTGCTGTGTGGTGTTGCATATTTCTATCTGTGTTTCAGTGCCTTTCAAGTCTTTTGCTGCTACTATCCACTCTGGCTGCTTGTACGATATCCATTGCTGCTGCCGCAACTATCCCCGCCAGCCGCTCCTACAATACCAACCACTGCTAATGCATCCATCCATATCAGCCGAACCCACGACACCAGAGACTGTCAGTCTATGTGCGCAGTTTGCGTCAAGGTAGTTGCAGTTCTAAACACATCATCTGGCAGAAATGTTTTTTGCCAAAGTTGGTTTTGACCACAAAAGCGCTATAAATACGCTTGCGTTTTTACCGCATTTTACATGCTTTTTCACTGCATAAAATCACATGTGTTTTGACTAAAAATACAATTCTAAATAAAGTTTAAACATACAAACAGTATCAAAAAAAGGAAAAAAATGATAAATATCATGATTATTATCAATCAAAAATTGCTTATTTTATTAAAATCATAACTTTGTGGTAATAATTAGGCTTAAAATTACATTTATTTATGGATTTTCTTCATTTTAATTGTTGGACTATGTGTGTGTGTGTGTAAAGGGACATATCATGCCATTAATATTTTGCCAAAAACGCATGCAATTAATTGGTCAAAAACGCATGTTTTCTGCATCATAAAAGCATGTAAAACGCTAGAATTTTGATGTTGATTGCGTTTTGCAACTTCTCATTGACTATAATGTTAGCAAAACGCTGCCAAAATGGCAAAAAAAATTGACATGCTACTTCTTTAAACGCTGAGTTTTTGCCCAAAAATATGCAAATTAAACGCTGCATTTTGAACAGCATTGTGCGCACAAGAAATCCCAATTTCCCATAGACTTTGCTTGAAAATCAAAACGCATGCCTTTTGGCATGTAAAACACTGCAGTTCAAAACACAGCGGAAACGCAGGTAAAAACGCAAAGTGCGCACATAGCCTCAGTGTTCGTGCTTCTGGGGTCATACTGTCACAGCAGTAGTCTTCATGAGTGGCACCTGGTCTCACATTTACAGCAGAACACCCTCACCATGAAAGGCTCTGGTGAAAACCAGGTGTGTTTCTGTAGTCAAGCTAGCGTTTCTGTGTGCTGTGGCCCAGTGGGTCCACTCTCCGCTCACAGCTGCGATCATTACAGTCATTTATTCATGGGTAACTCATTTTTCTGTTCACATTTTTGTTTAATATCTAATAAGTATGTGTGGCGCCCTGGACTAGCCAGGTCGTCACAGGTACTACAACATGCACCCCCACCCCGAGATAAGCACATCAGCCAGACACAAAATCCTTGTTGCCTACCTCCAGGGGCTGATGTCCACACCAGGTGGGGTGGAGCCAGGCGGTTGGCCCCACCCATTGAGGAGTTCACAATCCTGGAGGCGGGAAAAGGAAGGCAGATCAGTTAGGGAAGTGAAGGAGTGAGGAGTAAAGTGGTAGGAGAGGAGCAAACTGACTGTGTCCGGGTACGTGGCCCGGGCACCGAGAGCAAGGTTGGCAGACAGTGGTGGCCGTATGCAGGAGAGGCAGATTAACACGGAAACGTAGGACCGGGGACGGGCGGTGGCCCACCGGTACCGAACCGAGGAGCGAAGTGAAGCCAGCACAAACCGGCAGGGCCTGCGGACCCCGACCAGGCTTGGAGTCGCCGTTAAACAGGTCAAATCCGTTAGTGACCGGAAACCCAGGGGTTTCCAAACAGCCAAGACCCGATTGAAGGCAACCGTCCAACCAGCACAAGGGAAATACAGCTACCGCCACAGCTAGAGTTCCCAGGGCCAGAGCCTGCGGGCAAAAGGGCTCCTCCGGCCCATATGCACGCTGGGGAGCGGGTTACCGGTGGGAAGCCATCGGGACCAAAGATACACAAAAGGTGCAGGGAAAGGCAGCCACCACCAACCGTCTGGGAGAAACCACAGCAGCCGGCTACGGGACCCGTCCATCTAGCCGTTTGTTTTACCAGAGACTTTGCATCCATTTGTGGCTGAGTGAGTACTACCGTGCCGTACGGCACCGCGCTGCGCAGTCCCCACGGCCCTGCACCAGTCCAGCCCTGCCTTCCCGTCACCTCACCGGGCCCCGGGACCACCAACCCCCTACCCACGGAGGGGAGAGAAACATCCTAGCTGCTCCCTGCCATCGCTCCCAGGATCCCCGTCAACAGCAGCGGTGGTGCCCCAACCTCACCACAAACCGTGGGTGGCGTCACGGACCAAATCCCCCAAACCGCACCACCCCCTTTCACTCACGGGCGAGGAGTGCTGCTCGAGTCCCCGGATCCGGCCCACCGCTCGAGCCACCGAGCGGCAGCAGCAGCGCCGGACCCGAGCGTGGAGAGCGCAGCGCCCCCCCCCCCCCCGCCCGCGACATATGCTATGAGCATCATTTTCTTGAACATTTATTTTTTACAAGAAATCCAGAAACTGTCTAAACTTAGCAGATACATAAGGAAATATAAAGGCACATTTGAAATCAGAGCATTGGTATGCCTTTAAGAATTGTGTCACATTACAAACATCGTGACTCCGCTCCAATTTAGTAGAAATGAAACACCGGAAATTGAGTAGGAACATGGGGGAATAGGGAATATTTATAGTTGGAAAAGGGAGAACAGCACTACATTCTGAAGGAAAAAAAGGTTCTGTTCACTAAAAAGAACATGGACTTAATAGTAAACTGTTTTCACAATTAAATTACACTTTTCCTTCCAAATGTTGATTCAATGAATCAAGGAGAGGACAATGCCCGAGAAGGGGTGGCAGGCGACACTATTGATGGAAAAAAGAGAAATCAGGGAAGAGCAAGTCCCTACCACAGAGACAGACAACTATGAGAAAGAAGGAGTAGGATTGGTGGCCAATAATTCCTCTTAAACCCGCAACACACATCCGTTTTTTTTGTACGTGTGCGGTATGTATTTGCACGTACCGGAGACACGGAGACCCATGTTATTCAATGGTAGATGGCACACACACGTAAAATCACACGGAACGTGTGTCCGTGTGGTAAGTACGTGTGTGCGCTTTTCTACGCGAACGACATGTCCGTTTTTGGCCGGCAGCACGCAGGCACGGACCCGCCTTAGTCTATTGGTCTGTGCCTGCACGGACCGCACACGGAGTATGTCCGTGTTCAGCACGTATCGTCCGTGTCCGTTTTTCATCACAAAATCTGAAACACTTGTTACCAATCTGTCAGGTCAATTGATGGCCATTAATTCTGGCGCCAAACATACATTTCCTGTCTCATTTGCACGCCAGACAGCAGCTGGGCACCTGTCCTCTCACTGCAGGGGAACTTTGAGCACAGAGAACAACACAGGTACTGAGCATGGCGCCCAGAATCGATACAGAGAGGCTGATTGGAGAAGTAGAGAGGCATCCAGAGCTATGGGACACACGCGTTGATGGCTACCTTGACAGGCTAATGGTGGAACGAGCATGGATGGCTGTGGCAGAGCTAGTCTACCCTAGGAATGGATGGTCTCAATGTACCCCTGGAAAGAAAAATAGATATGGTGAGTACAGATATTTGCATTGCTTCTGTCTTTACCTACATGTGCTCATTCTGTAGGCAGATCATATCCATATTTGTATAGTTTGTTTGGCATGTATTAATGGGCCTGACTCATTTTGAGCTACACTGGAGACTCACAAACAGGATAGTGTCGTTTTTTGGCCTTTTGAACTATTCATTGCAGTTTTCTAGTAATGTCAGCATGTGTATATGTGGCCTGCAAAGCATTTTATGCATGTACAAATGGCATTTCAGGGTGGGAAAGCCACTATTAGACATGTTTGAAATATATTTTTGTTTTCAATTTTGTGCTATTTCTATTGTAAATGTGCTGTGAAATGTCTATACATTTTGACTTGTATTTACATGTTTGGTTTATTATGCATGTCCCTTGGTGTCACCATGTCTGGCATGGTATCAGTAATGTGTAGTGTATAATGGAAAATCTATGTGGAACATATGGCACTTCATGGGTTTATAGACATTTTGTTTCTCATGGCTTACTGAAAGTTTTTTTTTTTTTTTGTAAGTAAAAAAGGAGATAAATGATTATACAGTGGTTTAATCTTTTTACTGGAGATCTTGTTTACTTTGTCATGCTTATTGTGTTATTATGTCACTATATGAGTGTCATTTGTTGTTATTTTCATACACATGGATGTGTGTTCCAATTTATTTAAATTGCTGCAATACACGAATAATGTTTTATTTTTGTATTGTTCAATTGTTATAATTTGTGACCTTATTATACAATTTCTTGTTTTTAAACAGTGGATCTTGTTAAACGGCGATGGCGCTCAGCCCGTGACCAGTTCAGAAGAGAATATAACCCAGTGGCAACCACAGCTGCGGCAGCCAAAAAGAAAAATATGTCCATTATGAAAGACTCACCTTCCTTATGCCCATTATGGAAGTACCAAAGTAACTTTAAACCATTACATCACATGGCGGGTTTTTTGAAATGCACACATTAATTGTTTTATTTTTTTTCTTTCTTCAAAGTACAGAGGATAATCTGGAAGATAGTGAGGAAGCCCAGTCAGCAGTATTAACAGCGACCTCTGCTTCCGAGATGGAGCCTACCTCATATCAACCACCAACAATCCCCAACACCAGCCAGCCAGACGCAGAAGAAATGTCCTCTGATTTGGGTTTGGGAACAAGTCAATCCACTAATGTAATTCCAGGCCAGTCTACAGGGCAACAAAGTGGCCCTTCACCAGTTCTTGCGGAGAGTAGTCCACAGCAACATGCAGGCACACAGCCAAGAATAACAACTAATACCATGAGCACAGTAGCCCAATCTATCCGTGGTCGCAGACATAGGCATTATGAAGATTTACGTTCCCTGCCAGATATCATTGACACCAGAATAATACACATGATGAATTCACTGATACCAGAGAGTGATGGAGAGAGTTTTGCAGCTCCCTTTCTCCCTCTCATGCATTGGTTCATGCTGATAGGCAGGACAGATTGAGGGCGTCCTTAATAACACTAATATCTGCTACCCAACGTGAGCCAGAACCCATATATTGTTTTGAAGTGATAGAGCAATGGAGAGCCAATCCACGTGGCCCACACACAAACACAACTCAACAAACTGTGGAGACCCAAACAGAAGAACATTTCTCTAATTTTCAACTAAATCCTGTAGTGCAACAAACACATATATAGTGTCCATCTTCTTCTATGGGCAGTGATGTACAAATTAGGCCAACAATTGTCCCACACCAAACAGGTACATTAATGACACAAAGGCCATCTCAACAGCCAACATTTGTCCCACAAGTACCCCAACAGACAATTTGTATGAATCAGCTCACCGTATAAAAGCTCAATCCCGATTCCGTCCTGGAGCACGGACAGGCAGTGCCACAGCCCAATGAAATGCAGAAAAAAAAGGATGTCCAGCTCTTCAGGCAAAGAATCACGTCTTTATTTCATCATGCACACACAGAGAATGACATGACCAGCACTACGCGTTTCAGGTGAAAACACTCACCCTTAATCATGATGCTGGAGAGACGGCGCTACAGAGTTTAGATGCAAATGCTGATTAGCAGAACAGATGTTTAAATCACTTAAGCACTTTACATATTCGAAAATAAAGTTACCATGAAAGTTATTACATGTAAAATAAAATACAAATACAAATACAATATAGGTATCAATAGTTTTCTGGACTAAGTTAGGAATGTATATAAATTCTGACATATCAATTGTGGTGCACAAATATACATATGCAGATATGACATCTACAAGTAAGTGCACATAAAATATATGCAAATGCATGACTATATACATGAATGAATCTGCACATATATGAGGATGCACACAGGAATTTATGTGCATAGCTACAATATTTTTTTTAAAAATGTATTTATCTCCCCCTCATGTGCTATTGAAAAATCATGCTACCTTTAATTACAATTTTGGGTACAAAATGACCAGAATTGCCTAAAATAACCCATTTTTGTGCAAGCGCTGTACTCCAATGAATTTTTAATACATTTTTTTAGGGAAATTTTTTTTTTTTTTAAAAAAATAAATTTTAATTTAATTTATTATATAGAATTTTTTTCCCCGATTTATTAATTTAGGCTGTACCCAAATAAGTGAGATGAAAATATATATTGTGTTCAAGCAGAGGCCACCAAATCGTATTGTGAGTTATAATTATCTGTCAGATAATACTGACAGAATAACCAAACTCTAAAAGTGACACAACTGGATTTTGCAATGCATTCATTTCTGATTACAGCATTTGGGATTAAATTTCAACAATTTCAAGAGGAACTAAAATGCACCCTGCGGCTGACATGCATTCCAACCAATGTGAAAGAATCCATGCGCCGCAGACAAGGCAAAGAAAATCGCATTGTGGCTGAGCAGACATAACACACAGAAACCACACAAGCCGCACATAGTGTGAATTAGGATCACATTGGTTAAAAGTGAATTTTTTATGTTTTAAGTGATTAAATTACCAATAAATATTTTCAGACCTAATGCTCATGCATCTGGTCAGTATTAATGAATATGTAATTACCCGCATTGTGGCTGAGCAAACATGACACACAGAAACCACACAAACCGCACATAGTGTGAATTAGGATCATATAGGTTAGGGGTGAATTTTTTATATTGTAAGTGACTAAATTACCTATAAATATTTTCAGACCTGATGCTCATGCATCTGGTCAGTGTTAATGAATATGTAATTACCAATAGATTTATAAGATGCAGAGATTTTTTTCGACACAATATAACACTAAAATGGACCTTCACTATTTTTTTATTTAATAGAAAATCATGAGGTCTCTGCGAAGATTCAAGCCATGAGGAAAAGTAATTCCCAGCTTGAATATCCACCAGGCCTCTCTTTTACGCAAAAAAAAATTTTTTTTATGTTGCCCCCTCTATGCGACCTATGTACCCTCTCTATGCCATATACCCGCAGAGTGTCAATTGTACCCTGATGTTTATTAATAAAATGTTTTGATAACTGAGAGGTGCCTCTGGAGGTTTTTTTATGTGTTATATCATATAAGTGTTCTTTGATGCGTATGTGAAGTTCCCGTTTAGTGCTTCCGATATATTTTAAAGTGTTTTTTCACTACAACATTACGAACAAATTTGTTAATGTCACATAATGTACCAAATAAATCAAAATTAGTAGTTGGTGCAAAATTTAAACCTAAGGCAAGAAGTGCTCTCTGTGTTTCCGATATATTATATGAAGACAAATTGATAACATCAAAATTCACATTAGAGTCTAAGTCCTTTTGGGACGCAGGGTATAGCTTTTTAGACTTGTGCTTCGTAAAAGAGAGGCCTGGTGGATATTCAAGCTGGGAATTACTTTTCCTCATGGCTTGAATCTTCGCAGAGACCTCATGATTTTCTATAAGGGTATGTGCGCACGTTGCTTTTTACCTGCTTTTTACCTGCTTTTTTGCTGCTTTTTCTTCTGCGCTGTTTAATGCCAAAATGGATGTGTTCTTCTATTCAAGCAAAGTCTATGGGAATTTGGGTTTCTTGTTCACACTATGTTGTTCAAAATGCTGCCTTTTTATGGCAGAACTTTGGTCAAAAACTCAGCTTTGCAGTGCAAAACCCAAATGGCAAAAACAATTGACATGTTGCTTCTTTGAAAAGCTGAGTTTTTGACCAAAGTTCTGCCACAAAAAGGCAGCATTTTGAACAACATAGTGTGAACAAGAAACCCAAATTCCCATAGACTTTGCTTGAATAGAAGAACACATCCATTTTGGCATTAAACAGCGCAGAAGAAAAAGCAGCAAAAAAGCAGGTAAAAAGCAGGTAAAAAGCAACGTGCGCACATACCCTAACACTTACCAGATGCATGAGCATCAGGTCTGAAAATATTTATAGGTAATTTAGTCACTGACAATATAAAAAATTCACCCCTAACCTATATGATCCTAATTCACACTATGTGCGGCTTGTGTGGTTTCTGTGTGTTACGTTTGCTCAGCCACAATGCGGGTAATTACATATTCATTAATACTGACCAGATGCATGAGCATTAGGTCTGAAAATATTTATAGGTAATTCAGTCACTCACAACATAAAAAATTCACTTTTAATCAATGTGATCCTAATTCACACTATGTGCGGCTTGTGTGGTTTCTGTGTGTTATGTTTGCTCAGCCACAATGCGATTTTCTTTGCCTTGTCTACGGCGCATGGGTTCTTTCATATTGGTTGGAATGCATGTTAGCCGCAGGGTGCATTTTAGTTCCTCTTGAAATTGTTGAAATTTAATCCCAAATGCTGTAATCAGAAATGAATGCATTGCAAAATCCAGTTGTGGCACTTTTAGGCTATGTTCGCACGTTGCGTTTTTTCCCGTGTTTCGGCAGCGTTTTCAGCAGCGTTTTTGCGCTAAAACGCATGCGTTTTTGTTTACCAGCAAAGTCAATGGGAAAAGCAGAAATCCTGTCTGCACTTTGCTTTTTTTTCTGCAGCGTTTAATTTGCATATTTGTGGTCAAAAACCATGCTGAAAAAGAAGCAGCATGTCAGTTGTTTTTGCCATTTCTGCAGCGTTTCCTTAACATTGGAGTCAATGAGAAATGGCAAAAACGCAACCAAAATCACAATTCCTGCGTTTTGCATGCTTTTTACCTGCTTTTCCACTGCGTTTTTGGCTCCAAAAACGCATGCTTTTCTGGCCAAAAATTAATGGGTTCTAATGTTCCTTTACACACACACAATAACCGAAAATTTAAATGTTAAAAAATTATAAACTTTACCTATTTTTCTGTTAAAATGTGCATAACCACTATTATTTCATTAAAATTGATAATTTTCCATATAGTTTTATTAAAAGTTAATTTTATACTTTTTTTCTCTTTTTTCATTCTTTTTGACTATTTCAACTTTATTTCTCAGTGTCTTGATCTACAAAACGCATCTGCAGAAACGCAGGTGAAAACGCAGGTAAAAAGCGCTAAAAACGCATGCGTTTTTAGCGCTAAAAAATTGTCAAAAGCCATTTGGTCAAAAACCAAGGGAAGGAAAACGTGCAGAATAAACTGCAGGTACTCCGACGCAACGTGCGCACATAGCCTTAGAGTTTGGTTATTCTGTCAGTATTATCTGACAGATAATTATAACTCACAATACGATTTGGTGTCCTCTGCTTGAACACAATATATATTTTCATCTCACTTATTTGGGTACAGCCTAAATTAATAAATCGGGGAAAAAAATTCTATATAATAAATTAAATAAAAAAAAAATATTTTTTTTTTTTAAAAAAATTCCCTAAAAAAATTTATTAAAAATTCATTGGAGTACAGCGCTTGCACAAAAATGGGTCATTTTAGGCAATTCTGGTCATTTTGTACCCAAAATTGTAATTAAAGGTGGCATGATTTTTCAATAGCACATGAGGGGGAGATAAATACATTTTTAAAAAAAATATTGTAGCTATGCACATAAATTCCTGTGTGCATCCTCATATATGTGCAGATTCATTCATGTATATAGTCATGCATTTGCATATATTTTATGTGCACTTACTTGTAGATGTCATATCTGCATATGTATATTTGTGCACCACAATTGATATGTCAGAATTTATATACATTCCTAACTTAGTCCAGAAAACTATTGATACCTATATTGTATTTGTATTTGTATTTTATTTTACATGTAATAACTTTCATGGTAACTTTATTTTCGAATATGTAAAGTGCTTAAGTGATTTAAACATCTGTTCTGCTAATCAGCATTTGCATATAAACTCTGTAGCGCCGTCTCTCCAGCATCATGATTAAGGGTGAGTGTTTTCACCTGAAACGCGTAGTGCTGGTCATGTCATTCTTTGTGTCTGCATGATGAAATAAAGATGTGATTCTTTGCCTGAAGAGCTGGACATCCTCTTTTTTCTGCACCCCAACAGACACCAATTCAAACCTCTTTTAACTATCCTAGTATTGTTAGTAATGTTCATAGACTACCTCAAATGTTTCAACAACCAACATTCTACCATGTTCCTAATAATCCACAACAACAGTACATTCAACATCAGAGTTACCCAACTAACTTCACATACACACATACTCAGCCTCTTCCAACACATCAATATGTACCACCTACACTTGGTCTTCCATCTGCTCAAACAACTAGTGTTGTGCAGCAAACATATTCTGTAGGTGTCAATGCAATGGAGACTACATAGGAAAGCATCACTAGCCTAGAGGATTTAGTTGAATCATAATGTGATATTGTATGTATTATTTTACATTTTGGTATGTTTTCTAGGGTATTGCTGGTCGGAAAACATTTTAAAATGTAACACATTACTTACTCTATATGCATGGGGTCATATTTGTGTTTTCCTTTCCAAAGATTCAATAGAAATTACTCTATCACTTCAAAAACATTACCTGCCTGTTAGAATGATGCCTTGCTCTGGACATGTTGTTTGGACCATCCATTAGAAAAAACTGGGTTTAGGGAAAAAATGCATCCACATAAACTACTACACTAACATTCAGACACCTTTATTATTAAAAATCCAGCCACTATGCAGTGTCTACATATGGTCTGGTCCCATACTTGTATTATTGCATAATAAAGTATGATGTTTTGTACGGGCTAATGTCCCTGACAAAATTCTGTAAAAAAAAATAATAAAATACAGGGTGTTTTGCAAAAGAGAACATACATACATAGGTTCAATAAAAAATCTGGACTAATTTTTACAAATCCAATTTGCCATATTTTTATTAGTCATGTACATTCAGTAGTACTGTTACTTGCAAAACAAAAATTCCTGATTTTATAGCAATAAAGTTAAATCACAATAGCTTATTGGGACCACAAACACAACCAACCAACAAAAAAAAAACACAAATTATACCTATGTATGGTCATTTTCTCTTTTGTATTACATATGTGTTTGTGATTATGTAACCAAGTGATAAAAAACTATAACAATGTCAAATTTATACATGACTATGGCGATTTAAACTAAAATAATCTTTAAACTGATTCCTCACTTGTAGACCAGAAGTGGACACAGTGGTTCTGACACTACCATTCTCTACAAATGGTGCATTTAAAGCTGGCAACTCCTCAATGTCTTCGTCATTGCTTTCATGTAATCTACAGTAATTATGTAACACTACTGTAGCTTTAATGACAGCCTTGACGGTGGTTGGTTGGAGTTGGATGGTGGTTTGATAAATGCGCCATCTTGAGGCCAAAATGCCAAAGGCACGTTCAACATAGCAATGTGCTCTGGCCAATTTGCTATTAAATAGGGCTTTTGATCTGTCCAGCCCCCTTCTGGGATATGGACGCATCAAATGCCTAGACAATGCAAACCCCTGATCTGCAACCATGACAAAAGGAATAATAGGGCCATTATTACCAGGCAATGGTCTTGGTGCAGACAAACTTAAACCATCAGACATTAATCGTCTTGCTAAATGTGAGCTTCTGAAAATGCGTGCATCTGAGGCACTGCCATAGGCCCCAATATCAGCAAATAAAAAGCAGTAGTTTGTATCTACCATGGCCAAAAAAACTACAGAAAAAAACTTATGATAATTAAAATATCTTGATGCAGAGTTCGGTGGTTTCTTCACTCTAATGTGTTTTCCGTCAATGGCACCAATACAATTAGGAAAAGCTGTTTTCTCCAAAAATTCATCTGAAATGTGCATCCATTCCTGTGTTGAAGGCAGCTACATAACATGATGCCTAAGGGTTTCTCATAGCATAGTGCAGGTATGCAGGATAATCTTGCCAATTGTAGACCTTCCCAATAAGAATTCGAAATGTAGACTGCTGATGGATTGCCCAGTTGCAAGGTAACTGAAATAGAAAAAAAACATGACATTACTTTGACTATTCATGAAAATTGATTTTCAAAACAAATATTTGTGTCATCCAATGACTGGCGAGATGCTGTGTATGACTATTATTTTATTGCTTTTGTTGGAAAAACATATGTGTTATTTACTTTCCATATTGGAAAAATAATTACTTTTCTGTTTAATAAACAAGATTGTTTGATTTATGACTCTTGTTTCTTTAATTTTGGTAGAGTTAGAATGGTAGATGTGAGCACTCAGATCATATTTTAAGATTACAATGAGGCTATGTGATCTATATAAATTTTCTGCAAAACAAATACCTAAATTTAAAATTACATAATTTCTACAAAATGATGCCTAGGAGATTTAACATGTATTTCAAAATAACAGATAAAGCATGAGTATACATGACAACACCTACCGTAAAGTCACCAACAGTATTTCCTAAGGGGAGATGCTGAGGCGCATACAGGTGTCCTGATGCTTCAAACGATGGTACACAAGGCCAAGGATGTTGTCAAATGAATTCATGGTGAGATGGCAGTAGGCTTGGAATTTTGGTGGAAATTTCCGCATTTCGCCATAGAGAATATTAAAATGCCCATGTGTTTTCCTGAGCTTCACAAGTGGGTGAATCCACATCCTTCTCTCCAGTGGTGGCTCTTCTTCAATCATATGTCGCCTAACCCCAAATCTCCTAGATATCAACCAGAGCAAATACATGGTTGCTTCATTGGAGAGAGACATTTTGGAGTGTGTATAATGTGAGAATGAGCTCAGAAGCCATGTTTTTAAAGGTTTTTTAAGCAAACTAACCAAATTGGGTAGTTAATTGACAAATTAAACACACCAGGAGCACATTATGATGGGCTAACAAGGTTATTTGTGTGAAAATATGGATCTTGAAAAACGGACGGCACATGGACTGCACACGTACGTATTTTATGTCAATACGGACATTCCAAACGCACACACGGCTCGCATACGCCATCACACGGATGCCATACGTACCGGAGAAACTCCCCTAAAAAACAGAACACGGACCCGAAAAACGGACTGTAAGACACGTACTTTTTTTTGCGGAAGTGTGTTTTAGGCCTTAGAAGTTAACTGACCTACAAATATCTGTTTTGAATAAGGGTCTATTATTTAGGCCTAGTACAACTGTGAACTGGGTCCAATGTCAGATTGATTTGCGGCGTTGTTTAGATCTCTCAAATTTAATAATTGGTTTGCTAATAATACTATTAATGAAAATAAATGTACCAATGAACTTAATTTACAACAGGTATGGTTATGTTCACATTTCCGTTGTTTTGCTTCAGTCACAATCTGTCGCCTTGAGGAATTACGGTATCCTGCAAAATATTTTACACAAATCCATTTTTTCCCCATAGACTTCTTTTAGGGACGGATTGTGACTAATGGGCTTGCGTTGCATCCGCCGCCTGACGATCAGTCGTTTACTGACTGACTGTCAGGCGGGAGCAACGCTGAATGTAAAGTTTTTTTGTGCAGCGGATCGTTTTTTTACTGTGAGCATGCGCACAGTAAAAAATTATGATCCACTGTAAATTCAGTTCCAGCAGCCAGAACGATCAGCTGATCGCCCGACTTTTGAGAGCAATCAGCTGATCGCCCGGCGGCCAGCTTTTCAGAGCGATCAGCTGATTGCCCGGTGGTTCAGAGCGATCAGCTGATCGCCCAGCGGCCACCTATTCAGAGCATTAAGCTGATCGTCTGGCTTTTGAGAGCGATCGGCCGGCGGCCGGCTTTTCAGAGCGATCAGCTGATCATTCTCTCTCTGTCATTTTTATACTGAAATAATTTCATCAAAGGAATCCGCTTTCTCATGACAATCAATTCCATTTCTTGTCACCTGTTGTACAACGCATCAGTCACAAGAGTCAAGCAACGCAGGTGACTGATGCAAAAAAACGGAAATGTGAATATAGCCTAACTCTACACAAAAAGAGTAATTTTATACCCCCAATTATTGTTCCCATGATAGAGGCATTTATCACAGCAATACAACAGAATTTAGAAATTTTGAAACATAGTACTGGTAGAAACATCCTAATTTGACAACTGGAGAATTAAAGTCCCTGTTGGAGCTTGCCCATGACGACAATATCATTATCATACCCGCTGGTAAAGGGGATGCTATCGTTGTCATGGTCAAAGCTCATACCTGGCTAAAATTAATATATAGAAAAGTCACTTGAGTTTCTTAATGTGTTAAAAAACATATTTCAACAAGCTAAATTAAAATGGATAATATCATAGATAAGGACCTGCATGATTACCTTCTTATTGAGCAACCAAATACACCAGTATTGTATATATTAGGTATATACAGTGCCTACGAGTAGTATTCAACCCCCTGCAGATTTAGCAAGTTTGATAAGATGCAAATAAGTTAGAGCCTGCAAACTTCAAACAAGAGCAGGATTTATGAACAGATGCATAAATCTTACAAACCAACAAGTTATGTTGCTCAGTTAAATTTTAATAAATTTTCAACATAAAAGTGTGGGTCAATTATTATTCAACCCCTAGGTTTAATATTTTGTGGAATAACCCTCGTTTGCAATTACAGCTAATAATCGTCTTCTATAAGACCTGATCAGGCCGGAACAGGTCTCTGGAGTTATCTTGGCCCACTCATAGTATCATAGTTTTATCATAGTTTTTTAAGGTTGAAGGGAGACTCTAAGTCCATCTAGTTCAACCCGTAGCCTAACATGTTGATCCAGAGGAAGGCAAAAAAAAACCCAATGTGGCAAACAAGTTCCAATGGGGAAAAAATTCCTTCCTGACTCCACATCCGGCAATCAGACTAGTTCCCTGGATCAATACCCTGTCATAAAATCTAATATACATAACTGGTAATATTAAATTTTTCAAGAAAGGCATCCAGGCTCTGCTTAAATGTTAGTAGTGAATCACTCATTACAACATCATGCGGCAGAGAGTTCCATAGTCTCACTGCTCGCACAGTAAAGAATCCTCGTCTGTGATTATGATTAAACCTTCTTTCCTCAAGACGTAGCGGATGCCCCCACTCCTCCATGCAGATCTTCTCCAAGTTATCTAGGTTCTTTGGGTGTCTCATGTGGACTTTAATCTTGAGCTCCTTCCACATGTGCTTTGGGTCGTTGTCTTGTTGGAAGATGAAATGACGACCCATCTTAAGATCATTGATGGAGGAGCGGAGGTTCTTGGCCAAAATCTCCAGGTAGGCCGTGAAATCCATCTTCCCATGGATGCGGACCAGATGGCCAGGCCCCTTGGCTGAGAAACAGCCCCACAGCATGATGCTGCCACCACCATGCTTGACTGTAGGGATGGTATTCTTGGGGTCGTATGCAGTGCCATCCAGTCTCCAGACGTCACGTGTGTGGTTGGCACCAAAGATCTCGATCTTGGTCTCATCAGACCAGAGAACCTTGAACCAGTCTGTCTCAGAGTCCTCCAAGTGATCATGAGCAAACTGTAGATAAGCCTTGACATGACGCTTTGAAAGTAAAGGTACCTTATGGGCTCGTCTGGAACGGAGACCATTGCGGTGGAGTACGTTACTTATGGTATTGACTGAAACCAATGTCCCCACTGCCATGAGATCTTCCCGGAGGTCCTTCCTTGTTGTCCTTGGGTTAGCCTTGACTCTTCGGACAAGCCTGGCCTCGGCACGGGTGGAAACTTTCAAAGGCTGTCCAGGCCGTGGAAGGCTAACAGTAGTTCCATAAGCCTTCCACTTCCGGATGATGCTCCCAACAGTGGAGACAGGTAGGCCCAACTCCTTGGAAAGGGTTTTGTACCCCTTGCCAGCCTTGTGACCCTCCACGATCTTGTCTCTGATGGCCTTGGAATGCTCCTTTGTCTTTCCCATGTTGACCAAGTATGAGTGCTGTTCACAAGTTTGGGGAGGGTCTTAATTAGTCAGAAAAGGCTGGAAAAAGAGATAATTAATCCAAACATGTGAAGCTCATTGTTCTTTGTGCCTGAAATACTTCTTAATACTTTAGGGGAACCAAACAGAATTCTGGTGAATTGAGGGGTTGAATAATAAATGACCCTCTGAATAAACTTTTCACAATTTAAAAAAAAAAAAAAAAAGAAAGAAATAACATTCTTTTTTGCTGCAGTGCATTTCACACTTCCAGGCTGATCTACAGTCCAAATGTCACAATGCCAAGTTAATTCCGAATGTGTAAACCTGCTAAATCTGCAGGGGGTTGAATACTACTTGTAGGCACTGTATATTACCTAGGTTACATAACTCTTTGATTAATCAAAACCAAGGGCGATCCACGAGGGGCTGCTGATAAGTCTTTTGCTTTACCCAGAAAGAAACGAGATAGGATGATAAAACTTTACATTTATTCCACATACTCTCCATTGATGTCAACACACTTGTTACATCGATATTCCAAGTTCTGTAAGCTTAGCAAGAAGAAGAATTTCGGTTGTGCCTCAAACCAGGCATCCGTAGCAGCCATGGCATCAGAAATGGGGTGACATTTGGTACCCTTGAAGTATTTCTTCAAGTTTGGAAACAGAAAATAGTTGGAGGGAAATAGATCTGGTGAATAAGGTGGGTGGTCAACCAGCTGGAAGCCCAGCTCTGCCAGTTTTTCCATGGTCGCTTGTGCAGTGTGAGTGGAGGCGTTGTCTTGCAGGAACAAGATTCCTTTGGACAGCTTGCCGCGCCTTTTGGCCTTCAGAGATGCCTTCAATTGGTCCAAAAGTTCAATGTAATACCTTGCATTGATGGTGGAACCCTTTTGAAGGTAGTCCACTAGCAACACACCAACCTTATCCCAGAACACAGAAGCCATCACCTTAGTGGCTGATTTTTGCACCCTGAACTTCTTTGGACAAGGAGAACCATTGTACCTCCACTCTTTTGACTGCTCCTTGTTTTCAGAGTAATACAAATAAAGCCAGTTCTCATCCATAGTGACCAGTCGACTCAGGAAGTTCTTATCAGTTCAGAAACACTGACAAATGGACCAGGAAGTTTTCCATTTGCAAGCTTCTCTGATCTCTTGTGAAACATTTGGGGACCCACTTAGCAGATAGCATCCTCATGTCAAATTAATGACACAAACACATTCACGGGAAATCCCCATGATGTCTGCTATTGCTTTAGTTAAAATTCGTTGATTCTCCAGTATGAGGTTGTGCATAGCATCGACGATGTCCGGAACAACAACCACTCTCGGCCGTCCAGGACGTTCCTCATCATTGGTGCTGAAGTTACCAATTTTAAATTTGGCAACTCAGTTCTTAACAGTGGAATATGAAAGGCATTGATCCCCCAATGTCTGCGACATATCACGATGAATATGCTTTGCTGCCTTTCCTTGCAGAAACAAGAATTTAATCACTCCTCTGCACTCAGTTGTTGTGAATATCACATTAAACTCCGCCATTTTGTTTTCCTGCGTGCATAGAACACTGTTGCCATAAGCAACAAGCACAAAATTTTGAAAACATATATTAGACACATAAGTCTTTCATGTGATGTAACATTTGTTAGCATAGAAACAAAACAAGATCACAAAGCCAAAGACTTATCAGTAGCCCCTCGTATAGTGTTGGGGGTGGGTGCTTTCTCCAGTAGAGTTGTTATATACCTTAGAAATACATGGTCCTATATACAAGATTCTTCAGATTTTCTAATTAAGTTGCAGAAAGTGGAATTGGATAGTAATTTCATATTGGCATCATTTGATGGTACTTCTCTCTATACATCAATTAATCATGAGCAAGGGATTATGTCAATTAAAGAAAGGATATCACTGACAGATCTTGCAGAACAAAGTCAAACCTTCATTATCTCTTTAGTGGATTATGTATTAAGACATAATTATTTTTTATTTGGAAATTAATATTATATACAACAGCGGTTAACTGCAATGGGGGCCAATATGGCCCCTGCGTATGCTAATAATGTGATGTTAGCACTGGAGGAGGGCCTTGTCTATGTGTCCCACCACTTCAGGAAAGGTGTGAGGTGGTGGAGATACAAAGATGATGTTTTCCTCCTTTGGACTGTTACAAAGTTTAAATTGATTCAGTTCTATGATTTTTAAATCAAATGGATGAGTCTATGAAATTCACGTTGCTTAGCTCTAAAGTTAGTATTTAATTTATGGATGTGATGGTTGTGATCTGATGGACTCTGTCAGTGCCTAGCATGGGTTAAGTTTCTTAAAATTCAGCCAGTTTGTTTATAAAAGGGGGATAAGACCCTCATTGTTTCTACAAGACTTTTAGGAGGCTAGTATTAAAGTTCTTGTTGGCTCATGTAATTGCTTTGGCCAGTGAAGGTCAGATACCCAGACAAATCAATTATGCGAACCTCCCAATGTATTAATATGTGTATTGCTAGATGCGATGTAACTTAGCTGTCACTCTCTCATCTCTGCCAGAGACCATTATTACTAGGGATATTTTGTATACGGCATGAAATCTAGCCAATAAGAGCCTAGTCTTATCCACCAATTGTGAAGACCCCAGTGGTCTGAATGGAGAGCTCAGGGGTATTAGAAGGAGGACTGTCCATTGCCCAGGTAGATTCTTGCTACATGATATCAATCTAGGATCTGCAGATCCGATTGGCAAGCCATAACCGAACCTGGATTATAATACTACATGTACTTCAGCATCGAATGCAAGGATTTAGCTGAGATTTGAAGGACTACCTAAGGAAGGAATCCAGCTTGGGAAAATCCAGTCACCTGACTACAGGCTTTGCGGTCCTCAGCCAGCTTCCTAAATCTGGCATTATTCCATACTCGGCGGGTGCCCACCGAAAGCGGGGTGCTGCTGGTTTGGAGTAAGTAGTCCTGGAAGTTCTAAGGCACTGACATTCTAATTCCTGGTGAGCCAGCGGAAGGGTGAGAAACTGTTGCCGATTACATTCTGTGGTTTTGCTGGTTATGTGCCATATGCCGTTAATTTTTTGGGGATCCAATAAAGTCTTAATATTGTGATTCCCTCATCCTGTGTTGTCTGAGTAGTGTTCTGCCCACGGTTAAGGAGGTCGGGTGTTCAGTTGGGATGAGCCCTGGGTCATGCTGTCTTTCTAAAGGCGGTCGGATCAGTGGACGAGAGCACCCACTGACCACCGTGTCTCCACAATGGTGTTGCAAGACAAAGGGAAGCTGACTATTTCATTATATATTAAACCTACTGATAAAAACAACCTGTTACAATAAAGAAGTCACAACCCAAAATGTATGATTCAGTCATTGCTGTAAGTCAGTTCCTTAGAGCTAAAAAAAATGATTAGCAATGAGACAGAATTGGAGTGTACAATACGCACTATGGAGAAGAAATTTGAAAAAACAGGTTATATCCAATAACTTTTAAGCATCCATAAAGAGCAGTAAAAATGTATCCATTTTAGATGCTTACTTCTAAATAGGAGCATAACTAAGAAACAAACCAATAGAATACCAATGGTATCTGGTTTCGGGGCAGAAAGTGATCAGATTGCGAATATTAGGAAGCACTGAGGAATGCTGGGTAATTTTTTGCAAATAGTCCATGAGTTTAGAAACCTTCCTTTATTTTCATATAAAACCTAAAAGAATGTTGATTCACTTTGATCAATTTAAGACCACTACACAAACATATTTGACTGGTACCAGAAGGAATGGATGTTTCCCTTGTCTGTCTTGTGTGTATTGTTCTCTTATGTTGAAGGGGGTGAATTTTACCCACCCCGTGACTCAGATGACTTATAACATCAAGCACTTTTTGACTTGTAATTCTGAATTTATTTGTTGCAATGTCCCTGTTATATTTGGTTTATTGGTAAAACAATATGTGATTTTAAAACATGTATCAATCATCATCAAAATATCATTAGGAAGAAGAGGCTTGATTTATTGGTCCTGAAGCATTTTGTGGAGGAGAAACACACTAAGAAGGTTCTGAGACTTAAAATAATAGATATTATTCCTCCATAAAGTTGCTATCCCAACTCAGTCCCTCCCCCTATTTTACCTTGCAAAATCAGTAAAAACAATTGAACCACAAAGAAGAGGTGGAGACAGAATACAAACACTTAATGGGAAGGAACTACAATGGATTTATAGGTTGAATACCCTATAGCTGGATGGTTTAAATGTTGAATTTAAGGTTTAAGGTCTCATCTATAATTTAGCCCAGAATATGTTTGAATAATATATTCCGGTGTTTTATAATGTGTTGGTTTTATTGTTTTTATGAATGGGATTTTTGTAATTGTTTGTAATTGTCTTTTTTATTTTTTCACAGATCACTTCTTTTCAAGTGGTTGTTGAGGACAATTCATCTAAAATGTTTCTTAGAATTTTTGAGTTAAAATCTTTTTTCAAAATATATTTTCTAAAAGTAAATTTTCTTAGTATTTAAATGTTATATGTCTTCTGACCTTTATTTGCATATGTTTTTTACATGGTAGTGAGTTATCTTTTTGGAATATGGGAGAGATAACAAATGTACAGTTCTTCCTAAGAGCATTCAATACCATGAGATACTATGGTATGAATAAGGGGATACACAAGACTACTTATTTTGCCCATTGCTATGGATTCTAGATGTGCCTAGTAATAGGGAAATCTATGTGATCCCATGGTGAGGCTCAATAATGAATATACTAAAGCATATATAAGGTTTGTTTTCTCCCTTGTTCTCTCCTAACTAAGATGGTGGTTAAATCCGCATGCGGCAGAGGTGAAATACATCCTGAGCACACTCGGCTGCTTGTATACGGCAAACTCCTCTACCAAGATGGCGTCTGCGAGATTTAGTTATGGAGTGCGCATGTGTGAACATAATATGTTTCCTCTCAGTTAAAGGGTCACTAACCACGTCTGCACACTGCCATGCTCAGTAGGTAAAGTGAGACGCCATTATTGACTGGTTTGATATAATATTCCATGATTACCCTTATATACTTTAGGTGAGTCGTCCCTTGATATTATATCCTGCACATGTGAACAATTATGTATATATATGCCACATAGCCCTTTATGATTAATGTATATATTGTATTGTTGATACACTTTCAAATATTATAAATAGTGCACTATGTACTCTTTTAATGTCTATGAAACAATTATATTGCACTTAATAAATTATATATATTTTAATTTATTGATTGAAGGAATTATGATTATGTAATTGCTTTGTAAGGCTATATAAGCCTCCTTGTAATACACTTGTTTACTTGAAAAAGGTTCAGTTGAACCAAAATGTTGACACTGGTCTGTTAAAGTCCCCTCTTTCTTGTATATTTTTGGAAGTGCTGCCTCTGTATTTTTGCTTTATATGTTTATTTATATTTTAATAAATATACTATTATATTTGAATAAATGCACTAGGGGCCCTGCAAACATTCATTGAATTATAATTGCGGTGCTGTTCCATTTTTCATTAGATAGATAGATAGATATATATCTTATACAGATATTTAGCCAACTACATAAATAATTAAATGAAAAAAATGAGGTGAAGTACCCCTTATTTTTGATAACTAGGGCAGGTTAAGCTGACAGCTGCAGGCTGCAACCCTCAGTTGTCAGCTTTACCGTTGCTGGTTATCAAAAGTAGAGGGGACCCCAAGCCTTTTTTTTATAATTATTTATTTAAATAAATTGAAAAAATGGCGTGTGGTCCTCCCCATTTTTGATAACTAGCCAAAGTAGACAGCTAGAGGCTGATATTATCTGGCTGGTTATTGGGCCCTTCTCAGCTTAAAAATAGCAGTCAGCAGCCGCCCCAGAAGTAGTGCATGCATTAGATGTGCAAATTCTGGCTCTTTGACCAACTCTTTCTGATTGCACTAATGCGGTGGCAATCAGGGTAATGGTTTATGAGGTTGGTGTCAGCTGTGAGTTGTCATCACTATCCCAGGTAAAAAAAACACACAAAAACAAATTAAATTATTTTAAAAAATGGCGTGGGGTCCCCCTCATTTTTGAAAACCAGTCAAGGTAAAGCAGACAGCTGAGGGCTGGTATTATCATTCTGGCAGCAGTGATGAGCTGTGATGTCATAAGGTTACCGCAGTTTACTGTGGCCTGCTCTTGCGCTATCTTTTATGAGACCTGGTTACTGTGAACTGCGTTTAGCTTATGACATCACCTCTCGTCACTGCCACTTGCTTTTTAGTTACCTTCTACGTGAGCCTCGAAGAGCACAGCGTGAGTCCCGGCAGTGGCTGCTGTTACAGCCTATGGAACTTTGTTCTCTGAACGAGGCTCCATACGCTGGTCAACTGAGTTAGAGAACGTTGTGGGACCTCCATGTGGACTACGTCAGAGTTGTGTGGGAATTATTTTGGAAATAAATTGGTGAACAATTAACTGTGTTCTGTATTTATTTCTTTAATTCTCTCTTTTCATGTTTTCCAGGTTTGCTTTTGCAGACTACTTTGAATTTGTTGGACTATGTCAGATCTGCATGGCTTTAAAGGGAAGGTGTCGCGGATTTTTATAATCCAAGCAATGATTACTTGTAAGATAACATGAAGTTATAATGTTATCTTGCAATAAATAAAGATGTCTTTCAGTTTTTATAATCTTTGAAAGCTGGCAATGGGGGCTGCCATGTCACATTCCAAGTTCTAGCACGACAGTGCAGCCTCAATTTACAGCACCTCATGGACATAGGGGATAGTAGTCGGATCCCGACCCCTTTAGTTCTGTTACTACTCAAATGGTAACGCCTTTGTGGGCTGCCCAATTCCCAGCCGTGGGTGGGTTCAGCTGCCATTTTTCCATAGCCCACGATTTTGGCTGGGCTGTATTTTTTCCCCCTACCGCCAGGATCTGAAGGAACAAGCAGCACCAGCTTCTGTCCTAACAGCTCCGCCTCCTAGAACAGAACCAGCCTAAGGCTGCTTTCACACTACGTCTTTTTAACATGCGTCCTGAACGTTTTTTTAACGCAGAAACGGATCCCGTGCAAATGCGTTTTCATTTCAATGCACTTGCAATGGACTCGCGTTAACATGCGTTCACTTGCGTTTGCGTGCGTTATAGTGAGGATCCAGCGACTTGCAGTTTTTTAACATCTTTCAAAAACGCTACTTGTAGCGTTTTTGAGCTGCGTCCAAATACTGCAAATTGCTGGATCCTGACTAAACAGCACGCAAACGCATGTGAACGCTGGCATGCTGATAGGCAGGATCCTGCTTGCTCTACTGAGCATGCCCAGAAGTCAGCCCCGTGATCAGTCTATCTCTCTCCTCCCTCTGTCTCTCTCCCCCTCTCTCTCCTCCCTCTCTCTCTGTCTCTCCCCCTCCCTCTCCTGTCTCTCTCTCCCACCTGAGAGCTGCGGACACTCCAAGGTAAATATCGGGTAACCACTTATCTTTGTTACCCGATGTTTACGTTGGTAACGTGTGCAGGGAGCCAGGCTCCTAGCAGCTGCAGACGCTCGTAACCAAAGTAAATATCGGGTATCCAAGCAAGTATACCTGATGTTTACCTTGGTTACGAGCCTCGCAGCTGTCAGATGCCGGCTCCCAGTCTGGCACGTTTAGTTCCCCTCACTCCCGATCACATGACTCCAATGCCCGCCCCTAAACATCCAGTGACAGGATCCTGCAAAGTAACACATGCGTTTGCATGCATTTTTTGCTGTAAAAGCAGGATCCGCTTTTGCAGCAAAAAACCGTTCAGGACGCATGTTAAAAAGACGTAGTGTGAAAGCAGCCTTACCGACAGCTGAAGATCAGCGTTGATCCGTTGAGGGGCGGTGTGCAGCGGTGGAGGACCGGAGCTGACCTGTGGAGTAGCGTTGAATGGTGGAGAAGCAGCGTGCAGCGGTGGCGGACCTGTACTGATCTGTGGAGCAGCGTGCAGCGGTGGAGGAGCAGCGTTCATCTGTGGAGGAGCAGCGCTGATCGGTGGAGGAGCGGCGGCGTGCAGCGGTGGAGAAACGGCGCTGATCGGTGGAGGAGCGGCGCTAATCGGTGGAGCGGCGGCGTCCAGCGGTGTAGGAGCGGCGCTGATCGGTGGAGCGGTGGCGTGCTCCTGAAGATAATAAACCACAGGAGAGTGACGGTGACAGATAACACACATATACATACTGTTACACATATACACAGACAGATCAGAGCCCCCACATATCTACAGACTTAGCAGGCTCTAACCCCAGTCTGTATATATGTGGGGGCTCTGATCTGTCTGTGTATATGTGTAACAGTATGTATATGTGTGTTATCTGTCACCGTCACTCTCCTGTGGTTTATTACCTTCAGATGCACACCACCGATCAGCGCCGCTCCTACACCGCTGGACGCCACCGCTCCACCGATCAGCGCCGCCGCTCCACCAATTAGCGCCGCTCCTTCACCGCTGCTCCTCCACCGATCAGCGCCGCTGCACGCCGCCGCTCCTCCACCGATCAGTCTGTCTGTGTGTGTGTATGTATGTGTATGTGTGTATATATATATATATATATATATATATACTGACTGTGGTTAGAGCCCCTTCCCCATATATATAAATATATGTAGAGAAGGGGTTCTAACCACTAATATATATATATATATATATATATATATATATATATATAAAATATATATATATAATATATATATATATATACATACACACAGAGGCTGTGGTTAGAGCCCCCTCCCCATATATATAATAAAATTTATATATAGGGAAGGGGCTCTAACCAATTAATATATATATATATATATATATATATATATATATATATTGTGAGACTGTGACCGGGGTTATCTATGACGGCCGGTATGTCTCGCCCCGGTTGTGCTCACTCCATGATAGAAAGTAACTCCACTCCAGGGTTAATGCTGTTTCCCTACAGGCTGAAGGAAGGGTTAAATGGAAACAGGAACAAGGGCAGGTGTGCCGGGTGTGAGGGAGTGAACACAACTCCCTGAGTTCTCTGCCGGAGAGGCACATGTGTATTGTTGTGGACTTTTGTTTGGACATTAAACCGTGTGCTGTGACCCTTGGTGCCTGGATCCTGTGTCTTCTGCTGCGCAGCCGACCACGCTACCTCACATATGGTGGAGAATCGGCGGGCATGCCAGCCCGGTGAGGTGTAGCTTCCATTTCTGGTGACCCGGTAGCACATGTCCTGGATTCAAGCGGCTATACTACAGCCCAAACCCGGCGACGCCATGGAGGAAATACTAAAGCAGCAGCAACAGATCAATGCACACCTGCTCCGGTCGTTGGATCATCAGCAGCAATCTTTGAAATTGCAGGAACAAAGGCACCAAGAACAGATGGTTCTCCTGGCCAAGTCGATCCGTGCCGGACCGGCAGCAACAACCCCGGGACCGGGTGACGACGGCAGCGTCCGGAAAGCGGTGAGACAAGCGTTGCAAAAGATGACCCCGGGGGATGATGTGGAAGCGTTCCTGGCGGTGTTTGAGCGGGTGGCCGAGCGGGAAAAGCTGCCGACCCCCCAGTGGGCTGAGGTATTGTCGCCCTATCTGACGGGGGAACCCCAAAAAGCGTACCTGGACCTCTGTACCGAGGACGCCATAGAATATGCAACCCTGAAAGCCGAAATACTGGCTCGGTTGGGGGTAAATACCTATGTACGGGCTCAGCGGGTAAATCAGTGGTTCTATGAGGAAGCCAAACCCGTACGCTCCCAGGCCTATGACTTGTTGCATCTCGTAAAAAAGTGGTTGCAGCCTGACACTCTGAGCCCGGCGCAAATGGTGGAAAGGGTAGTAGTTGATCGTTTTGTGCGCACTTTACCCGTCACCATTCAACGGTGGGTAGGACAGGGCGACCCGAGTACACTGGACCAATTAGTGTCCCTGGTAGAGCGGCATGTGGCTACGCAGGACTTGATACGGGACACTGAGACTTTGCGTACCGCCCGTCGGTCCGGCCCCTCCAAGCCTAGGGCCAAGGACCCACCGCTGACACTGGTGCAGGAGTCCGCTACCGTCCCGTCTGAGGCCGCGCCCGCCGTCCCTGAGGTCCGGAAGGTTCTGTACCCTAAACGACAACTCGTCAAGGGGGTTTCCTTCCCTATTAGATGTTGGCGGTGCCAGCGGGTGGGACATATGGAAGCCCAGTGTCCACTCACCACGGAGCCCATGGATTGTGGGGTTACCCGGCGGGGTTCAATGTATGCTCAGGTGGTGTGTACCGCTGACCTGGTCTCCCCAGAGACTGAGCCCCACTTGTGCCAAATACAGGTGAATGGATGTCCGGTTACAGGATTGTTGGATTCCGGAAGCTTAGTGACCCTTGTGCGATCAACCTTGAGGGCTAAAGTAAAGGCCACAGGACGTACCGTGGGGGTGGTTTGCATACATGGGGACCGCCGCGACTATCCCACAGGGATTGTCACCATCACAGCACCTTGCGGTCAGGTGCAACATGAGGTGGGACTTATTAACTCTCTTCTCTATGACGTGATCCTAGGAAGGGATCTGCCCTATTTTTGGACTTTATGGAAGGGACCTCCTAAGTCCCCTCAGATATTGGTCAGTCCGGGACCTGAGCCCTACAATCCTGAATCCGGGACGCCTGCCGTAGGGGTCCCCATGATAGGGACAGAATGTGAACCCGATAGGTCGCCCCTAGAGGTATTGGCAGGAGAGGCTGAGACGGTCGAGCCCATCCCGGAGTTGGAGGCGTCCCCGGATACGTTTGGGACAGCCCAACTCCAGGACCCTACATTAATACATGCCCGGAGTCGGGTGACAGTAGTTGACGGGGTGGCACAGCTGCCCGGTGCCCAGGTAAGGTACCCCCATTTCGCTCTTAAGCAGGATTTACTCTACCGAATAGATGAAATACGGGGCGTGGGGGTAGAGCAGTTGGTGGGGCCCCAGCCGTATCGCCGGCGGGTCCTCGACTTGGCTCATAAACACCTGATGAGTGGCAACCTAGGGGTCAAGAAAACGCAGGAGCGAATATTGCAAAGGTTCTATTGGCCCGGGGTCTTTGGGGAGGTAAAAAGGTTCTGCGAAACCTGCCCGGAGTGTCAGCTTACCGCACCCCTGACCCACTTTCGCAGTCCGTTGGTACCGTTACCCATTATAGAAGTCCCTTTTGAACGGATAGGGATGGATCTGGTGGGGCCCCTCGTAAAGTCTGCTCGAGGGCACCAACACATCCTAGTGATCGTTGACTATGCCACCCGGTATCCAGAGGCGATACCTCTCAGACATACTGCGACGAAGCTTATAGCTCGGGAGTTGTTTGCTGTGTTCTGCCGGGTGGGGTTGCCCAAGGAGATCCTTACGGATCAGGGGACCCCATTCATGTCTAAAGTGACCAAAGAGCTATGCCGGCTACTCCAGATCAAGCAGTTGTGCACGTCTGTGTATCATCCTCAGACGGATGGGTTAGTAGAACGATTCAATAAAACCCTGAAAACCATGCTCAAAAGGGTGATCTCCAAAGACGGGAAAGACTGGGATATGATGCTTCCCTATTTGATGTTTGCCATACGAGAGGTGCCACAGGCATCCACGGGGTTTTCGCCTTTTGAATTGTTATACGGGCGACATGCCCGGGGATTGTTGGACCTGGCAAAGGAAACATGGGAGCAAGAGCCCACCCCCCATAAAAGTGTGATTGAACACATTTTAGGAATGCAGAACCGCATAAGCGCGGTCATGCCAATTGTGAAGGAGCATTTACAGGAGGCTCAGGCCGCGCAAAGCGGCCGCTACAATAGACAAGCCACCGTGCGGACCTTTAAACCCGGGGATCGGGTGTTGGTTTTAATCCCCACGGCGGAGAGTAAATTCCTGGCTCAGTGGCAAGGCCCCTACGAGATAAAGGAAAGAGTCGGGGTGGTCAACTATAAAGTATTGCAGCCCGGTAGGCGGAAACCTGAACAAATATACCATGTCAACCTATTAAAACCTTGGCAGGAACGGGAAAGCCTGATGGTTGTTTTTTCCCCATCTCCCTCCTCTTCGGGTCGTTCACATCCGGCTCCAGCGACCTCCGGAGAGGACGAACCGGAAGTAAGGATTGGAGAAGCCCTCACCAAGACACAGAGGCGAGAGGCCAGACGGCTGGTTCAGCAGAACCCCGATGTCTTCTCCGAGCTGCCTGGTAGGACCAGTCTGATACGACATGACATTGTCACCGAGCCTCACCTGAAGGTACGCCTGAAGTCATACCGGGTGCCGGAGGCTCGAAGACAAGCCATATCAGAGGAAGTGAAGACAATGCTACGCCTGGGGGTCATCGAAAAATCCCGGAGTGAATGGGCTAGTCCCATTGTCCTAATACCAAAACCCGATGGCTCCTTAAGGTTCTGCAATGACTTTAGGAGATTGAACGAAATATCCAAGTTCGATCTCTACCCCATGCCCCGAGTGGATGAGCTGATTGATAGGTTGGGACAGGCGCGATATTTCACCACGCTCGACCTGACCAAGGGGTACTGGCAGGTGCCACTGACGGAGTCCGCCAAGGAGAAAACCGCTTTTGTTACGCCGGAGGGTCTCTTCCACTATGTTGTCTTGCCTTTTAGGCTACATGGCGCTCCGGCCACGTTCCAGAGGTTGATGGACTTGGTGCTGGAACCCCACCAGGCGTATGCATCAGCGTATCTTGATGACATCATTATTTACAGCTCTGAGTGGCAGACCCACTTGGAACAGGTACAAGCGGTGGTGAACGCGCTCCGAACAGCCGGATTGACAGCAAATCCCAAGAAATGTGCGTTGGGGCTCACGGAAGCCCGCTACTTGGGCTACGTAATAGGCCAAGGAGTGATTAAGCCCCAAATTAACAAGGTTGAGGCGATCCAGAAGTGGCCTAGACCCCTGACCACGAAGCAGGTTAGGGCCTTCCTGGGTATCGTGGGGTACTACAGGAGGTTTGTAAAAGATTTTGCGGGACTATCAGCCCCCTTGACGGACCTTCTCAAAGGCAAGAAGTCCGTCATGGTGCGCTGGACTCCGCAGGCCGAGGACTCCTTCCGGGCCCTGAAGGGGGTCCTGTGCGGACAGCCCGTTCTTGTCAACCCTGATTTCCGGAAGGAGTTCATAGTACAGACTGACGCCTCGGAGGTCGGCCTGGGTGCAGTGCTGTCTCAGGTAGTTCAGGGGGAGGAACACCCCGTCACTTTCTTAAGTAGGAAGCTCACCCCTCCCGAGCGGAATTATAGCGTAGTGGAGAAGGAGTGCCTGGCGATCAAGTGGGCCTTGGAGTCCCTACGCTATTACCTGCTGGGACGGCAGTTTCGCTTGGTGACTGATCACTCTCCGCTGGTCTGGATGAGGTCCGCCAAGGAACGGAATGCCCGGGTTACCCGGTGGTTCCTTTCTCTGCAGAACTTCCGGTTTACGGTTGAACACCGGGCCGGTAGGTTGCAGGGCAATGCCGATGCCTTGTCCCGCGGCCCGTGTTTGATGGCGGGAGTTCAACCCCGCACGCTTGAACTGAGGGGGGGGTGTGTGAGACTGTGACCGGGGTTATCTATGACGGCCGGTATGTCTCGCCCCGGTTGGGCTCACTCCATGATAGAAAGTAGCTCCACTCCAGGGTTAATGCTGTTTCCCTACAGGCTGAAGGAAGGGTTAAATGGAAACAGGAACAAGGGCAGGTGTGCCGGGTGTGAGGGAGTGAACACAACTCCCTGAGTTCTCTGCCGGAGAGGCACATGTGTATTGTTGTGGACTTTTGTTTGGACATTAAACCGTGTGCTGTGACCCTTGGTGCCTGGATCCCGTGTCTTCTGCTGCGCAGCCGACCGTGCTACCTCACAATATATATATTAGTGGTTAGAGCCCCTTCCCTACATATTGTATTGTATTTATATATATGGGGAAGGGGCTCTAACCACAGTCAGTATGTATATATATATATATATATATATATATATATATATATATATATATATATATATATATATATATATATAACACACACACACACACACACACACACACACACACACACTGATCGGTGGAGGAGCGGCGGCGTGCAGCTGTAAGGGGTGGGCAGACCCCTTACAAGGAAGCACAGGTTTTCTCTGAAGTGGTTAATGCTGTCCCCATAGAAACTGTAGAGGAGGGAGGAGGAGCCGGCAGCTTAGGGGGAAAGGAAGTGTGTGCTGAAGGGAGTTGTGTCCGGGATGGGAGAGAAGAAACAGCCAGGGGCAGAGTGTGGAGCTGAGTGGGCAGAAAGAAAGAAAGAAAGAAGGGAGCTGGAAGAACAGGGAAGCCGGAGAGAAAAGGAGCGGGCGGAACCTCATAGTGCGAAGCAGTCCCGGTGTGGGTCCGGGCTGTGGGTAGCCAGAAGTGGGAGCCGGGCGAAGAGGAGTAGTCAGGCAAGTCACCCACTTGAGGGGACGCTAGGGCAGGCTTTCCCTCAGCTAAAGGAAGCGCCACAGCACTGTGTTTTGTTACTGTCAAGTGTGGAGAATTGCGAAGAATAAAACATGTTTGTTATTTGCATTGAACCATGCCTGAAGAGTATTTGTGCGCCGGACGACATCTGCACCACCACACTCTGCCCCACCAAGACATCTCCCGTCCCGATAGTGACGGCGGAGCCAGAGGTAAGCCTGACAGAAGGGGCCACGACTACAAGCCCAGAGGCGCCCCTGGCACCCCGTTACACAGCGGCGCTGATCGGTGGAGGAGCATCGGTGAAGGAGCGGTGCTAATCGGTGGAGCGGCGGCGTCCAGCGGTGTAGGAGTGGCGCTGATCGGTGGCGTGCATTTGAAGGTAATAAACCACAGGAGAGTGATGGTGACAGATAACACGCATATACATATATATATAGTGGTTAGAGCCCCTTCCCTATATATATATATATATATATGACTGTGGTCAGAGCCCCTTCCCCCTATATATATATGACTATGCTTAGAGCCCCCCCCATATGTATATACACTGTTCACAGAGCCACAACACATATACACCTAGACTGTAAGATCAGCGCTCTCCTCTCCTGACTTCCTCTGTGCTGCTGTGGACCTGCTCCTTCCTCTGTGTCTCCGTGAGCTCCTATCAGATCAACGCTCTCCTCTCCTGACATCCTCTGTGCTGCTGTGGACCTGATCCTTCCTCTGTGTCTCCGTGAGCTCCTGTAAGATCAGCGCTCATCTCTCCTGACATCCTCTGTGCTGCTGTGGATCTGCTCCTTCCTCTGTGTCTGTCCGTGAGCTCCTGTCAGATCAGCGCTCATCTCTCCTGACATCCTCTGTGCTGCTGTGGACCTGCTCCTTCCTCTGTGTCTGTCTGTGAGCTCCTGTCAGATTAGCGCTCTCCTCTCCTGACATCTTCTGTGCTGCTGTGGACCTGCTCCTTCCTCTGTGTCTCCGTGAGCTCCTGTCAGATCAGCGCTCATCTCTCCTGACATCCTCTGTGCTGCTGTGGACCTGCTCCTTCCTCTGTGTCTCCGTGAGCTCCTGTAAGATCAGCGCTCATCTCTCCTGACATCCTCTGTGCTGCTGTGGATCTGCTCCTTCCTCTGTCTCTGTCTGTGAGCTCCTGTCAGAATCTGTGCTCTCCTCTCCTGACATCCTCTGTGCTGCTGTGGACCTGCTCCTTCCTCTGTGTCTCCGTGAGCTCCTGTAAGATCAGCGCTCATCTCTCCTGACATCCTCTGTGCTGCTGTGGACCTGCTCCTTCCTCTGTCTCTGTCTGTGAGCTCCTGTCAGATTAGCGCTCTCCTCTCCTGACATCTTCTGTGCTGCTGTGGACCTGCTCCTTCCTCTGTGTCTCCGTGAGCTCCTGTCAGATCAGCGCTCATCTCTCCTGACATCCTCTGTGCTGCTGTGGACCTGCTCCTTCCTCTGTGTCTGTCTGTGAGCCTCCTGTCAGAATCTGTGCTCTCCTCTCCTGACATCCTCTGTGCTGCTGTGGACCTGCTCCTTCCTCTGTATTTCCGTGAGCTCCTGTAAGATCAGCGCTCATCTCTCCTGACATTCTCTGTGGTGCTGTGGACCTGCTCCTTCCTCTGTGTCTGTCTGTGAGCCTCCTGTCAGAATCTGTGCTCTCCTCTCCTGACATCCTCTGTGCTGCTGTGGACCTGCTCCTTCCTCTGTGTCTCCGTGAGCTCCTGTAAGATCAGCGCTCATCTCTCCTGACATCCTCTGTGCTGCTGTGGATCTGCTCCTTCCTCTGTCTCTGTCTGTGAGCTCCTGTCAGAATCTGTGCTCTCCTCTCCTGACATCCTCTGTGCTGCTGTGGACCTGCTCCGTCCTCTGTGTCTGTCTGTGAGCTCCTGTCAGATCAGCGCTCACCTCCCCTGACATTCTCTGTGCTGCTGTGGACCTGCTCTTTCCTCTGTGTCTGTCTGTGAGCTCCTGTCAGATCAGCGCTCACCTCCCCTGACATCCTCTGTGCTGCTGTGGACCTGCTCCTTCCTCTGTGTCTGTCTGTGAGCTCCTGTCAGATCAGCGCTCACCTCCACTGACATCCTCTGTGCTGCTGTGGACCTGCTCCTTCCTCTGTGTCTCCGTGAGCTCCTGTCACAGATCAGCGCTCACCTCCCCTGACATCCTCTGTGCTGCTGTGGACCTGCTCCTTCCTCTGTGTCTGTCTGTGAGCTCCTGTCAGATCAGCGCTCACCTCCCCTGACATCCTCTGTGCTGCTGTGGACCTGCTCATTCCTCTGTCTGTCTGTGAGCTCCTGTCAGATCAGCGCTCACCTCCACTGACATCCTCTGTGCTGCTGTGGACCTGCTCCTTCCTCTGTGTCTGTCTGTGAGCTCCTGTCAGATCAGCGCTCACCTCCCCTGACATCCTCTGTGCTGCTGTGGACATGCTCCTTCCTCTGTGTCTGTCTGTGAGCTCCTGTCAGATCAGCGCTCACCTCCCCTGACATCCTCTGTGCTGCTTTGGACCTGCTTCTTCCTCTGTGTCTGTCTGTGAGCTCCTGTCAGATCAGCGCTCACCTCCCCTGACATCCTCTGTGCTGCTGTGGACCTGCTCCTTCCTCTGTGTCTGTCTGTGAGCTCCTGTCAGATCAGCGCTCACCTCCCCTGACATCCTCTGTGCTGCTGTGGAACTGCTCCTTCCTCTGTGTCTGTCTGTGAGCTCCTGTCAGATCAGCGCTCACCTCCCCTGACATCCTCTGTGCTGCTGTGGACCTGCTCCTTCCTCTGTGTCTGTCTGTGAGCTCCTGTCAGATCAGCGCTCACCTCCCCTGACATCCTCTGTGCTGCTTTGGACCTGCTTCTTCCTCTGTGTCTGTCTGTGAGCTCCTGTCAGATCAGCGCTCACCTCCCCTGACATCCTCTGTGCTGCTGTGGACCTGCTCCTTCCTCTGTGTCTGTCTGTGAGCTCCTGTCAGATCAGCGCTCACCTCCTCTGACATCCTCTGTGCTGCTGTGGAACTGCTCCTTCCTCTGTGTCTGTCTGTGAGCTCCTGTCAGATCAGCGCTCACCTCCCCTGACATCCTCTGTGCTGCTGTGGACCTGCTCCTTCCTCTGTGTCTGTCTGTGAGCTCCTGTCAGATCAGCGCTCACCTCCCCTGACATCCTCTGTGCTGCTGTGGACCTGCTCCTTCCTCTGTGTCTGTCTGTGAGCTCCTGTCAGATCAGCGCTCACCTCCCCTGACATCCTCTGTGCTGCTGTGGACCTGCTCCTTCCTCTGTGTCTGTCTGTGAGCTCCTGTCAGATCAGCGCTCACCTCCCCTGACATCCTCTGTGCTGCTGTGGACCTGCTCCTTCCTCTGTGTCTGTCTGTGAGCTCCTGTCAGATCAGCGCTCACCTCCCCTGACATCCTCTGTGCTGCTGTGGACCTGCTCCTTCCTCTGTCTGTCTGTGAGCTCCTGTCAGATCAGCGCTCACCTCCCCTGACATCCTCTGTGCTGCTGTGGACCTGCTCCTTCCTCTGTGTCTGTCTGTGAGCTCCTGTCAGATCAGCGCTCACCTCCCCTGAGATCCTCTGTGCTGCTGTGGACCTGCTCCTTCCTCTGTGTCTGTCTGTGAGCTCCTGTCAGATCAGCGCTCACCTCCCCTGACATCCTCTGTGCTGCTGTTGACCTGCTCCTTCCTCTGTGTCTGTGTGTGAGCTCCTGTCAGATCAGCGCTCACCTCCCCTGACATCCTCTGTGCTGCTGTTGACCTGCTCCTTCCTCTGTGTCTGTGTGTGAGCTCCTGTCAGATCAGCGCTCAACTCTCCTGACATTCTCTGTGCTGCTGTGGACCTGCTCCTTCCTCTGTGTCTGTCTGTGAGCTCCTGTCAGATCAGCGCTCACCTCCCCTGACATCCTCTGTGCTGCTGTGGATCTGCTCCTTCCTCTGTCTCTGTCTGTGAGCTCCTGTCAGAATCTGTGCTCTCCTCTCCTGACATCCTCTGTGCTGCTGTGGACCTGCTCCGTCCTCTGTGTCTGTCTGTGAGCTCCTGTCAGATCAGCGCTCACCTCCCCTGACATTCTCTGTGCTGCTGTGGACCTGCTCCTTCCTCTGTGTCTGTCTGTGAGCTCCTGTCAGATCAGCGCTCACCTCCCCTGACATCCTCTGTGCTGCTGTGGACCTGCTCCTTCCTCTGTCTGTCTGTGAGCTCCTGTCAGATCAGCGCTCACCTCCCCTGACATCCTCTGTGCTGCTGTGGACCTGCTCCTTCCTCTGTGTCTGTCTGTGAGCTCCTGTCAGATCAGCGCTTACCTCCCCTGACATCCTCTGTGCTGCTGTGGACCTGCTCCTTCCTCTGTGTCTGTCTGTGAGCTCCTGTCAGATCAGCGCTCACCTCCCCTGACATCCTCTGTGCTGCTGTGGACCTGCTCCTTCCTCTGTGTCTGTCTGTGAGCTCCTGTCAGATCAGCGCTCACCTCCCCTGACATCCTCTGTGCTGCTGTGGACCTGCTCCTTCCTCGGTGTCTGTCTTTGAGCTCCTGTCAGATCAGCGCTCACCTCCCCTGACATCCTCTGTGCTGCTGTGGACCTGCTCCTTCCTCTGTGTCTGTCTGTGAGCTCCTGTCAGATCAGCGCTCACCTCCCCTGACATCCTCTGTGCTGCTGTGGACCTGCTCCTTCCTCTGTGTCTGTCTGTGAGCTCCTTTCAGATCAGCGCTCACCTCCCCTGACATCCTCTGTGCTGCTGTTGACCTGCTCCTTCCTCTGTGTCTGTCTGTGAGCTCCTGTCAGATCAGCGCTCACCTCCCCTGATATCCTCTGTGCTGCTGTGGACCTGCTCCTTCCTCTGTGTCTGTCTGTGAGCTCCTGTCAGATCAGCGCTCACCTCCCCTGACATCCTCTGTGCTGCTGTGGACCTGCTCCTTCCTCTGTGTCTATCTGTGAGCTCCTGTCAGATCAGCGCTCACCTCCCCTGACATCCTCTGTGCTGCTGTGGACCTGCTCCTTCCTCTGTGTCTGTCTGTGAGCTCCTGTCAGATCAGCGCTCACCTCCCCTGACATCCTCTGTGCTGCTGTGGACCTGCTCCTTCCTCTGTCTGTCTGTGAGCTCCTGTCAGATCAGCGCTCACCTCCCCTGACATCCTCTGTGCTGCTGTGGACATGCTCCTTCCTCTGTGTCTGTCTGTGAGCTCCTGTCAGATCAGCGCTCACCTCCCCTGACATCCTCTGTGCTGCTTTGGACCTGCTTCTTCCTCTGTGTCTGTCTGTGAGCTCCTGTCAGATCAGCGCTCACCTCCCCTGACATCCTCTGTGCTGCTGTGGACCTGCTCCTTCCTCTGTGTCTGTCTGTGAGCTCCTGTCAGATCAGCGCTCACCTCCCCTGACATCCTCTGTGCTGCTGTGGAACTGCTCCTTCCTCTGTGTCTGTCTGTGAGCTCCTGTCAGATCAGCGCTCACCTCCCCTGACATCCTCTGTGCTGCTGTGGACCTGCTCCTTCCTCTGTGTCTGTCTGTGAGCTCCTGTCAGATCAGCGCTCACCTCCCCTGACATCCTCTGTGCTGCTGTGGACCTGCTCCTTCCTCTGTGTCTGTCTGTGAGCTCCTGTCAGATCAGCGCTCACCTCCCCTGACATCCTCTGTGCTGCTGTGGACCTGCTCCTTCCTCTGTGTCTGTCTGTGAGCTCCTGTCAGATCAGCGCTCACCTCCCCTGACATCCTCTGTGCTGCTGTGGACCTGCTCCTTCCTCTGTGTCTGTCTGTGAGCTCCTGTCAGATCAGCGCTCACCTCCCCTGACATCCTCTGTGCTGCTGTGGACCTGCTCATTCCTCTGTCTGTCTGTGAGCTCCTGTCAGATCAGCGCTCACCTCCACTGACATCCTCTGTGCTGCTGTGGACCTGCTCCTTCCTCTGTGTCTGTCTGTGAGCTCCTGTCAGATCAGCGCTCACCTCCCCTGACATCCTCTGTGCTGCTGTGGACATGCTCCTTCCTCTGTGTCTGTCTGTGAGCTCCTGTCAGATCAGCGCTCACCTCCCCTGACATCCTCTGTGCTGCTTTGGACCTGCTTCTTCCTCTGTGTCTGTCTGTGAGCTCCTGTCAGATCAGCGCTCACCTCCCCTGACATCCTCTGTGCTGCTGTGGACCTGCTCCTTCCTCTGTGTCTGTCTGTGAGCTCCTGTCAGATCAGCGCTCACCTCCCCTGACATCCTCTGTGCTGCTGTGGAACTGCTCCTTCCTCTGTGTCTGTCTGTGAGCTCCTGTCAGATCAGCGCTCACCTCCCCTGACATCCTCTGTGCTGCTGTGGACCTGCTCCTTCCTCTGTGTCTGTCTGTGAGCTCCTGTCAGATCAGCGCTCACCTCCCCTGACATCCTCTGTGCTGCTTTGGACCTGCTTCTTCCTCTGTGTCTGTCTGTGAGCTCCTGTCAGATCAGCGCTCACCTCCCCTGACATCCTCTGTGCTGCTGTGGACCTGCTCCTTCCTCTGTGTCTGTCTGTGAGCTCCTGTCAGATCAGCGCTCACCTCCCCTGACATCCTCTGTGCTGCTGTGGAACTGCTCCTTCCTCTGTGTCTGTCTGTGAGCTCCTGTCAGATCAGCGCTCACCTCCCCTGACATCCTCTGTGCTGCTGTGGACCTGCTCCTTCCTCTGTGTCTGTCTGTGAGCTCCTGTCAGATCAGCGCTCACCTCCTCTGACATCCTCTGTGCTGCTGTGGAACTGCTCCTTCCTCTGTGTCTGTCTGTGAGCTCCTGTCAGATCAGCGCTCACCTCCCCTGACATCCTCTGTGCTGCTGTGGACCTGCTCCTTCCTCTGTGTCTGTCTGTGAGCTCCTGTCAGATCAGCGCTCACCTCCCCTGACATCCTCTGTGCTGCTGTGGACCTGCTCCTTCCTCTGTGTCTGTCTGTGAGCTCCTGTCAGATCAGCGCTCACCTCCCCTGACATCCTCTGTGCTGCTGTGGACCTGCTCCTTCCTCTGTCTGTCTGTGAGCTCCTGTCAGATCAGCGCTCACCTCCCCTGACATCCTCTGTGCTGCTGTGGACCTGCTCCTTCCTCTGTGTCTGTCTGTGAGCTCCTGTCAGATCAGCGCTCACCTCCCCTGACATCCTCTGTGCTGCTGTGGACCTGCTCCTTCCTCTGTGTCTGTCTGTGAGCTCCTGTCAGATCAGCGCTCACCTCCCCTGACATCCTCTGTGCTGCTGTTGACCTGCTCCTTCCTCTGTGTCTGTGTGTGAGCTCCTGTCAGATCAGCGCTCACCTCCCCTGACATCCTCTGTGCTGCTGTTGACCTGCTCCTTCCTCTGTGTCTGTGTGTGAGCTCCTGTCAGATCAGCGCTCAACTCTCCTGACATTCTCTGTGCTGCTGTGGACCTGCTCCTTCCTCTGTGTCTGTCTGTGAGCTCCTGTCAGATCAGCGCTCACCTCCCCTGACATCCTCTGTGCTGCTGTGGATCTGCTCCTTCCTCTGTCTCTGTCTGTGAGCTCCTGTCAGAATCTGTGCTCTCCTCTCCTGACATCCTCTGTGCTGCTGTGGACCTGCTCCGTCCTCTGTGTCTGTCTGTGAGCTCCTGTCAGATCAGCGCTCACCTCCCCTGACATCCTCTGTGCTGCTGTGGACCTGCTCCTTCCTCTGTGTCTGTCTGTGAGCTCCTGTCAGATCAGCGCTCACCTCCCCTGACATCCTCTGTGCTGCTGTGGACCTGCTCATTCCTCTGTCTGTCTGTGAGCTCCTGTCAGATCAGCGCTCACCTCCACTGACATCCTCTGTGCTGCTGTGGACCTGCTCCTTCCTCTGTGTCTGTCTGTGAGCTCCTGTCAGATCAGCGCTCACCTCCCCTGACATCCTCTGTGCTGCTGTGGACATGCTCCTTCCTCTGTGTCTGTCTGTGAGCTCCTGTCAGATCAGCGCTCACCTCCCCTGACATCCTCTGTGCTGCTTTGGACCTGCTTCTTCCTCTGTGTCTGTCTGTGAGCTCCTGTCAGATCAGCGCTCACCTCCCCTGACATCCTCTGTGCTGCTGTGGACCTGCTCCTTCCTCTGTGTCTGTCTGTGAGCTCCTGTCAGATCAGCGCTCACCTCCCCTGACATCCTCTGTGCTGCTGTGGAACTGCTCCTTCCTCTGTGTCTGTCTGTGAGCTCCTGTCAGATCAGCGCTCACCTCCCCTGACATCCTCTGTGCTGCTGTGGACCTGCTCCTTCCTCTGTGTCTGTCTGTGAGCTCCTGTCAGATCAGCGCTCACCTCCCCTGACATCCTCTGTGCTGCTTTGGACCTGCTCCTTCCTCTGTGTCTGTCTGTGAGCTCCTGTCAGATCAGCGCTCACCTCCCCTGACATCCTCTGTGCTGCTGTGGAACTGCTCCTTCCTCTGTGTCTGTCTGTGAGCTCCTGTCAGATCAGCGCTCACCTCCCCTGACATCCTCTGTGCTGCTGTGGACATGCTCCTTCCTCTGTGTCTGTCTGTGAGCTCCTGTCAGATCAGCGCTCACCTCCCCTGACATCCTCTGTGCTGCTTTGGACCTGCTTCTTCCTCTGTGTCTGTCTGTGAGCTCCTGTCAGATCAGCGCTCACCTCCCCTGACATCCTCTGTGCTGCTGTGGACCTGCTCCTTCCTCTGTGTCTGTCTGTGAGCTCCTGTCAGATCAGCGCTCACCTCCCCTGACATCCTCTGTGCTGCTGTGGAACTGCTCCTTCCTCTGTGTCTGTCTGTGAGCTCCTGTCAGATCAGCGCTCACCTCCCCTGACATCCTCTGTGCTGCTGTGGACCTGCTCCTTCCTCTGTGTCTGTCTGTGAGCTCCTGTCAGATCAGCGCTCACCTCCCCTGACATCCTCTGTGCTGCTGTGGAACTGCTCCTTCCTCTGTGTCGTCTGTGAGCTCCTGTCAGATCAGCGCTCACCTCCCTTGACATCCTCTGTGCTGCTGTGGACCTGCTCCTTCCTCTGTGTCTGTCTGTGAGCTCCTGTCAGATCAGCGCTCACCTCCCCTGACATCCTCTGTGCTGCTGTGGACCTGCTCCTTCCTCTGTGTCTGTCTGTGAGCTCCTGTCAGATCAGCGCTCACCTCCCCTGACATCCTCTGTGCTGCTGTGGACCTGCTCCTTCCTCTGTGTCTGTCTGTGAGCTCCTGTCAGATCAGCGCTCACCTCCCCTGACATCCTCTGTGCTGCTGTGGACCTGCTCCTTCCTCTGTGTCTGTCTGTGAGCTCCTGTCAGATCAGCGCTCACCTCCCCTGACATCCTCTGTGCTGCTGTGGACCTGCTCATTCCTCTGTTCTGTCTGTGAGCTCCTGTCAGATCAGCGCTCACCTCCACTGACATCCTCTGTGCTGCTGTGGACCTGCTCCTTCCTCTGTGTCTGTCTGTGAGCTCCTGTCAGATCAGCGCTCACCTCCCCTGACATCCTCTGTGCTGCTGTGGACATGCTCCTTCCTCTGTGTCTGTCTGTGAGCTCCTGTCAGATCAGCGCTCACCTCCCCTGACATCCTCTGTGCTGCTTTGGACCTGCTTCTTCCTCTGTGTCTGTCTGTGAGCTCCTGTCAGATCAGCGCTCACCTCCCCTGACATCCTCTGTGCTGCTGTGGACCTGCTCCTTCCTCTGTGTCTGTCTGTGAGCTCCTGTCAGATCAGCGCTCACCTCCCCTGACATCCTCTGTGCTGCTGTGGAACTGCTCCTTCCTCTGTGTCTGTCTGTGAGCTCCTGTCAGATCAGCGCTCACCTCCCCTGACATCCTCTGTGCTGCTGTGGACCTGCTCCTTCCTCTGTGTCTGTCTGTGAGCTCCTGTCAGATCAGCGCTCACCTCCCCTGACATCCTCTGTGCTGCTTTGGACCTGCTTCTTCCTCTGTGTCTGTCTGTGAGCTCCTGTCAGATCAGCGCTCACCTCCCCTGACATCCTCTGTGCTGCTGTGGACCTGCTCCTTCCTCTGTGTCTGTCTGTGAGCTCCTGTCAGATCAGCGCTCACCTCCCCTGACATCCTCTGTGCTGCTGTGGAACTGCTCCTTCCTCTGTGTCTGTCTGTGAGCTCCTGTCAGATCAGCGCTCACCTCCCCTGACATCCTCTGTGCTGCTTTGGACCTGCTCCTTCCTCTGTGTCTGTCTGTGAGCTCCTGTCAGATCAGCGCTCACCTCCCCTGACATCCTCTGTGCTGCTGTGGACCTGCTCCTTCCTCTGTGTCTGTCTGTGAGCTCCTGTCAGATCAGCGCTCACCTCCCCTGACATCATCTGTGCTGCTGTGGACCTGCTCCTTCCTCTGTGTCTGTCTGTGAGCTCCTGTCAGATCAGCGCTCACCTCCCCTGACATCCTCTGTGCTGCTGTGGATCTGCTCCTTCCTCTGTGTCTGTCTGTGAGCTCCTGTCAGATCAGCGCTCACCTCCCCTGACATCCTCTGTGCTGCTGTGGACCTGCTCCTTCCTCTGTCTGTCTGTGAGCTCCTGTCAGATCAGCGCTCACCTCCCCTGACATCCTCTGTGCTGCTGTGGACCTGCTCCTTCCTCTGTGTCTGTCTGTGAGCTCCTGTCAGATCAGCGCTCACCTCCCCTGACATCCTCTGTGCTGCTGTGGACCTGCTCCTTCCTCTGTGTCTGTCTGTGAGCTCCTGTCAGATCAGCGCTCACCTCCCCTGACATCCTCTGTGCTGCTGTTGACCTGCTCCTTCCTCTGTGTCTGTGTGTGAGCTCCTGTCAGATCAGCGCTCACCTCTCCTGACATTCTCTGTGCTGCTGTGGACCTGCTCCTTCCTCTGTGTCTGTCTGTGAGCTCCTGTCAGATCAGCGCTCACCTCTCCTGACATCCTCTGTGCTCCTGCTCAAGAACACATTTCTCGTTTTGGCAAAAAATAAAAATGTTTTCTTTTCTGTGTACAACAGTTGTAAATAAAAAAGAAATTGTTTTACAATGGGATTGATGCCTTTTTATTTTTCAACCAACAAAGTTTGTTTGCTACGACTGTATTTATTTTAATATATACAAGAAAAATCCGGCACTCAAAACGGGACAACAAGAAAAAGTAGAATCCAGATGTTTTTTGCTCTGTATTAATTTTTATTTTTTTTGATTATTGCTACAATTTTTTCTTTTTATGTCCTCAGTAATAATGGTATCAACGTTTCGACAGAATCTGTCTTTTTTTCCAAGACTGTCAGTAGGGACAAGTGAAAAGCAGAGAAAAAGCAATTGAATACGTATTTGACTCGATGAAAAGCGAAAGCACCAAGTCCAGGGATCAAAAGAATAGGTGAAACACCTTGTGAATTACAAAACCAGAAGAAACATCCAGAATATGGTGTTATGCAATTTGCTATGCAAATGGTAAACAGAAGAGGAAGTAAGGGGGTGGCAGCACCCGCCGCCGCAGCTCACCCAGCGATACCCGCCGCCGCAGCTCACCCAGCGATACCCGCCACCGCAGCCATACCTCCCAACCGTCCCGGATACAGCGGGACTATCACGCTTTGCATTGTTTGTCCCGTTGACACGGGCGGGACGGCCGTCTCCCGGGCTCCGCCCACCCACTTTCTTCCCGCCTCCCTGCTTTTCCCTCCTACCATCCTAACACGTGACGTGGCATAACAGAGAGGAGCGCGCTGCCCGAAACAGCTCTGTGCTGCTGCTAAGGTATGTAAACATAATCTCCCCAGCGCTGATTCCCCTCCCTCTCCCCCCCCCCCGGCCGGAGCCTCTCTGTGCGGTCGGCCGGCCGCCTCTCTGTGCGGTCGGCCGGCCGCCTCTCTGTGCGGTCGGCCGGCCGCCTCTCTGTGCGGTCGGCCGGCCGCCTCTCTGTGCGGTCGGCTGGCCGCCTGTCTCTGCGGGCGGACGGCCGCCTGTCTGTGCGGGCGGACGGCCGCCTGTCTGTGCGGGCGGACGGCCGCCTGTCTGTGCGGGGGGACGGCCGCCTGTCTCTGCGGGCGGACGGCCGCCTGTCTGTGCGGGCGGCCCGCCGCCTCACTGTGCGGGCGGCCGGCCGCCGCCTGTCTGTGCGGGCGCCCCCCGCCGCCTGTCTGTGCGGGCGCCCCTCGCCGCCTGTCTGTGCGGGGCCCCCCGCCGCCTGTCTGTGCGGGCGCCCCCCGCCGCCTGTCTGTGCGAGCGCCCCCGCCCCCTGTCTGTGCGGGCGCCCCCCCACCGCCTGTCTGTGCGGGCGCCCCCGCCGCCTGTCTGTGCAGGCGCCCCCCGCCACCTGTCTGTGCGGGCGCCCCCCTCCGCCTGTCTGTGCGAGCGCCCCCGCCGCCTGTCTGTGCGGGCGCCCCCCGCCGCCTGTCTGTGCGGGCGCCCCCCACCGCCTGTCTGTGCGGGCGCCCCTCACCGCCTGTCTGTGCAAGCGCCCCCGCTGCCTGTCTGTGCGGGCGCCCCCCACCGCCTGTCTGTGCGAGTGCCCCCGCCGCCTGTCTGTGCGGGCGCCCCCCGCCGCCTGTCTGTGCGGGCGCCCCCCTGTCAGACAGGCGGCGGGGGGCGCCCGCACAGACAGGTGGCGGGGGGCGCCCGCACAGACAGGCCGCCTGTCTGTGCGGGCGGCCGGCCGCCTGTCTGTGAAGGCGGGCGGCCGGCCGCCTGTCTGTGAAGGCGACCGGCCGCCTCACTGTGCGGGCGACCGGCCGCCTCACTGTGGCTGCCTGCGTCTCCGTGCTGGAGGCCCGCCGGCTGCCTGCGTGTCCATGCTGGAGGCCCGCCGGCTGCCTGCGTGTCCATGCTGGAGGCCCGCCGGCTGCCTGCGTGTCCATGCTGGAGGCCCGCCGGCTGCCTGCGTGTCCATGCTGGAGGCTCGCCGGCTGCCTGCGTGTCCATGCTGGAGGCCCGCCGGCTGCCTGCGTGTCCATGCTGGAGGCCCGCCGGCTGCCTGCGTGTCCATGCTGGAGGCCCGCCGGCTGCCTGCGTGTCCATGCTGGAGGCCCGCCGGCTGCCTGCATGTCCATGCTGAATGGGTGTGGGTGGGGAGTGGATATGGGCGTGACTGTGAAATGGGTGTGGTTAGGGGGCATGGCCTAAAAATACACGCGCCGCAAACTTTGTCCCTCTTTTCCTTCTTTAAAAGTTGGGAGGTATGGCCGCAGCTCACCCAGCGATGCACGCTGCTCACCCCAGCTCTGTGTGTGTGTGGCACAAGGTCCCCATCAGGGGTGTGTGTGTGTGTGTGTGTGTGTGTGTGTGTGTGTGTGCGCGCGCCACTGCATGTGAGTACCTGTGTGTGTACCGGTGATACTGTCTGCTGAGCCGTGTATCTAATCCTCCTGTGTGATACTGTCTGCTGAGCCGTGTATCTAATCCTATCCTGTCTGCTGAGCCGTGTATCTAATCCTATCCTGTGTGATACTGTCTGCAGGGCTGTGTATCTAATCCTCTCCTGTGTGATACTGTCTGCTGAGCTGGGTGTCTAATCCTCTCCTGTGTGATACTGTCTTCTGAGCTGTGTATCTAATCCTATCGTGTGATACTGTCTGCAGAGCTGTGTATCTAATCCTCTCCTGTGTGATACTGTCTGCTGAGCTGTGTATCTAATCCTCTCCTGTGTGATACTGTGTGCTGAGCTGTGTATCTAATCCTCTCCTGTGTGATACTGTTTGCTGAGCTATGTATCTAATCCTATCGTGTGATACTGTCTGCTGAGCTGTGTATCTAATCCTCTCCTGTGTGATACTGTCTGCTGAGCTGTGTATCTAACCATCTCCTGTGTGATACTGTCTGCTGAGCTGTGTATCTAATCCTCTCCTGTGTGACTACTCTTCTGAGCTGTGTATCTAATCCTATCGTGTGACACTCTCTGCTGAGCTGTGTATCTAATCCTCTCCTGTGTGATACTGTCTGCAGAGCCATGTATCTAATCCTCTCCTGTGTGATAGTGTCTGCAGAGCCGTGTATCTAATCCTCTCCTGTGGGATACTGTCTGCTGAGCTGTGTATCTAATCCTATCCTGTGGGATACTGTCTCCTGAGCTGTGTATCTAATCCTATCCTGTGTGATACTGTCTGCTGAGCTGTGTATCTAATCCTATCCTGTGTGACACTGTCTGCTGAGCTGTGTATCTAATCCTATCCTGTGTGATACTGTCTGCAGAGCCGTGTTTCTAATCCTATCCTGTGGGCTACTGTCTGCTCAGCTGTGTATCTAATCCTATCCTGTGGGATCCTGTCTGCTGAGACTGTGTATCTAATCCTATCCTGTGGGATACTGTCTGCTGAGCTGTGTATCTAATCCTATCCTGTGTGATACTATCTGCTGAGCTGTGTATCTAATCCATCTTGTGTGATACTGTCTGCTGAGCTGTGTATCTAATCCTATCCTGTGGGATACTGTCTGCTGAGCTGGGTGTCTAATCCTCTCCTGTGTGATACTGTCTTCTGAGCTGTGTATCTAATCCTATCGTGTGATACTGTCTGCAGAGCTGTGTATCTAATCCTCTCCTGTGTGATACTGTCTGCTGAGCTGTGTATCTAATCCTCTCCTGTGTGATACTGTGTGCTGAGCTGTGTATCTAATCCTCTCCTGTGTGATACTGTTTGCTGAGCTATGTATCTAATCCTATCGTGTGATACTGTCTGCTGAGCTGTGTATCTAATCCTCTCCTGTGTGATACTGTCTGCTGAGCTGTGTATCTAACCATCTCCTGTGTGATACTGTCTGCTGAGCTGTGTATCTAATCCTCTCCTGTGTGACTACTCTTCTGAGCTGTGTATCTAATCCTATCGTGTGACACTCTCTGCTGAGCTGTGTATCTAATCCTCTCCTGTGTGATACTGTCTGCAGAGCCATGTATCTAATCCTCTCCTGTGTGATAGTGTCTGCAGAGCCGTGTATCTAATCCTCTCCTGTGGGATACTGTCTGCTGAGCTGTGTATCTAATCCTATCCTGTGGGATACTGTCTCCTGAGCTGTGTATCTAATCCTATCCTGTGTGATACTGTCTGCTGAGCTGTGTATCTAATCCTATCCTGTGTGACACTGTCTGCTGAGCTGTGTATCTAATCCTATCCTGTGTGATACTGTCTGCAGAGCCGTGTATCTAATCCTATCCTGTGGGCTACTGTCTGCTCAGCTGTGTATCTAATCCTATCCTGTGGGATCCTGTCTGCTGAGCTGTGTATCTAATCCTATCCTGTGGGATACTGTCTGCTGAGCTGTGTATCTAATCCTATCCTGTGTGATACTATCTGCTGAGCTGTGTATCTAATCCTATCTTGTGTGATACTGTCTGCTGAGCTGTGTATCTAATCCTATCCTGTGGGATACTGTCTGCTGAGCTGTGTATCTAATCCTCTCCTGTGTGATACTGTCTGCTGAGCTGTGTATCTAACCCTATCCTGTGGGATACTGTCTGCTGAGCTGTGTAGCTAATCCTATCCTGTGGGATACTGTCTGCTGAGCTGTGTATCTAATCCTATCCTGTGGGATCCTGTCTGATGAGCTGTGTATCTAATCCTATCCTGTGTGATACTGTCTGCTGAGCTGTGTATCTAATCCTCTCCTGTGTGATACTGTCTGCTGAGCTGTGTATCTAATCCTCTCCTGTGTGATACTGTCTTCTGAGCTGTGTATCTAATCCTATCGTGTGATACTGTTTGCTGAGCTGTGTATCTAATCCTCTCCTGTGTGATACTGTCTGCTGAGCTGTGTATCTAATCCTCTCCTGTGTGATACTGTCTGCAGGGCTGTGTATCTAATCCTATCGTGTGATACTGTCTGCTGAGCTGTGTATCTAATCCTCTCCTGTGTGATACTGTCTGCTGAGCTGTGTATCTAATCCTCTCCTGTGTGATACTGTCTGCTCCGCAGTGTATCTAATCCTCTCCTATGTGATACTGTCTGCAGAGCTGTGTATCTAATCCTCTCCTGTGTGATACTGTCTGCTGAGCTGTGTATCTAATCCTCTCCTGTGTGATACTGTGTGCTGAGCTGTGTATCTAATCGTCTCCTGTGTGATACTGTCTGCTGAGCTGTGTATCTAATCCTATCCTGTGGGATACTGTCTGCTGAGCTGTGTATCTAATCCTCTCCTGTGTGATACTGTCTGCTGAGCTGTGTATCTAATCCTCTCCTGTGTGATACTGTCTGCTGAGCTGTGTATCTAATCCTCTCCTGTGTGATACTGTCTACTGAGCTGTGTATCTAATCCTCTCCTGTGTGATACTGTCTGCAGGGCTGTGTATCTAATCCTATCGTGTGATACTGTCTGCTGAGCTGTGTATCTAATCCTCTCCTGTGTGATACTGTCTGCAGAGCCGTGTATCTAATCCTCTCCTGTGTGATACTGTGTGCTGAGCTGTGTATCTAATCGTCTCCTGTGTGATACTGTCTGCTGAGCTGTGTATCTAATCCTATCCTGTGGGATACTGTCTGCTGAGCTGTGTATCTAATCCTCTCCTGTGTGATACTGTCTGCTGAGCTGTGTATCTAATCCTCTCCTGTGTGATACTGTCTGCTGAGCTGTGTATCTAATCCTCTCCTGTGTGATACTGTCTGCAGGGCTGTGTATCTAATCCTCTCCTTTGTGATACTGTCTGCAGGGCTGTGTATCTAATCCTATCGTGTAATACTGTCTGCTGAGCTGTGTATCTAATCCTCTCCTGTGTGATACTGTCTGCAGAGCCGTGTATCTAATCCTCTCCTTTGTGATACTGTCTGCAGAGCCGTGTATCTAATCCTATCCTGTGGGATACTGTCTGCTGAGCTGTGTATCTAATCCTCTCCTGTGTGATACTGTCTGCTGAGCTGTGTATCTAATCCTCTCCTGTGTGATACTGTCTGCTGAGCTGTGTATCTAATCCTCTCCTGTGTGATACTGTCTACTGAGCTGTGTATCTAATCCTCTCCTGTGTGATACTGTCTGCAGGGCTGTGTATCTAATCCTATCGTGTGATACTGTCTGCTGAGCTGTGTATCTAATCCTCTCCTGTGTGATACTGTCTGCAGAGCCGTGTATCTAATCCTCTCCTGTGTGATACTGTGTGCTGAGATGTGTATCTAATCGTCCCCTGTGTGATACTGTCTGCTCAGCTGTGTATCTAATCCTATCCTGTGGGATACTGTCTGCTGAGCTGTGTATCTAATCCTCTCCTGTGTGATACTGTCTGCTGAGCTGTGTATCTAATCCTCTCCTGTGTGATACTGTCTGCTGAGCTGTGTATCTAATCCTCTCCTGTGTGATACTGTCTACTGAGCTGTGTATCTAATCCTCTCCTTTGTGATACTGTCTGCAGGGCTGTGTATCTAATCCTATCGTGTAATACTGTCTGCTGAGCTGTGTATCTAATCCTCTCCTGTGTGATACTGTCTGCAGAGCCGTGTATCTAATCCTCTCCTGTGTGATACTGTCTGCAGAGCCGTGTATCTAATCCTCTCCTGTGGGATACTGTCTCCTGAGCTGTGTATCTAATCCTATCCTGTGGGATACTGTCTGCTGAGCTGTGTATCTAATCCTATCCTGTGGGATACTGTCTCCTGAGCTGTGTATCTAATCCTATCCTGTGTGATACTGTCTGCTGAGCTGTGTATCTAATCCTATCCTGTGTGACACTGTCTGCTGAGCTGTGTATCTAATCCTATCCTGTGTGACACTGTCTGCTGAGCTGTGTATCTAATCCTATCCTGTGGGATCCTGTCTGCTGAGCTGTGTATCTAATCCTATCCTGTGGGCTACTGTCTGCTGAGCTGTGTATCTAATCCTATCCTGTGGGATCCTGTCTGCTGAGCTGTGTATCTAATCCTATCCTGTGGGATCCTGTCTGCTGAGCTGTGTATCTAATCCTATCCTGTGGGATACTGTCTGCTGAGCTGTGTATCTAATCCTATCCTGTGTGATACTATCTGCTGAACTGTGTATCTAATCCTATCTTGTGTGATACTGTCTGCTGAGCTGTGTATCTAATCCTATCCTGTGGGATACTGTCTGCTGAGCTGTGTATCTAATCCTCTCCTGTGTGATACTGTCTGCTGAGCTGTGTATCTAATCCTATCCTGTGGGATACTGTCTGCTGAGCTGTGTATCTAATCCTATCCTGTGGGATACTGTCTGCTGAGCTGTGTATCTAATCCTATCCTGTGGGATCCTGTCTGATGAGCTGTGTATCTAATCCTATCCTGTGTGATACTGTCTGCTGAGCTGTGTATCTAATCCTCTCCTGTGTGATACTGTCTGCAGGGCTGTGTATCTAATCCTATCCTGTGTGATACTGTCTGCTGAGCTGTGTATCTAATCCTCTCCTGTGTGATACTGTCTGCTGAGCTGTGTATCTAATCCTCTCCTGTGTGATACTGTCTGCTCCGCAGTGTATCTAATCCTCTCCTATGTGATACTGTCTGCAGAGCTGTGTATCTAATCCTCTCCTGTGTGATACTGTCTGCTGAGCTGTGTATCTAATCCTCTCCTGTGTGATACTGTGTGCTGAGCTGTGTATCTAATCGTCTCCTGTGTGATACTGTCTGCTGAGCTGTGTATCTAATCCTATCCTGTGGGATACTGTCTGCTGAGCTGTGTATCTAATCCTCTCCTGTGTGATACTGTCTGCTGAGCTGTGTATCTAATCCTCTCCTGTGTGATACTGTGTGCTGAGCTGTGTATCTAATCGTCTCCTGTGTGATACTGTCTACTGAGCTGTGTATCTAATCCTCTCCTGTATGATACTGTCTGCAGGGCTGTGTATCTAATCCTATCGTGTGATACTGTCTGCTGAGCTGTGTATCTAATCCTCTCCTGTGTGATACTGTCTGCAGAGCCGTGTATCTAATCCTCTCCTGTGTGATACTGTGTGCTGAGCTGTGTATCTAATCGTCTCCTGTGTGATACTGTCTGCTGAGCTGTGTATCTAATCCTATCCTGTGGGATACTGTCTGCTGAGCTGTGTATCTAATCCTCTCCTGTGTGATACTGTCTGCTGAGCTGTGTATCTAATCCTCTCCTGTGTGATACTGTCTGCTGAGCTGTGTATCTAATCCTCTCCTGTGTGATACTGTCTACTGAGCTGTGTATCTAATCCTCTCCTTTGTGATACTGTCTGCAGGGCTGTGTATCTAATCCTATCGTGTAATAATGTCTGCTGAGCTGTGTATCTAATCCTCTCCTGTGTGATACTGTCTGCAGAGCCGTGTATCTAATCCTCTCCTGTTTGATACTGTCTGCAGAGCCGTGTATCTAATCCTATCCTGTGGGATACTGTCTGCTGAGCTGTGTATCTAATCCTATCCTGTGTGATACTGTGTGCAGAGCCGTGTATCTAATCCTATCCTGTGGGATCCTGTCTACTGAGCTGTGTATCTAATTCTATCCTGTGGGCTACTGTCTGCTGAGCTGTGTATCTAATCCTCTCCTGTGTGATACTGTCTGCTGAGCTGTGTATCTAATCCTATCCTGTGGGATACTGTCTGCTGAGCTGTGTATCTAATCCTATCATGTGGGATCCTGTCTGCTGAGCTGTGTATCTAATCCTATCCTGTGGGATACTGTCTGCTGAGCTGTGTATCTAATCCTATCCTGTGGGATACTGTCTGCTGAGCTGTGTATCTAATCCTATCCTGTGGGATACTGTCTGCTGAGCTGTGTATCTGATCCTATCCTGTGTGATACTGTCTGCTGAGCTGTGTATCTAATCCTATCCTGTGTGATACTCCTGCTGTCCTTGGTGACACTTTAGACATTTCTGGTCACCAGGAAAATGGCTGTGCATCAGGGCCGGCGTCAGCACCCGGCAAACCCGGGCAAATGCCGGGGCCCTGGAGAGCCGGGGGGGCCCACTCGGCCTCGTCAGTTCTCCTGTCCCTTGGCCGGGGCCCACTCGCCTTTACAGTTCTGCGGTCCCCGGCCGAGTTCCGGGGACCGCAGTCCTCGGCAGCAATCTGCGGCGCCGTCACTTTAAGGCACGCAGACATCCTCGTTTGAATTTCATCTGTGGGCGGAGCTACCGCCTTCTCAGTCCCACAGATGAAGGAGGCGAGCTTCTGTCCGGCGCTGTGTGGGCCCCCTCTCCACCGTGACCTAATCGGGTAAGTGCCCTCCCCGCCTCCCCATTATAGGCCCCGGTGAGCTGCTTCTACCCCCTGGATGTATGCCCTGGCCCCTGCCAATTCCCCCACCCGCCGATTCCGCGGGTGTGGGCCCTGCCGAGCCGCGGGTGCTGCCAGTGCCGCTGGTGCTGTCCCCGCCAAGCCGCGGGTGTGGGCCCCACAGAGCAGCAGAGTTGTGTGCATTTGTCTGAATGTAGCAGAGTTGTATGTGTTTGTCTGAATGTAGCAGAGTTGTATGTGTTTGTCTGAATGTAGCAGAGTTGTATGTGTTTGTCTGTATGTAGCAGAGTTGTATGTGTTTGTCTGTATGTAGCAGAGTTGTATGTGTTTGTCTGTATGTAGCAGAGTTGTATGTGTTTGTATGTAGCAGAGTTGTGTGTGTTTGTCTGTATGTAGCAGAGTTGTATGTGTTTGTCTGTATGTAGCAGAGTTGTATGTGTTTGTCTGTATGTAGCAGAGTTGTATGTGTTTGTCTGTATGTAGCAGAGTTGTATGTGTTTGTCTGTATGTAGCAGAGTTGTATGTGTTTGTCTGTATGTAGCAGAGTTGTGTGTTTTGTCTGTATGTAGCAGAGTTGTATGTGTTTGTCTGTATGTAGCAGAGTTGTATGTGTTTGTCTGTATGTAGCAGAGTTGTATGTGTTTGTCTGTATGTAGCAGAGTTGTATGTGTTTGTCTGTATGTAGCAGAGTTGTATGTGTTTGTCTGTATGTAGCAGAGTTGTATGTGTTTGTCTGTATGTAGCAGAGTTGTATGTGTTTGTCTGTATGTAGCAGAGTTGTATGTGTTTGTCTGTATGTAGCAGAGTTGTATGTGTTTGTCTGTATGTAGCAGAGTTGTATGTGTTTGTCTGTATGTAGCAGAGTTGTATGTGTTTGTCTGTATGTAGCAGAGTTGTATGTGTTTGTCTGTATGTAGCAGAGTTGTATGTGTTTGTCTGTATGTAGCAGAGTTGTATGTGTTTGTCTGTATGTAGCAGAGTTTGTGTGTGTGTGTTTGTCTGTATGTAGCAGAGTTGTATGTGTTTGTCTGTATGTAGCAGAGTTGTGTGTGTGTGTCTGTCTGTATGCAGCAGACTTGTGTGTGTGTGTGTGTGTCTGTAAGTGTATATGACTGTATATATTTGTCTGTTTATATGTATTTTTGTGAGTTTGTCTTTAAATATGTATATGTTCGTATCGGTGTCTGTGTGTGGATGGGGCCCACTGGGACTCTTCCGCCCGGGGCCCACAAAAACCTGGAGCCGGCCCTGCTGTGTATTATGTCCCTACATGTCATTCTCTGTTATCTGTTGTAAACACTCAGATTAGGAGAGGGAGGCGCCATCACACATAGGAGAGCAGACTCCGCCCACTTTACGGCAGGCTGTAATCTGAGCTTTTTATACAGTCTGATTTCTGTAGGATTTCAGTAGCTGCTCCCCCTAGTGTTTAACAGTGGAAAATATCAAACTTTCTAATTTTTTTTTTGGATTTTGCTCAATTAAAAACAAATAATAATATTTAAACAAAACATTAAAACATTATTACTTTACATTTTTTCAGTTATTGGAATTTTTTTTTTTGACGATACCTTCCCTTTAAAAAAAAAAAAAATTTGGTACAAGAGGGCTAAAGCCAGGGGATGCTTTTAAAATAAAATTTTTTTTTATGTTTATTTTCCTTTACACTTACTGAGTTATATTGATGGGGATGTCTGATAGATGCCTAGACATTATTAAACCCAGGGCTTGATGCCAGCTAACAATTCACAGCTGACATCAACCTCATAAACCATTACCTTGATTGCCACCGCATCAGGGTAATAGAGAGGAGACAGGCAAAGAGCCAAACTTGGTGCATCTCATGGATGGGGCAGCTACAGGCTGCTATTTTTAAGCTGCTAAGGGCACAATAACCAGGGACCTTTCCAGCCTGATATCAACCCCCATCTGTCTGCTTTACCTTTGCTAGTTATAAAAAATGGGGGGACCATATCTCCCCTTTTTTTTTTTAATTATTTAAAGAAATAATTGTAAAAAAATATCGAGGGGTCCCATCTACTTTTGATAACCAGCCAAGGTAAAGCTGAAAGCTAAGGGTTGCATCGTACAACTGTCTGCTTTACCTGCGCTAATTATCAAAACTAGGCGGAAGCCCACATCATTTTTTTATTTAATTATTTATTTATTTGGCTATGTATCTATATCCATCTTTAAGACATAAAAAACATTCATTTCAGGTCAGTTTATACTGAATAAAAAGGACGCTCAGTGAGTATGAGATTTCTATAAATCACATTCACTTTGCTGGAACTATAAGATGCTGCGTTTTTGACACAGCAAAAATATACAGCATGAAAACCAAGGGGATGTACACTCTTAATTTTTTTTAAGAATTTTTAGAGTAGAAATAGTACAGAAACTTGCCAAATCTTCATCAAAAACTCAGTTTCTTCTCAGTTCCACTCAGTGTTTTCTCTATCCTTGTAAAAATCTCTCAAAAAAACAGGTTCCAAATGTTTTCATATTAAAAATTATTTATTTGAAAGGTAATATAAGGTTCCTTCTAATCTAAGGGAAGGGAAGGAATACACAAGCATTAGTACTGAATACAAGTTTATACTGAGGTAAGGGAAGAGATGTATATACATAAGAAGATTGCAGAAAATCTGGGGAAAATGTATCAAAAGTGGCGCAAAGTTAAGAGTAAAGCAGTACTCCATGTTTGCCCTGATCTATTTTTCATAGACAAAATCGTAACTTTAAGCTCTTAGTCCCAATGCAAAATCCGTGACACGGGCCTTATCTATCATTGTTATTTATATACTGGTGTCTTCATCAGCCTCTGCGGGCAGGAGGGCCTGGATGTCACTGCCACCTTAGCATCCAGTATAGCTGCGCCCCACTGACAAATCTTCCTCACCATGTTTTCATTCAGTAAACAGCAGAACATGAAAGCGTTGCGCTATATACATGGGAATATATGGCTGCTGAGCTCTTGGAGAACTAATGTGTTCTTCGTTTCTGGCCGGAGAACAACTATCTGTAAAAGAGAAAGTCAAAATTTATACATTTTAATTAGGGATGATCAAATTCCTCAAATATTCGGCTTCACAAATATTTTCCGAATCGGTCGCTGCTATTCGACTAGTCGCGAATATTCGATGCGCAATGTAAGTCTATGAGAAACCTGAATAACAACTATTCAGAACTATTCGGGCTTCCCATAGACTTACATTGCGCATCGAATATTCGCATAGCGGCGACGTATTCGGAAAACATTCGCGAAGCCGAATATTTGAGGTATTCGATCATCCCTAATTTTAATCCAAATAAATTCATTTCAATTTTTAGTCATTAAAAAAATGACAATACAGAGATCTGAAATTCCTCTTGGTTACTTAAGCATCTCAAAAGTCTGAGTCTTCGGAGGTCCTCTTACCAGGGAAGACGACTGTGCTAGCTGCCATGGTGCTAACTGACAAAATCATGGCGGACAGAATGAATTTTTTTGCCCGCCCCTAACATGGGTCACATGCTTAATACCACCGTATCATCACCCCTGGTGATAACAGGTAGCTCTTTGTATTCTACTAATGGATTCATTGGTCACACATCTTCATTGAAAATGGTTTTCCAATGTATTCAAAGGAATGCCAAAGCAAAATTGCATTAAATTAGGAAAGACACATTATCTGATCTGATAAATCTGCCATCACTCCAGCAGTGCCACAGACACTGATTACCCAAGTGACTGCTGCCGCTAATCACCGACCACAGAGATGTACCACTGAGCCCAGCGATTAGCTGCAGCAGTCATGTGGGCAGTGGGAAACATCACTGCAAAACAGATAAGCGCAGGGCACTGTATCTGTTAAATAATGTATCATTCATTAATTTTTGCAATTTACCCCTCTTGACTGAACTTTAGAACATATGAGAAAACCCCTTTGTACTGTATGTAAAGATTGGGGTCCTGGTGCTGAAATTACAGAGAGTAATGTGATGTCGGCTTCTCAGGGCAATCTTGTAACAAATTAACTACCCAGTGTAAATAAATGAAAGGAATTGTATAATAGATGTAAGTTACGGAGTTGGATATTTGCAATTTACTCTTTTATTAAAGATACAAGTGAAACCAGAAGTTCACATTCACTATCTAAAAAGACACATCTGCATGTTTTTCTCACTATCTGACATGAAATCAGAATAAACCTTTCCCGTTTTTGGTGAATTAGGAACCAAAATTATTTATATTTGCCAAATACCAGAATAATGAGACAGAGAATGTTTCAAGACATTTTTATTACTTTCTGCAAAGTCAATGGTTTACATACATTTAATTAATGTTTGGTACCATTCCTCTTGAACTGTAATGTAACTTGACTTGGGTCAAACGTTTTGGATCTCCTTCCACAAGCTTGTCACAATAGTTGGTAGAAATTTGCCCATTCCTTCTGACAGAACTGGTGTAACTGAGCCATGTTTGTAAGTCGCCTTGCTCGCACCGGCCTTTTCAGCTTTGCGCATTAATTTTCAATAGGATTGAGATCAGGGTTTTATGATGGCCACTCCAAAACATTGACTTTGTTTTCCTTAAGTCACTTTGTAACCAGTTTGGCAGTATGCTTTGAGTCATTTTCCAAATGGAAGACCCATTTCTGCCCTAGCTTTAAGTTCCTGGCTGATGTCTTGAGATGTTGTTTCAGAATTGACACATAATTTTCTTTCCTCATGATGCCATCTATTTTGTGAAGTGCACCAGTCCCTACTGCAGCAAAACAACCCCACAACAGGATGCTGCCACCCCTGTGTTTCACAGTTGGGATCGCGTTCTTATGCTTCAAAGCTTCTCCCTTTTTCCTGCAAACGTAACTATGGTCATTATGGGCACACAGTTCCATTTTGGTTGGACATGTCTCCAAAAGTTTAGGTCTTTGTTCCTGTGTGTATTTGCAAATATTAATCTGAGTTTTTAATGTTTCTTTTGGAGTAATGGCATCTTCCTGGCAGAGTTGTCTTTCAGCCCATGTTGATAAAGCGCTTTTTTCACTGTGGATGACAGAATCTTACCAGCTTCCACCAGCTTCTTGGGTGGATATGTACATGTATGACCAAAGAACGTTCATCTCTGGTATACAGAACCTGTCTCCTTCCTGAGCGGTATAATGACTGGACATTCCCTTCTTGTTTGTACTTGCTTTTAATTGTTTGTACAGATGAACGATGCACCTTCAGGTATCTGGAAATTGCACCCAATGATGAACCAGACTTGTGCAAGTCCACAATTCTCTTCCTGAGATCGTGGCTGATTTCTTTTAACTTTCCCATGATGCTACACAAAGAAGCAGTGTGTTTCAGGTATGCAATACAATACAGGTATGTCTCTAATTAACTGAGATTTTGCCAATAAACCTATTAGAAGCTTCCAAAGACATGACATCATCATATGGGCTGTCCCATATTGTATAAAGGCATAGTACTCTTAAGGGTGCTTTACACGTTGCGACATCGCTAGTGATTGCTAGCGATGTCACGTGCGATAGCACCCGCCCCCGTCGGTGGCACGATATGTGGTGATCACACGCACATACCTTGTCAGCGATGTCGCTGTGACCACCGAACAATCCCTCTCTCAAGGGGGAGGTGCGTTCGGCATCATAGCGACGTCACTGCAGCGTCACTAAGCGGCCGGCCAATAGAAGCGGAGGGGCCGAGATGAGTGGGACGTAACATCCCGCCCACCTCCTTCCTTCCTCATTGCCGGTGGAGGCAGGTAAGGAGATGTTCGTCGCTCCTGCGGTGTCACACATAGCGATGTGTGATGCCACAGGGACGACGAACAACATTGTACCGGTTGCTGCAGCGATATGAAGGAAATGAGCGACGTGTCAACGATCACCGTTTTTGAACGATTTTGTGCTCGTTGATCGTCGCTCATTAGTGTTACACGCTGCGATGTCGGTAACGGCGCCGGATGTGCGTCACTAACGACGTGATCCCGACAATATATCATTACCGATATCGCAGCGTGTAAAGCACCCTTTAGTGTATGTAAACGTTTGACTTTGCAGAAAGTAATAAAAATGCCTTAAAGCATTCTTTCTCTCTCATTCTGGCATTTGGCAAATATAAATCCTTTTGGTTCCTAGTTGATCTAAAAAGTTCATTGTGATTTCATGTCATATAATCAGAAAAACATGCAGATGTGTCTTTTTAGATAATGTATGTAAACTTCTGGTTTCAACTATACATTTTGCCTAAAAAATTACTAGTGGTGATGTATATTTATAGTTCATTACTATGAATGCTCTTTTGAGAGGAACACCCAATATGGCAAAGAAAATCATTATCTTGAGGGGTGGTCCAGAGAAATTTCTAAAGATTAAAGGATGGTTTTCTCAAAGAAATAGTCTTATGGGAAAGTTTCGGTGTACTATAGTAATTTACCATCACTCAGTTTTATGTTTTGAAAGTTCACTTGCCTAGCATTTGTGTTAAAGACTAATATTTTCAATGGCATGCTCCATATTGTTTGCTATTTCTGATCCTATCAGTGGCACTTGCATCCATTTAGGAAGGCTCACCATTTTCGTCTTAGGTTGCTCTCCATGGGTTCAGGTCCAGGGCTGGGATCTGGTTACATCTTACAAAATCTCGAGGATACTGATTGCCCAGGAAGACGTTTCGGCCAACCTCAGTGATCTTAGTGTTGTCGCAGATGACACGGGCTAATGTCATTCTCTCTATGGAATTCCTCTGAGCCGGGGTGAACACCCCAGGGTTCTCATAATAAAACCTAAATAGGAAAACAATTAGTAAATTTGTGACACATGGCCGCTTGGTCATATTACTTATAAATTAGCAAACGTTAGTCATAAAATATCTAAATCATTCATATTTTTAAAAATAATTACATTTCCCACGTACTATGCCTTTTGAAGGCATTATTCAGAATGGCACATTATGGATGATTTCTTCCAGAAATAGCAACATTCATTATGGGTTATGTCTGATATCAAAATCAAAAGGGGCTGACCTGTAATACCACACACCAGCTGTAGACAAGTGTGGCACTATTCCTGGAAAAAGGCAGCCAAGTTTTAAAAATATTGGTCAACCCTATAATGAAGTCCCTCATTAGTATATAGCCCACTCAATAGTATATATAAAGGGGCAATGCTATGGTGAGATCCTAGTAGCTGCACAATAATGTGGACAGACAAAATTTAGGGTTTTTTCCATGAACAAAGATCATTTTAGGCTATGTGCGCACTGGAAAATGGAATTATCTCAAGAAAATTCCGCAGGTATTCAAAGATTACCGCACCCGCGGTAAAAAACGTGGCAAACCGCACCCGAAAACCGCATGCGGTTTGCCGCGGTTTGCTGCGGTTTTACCGCGGTATTGCCGCGGTTTTGCCGCGTGCTGGTTGGTATGTGCTTTATTGCATTCAATGCAATAAAGCACATTGAAAAAAAAAAAAAAGTAATTTCATTCTGAGATAGTAGATAGATAGATAAAGAGACAGAAGAATAGATAGAGGGATAGATAGACAGATAGATAGAGGACAGATGGCTGCATTTCCCACGGTCGGCAGTGAGTTCACATTACCGGCCGTGGGAAATGACCGGTAATTACCTCTGCTGTCTTGCTGCGAGGCTGCATTCATTCAGCGCTGTGTATCAGTCGCGGCTGGATGTTAGCAGCCCAGGAGCTGTGGATTACGCCGGAGCTTTGTTTCGGGAGGGGTTAATAAAATGGTGAACGAGGCTTGTTTGTGTTTTATTTAAAATAAAAGATTTTTCTGTGTGTTTTATTCACTTTACTTACGGGTTGATCATGTCAGCTGTCCCATAGACGCTGCCATGATCAAGCCCAGAGTTAATGGCGGCGATCCGCCACCATTAACTCCTTGTATTACCCTGACTGCCACTGCTACACGGCGGCAGGAAGAGCCGGGGACACGCCGGTACTGCCGCATAATGCATGCGACAGTCCCGGGGCAGCTGCGGCTGATATTCTCGGCTGCAGGAGGTGGGAGGGAGGCGGGGGACATTAACCCTGCCCCTCTCCCTCCCCAGCCTGAGAATACCAGGCCGCCGCTGTGTGCTTACCTCGGCTGGACGGTAAATATACAGCGGAGCCCACGTGCTTTGTTTTCTATATTTCCGTTTGCTTTCTATGTGTATTTTATGTGTCTGTGTTCTATGTCTGTGATGTCTGTGTGTGTGTGTGTCTGTGATGTGTTTGTGTTTACTCTCTGCTCTGCTTCCTCTTCCTGTAATGAGATCACTTCCCTGCAAAACCGCAGGCAAGCGATGTACATTACCGCAGGTAAACCGCGAAATGCCGCAGGGAATAACGCAGGAAAACGCAGTGAACCGCACAGAATTTGCTGCCTGCGTTATTCCCTGCGGGATTTCACGATTACATTGCAGTGAATGGAGTGAAATCCCGCAGCGACGTGCGGAAAGAATTGACATGCAATTGTTTTTGCTGCGAGAATCCCGCACAAAACATGCAGCTGTCAAATTCCACCTAGTGCGCACAGGATTTTTTTTCCCCATAGGTTTTGCTGGTGATTCACTGCAGAGATGTTATGAACATAACATGCAGCAAAACCGTAAAAAATCCGCTGCAAAATCCGGTAAGTGCGCACAGGGCCTTAATCAATAGATCTTAGTATATTAATAATTTCCAGAATTGGATGTATTTCAAAAAATGTTATTGTGCTGAGATAATCTTATATACAGTATGTGTCCCTGCTATGTACTGTGTAATGGCTGAGTCTAACCGTACAGGGACATGGTCTGATCATACCACATCTCCTGGGCTGGGGAGGACAGAAAAGAGTATACAGACATTATAGCATGGGATCGCAAATGATTCTTTCTATGAGGTAACACATATTTTAAAAACAGGCAGGGAAATATTTTACCATATTTTTCGGACTATAAGACGCACCGGACTATAAGACGCACTCTGGTTTTAGAGGCGGAAAATTGGAAAATAAAATTTTAAGCAAAAAATGTGGTCATGACACACTGTTATGGGGCGAGGATCTGCTGCTGACACTGTTATGGGGGTAATGTCCCCAAATTCTCTACTAAGGTGCCGCATCCTGGTAATGATCCTCCTGCCTTGTATATACAGTATATGTCCCTCATCCTGCTATATACCGTCATCCTGCCATATGGTCGCATCCTGCTATATACTGGCATATGGCCGCATCCTGCTATATAACCCATCATGGCATATGGCCCCATCCTGCTATAAACCCCCATCCTGCTCATATACCCCCATCCTGCTCATAATATACCCCCATCCTGCTCATAATATACCCCCATCCTGCTCATAATATACCCCCATCCTGCTCATATACTCCCATCCTGCTCATATGCCCCCATCCTGCTCATATGCCCCCATCCTGCTGATATGCCCCCATCCTGCTCATATGATCCCATCCTGCTGATATGACCCCATCCTGCTCATATGACGCCATCCTGCTCATATGACCCCATCCTGCTGATATGACCCCACCCTGCTCATATGACCCCATCCTGCTCATATGACCCCATCCTGCTCATATACCCCCATCCTGCTCATATGACCCCATCCTGCTCATATGACCCCATCCTGCTCATATACCCCCATCCTGCTCATATGACCCCATCCTGCTCATATACCCCCATCCTGCTCATATGACCCCATCCTGCTCATATGACCCCATCCTGCTCATATACCCCCATCCTGCTCATATACCCCCATCCTGCTCATATGACCCCATCCTGCTCATATGACCCCATCCTGCTCATATACCCCCATCCTGCTCATATGACCCCATCCTGCTCATATACCCCCATCCTGCTCATATGAACCCATCCTGCTCATATGACCCCATCCTGCTCATATACCCCCATCCTGCTCATATGACCCCATCCTGCTCATATGACCCCATCCTGCTCATATACCCCCATCCTGCTCATATGACCCCATCCTGCTCATATGACCCCATCCTGCTCATATACCCCCATCCTGCTCATATACCCCCATCCTGCTGATATGCCCCCATCCTGCTCATATGACACCATCCTGCTCATATGCCCCCATCCTGCTCATATGACCCCATCCTGCTCATATGACCCCATCCTGCTCATAATATACCCCCATCCTGGTGTATGGCCGCATCCTGTGGCACATAAAAAAAATAAACGTTCATACTCACCTCACCTTACCTCACTGCCTGCAGCATCGCTCGTCCTTCCGTCTGTGTCATAGGCAGCGCCGCTGAGTGGAGCCATCCCAGTTACCCTGCTGCATCGCGATCATCTCCTGTGTCTGTGCCGGTGGCTGCATGTGGACACGTGCGCACAGCGATGACATCATCACTGTGTGCCCCGCTAGTCTCCACCCAGACGCCGGCACAGACACAGGAGATGATCGCGATGCAGCAGGGTAATGGGGACAGCTCCACTCAGCAGCGCTGCCGCTGACACAGACGGGAGGACATCGCGGTGCTGCAGGGGAACAGTGAGTACTGTACACTGATTCACTGCTCCCCGCGCAGATGATGATGCGCGGGGAGCAGTGAATACAGCTGCACATGATCACTCCAGGCCGTAGTTGCCAGGGGTGATCACGGCCGACTGTTTATCCTCCGCCCCCATCATCCCGCCCACCTGTCAGTGACTGCTTCAGCGCTGAGGGATGATGGGCAGGGGATGGGCGTGCATATTAAATGAGCGGGTCCACGTGGTCACGGCAGGCTGCTACAGCCTGCTCGTGCCCCCGATGACCCGCTGCACCGCAGCACCCTCATTCCCCGCAGCCACATTCAGACCATAAGACGCACCCCCCACTTTCCCCCAACATTTGTGGGAAAAAAGTGCGTCTTATGGTCCGAAAAATACGGTACCTCACAAAATTAATCTTCTATAATCCCTGTAATGTATGTATACTTTCTTTTGCTTTCTCCCCATCCCAGGAGATGTGGTATGATCAGACCATGTCCCTGTATGGTCAGACAAGGCCATTACATAGTATATAGCAGGGGCACATATAGGAGATTATCTCAGCACAGGAACATATTTTTTAAACATCCAATTGGGGAATGTATTGTTATTCCAATATCAAATTCATTAAAATTAACTTTGTTAGTGGGAAAACCCTTTTATCCCCGACAATTATTTTGGGGCCCAATGATTATTAGACTATTGTCCAAACGCATTGAGAAAGTTGGGTTCAGCCTTTAATTTCGTTTTTCCCTAAAACTTAAAATTAGGATATATTATTATACGGATTTATATATTTTCACATCAAAATTTAGGATTTAACCACAATATCAGTCAGAGGGACACATCTGATGAGATTTTTGCTTTTTGTCACCAGATCAAAAGTGGCCTGTTTGTGCTCTTATTTTTCTGATTTTTATAGTCCTTACAAGGGGATGTGGCTCACAGGGTAATAACACGGATGAACCTCAAGACACACACCCAGAGAATCCTGTGAGCCACTCTCACGTCTAAAGAGTCAAATTAGCGCAAAACAAAAAGTCCCATATCCCTGGCACCATATGGTGGATTTAAAACATAAAAATAAAAAAAAACGGTTACGCAGGGGAGCTGCAGGCAAAAAATAATAACAAAAAAAGTAGCCACTTTTGGCCAGGTGACAGGTCCTCCTTAAGCATTTTACATCCTCATTGAAATGTTTTATGTTTTTTTTTTCTTTGTAAATTAACTTACCGGTCTCCATCTCGAGCCCTACGAAACTGGTTGCCAATCAGACATGTGAGTAATTGCCCAATTCTGCCATTACGAACTAAAGGTTCAGCAACTCCACCAACCCAGATGTCAATATTTTCAGGGGTCCCGTACAGATTTATAAACTTTTGGGCAAGCTCTCTGTTATTCAACACAGTAGTTAACTCGTTCAGATTGCGCGGTGCAGAAAATCCACAAAACCTTCTCCATGCATTGTATCCTGTACAAAAATAAAAATATTCAGGAGTTCTAAAAGAATCATAACATTCACAATTTCAGGTGGATAATTCAAATTTTTGGTACAAATCTCTTAAAGGGAACCTGTCAGGTCCCATATGCGTTCTAACCTACAAGCAGGGTGATGTGTGGCCTAGTAACTCCTTCATACCCATCCCTGTGTTGTAATATTGTGTAAAATGAATGCATAAAAAAAGTTTTATAACTTACGTGTTCCCTATGTAAATGACAGAGGGTCTAGTCCCCAAGGACGTGGCTTCGCCCCGTGGGCGTGATACTATGGATTTATATGAGCGTCATCACTGTTATCGCCTAGAAATCCTGGGCGTGTGTGCTTCTCATTCGTGTAGCCTTTTTAGCCGGGTGCACCTTACAAATATGTCTTCTCTGTTTGATCTTTGGTTCCGCAGTGTACTTTTGCCAGGTTAACCTCTAACCTGGCTCAAGTACACTGCGGAACCAAAGACCAAACGGAGAAGACATATTTGTAAGGTGCTCCCAGCTAAAAAGGCTGCACGAATGAGAAGTGCGCATGTGCGGGATTTCTAGGTGGTAACTGTGACATTGCTGATGTAAATCCATAGTATCATGCTCACGGGGTGAAGTAATGCCAAGGGGACTAGACCCTCTGTCATTTACATAAGAAACAAGTAAGTTATAAAACTTTTTTATACATTTATTTTACACAATATTACAATACAGGGATGGGTAGCAATGGGTTTCTAGGCCACACATCACCCTGCTTGTAGGTTAGAATGCATATGGGACCTGACAGGTTCCCTTTAAGATGTACACTTCAACAGCTAGGCCAAAATCTCCACTTATCACTTATCCACAGGTGAGAAGTGTCTGATCTGTGGGGGACCCTCCATTGGCACCTCACGGACCATAAGAAAAGAGAAAAGAGATAGCTAGTTACAGGTCCATTGACCAATCACCTAACACACATAAGGTGCTGGACAGGTCTTGCCGAAACATGCAGATTCAGCAGATATTATTTTTTTTAAATCAGATCTTTTTTATTAAACAATTAGGAATCAATACAGAGAAAATATATTGCATCTTATATAACTAGTAAAGGTGTACATTGAAAAAATATATGTTGTCTATAAATCAGGTTCTTCCTCTGTATAAAAAAAAAAATAAAAAAAAAAATCTTAGATGACAGTTATATAAATTGAGCTTACAAACAACCTGGCTCCACAGATAAACAAAAGTTAAATTATGCAATAATACCTCAGTCTAATAGAAAAGTCTCCTCCATCAGCCGCGTTGCTCCGCATCATATTTCCATACCCGCTTGCCTCTCTCTCCCCGTTTAGTCATCAATCACACCCTTCCGGACCCTCCCACAGCGCCGCTCAAAGTCCACTCAAAAAAAACACTAGTTTTAACTTTTACTCCCCAAACGTTCCATTCACTGCAAGCACAACAGTAACTGGTCCAACATTGCATCCTGCACTAGTGCCCCAGAGGCGAGACCCGGCGACTCCATCCATGGCTGCCAGATTTTGTAAAACTTTCTCAGTGTTTTTCTTTTTAAATAAACTTCCCTTTCCAATATAATGACGTTATTTAATTTATTTTTAAGCTCTGATAACGTTGGTGGTAGAGGATTTAACCAATGGTATGCCAGTATCTTTCTTGCTTGATACAGGATACGGGCTATTCACAGGGCTGTTGGAGAGTCCGGGTCTACTCCTCCCTCCCACAGACTCAACAAACATAAACGAGGTGACGGCTGTATTGTGATATGATATATTTAGTCTAGGAGTCCCAGGGTTTGTTTCCAGAAATCACCAATGTGTCCAGCAGATATTAATTTAATGTGCATAGCCACTTTAAGAACCAATAAATCATAACAATGTAAAGGGCTTAACAGGATTTCCTCTAAAAAAAAATTATCTTCTTGTAATTTGTTAATTTATGTGGCTTTAATCAGGACACTTAGGGTAGTTTATTGGGCATTTTTAGATCTGTATATTGCAGTACTACAGTATTCATTCCAATTATTCAGCTCATACTTCTCTTAGACGCAATCCTGAGGGATAGTTAATCACTTGTGTGTGTACTGAGATGAAGTGAATCAACAGAAAATATGAAGTGATCACATTATTTTGCTGGTTATTACATTTATTAGAAAAGTGTTTGGTGTTTAATAGAGAACGTCTGGGCAAATATTTAATTCAGGTCACCTACGACAGTGAAACAAGTTACTGAGTCCAGAGATTTCTTCAGAATTTCTGAGCCCATTAGCTAAAAAGCTCAGGACAGATTGTTTGCATGATAACAGATACCAATCTTAATTCCATGGTAAATCTTGTGTGCACAATATGTCCTTCAGTATACATACTTACAGCTTGAGCAATAGTTTCTGGGAATCCTACACTCAATTACCATTTTTGTAATACCCTGCTAAGTTCTGAAACAAAATACAGTGGAACCTTGGATTAAGAGTAGAGATGAGTGAACCGGTCGCGGTTCGGCTCGAGGTCGGTTCGCCGAACGGAGGTCCCGTTCAAGTTTGGTTCGTCGAACGTTCGACGAACCGAACTCGAACCGCATAGGAAACTATGGCAGGCAATCACAAACACATAAAAACACCTAGAAAACACCCTCAAAGGTGTCCAAAAGGTGACAAACAACTCACAACACAACACAAACACATGGGAAAGTGACAAGGACATATACTCATGCGAAAACAAAAGAGCTGGACAAGGAAAAAGAGGAGGAGACACAGATATATGAGTATATGCAAGGAAACATCGATGCCATTACTGTGCAACTTGAGCCCTGCTCATTTTAGGCTTCCAATCTGGATAAATTGCCTGAGCTTGCCATGTACGCCTTGGGGATCTTGTCGTGTCCTGCAGCCAGCGTCCTTTCGGAACCTGTCTTCAGTGCTGCTGGGGGTCTGCTGGCAGATAAGCACACGTGTCTGTCCACTGACAATGTGGACATGGCTCTCAGAGGACTTTTCTTCCCCTGGGTCAGCCAGGGGAGGCGAAAGGCATGCGTATTTTGAGAGTGCTTCATGCAAAGCATCTTTTTCATTTTGAAAAGGGGGGTCAAGTGATGCCAGTCAAGTGGGGTGTGTGTGGCCCAATTAGTGGCAACGAGGGAGACTGTGGTTGGAGTCCCCTCGCTTTTGAAAAAAGAACCAAGATGAACAAGTCATGGCTCTCAGAGGACTTTTCTTCCCCTGGGTCATCCAGGGGACGGGAAAGGCACGCGTATTTTTGAGAGAGCTTCATGCAAAGCATCTTTTTCATTTTGAAAAGGGGGGTCAACTGATGCCAGTCAAGTGGGGTGTATGTGGCCCAATTAGTGGCAACGAGGAAGACTGTGGTTGGAGTCCCCTCGCTTTTGAAAAAAGAACCAAGATGAACAAGTCATGGCTCTCAGAGGACTTTTCTTCCCCTGGGTCATCCAGGGGACGGGAAAGGCACACGTATTTTTGAGAGTGCTTCATGCAAAGCATCTGTTTCATTTTGAAAAGGGGGATCAAGTGATGCCAGTCAAGTGGGGTGTGTGTGGCCCAATTAGTGGAAACGAGGGAGACTGTGGTTGGAGTCCCCTCGCTGTGTTTCTAAAAGAACCAAGATGAACAAGTCATGGCTCTCAGAGGACTTTTCTTCCCCTGGGTCATCCAGGGGACGGGAAAGGCACACGTATTTTTGAGAGTGCTTCATGCAAAGCATCTGTTTCATTTTGAAAAGGGGGATCAAGTGATGCCAGTCAAGTGGGGTGTGTGTGGCCCAATTAGTGGAAACGAGGGAGACTGTGGTTGGAGTCCCCTCGCTGTGTTTCTAAAAGAACCAAGATGAACAAGTCATGGCTCTCAGAGGACTTTACTTCCCCTGGGTCATCCAGGGGACGGGAAAGGCACACGTATTTTTGAGAGTGCTTCATGCAAAGCATCTGTTTCATTTTGAAAAGGGGGATCAAGTGATGCCAGTCAAGTGGGGTGTGTGTGGCCCAATTAGTGGAAACGAGGGAGACTGTGGTTGGAGTCCCCTCGCTGTGTTTCTAAAAGAACCAAGATGAACAAGTCATGGCTCTCAGAGGACTTTTCTTCCCCTGGGTCATCCAGGGGACGGGAAAGGCACACGTATTTTTGAGAGTGCTTCATGCAAAGCATCTGTTTCATTTTGAAAAGGGGGATCAAGTGATGCCAGTCAAGTGGGGTGTGTGTGGCACAATTAGTGGAAACGAGGGAGACTGTGGTTGGAGTCCCCTCGCTGTGTTTCTAAAAGAACCAAGATGAACAAGTCATGGCTCTCAGAGGACTTTTCTTCCCCTGGGTCATCCAGGGGACGGGAAAGGCACGCGTATTTTTGAGAGTGCTTTATGCAAAGCATCTTTTTCTTTTTCAAAAGGGGAGTCAACTGATGCCAGTCAAGTGGGGTGTGTGTGGCCCAATTAGTGGCAATGAGGGAGACTGTGGTTGGAGTCCCCTCGCTGTGTTTTACATGATTTTCGAAGGGCATGACATGCCTAATAGGTTGAGTTTCATCATCTGCAACTTGTTGGCAACAGAAAGGCTGCCTTTACACCCTTTTGAGACCGAGGATTTTCGAGACCTTATGCCCATTGCAGTGCCCCAAGAGCCGATGGCCAGTCGTCACTCCTTCTCCAAGAAAGGCGTGCCCGCGCTACCACAGCAGGTCGCGCACAACCTCACTGATTCCTTGAGAAACTCTGTGTGTGACAGGTTGCATTTCACCACAGATACTTGGACCAGTAAGCATGGACAGGAGAGTTACATGTTGCTGACTGGGCACTGGGTAACTATGGTGAGAGATGGAGAAGGGTTTGCTGTACAAGTCTTGCCGTCCCCACGACTTGTGTGTCAATCCTTCCTCTGTATGTACAAGTTCCTCCACTGCTTCTGCCTCCTTAACCTCGTGTGGGTCCTCCACCTCGGCCTAAACCCTGTGTGGTCAGGCCACCCTTCCTTGTAACTGCGCCCAAGGAATCCCACACACCTCCTTATTATGCTGGCAGCAGAGCTCAAGGCCATCAGGCGGTCAAATGTTTACTTTGAAATGTAGGGGAAATGTGAGACACTGCTGAGGAATTGTGGACGGTTAGCTCTGGAGAGTGAGACCGAGTTTCATCAATGGTTGTCTACACTCAACCAGCAGTCAGGGAAGGTCGGGTGCGACAATGATGCAAACCAGTCTGCGACCCTTCTTCAGGGCAATGTGACACACATGCCTTGTATGGCTCACGTGTTGAACCTGGTTGTCCAGCAATTTTTAAAACACTATCCCGGCCTACATGGCCTTCTGCAGAGGGCACGGTGTAACGCCTGCCTGGATCGACACACTCAGATGGGCTGTAAAGGATAGGCTAGAGGCAAGCCACTCACCAAGCTGGACACCCAGAACCCTGAAACCCTTTAACCCCTATACAGTGATTTGGAATTACACAGGGCCCAAGTTGATCAATACCTGTGGAAGGCTGCAGTTCCAGAAAATAGTAGTCATGCAGGGTCAAAAACATTAATTGAGGAAGAGGAACAGAATGGGATGGCCAGGACTTAATCAGAAAACAAGCAGAGGTGAAATGCGGATCGGCCAACGAGGTACATAAACAGCAAGCAGGAAAAGTAGTCAGGTAACAAGCACACAAACTCATAAAACTGAACTAGGGGTAACAGTAACAAGAGGTTCATAGCTTTGTCTGGCAGTGGTCTGCAGACAGGAGGGGCCTAAAAAAGGGTGTGGTGTCTTCCCATTGGTTGTAGCTGAATGATGGTACTTCATCTGTGAGATACCCACCACCTACATTCAGCCTGTGGTTCTGTATCTGTCAAGGTAACGCAACCCAGTGGGTGACCATAACCTGCGTCCACCTGCGCCGCAGGCATCGACTCCTTTCCCATCATCAGCACTATGCACGAAAGGAACACGTTGTCACCTGGCGACCGGAGTACAAATTGATTGAGTGGACTACGTTGGTGACTTAACAGCCGTGTGCGGCAATGATGCAAACCTGTCTGCGGCCCTTCGTCAGGGCAATGTGACACACGTGCCTTGTATGGCTCAAGTGTTGAACCTGGTTGTCCAGCAATTTTTAAAACACTATCCCGGCCTACATGGCCTTCTGCAGAGGGCACGGTGTAACGCCTGCCTGGATCGACACACTCAGATGGGCTGTAAAGGATAGGCTAGAGGCAAGCCACTCACCAAGCTGGACACCCAGAACCCTGAAACCCTTTAACCCCTATACAGTGATTTGGAATTACACATGGCCCAAGTTGATCAATACCTGTGGAAGGCTGCAGTTCCAGAGAATAGTAGTCATGCAGGGTCAAAAACATTAATTGAGGAAGAGGAACAGAATGGGATGGCCAGGACTTAATCAGAAAACAAGCAGAGGTGAAAGGCGGATCGGCCAACGAGGTACATAAACAGCAAGCAGGAAAAGTAGTCAGGTAACAAGCACACAAACTCATTAAACTGAACTGGGGGTAACAGTAACAAGAGGTTCATAGCTTTGTCTGGCAGTGGTCTGCAGACAGGAGGGGTCTAAAAAAGGGTGTGGTGTCTTCCCATTGGTTGTAGCTGAATGATGGTACTTCATCTGTGACATACCCACCACCTACATTCAGCCTGTGGTTCTGTATCTGTCAAGGTAACGCAACCCAGTGGGTGACCATAACCTGCGTCCACCTGCGCCCCAGGCATCGACTCCTTTCCCATCATCAGCACTATGCATGAAAGGAACACGTTGTCACCTGGCGACCGGAGTACAAATTGATTGAGTGGACTACGTTGGTGACTTAACAGCCGTGTGCGGCAATGATGCAAACCTGTCTGCGGCCCTTCGTCAGGGCAATGTGACACATGTGCCTTGTATGGCTCACGTGTTGAATCTGATTCTCCAGCAATTTTTAAAATACCATCCCGGCCTACGTGGCCTTGTACAGCGGGCACGCTGCTATGTGCTCACTTTCATCCTTCGCACCCAGCAGCTCAACAACTTTCATCGCTCCTGAAGTCTTAGGGTCTGGCGGTTAAACTCCTGAAATGCGTTGTTCCGACACGCAGGAATTTGAATCTGCACATGTTTCAGCGTCTGTGGCAGCACCGCAGAGCCCTGCTGAAATATGGTATGACGTATACCCTGGGCTAACTTGATCCAGAGGTGGTGCAGATCACGCTGCTGGAGTGGTGTCAGATCAAGGACCTATGCACCCTTCTACACAGTTTACAAATATCGACGAAGATCTTTAGCACTGGCGATGCCATTCTCAGCGTGACAATTCTGGTCATCTACATGATGGAGCACACTGTATGCATTATTCGGAGTCAGGTGTTGGTCCAAGAGGAAGGGGAGGAAGTACAGGAGGAGTCATATGCAGAAGGGATAATAAGATCTACAAGGTCCAGACGGTGAGCGGCACCTAGGCGGCAGTCATGGTGGGGGAGAGGGATTAACAAGGGTGCATAGTATCAGCAAAAATTGTTGAGGAAGGTGAAGGAGCCCATGAAGAAATGGAGGACGAACTGGTGATGGCCATGGAAGACTCAGCAGATGAGTGAGAGCTTGCTTACATTTCGGTTGTGCGAGGTTGGGGGGAGAGGGCAGAGGAAGGAGGCACGATTCTCACCTCTATGCCACCAACACACCAAGGACTTGGTCCTCCTGGATGCACAAGACACATGAGCGCCTTCTTGCTGCACTACCTACAACATGACCCTCAGATTGTACGAATTCGAAGTAATGCTAACTACTGGGTTGCCACACTGTTAGATCCCCAGTACAAGACAAAATTTGGCGAAATAATTCCAGCCATAGAAAGGGACGCACGTATACAGGAGTATCTGCAGAAGGTGGTACGGATTCTTAGATTTGCTTTTCCACTAAACACCAGTGCTGCACAGAGTGAATCTCAACGCTTTGTTATGGATAAGAGGAAATGGTCTTTTACTTGTCCACATCTGAGGGACCGAGGGCTGGCTGCTGTGCTGAGATGGCATTGAGTACGGTGTCCCTGCAGAGTTGCACTTTTGGTCATATACCAAATGAGTTGAAAAAGGACAAATGCTGGTGGAAAGGGGTACAGGTGTGTTGGAAAGGGGAAAAAAGTTTTTGTCCGTGGGTTTGTTGGTTAAGCAAAAGTAACATTTGATGAAGAAACAACATCTGTTACGGTGGGACTGGCAGATTTGGATAAGGTGGTATATACTATGTTACTGCTATAAAACGAAAATTAATAAGAAAAGAAAGAGAAAGGTATATATCCCCATCAGCAGTCAATGTCCACCGTGCTCCCAGATGGAAAAGGAGAGGTTGGCAACTGGAAGGTTAGGTGGAGGATACAGATCTGTGTGGCTATGAAACTAATAGTTGCCTGAACCGAGTTAGACGCCACTCGGATCTTGAGACTGGGAGCCCTGTTAGCGTCACAGGGTCCACACGCCCACCCAGCCCAGGAACTCCCTGTTAACATCACAGGGGCCATTCAGTACGCTGACCGTGTGCATTGGGGCCACACCTGTGGACAGCAGGCGCATCAGCAGCAGCAGGCCTGTTAATGCCACTGGGCTACACAAGCAGGACTTGTAGGACAGGAGCTGGTCTTAACCGTTTTGCGTTACCAACTGTGGTGGCGGCCTGCATCGACGCCCTATCTCTGCCTACCTCTGGCCTCAAGCCGCAATGGGTTCAACACATGGAGGTGTGCTCTTTCGGAGCATAATAGAAGACTGCGCACCTCCTTGTTGGCTCCAGCCCGTTTTATAACCTGGGTCCGCCCCAAACCAGGGTGGACCACAATGCAGCTCCTGGAGACAAAAGCAGAGTGACACGTCATGAGTGGCATAACTAGCGTCCTATTTGGAACCGCAACTTCAATAATGACCTCATGGCTGCCACGACACAAACACCTCACCAGTCATCGTCTGACCATCAATAATGAGGTGACAAGTCATAGGGGCGGGCCTCTGCAAGCCATTTGGGAGTGGCCTGGCCACATCGTCAGGACACCTGATGCCCTGTGGTCTATATGGGCCCCCCCACATCAGGGGCAGGGCCAAAGAGTTCATTACCGGACCTAGTTTCTGATGCAGTAAGTGCCTGAGCATGCTCAGTAGCATGAAATACAGTCTCTGAAAAAAGACTATCAGCTTTAGCATGGTGTCTCAGCACAAAACAGGACTTAGACCCGGCACGGAATGCAAGTACCTGGGCAAAGAGGCTTTTCACACTAAGTGTGGGAGCATACGCTGTATCCCGAAATGAAGACTTAGCCTCAGGAATGGCACAGTCAGGCTGAGCATACACACTAGGCGAAACACTGTAGTTAGGCTGCAGCTGGGGTAAATCGGCACACGCATGCGCACTAGCTGCCTCTCTACACTTACACGTGGAGGAGAAATTGCTCTTCGGGTGTGGACTTGGAGATGCTGTCTATGAACAGAAGGAAAAGCTAAAGGAAGCCTCACTTTCTATATTATCAAATGCAGCAATGAATTCCCTGAGTTTGCTATAACATTAGCGTAGCAAAATGTGCATGAGGGTGTCCTGCACAGGTGCTAGAAATAGCTTGGCACCAGTGGGACAATAATGAAATACTACAGCCAGTTCTATGATGCCACTAAATGGCAGTATTTTTTGCTATCATTATAGCTTATTAAAAACAGGGCAGGTGGGTGTCATGCAGAGGTGCTGCACATAGATTTGCACCAGTGGGGCACTAATGGAGTACAACAGCCACTTCTTGTATGCCACTAAGTTTACTCAATTTTTGATAATATAATGTCTTAGTAAGTAACAATGAGTTGGAGTGTGCAATGCAGGCAGACGTGCTGCAAATATCTTTGCACTTGTGGGACGATACAGAAGTCCAACAGCCACCTTTAGGATGCCACTAAGTTCACTCAGTGTTTGCTAGTATAATGGCTTAGTAACAATGAGTTTGAGTGTGCAAAGGGCAGGAGGGTACAGTGGCAGGGTTGTGGGTCTCTGGGTAGGGGAAAGGAAGCCTGCCTTTCTATCCCTCCTAATGGGGAAATGCAGCGAGGAAATCCCTGACCTTAGCTACACAGACGCTGTCATCTTGTGTAGCTGTTAAACTCTGTTTTAAACTCTGTCACCTATGGCTCTGACCCTGCCGGTATGAGCCCTTAAAAGGACTGATAGAAAGTGCTATCCCTAAGCTGTCCAGCGCTGTGTATGGAGCGTATACAGCAGTATCGGCGATAGGAGCTGCGCTAGTGATGTCTGACACCAAGGACGCAGAAGGCAGATAATGGCGTGCTGGAGGAAAATGTCCGGTTTTATAATACAGGGACATGTGACATGGACATCCTATCACACATGCCGTTGCTTCTCTGGCTAAAAGTCCACTTAGCTGTGTGTGTGTCTGGGATTGGCTGACATGCTGGCCCTCCTCACTACACGCGCGCGCTTAGGGAAGGAAGACAAGGGGGAAAAAAAAATGGCGATCGCCATTATCCATACAGCAGTGATCTGAATGCGCTGTTCCCGCACACTATACACTGAAATGTCATAATAGTGTGAGTCACAGAGTGACTTACACTATTACAGCGGAAAGCCAGCTAGGAATTATCTGGGGTTTTTTTTGCTGCTAGAACCGTTCTCGAACGTATCTAAAATTATCGAGCTTTAGCAAAAAAGCTCGAGTTCTAGTTCGATCCAGAACAGCCCCCAAAATCACTCGAGCCGCGAACTGGAGAACCTCGAACCGCGAACCGCAGAATGCCTGATCGGTGCACGGATAGAGAAACAGGATCCTTCTGCGGCGGAACGTAGTATTAGAAAGATTCCAGCATCCAGATCAAATAGATTTTCTTTAAAAAATAATCTTCTTTTATTCCAAATTCAGTTAAAAGCAATAATATCCTTCATCATGATGAAGAACGCATCACATAGGCGTGTTACATTGGACGCGTTTTGGACAAAAAAAGATCTGGATGCTGGAATCTTTCTAATACTACATTTCACAATACAGTATATACCATATACTATGTTTATCAATTTGCATTTGTGGATACAGTATTGTACTCTCTTTCGGGTAACTGGTACAGCACATTGCTTGTATTGTACCTCCCGCACACCAACAATTCTATTGTCAGCTAATGTGCAGTTAGTTTTATATGTTTTTTACTGTACAGTATTTAGTATTAGTGTACTGTAATAATTTTCTATAAATACAGTACATTATTTTGTATTACTGTAATAAGTTTGTATAAATACAGTAAATATTCTTGGGTTGTGAACAAATTGTCTGTGTTTCTATTATTTCCTATGGGAAAATTCGCTTTGATATAAGAGTAACGTGGTTTAAGAGCAGACTCCCGGAACCAATTATGCTCGTAATCCAAGGTTCCACTGTATTTATTTTCTGTTTCATTCTTAATTGTGAGCCACTACACCCCTGCAATATGTGTGGAGAATGGTATGTCAATAATGAACGCTTGTCTATGGACACCTGTGAAGTGGAAATATCTCTATTCTTCATGTTAATGGTTGTCTTTACTTAAAACATTGCACTTACTTGTAGGCTTTAATCTCCATTAGTTGTAAAGTTCCAAACATTTCTCCTGTGAACATGTCCCTCCCACATTTTAACCAATATGTTTTGGAATAAGAATAAGTTCCAGAATTGGATATGTTAAATAAAAATGTTCCTGTGCTAAGATAATCTTATAGATATGCCCCTGCTATGTATTGTGTAATGGCCCTGTCTGTCCTCACCACATGAACATTTTTTTCACATATCCAATGGGGGAACTTATTTTTATTCCACAATGTAATGATTAAAATGTACATTGTTCATTGGAAAACCCCTTAAAATACCTTCTAAAAATCCCTGAGCTCCTGTGATTCTGTTGTTATTTTCCCTTTTGCCCCACATCGCTTAAGAAATATTTACAGTTATTGGTTTTGGAGCACAACATGTGAATCTCTGCTTGTAGCTCAACTGGACATCTATTCAGAACTTTTTCTGTGCACTTTCACTCCACCCTCTCAGACACTGCCAATCACAGTCTACGCCTGAGACTATTAGATTAACTGTCTAGTTATGATTGGTAGCATCTAGGAGTGAGTGGTAAAAGCACATGCCTAAAGGGAACACTCTGATGAAACACCCAGTTGAAGTACCAGCAGAGATTTCACATAATGTGCTCTAAAAGTTCAAAAGAAATATATATGAATATCTCTGCAGTGGAGCAATGCAGTGCAAAATTGAAAAAAGGGCAAGATTAGGGTAGCTCAGGGATTTTTATAAAGTATTAGCTGTAGTACCCGGCATTGCCCGGGATAGTAACTGTTTCTCTGTCTCTCTCCCAGTCTCTGTTTGTCTCTCTATCTCTCTGTCTGTCAGTCTGTCTCTTTCCCTGTTTGTCTCTGTATCTCTTTGTTTGTCTCTGTCTGTTTCTCTCTGTCTCTGTATGTCTGTTGCTGTCTGTCTCTGTCTGTCTCTGTCTGTCTCTCTATCTCTCTGTCTGTCTCTGTCTGTCTCTTGGCCTGTCAGTCTCTGCCTGTCTGTCTCTTCCCCTGTCTGCTTCTGTCTATATGTCTGTCTCTGTATCAGTCTCTCTGTCTGTCTCTCTCTATCTCTCTGTCTGTGTGTCCGTCTGTGTGTTTGTCTGTATATTTTCCTATCTGTCTGTCTATTTCTCTAACTCTCTGTCTGTATCTCTCTATGTGTTTCTTTCCCTGTCTGCCTCTGTCTGTCTCTTTCCCTGTCTGTCTGTCTCTGTCTGCCTCTGTCTTTGTCGCTTTCCCTGTCTGTCTCTCTTCCTGTCTGTCTGCCTCTTTCACTGTCTGTCTCTTTTCCTGTCTGTCTCTTTCCCTGTCTGTCTCGTTCCCTGTCTCTCTGTCTCTGTCTGTCTGTCTCTGTCTGTGTCTGTCTCGCCGACATCATATTACCTTACACATAAGCTTCTTATACTAACAATTTCCTTTGTAGCCTATGGCAACCAATCACAGCTCATATTAATAACCTGTAGCTCCTAGCTCCATTCACTTTAACGGAGACAGGTTTTTTGGAGAGTCACTGTAAAGTGTGGGGTTACATTTTCCTATCAAAACATAGTTTATTACGTTCCCTGAGTCAAATAAAGCATCTGTGCAAAATTTTGTGATTGTAAATGCGACGGTGTGGATTCCTTTAGCGGACATACACACACACACATACACTCAGCTTTATATATTAGATTTAGTTAAAATTTCAAAGTGAGTAGTCCACTTTAATTCTTTGTCTGTTTTACCATTCTACAGAACATGATAAATCTCTGAGCAGAGCATTATATGATTCTGTTCTTGCAAAATATCCCTTGAGTTCTCTTTTGTCTCTTTGCACTAATACAGAAATTGTATGACCTATCCTGTCCTCTATCCTTCCAGACAGCAGTGCATCTTCTCTTCTTGCCATCTACAGTCTTGTACCGTAGAGCATGTACGATCTGTCTTCCCTAAAGCCTTGCATGATTTGGCTTCCTCTCAACACTCTGATCTGCCAACTTTACTGAGACCCTTTAAAGAAACCTATACACGAGGTAGATGTTGGCTTTCCATTCCATATATATGAAGGTTGGCATACAAAGGTTTATATGTATTTTCAAAAGAGAGATGGAAGAAAGCTGCTGCCAGACTGCCCTGGCAGGGCTTTATCAACTCTGAGAACAAAAAGATCAGATGTTTCAATCTTCTACAATATTTAAAAAGGTCTATTTAGAAAGATACACGTGTACATTTAGGAAGAGAATAAACAATAAAAAAAAATAGTGCAAAGAAATTCATAGCCTATAAGCCTATGAGAATTATCATACGATTCACATAATAAGATTTTTAACAGTTACCTGGTATACCATGCTCACGACCCCTTTGCAAGTTGAGGGCTGGTAGGTCAAGCCCAACCCGTTTGAAGAGCAGGAAGAGACGTTCCCTTAATTCATCTACAACCAATTGATTTTGGCGATTTAGTTTTGCTCGATTTGCCATCAATCCTCGGAGAAGAGGAGCAATTCCTCCTGTGTACGACATAAGATAGCTGATCACAATGCTCATACATGCTCATTGGACTGATCGAATGGATCGGTCAGAAGAAGATGAAATTTGTTTGGACAGAATGTGAAAGCAGCAGGCAATCAGCAGCCACTGATTGGCTGCAGTGATCCCATAACTGCCCAGGATACCGGCAAGGGACACGGGAGGAGCGATGCTGGTCCGATAGGCAGGTATAGTGTTTTTTTTAATTATATTTTCTTACACCACCCTGGCCTAATAAAAGTCCACCCAAAAATAAATTTTTCAACAAGCCCTGCAGCCTGCAGAATCCTATCAGTGTGTAGTGTACACATTAGGATTCAGCTTGCCGATTCCATCATCACATTACATCGATTATGAGATTTGCAGAGGCCACGTGCTGACTAGAGTCTCAGACGCAGCTCTCAACATCTTATTGGGAGAAGTGGCTGAGATTGTAGTCCGTATGTGACTGTATTTCAAGATGAGAATAGGAAAATTAGGCACCAATTATTATAAAGTTGGACTAGCAAAGAATCTTCAAGAAAGGACTCCATAGCATCCACAAATGTTGATTAGCTTCAATCATCACATAAAAGGTATTGCCACAGTAACAACATTATTACTACCCACAAAATTGGTGATAAATATTTGATCATTAAGGGTCCAACCAGGGTCCCAAAATGGCCTGTGTGAATATAGCAGTAATATATAATATTTGTATAGGGGCCTTGGTTGTTTATACAGTCATAGAGGAAGGTGTTGGCACCCTTGAAATTGTTCCCGAAAATGGGATATTTCTCCCAGAAATTGATTGCCATTACACATGTTTTGTTATACACATTTATTTATTTTGTGTGTATTAGAACAACATAAAAAAAAATAAAATAAAAAAATTTAACAAAATTTCACACAAAACTCCAAAAATGGGCACACATAATTGTTGGCACCTTCAATTTAATATTTTGTTGCACACTCTTTGGAATAAATAAATGCAATTAATCGCTTCTTATAACCATCAACAAGCTTCTTACACCTCTCACCTGGAATTTTGGACTCTTCTTTTGTAAACTGCTCCAGACCTCTCATATTTAAAAGGCGTCCTCTCCAAACAGCAATTTTACATCTCTCCAATGGAGGTCAATGGGATTTAAGGCCGCTTTACACGCAACAACATCGCTAACGAGATGTCATTGGGATCACGGAATTTGTGACGCACATCCGGCCTCGTTCGCGACGTCGTTGCGTGTGAAACGCACGAACAACCGTTAATGATCAAAATTACTTACCTAATCGTTGCTGTTGTAGGTATGATGTTGTTCGTCGCTCCTGCGGCAGCACACATTGCTACATGTGACACCACAGGAAAGAGGAACATCACCTTACCTGCGGCCGCCCGCAATGAGGAAGGAAGGAGGTGGGCGGGATGTTCGTCCCACCCGTCTCCGCCCCTCCGCTTCTATTGGGCAGCCGCTTAGTGACGCCGCTTAGTGACGCCGCTGTGACGCTGCACGAACTGCCCCCTTAGAAAGGAGGCGGTTCGCCGGCAACAGCGACTCGCTAGACAGGTAAGTATGTGTGACGGGTGTAAGCGATGTTGTGTGCCACGGGCAGTACCAATCGGGGCGGGTACGCTCACTAGCGATATTGATAGCGATATCGCTGCATGTAAAGTGCCCTTTAGATACAGACACATTGCTGCCACTTCAGAACTCTCCAGCGCTTTGTTTCAATCTATTTCTGGATTCTTCTTGAAGTATGTTTGGGGTCATTGTCCTGCTGGAAGTCCAATGATCTAGGATGCAAATCCAGCTTTCTGACACTGCGCACTACATTGTGACCCAAAATCCTTTGATAATCTTCAGATTTCATGATGCCTTGCACACGGTTAAGACAACCAGTAACACAACCCTAAAACATCTTTGACCCGCCACCTTAATTGACTGTAGGTGCTGTGCTCTTTTCTTTATAGGTCTCATTCTGTTTTCAGTACACAGTAGAATGATGTACTTTTAACAAATGCTCTATCTTGGTCTCATCTGTCCACAAAATGCTTTCCCAAAAGGATTTTGGCTTACACACGTACAGTTTTCAAAACTTTAGTCTAGTTTTTTTAATTTTCTGTTAGCAATGGGGTTTTCCTGGGCCTCTTGCCACAGCTTTTTATTTTATTCAAATGTCACCGGATAGTTTGCACTGACACTGATGCTCCCTGAGCCTGCAGGATAGCTTGAATTTCTTTGGAACTTGATTTGAGGTTATTTACTCACTGTCTGGAGTATACTCCCCCCCCCCATCTCATTGTAGATTGTAAGCTCTCACGAGCAGGGTTGTATTTTTTTCCCCTCTAAATATTGTATTTCTATAACTGTTACTTGTTTGTATATGATCCTCCTGAATTGTAAAGCGCTACGGAATATGTTGGCGCTATAGAAATAAAGATTATTATTATTATTATTATTACTGCATTGCAAACTTTCAACAATTTTTCTCTGACAAGGGAGATTAGCTACACTACCATGGGTTGTAAATGTCTTGATTAAGTTGTGCACCATGGACAAAGGAACATCAAGATCTCTGGAGATGGACTTGTAGTTTTGAGATTGTTGATATTTTTCAAAAATTTTGGTTCTTAAGTCCTCAGACGGTTTTCTTCTCCTCCTTCTGTTCTCCATGCTTAGTGTGACACACACAGACACACATTGCAAAGATTCAGTCAACTTCTCCCCTTTTTTATCTTGTTTCAGGTGTGATTTTCATATTGCCCACACCTCTTGCTTGCCACAGGTGATTTTGAAAGAGCATCACATGCTTGAAACAAAGTTGCTTATCTATAATTTTGAAAAGGTGCCAAGAATTTTGTCTGGCCCATTTTGGGGGCTTGTGTTAAAATTATGTCTAATATGGCTTTTGTTTCTCATTTTTGTTTGTGTTGTTCCAATATACACAAAGGAAATAAACATGTGTATGGCAAGATGTGTAATTTCAATAATTTTCTGGCAGAAATACTTACATTTCTAGAACAATATTGAGGGTACCAACATTTTCAGCCATGACTGCATGCACAATTTCTCCCATAAATCCATAGAAGTGACTGGAGCTGTGTGAATTATGGCTTTATACATTTGCAAAATAAATATTTTGTATTATATATTTTTGGAAATAGATTTTACATGGAAAAGTTTACATGGATATATTTACCTTGTCTGACCACTCTCCAACTATTGAAAAAGGTCTGGTGGAGGGGGCTCTGTGGTTCTGGGGTGTAGGGACGATAGCCATCTGCAAGGCGGTATATGAATGGTTGTATAAGAGTATGGCCCATTCGAAACACAATTGTGAATACATTAGCCACTCTTGGATCCACTGACTCATTGTAAGCCCTGTATGTCGGGAGGACCCTGGGCATCTCTGATCCTAATAGTAATGGTAGCCAATCTTTGTATGTGATTTTCTGGAAAAAAAAGTATTAAAGTCAATAATAAAGAAAGTAACAAGTAATTTTCTATTAAGTATTCATAAAAGAATAATAGAGCACCTGCAACATTCCTCCTACAATCTTCCTAGCTTCTTGATACAAGGTCTCTCCAGACCATCTTGGGTTAATCCTCCTTAGTTCTGTAGCTATGGTGTTGTGTGCACGTACAAAGAGCGTGTGTAAAGCAGTAAGACCAGGTTGCTCACTGACACGGGGGTCGCCTGCAAATAAAAATAGACAATAGACTTGCATAGTATCTTACAGTCTATGCAACATTCACTGGTGATGTAGTGTAAGGGGGTCTAGGGATCTGCCACCCCCGCAGAAGTAACAGACATTTTATAGATGTACAATAAAGTTTAGTGCTGTATGTTGTGTGGCCACTAGGTGGCAATGTGGCTCAAGTGACCGCTTTCATGATAACCCTTGGGTAGGAAAGGGTTAGTTGCAGGGAGGGCTGTATGTTATAAAAAGGGCAAGATATAGGAAGAGGACAGGAGAGTCCCCAGAGAGGGGAAACAAAGTAGAAGCCCAGAGTAGTGATTTGACGAGACCCTCAGGGTCAAACTCAGACTTTGAACATGTGGGGTCCTGTGTGTGGAAGGACTGACAGAAACTACTTCCCCTGGAAGCGGGTTTAGTCCAAACGGTCTGAGTGGTGTCCGTTTTCCTGGACAGAATTCCCAATGACTCCCTTCAACATACTGACGGTTAGTGTGACCCTAAGGATAAGGTGGGAACCGGGCGTGAGAACAGAGAATGAACCTGCCACGCACTGTGATGTCTAAGGAAGAGATGAGGGGCTTAGTGGTGATCTCAGAGACTCAAGTGCCAGGGAAGCGGTCGGCCCCATTAGCCACTCCAACAGTAGAACAACAAGTACTGCAAAAAAGTTATTCATATAAAATATTAGATTACAAGAAGTCATCTAATCTACTATTCACTTTGGAAAGTTAACTTTTCTAAAGATCCCCAGTGTCCCACGTACATGCATGTTCATGAAATGTCTACATACTATTTACTGCTGAGTATATTTCTATTTGTCACCAATGTCTCCATTTTCCACTTGACAATTGCCTTTTTTCACCACTTTATCAATGACATTATGTAAAATCAGTACCTCCCAAAAAGCAGGGGATTCCAGATGACACATTAGTCAGGACACAGAAGTCTTCTCCTTGTGTTTGAAATGGAAGAAATGGAAGTCCATCATCCGAGAAGTTCTGGTTAATAGCCATAAGTCCCAACTGATTTGTGTTATTACGCAGTGCAAAAGACAGTGGCAGATCACTGCCATACACTTGGCTTCCATCAAGGTAAGAGGTGAGAATGTTTATCTGTTCACGAATTGGTGATCCAGGGGTGCATACCGGAGAGGAGCGGAAGAGGGGGATACAGTCACTACGATTTCTAAACCGAGGGTCATTTGGTGGGATCTACCAGGATAAAAAAAAAATAGGATCATAATTTAGTCTTTACATAAAACTATATGAAATGTTTTAATATTTAATCTATGTTTCCCCAAAGAGTTAAATGTCATCACTTTTACACTCCTCAATACTGAAAATGCAACACCAAAAACGAAAAGTCATGGAATTATGGAAATTACAGGATGGAGAGATATGTTAATAATAATCTGACAATAAGACGAAAATGGAAACAAACTATTTAAAAGATCTTGATATATCCAGGATTGTGTATGACCTCCATGTGCAAAAGTACCTGGAATTACACACCTTGTTATGTTATCAATGAGTTTATTAATGGGTGTCTGGGGAATGTTCTGCCATATAAAATGCACTTAGGCAGCAATCATCAAGATCCGCTGCTGGCAGCGCCATTTGCAATTGCCGACCAATGACGTCTCAGATGTGCTCAATGGGAGACAAGACCGGAGACGCTGCATTCCATGGTAGCACATTTATATTGCACGTGGCTTGGAACTGATGTGTTGAAAATTGACTTTGTTGATTTTTACGCCTTAAGCGGGCTTTACACGCTACGACATCGCTAATGCGGAGTCGTTGGGGTCACGGAATTCGTGACGCACATCCGGCCGCATTAGCGATGCCGTTGCGTGTGACATCGATTAGCGATTTTGCATCGTTGCAAAACAGTGAAAAATCGCTAATCGGCGACACGGGGGTCCATTCCCAATTATCGTTACTTCAGCAGTAACGAGGTTGTTCCTCGTTCCTGCGGCAGCACACATCGCTGCGTGTGACGCCGCAGGAGCGAGGAAACTCTCCCTACCTGCCTCCCGGCCGCTATGCGGAAGGAAGGAGGTGGGCGGGATGTTACGTCCCGCTCATCTCCGCCCCTCCGCTGCGATTGGGCGGCGGTTCAGTGACGTTTCAGTGACGTCGCTGTGACGCCGCATGGACCGCCCCCTTAGAAAGGAGGCGGTTCGCCCGTCACAGCGACGTCGCCGGACAGGTAAGTATGTGTGACGGCTCTGGGCGATGTTGTGCGGCACGGGCAGCGATATGCCCGTGTCGCGCAACAGATGGGGGCGGGTACCCACACTAGCGATATCGGGACCGATATCGCAGTGTGTAAAGTAGCCTTTAGTGTTAGGGCTGTGATCATGTCCCCTGTTTCTTGATCAATATCCCAACTAAAGAGTTAATGCGCTGAGCGCAGTATGTCAATCGAGAAACAGTGCTTTGAGTTCAGCAGTGATTGCTCAATGCCGCAGCCCTGCCCAGATGACCGGTGTGGAACGGCATGTGTTGGGTATTTGGTATTACTTTCTAGCTTTTATTCTAATGATCTATGTAGACGGGTCTGTAATCGTGGAACAATCATTAGTATGAACGCTCACTCATGATTATTGGCCCATGTAAACATGCTGGTCATCACCGGATGCACTGACAAAGTGCCTGTTAGATGGGTGATTGGATCCTTTATCTAATACTAGCTGTAGTACCCGGCGTTGCCTAGGATAGTAATTGTCTCTCTATCTGTTTCTCTTTTTGTCTGTCCCTTTCTGTGTGTCTGTCTCTGTGTGTCTGTCCCTTTGTCTGTCTGTCTCTTTCTGCCTGTCTCTGTGTTCCTGTCTCTGTGTGTCTGTCTCTGTGTGTCTCTTTCCCTGTCTGTCTATGTGTCTGTCTCTATCCATGTGTGTCTCTGTTTCTATCCATGTCTGTCTGTCTCTCTGTGTCTATCTCTCTGTATCAGTCTCTCTCTATCTCTGTATCTGTCAGTCTCTTTCCCAGTCTGTCCCTTTCCCAGTCTGTCTCTTTCCCAGTCTTTCTCTTTCCCAGTCTTTCTCTTTCCCAGTCTTTCTCTTTCCCAGTCTTTCTCTTTCCCAGTCTGTCTCTTTCCCTATCTCTTTCCCTGTCTGTCTCTTTCCCTGTCTGTCTGTCTCTTTCTATGTCTGTCTCTTTCCCTGTCTGTATCTGTCTGCCTCTGTCTATTTCACTGTCTGCCTCTCCCTGTCTCTTTCATTGTCTCTGTGTCTGTCTGTCTCTGGCTCTCTCTCGGTCTCTTTCCCTGTCTGCCTCTTACTCTATGAGTATGTCTGTCTGTCTCTTACTCTGTCTCTGTCTCTGTCTCGTTCTGTCTCTATCCGTCTCACTACCGACATCTTATTACCTCACACATGAGCTTCTTATACTATGAATGTTCTTTGTTCCTATAGCAACCAATCACAGTTGCTATTAATAAACGTTAGCTCGCAGCTCCATTGACTTTAATAGAGGCAGTTTTTTGGAGAGTAACTAAAGCGCGGGGTTAAATTTTCCTGGCAAAACATAGTCTATGATGTTCCCTGAGTCACATGAGGTGTCTGTGCAATATTTCGTGATTGAAAATGCGACGGTGCGGATTCCTTTCGCGGACATACACACATACACACATACATACACACATACACTCAGCTTTATATATTAGATATAAAGCTGAGTGTATCTATGTGTGTATGTATGTATATATGTATGTCCGCTAAAGGAATCCGCACCGTCGTATTTACAATCACGAAATTTTGCACAGACACCTCATGTGGCTCAGGGAACGTCATAGACTATGTTTTGAGGGAAAATTTAACCCCGCGCTTTACAGTTATTTGACAAAAAAAACCTGCTTACATTAAAGTCAATGGAGCTGGGAGCTACAGGACATTATTAGGAGCTGTGATTGGTTGTTATACGAAAAAAGGACGTTCTTAGTATAAGAAGCTTATGTGTGAGGTAACATGATTTTGGTGGAGAGTTGGATAGAGAGACAAAGAGACACAGACAGAAAGACACAGACAGACAGAGACAGAGAGACTGAGACATATCGAGAGACAGACAGAGACAGAGACGAACAGGGAGAGACAGGCAGAGAGAGACAGAGACAAACAGACAGAGACAGACATAGACAGACAGAGAGGCAGACAGAGAGGGAGACAGAGAGGGACATAGAGAAAGAGAGTGGGAGAGAAGGAGAGTGAGAGAGAGACAGAAAGACACTTACTTACTATACTGGCAATGCCAAGTACTACAGCTAGTGCCAGTATAAAAATATCCAGGTACATCACCAACAGAAGGCCCCAACATAGTGTATGCCACTGAAGAGCTATATGGTGGCACATCTATTCCATGCAGTATGTACGGTATACTTTTTTTTATTTATTTATTTTTTTTTTTTGCTGTGACCTAATGAATAGTAAGGAACAATTAATGCTATTATTACCTTTATGAAAAGGAATGACAAACTATAAGTGACTCAAGCCCTAAATATCAATTTGACATAATTATAAAGCGCTAAGGGTTCTGATGCAGTGCGCACAGGGCATACGTCACTAATTGGGATTTATACTTGAAAAAAAAAAATATTCTGGGTAAAATGTTCTTAGAATTCTCCACTTCCATTCTGCTGTTATTCTGTTATGTAGTAATGTATTTAAAAATGGGTGAATTGGATACTAGCATTATTATTATTATTATTATTATTATTATTATTATTATTATTATTATTATTATTATTAATAAATAATAATAATAATAATAATAATAGTTATTGGAGTGAATAGTTAACCTGGATAGTAATGTAATAACTTTATGCTATGTGAGAGGGTTTTTATGGAACTTTTTATAGAATTATTTCTATTTGTTATGCATAAATAGTATTTTATCTTTGACTATTTTATCTTGCAGTAAAGCAATCAGCTGAATAACCAAATGGCAAATGACATGCTTGATTTCTGATATAAAGTACATTTTGTACTTGTCTGAAAATAATGAGTTTTCTATTACACATTGTTCTGCATTTTTAACTTTAATGAAAACATTTGTTTAAACATTGTAATACTTTATCAAAACTGCAATGTCACAGTCATGACTACTAATCAGGAAATCAGAAGAATATCAAACTTAAAGGGAACCTGTCACGTGGAAAAATGCTATTAACTTGCAGATATGGGCTTAATCTGCAGGTTAATAGCATTCGGAACCTGCCCAACGCCTGCACATTAAGGCCATGTCCGCACATGTGCTTTTTTTCCTGAGTTTTGGCTGCATTTAAAACTGCACTGTGTCATTGATAAAATGCATGCGTTTTGCTTCCCCAGCAAAGTCTGAGAAGTCAGTAAATTACATCCGCACGTTGCTTTTTTTAGGCAGCGTTTTGTTTGTCAAATATTTGTCAAAATCGTTGCCTAAAAAAAAGCAGCATGTCACTTCAGACCGCGACACCAACAGAGCTGCGCGGTGAGAATGAACTTGGGTGAACCACCTCTGACAGCTGTGGGCCCCACACTACTGCCTGTGTCCTGGCACTTATGTGAGAGGTCCATTCTCATCGGGTGGCTCTGTCTCTGTCTGATGTTAGCTATGGTGCTGCTGTGCCAGAACAGGGATGTAGCAGAACCGAGTGGGACCGCACTGTCAAAAAAGCATCCAAAATGCATTCAAAACGCATTCAAAATGCATCCAAAATGCATGCGTTTTAGATACTTTTTTTTTTTGTCAAACGCAGTGTTTACAGTTCTCAAAACTGCAGTTTAGTTGTTAAGCCAGAAAGCAGACGTGCGGACGTAGCCTAAACCACGTTGCCGGAAGGAAAAGATCTTTAATCCTCCCAACAGTGTTCCAGTTTCAGCAATGGGGCGGCGCCAGTGCGGCTTCAGTTACCGCTCTGTGTATGGAGCGGCTACAGCTGCGTCCCCTGCACTATGGCCCCTTTCACACGTCAGTGATTCCGGTACGTTTGTGCTTTTTTTTTAAACGTACCAGAATCCCTGACATACGCAGACCCATTATAATGAATGGGTCTGCTCACACATCAGTGATTTTTCACTGCACGTGTCTCCGTGCGGCGTACCCGCGTGTGCATGATTGCTGCACGGAGACATGTCCATTTTTTTCTGGCATCACTGATGTCCCACGGACCACGCAGTGGTGTGGTCTGTGAAACACGTGCCAGAAAAAAACGTGCTTCTAAAATAAAAAACATTTTAACTCACCCGGCTTCAGCCGCGCTCTCTGCAACCCGTTCTCCCTGCTGCTTCTGAGCCGGCTGATTACTGTCGCGCATATTCATGATGCACGACACAGCCGACCCGGAAGCAGCTGCTGCGGGGGTCAGCACCGGCCGGATGCTGCACCGCGGGAGCGATCAGGACCATGGAGAGCGGGAGCCGGCGCAGGTGAGTTAATCTCTAAGTGCAATCACGGGCCACAGAGAACGGAGCCCGGATTGCACTTAGACAACCCACGTGTGCCGTGATTCACGGCACACGCAGGGACATGTGCGTGTTTTACCAGTGAACGTCTGTGTTTTTCACTGACGTGTGAAACGGGCCTGACTGTCAGCCGCTCAGCATTAGAACAAGCTGTCAGGTTTACATCCACCGCTCTCCATTAGAGATGAGCGAACCGGTCCCGGTTCGGCTCGAGGCGGTTCGCCGAACGGGGGGTCTGGCTCGAGTTCGGCTCGTCGAACGTTCGACGAACCGAACTCGAGCCCATAGGAAACAATGGCAGGCAATCACAAACACAGTAAAACACCTAGAAAACACCCTGAAAGGTGTCCAAAAGGTGACAAACAACTCACAACATAACACAAACACATGGGAAAGTGACAAGGACATATACTCATGTGAAAACAAAACAGCTGGACAAGGAAAAAGAGGGAGACACACAGATATATGAGTATATGCAAAGAAACATCGATTCCATTATTGTGCAACTTGAGCCCTGCTCATTTTAGGCTTCCAATCTGGATAAATTGCCTGAGCTCGCCACGTACGCCTTGAGGATCTTGTCGTGTCCTGCAGCCAGCGTTCTCTCGGAACCTGTCTTCAGTGCTGCTGGGGGTCTGCTGGCAGATAAGCACACGTGTCTGTCCACTGACAATGTGGACCTGGCTCTCAGAGGACTTTTCTTCCCCTGGGTCAGCCAGGGGAGGCGAAAGGCACGCGTATTTTTGAGAGTGCTTCATGCAAAGCATCTTTTTCTTTGTCAAAAGGGGGGCTCAACCGATGCCAGTCAAGTGGGGTGTGTGTGGCCCAGTTAGTGGCAACGAGGGAGACTGTGGTTGGAGTCCCCTCGCTGTGTCTCTAAAAGAACCAAGATGAACAAGTCATGGCTCTCAGAGGACTTTTCTTCCCCTGGGTCAGCCAGGGGACGGGAAAGGCACGCATATTTTTGAGAGTGCTTCATGCAAAGCATCTTTTTCTTTTTCAAAAGGGGGCTCAACCGATGCCAGTCAAGTGGGGTGTGTGTGGCCCAGTTAGTGGCAACGAGGGAGACTGTGGTTGGAGTCCCCTCGCTGTGTCTCTAAAAGAACCAAGATGAACAAGTCATGGCTCTCAGAGGACTTTTCTTCCCCTGGGTCAGCCAGGGGACGGGAAAGGCACGCGTATTTTTGAGAGTGCTTCATGCAAAGCATCTTTTTCTTTGTCAAAAGGGGGGGTCAACCGATGCCAGTCAAGTGGGGTGTGTGTGGCCCAGTTAGTGGCAACGAGGGAGACTGTGGTTGGAGTCCCCTCGCTGTGTCTCTAAAAGAACCAAGATGAACAAGTCATGGCTCTCAGAGGACTTTTCTTCCCCTGGGTCAGCCAGGGGACGGGAAAGGCACGCGTATTTTTGAGAGTGCTTCATGCAAAGCATCTTTTTCTTTTTCAAAAGGGGGCTCAACCGATGCCAGTCAAGTGGGGTGTGTGTGGCCCAGTTAGTGGCAACGAGGGAGACTGTGGTTGGAGTCCCCTCGCTGTGTCTCTAAAAGAACCAAGATGAACAAGTCATGGCTCTCAGAGGACTTTTCTTCCCCTGGGTCAGCCAGGGGACGGGAAAGGCACGCGTATTTTTGAGAGTGCTTCATGCAAAGCATCTTTTTCTTTTTCAAAAGGGGGCTCAACCGATGCCAGTCAAGTGGGGTGTGTGTGGCCCAGTTAGTGGCAACGAGGGAGACTGTGGTTGGAGTCCCCTCGCTGTGTCTCTAAAAGAACCAAGATGAACAAGTCATGGCTCTCAGAGGACTTTTCTTCCCCTGGGTCAGCCAGGGGACGGGAAAGGCACGCGTATTTTTGAGAGTGCTTCATGCAAAGCATCTTTTTCTTTGTCAAAAGGGGGGGTCAACCGATGCCAGTCAAGTGGGGTGTGTGTGGCCCAGTTAGTGGCAACGAGGGAGACTGTGGTTGGAGTCCCCTCGCTGTGTCTCTAAAAGAACCAAGATGAACAAGTCATGGCTCTCAGAGGACTTTTCTTCCCCTGGGTCAGCCAGGGGACGGGAAAGGCACGCGTATTTTTGAGAGTGCTTCATGCAAAGCATCTTTTTCTTTGTCAAAAGGGGGGGTCAACCGATGCCAGTCAAGTGGGGTGTGTGTGGCCCAGTTAGTGGCAACGAGGGAGACTGTGGTTGGAGTCCCCTCGCTGTGTCTCTAAAAGAACCAAGATGAACAAGTCATGGCTCTCAGAGGACTTTTCTTCCCCTGGGTCAGCCAGGGGACGGGAAAGGCACGCGTATTTTTGAGAGTGCTTCATGCAAAGCATCTTTTTCTTTGTCAAAAGGGGGGGTCAACCGATGCCAGTCAAGTGGGGTGTGTGTGGCCCAGTTAGTGGCAACGAGGGAGACTGTGGTTGGAGTCCCCTCGCTGTGTCTCTAAAAGAACCAAGATGAACAAGTCATGGCTCTCAGAGGACTTTTCTTCCCCTGGGTCAGCCAGGGGACGGGAAAGGCACGCGTATTTTTGAGAGTGCTTCATGCAAAGCATCTTTTTCTTTTTCAAAAGGGGGCTCAACCGATGCCAGTCAAGTGGGGTGTGTGTGGCCCAGTTAGTGGCAACGAGGGAGACTGTGGTTGGAGTCCCCTCGCTGTGTCTCTAAAAGAACCAAGATGAACAAGTCATGGCTCTCAGAGGACTTTTCTTCCCCTGGGTCAGCCAGGGGACGGGAAAGGCACGCGTATTTTTGAGAGTGCTTCATGCAAAGCATCTTTTTCTTTGTCAAAAGGGGGGGTCAACCGATGCCAGTCAAGTGGGGTGTGTGTGGCCCAGTTAGTGGCAACGAGGGAGACTGTGGTTGGAGTCCCCTCGCTGTGTCTCTAAAAGAACCAAGATGAACAAGTCATGGCTCTCAGAGGACTTTTCTTCCCCTGGGTCAGCCAGGGGACGGGAAAGGCACGCGTATTTTTGAGAGTGCTTCATGCAAAGCATCTTTTTCTTTTTCAAAAGGGGGCTCAACCGATGCCAGTCAAGTGGGGTGTGTGTGGCCCAGTTAGTGGCAACGAGGGAGACTGTGGTTGGAGTCCCCTCGCTGTGTTTTACATGCTTTTAGAAGGGCATGAAATGGCTTGGAGGTTGACTTTCATCATATGCAAACTGTTGGCTACCAAAATGCTGCCTTTCCAACAACTGTGGTTATAGGCAATGAGGAACATACTGATGAAGATGAGACGCAGATACCCGATTGGGATGACAACTTAAATATTCGGTCAGGGCAAGAAGAAACTCGGTCTGAGGGGTAGGGGAGTGCAAACACAACAATTGATGATTAAGTTCTAGATCACACCTACTGTCAACCCACAGTCAGACACTCGAGGAGGTCAACAGAGGCGGTGGAGGAGGATGCAACCGACGTCGAAGTAACCTGGCGCCTTCCTGGACACAGTCGGAGCACTGGTAGCACGTCTACAACTGCATCCTCAGCCACCACTCTGCCTCTGAGCATTATTCGGGGTGGATCAACAGGTCGCATGGCCTCTAAGCCTTGCCTAGCCAGGTCCTTTTTTGACATAGAAAAAGATCGCCCAAATTATGTGATCTGTAAAATTTGTCATGGTTCTCTTAGTAGAGGTCAAAACCTCAGCAGTTTGACAACTTCTTCCATGAATCGTCACATGAATAAATATCATATGGCCCGATGGGAAGCTCACCGTGCTGCAATGCGGCCTAGCGGAGCGAACCATCCACCGCCTGCCCCTTCCAGTGCATCCGCGCGCTCGTCATCTTCTAGGACTGTGGGGACAGCTGTCACACCTGTTTTTCCACCCACAACTTCCACCACTGTAACCGCAACAGGCAGTTTGCTTGGTAGGTCGTCAGTTGGTTTGGAAGGGGAAACAAGTGAGTGTGTACAGCTCTCTCAGACATCGATAGCACCAACTTTGGATGAAGGCAACATCATGTCTCCGCCTGCACTTTCCTCACAAAGCTGCATTTTTCCAGGGACACCCGACTCAACACCGTCTACACACAGCAGCCAGATCTCTGTCCCTCAGATGTGGTCAAATAAAAGGCCACTTCCTGCGACCCATGACAAAGCGAAGAGGTTGACTCTATCCCTCTGTAAGCTGTTGACTACAGAAATGCTGCCTTTCCGCCTAGTGGACACACAGGATTTTACAGACCTTATGTCTGTCGCTGTGCCCCAGTACCAGATGCCCAATCACCACTGCTTCTCCAAGAAAAGCATGCCCGCGCTACACCGGCATGTCGCACACAACATCACCACTTCCTTGAGAAAATCTGTGTGCGACAGGGTGCATTTCAACACAGATACTTGGACCAGTAAGCATAGACAGGGTCATTACATGTCACTGACTGGGCACTGGCAAACTATGGTGAGAGATGGAGAAGGGTCTGCTGTACAAGTCTTGCCGTCCCCACGAGTTGTTTCAATCCTTGTTCTGTATGTAGAAGTTAATACACTGCTTCTGCCTCTTCAACCTCGTGTGGGTCCTCTACCTTTGCGCAAACCCTGTGTGGTCAGGCCACCCTTCCTTGCAACTGCGCACAAGGACTACCACACACCTCCTTACTATGCTGGCAGCAGAGCTCAATGCCATCAGGCGGTCAAAGTTTTACTTTGAAATGTATGGGAAATGTGAGTCACACCGCTATTACAGAGAATAGTAGTCAGGCAGGGTCAAAACATTAATTGAGGAACAGGAACAGAATGGGACGGCCAGGACTTAATCAGAAAACAAGCAGAGGTGAAATGCGTATCGGCCAACAAGGTACATAAACAGCAAGCAGGAAAAGTAGTCAGGTAACAAGCACACAAAATCATAAAACTGAACTGGGGGTAAAATTAACCAGAGGTTCATAGCTATGTCTGGCAGTGGTCTGCAGACAGGATGGGCATAAAAAAGGGTGTGGTGTCTTCCCATTGGTTGTAGCTGAATGATGGTATTTCATCTGTGAGATACCCACCAGCTACATTCAGCCAGAGATTCTGCATCTGTCAAGGTAATGCAGCCCAGTGGGTGAGCATAACCTGCGTCCACCTGCGCCGCTGGCATCGACTACTCTCCCATCATCAGCACTATTCATGAAAGGAACACGTTGTCACCTGGCGACCGGAGTACAAATTGACGGAGCGGACTCCGTTGGTGACTTAACAGGCGTGTGCGGCAATGATGCAAACCTGGCTGCGGGCCATCCTCAGGGCAATGTGACACACGTGCCTTTTATGGCTCACGTGTTGATCCGAATTCTCCAGCAATTTTTAAAACACCATCACGGCCTACATGGCCTTGTGCAGCGGGCACGCTCGCTATGTGCTCACTTCCATCGTGCGCACACAGCAGCTCAACAACTTTCATCACTCCGGAAGTCTTAGGGTCTGGCAGTTAAACGCCGGAAATGCGATGTTCCGACACGCAGGAATTGGAATCTGCACATGTTGCAGCGTGTGTGGCAGCACCGCAGAGCCCTGCTGAAATACGGTAAGACATATAGCCTGGGATAAGTTGATCCAGAGGTGGTGCAGATCACGCTGCTGGAGTGGTGTCAGATCAAGGACCTATGCACCCTGCTACACAGTTTTGAAATGTCGACGAAGATGTTTAGCACTGGCAATGTCATTCTCAGCGTGACAATTCTGGTCATCTACATGATGGAGCACACTGTAATTATTATTCGGAGTCAGGTGTTGGGACAAGAGGAAGGGGAGGAAGTACAGGAGGAGTCATATGCGGAAGGGATAACAAGATCTACGAGGTCCAGATGGTCAGCGGCACCTATGCGGCAGTCATGGTGAGGGAGAGGGATTAACAAGGGCGCATAGTATCAGCAAAAAGTGTTGATGAAAGTGCAGGAGCCCATGAAGAAATGGAGGACGAACTGGCGATGGGCATGGAAGACTCAGCAGATGAGTGAGAGCTTGCTCACATTTCGGTTGTGCGAGGTTGTGGGTAGAGGGCAGAGGAAGGATGCACGATTCTCACCTCTCTGCCACCAACACACCAAGGACTTGGTCCTCCTGGATGCACAAGACACATGAGCGCCTTCTTGCTGCACTACCTACATGACCCTCGGATTGTATGAATTTGAAGTAATCCTGAATACTGGGTTGCCACACTGTTAGATCCCCGGTACAAGACAAAATTTGGCGAACTAATTCCTGCCATAGAAATAGACGCACGTATACAGGAGTATCTGCAGAATGTGGTACGCAATCTTAGATCTACTTTTCCACTAAACACCAGTGCTGCACAGAGTGAATCTCAACACTTTGTCATGGATAGGAGGAAATGGTCTTTTACTTGTCCACATCGGAGGGACCGAGGGATGGCTGCTGTGCTGAGATGGCGTTGAGTACGGTGTCCCTGCACAGTTGCACTTTTGGTCATATCCCAAAATGAGTTGAAAAAGGACAGATGCTGTTGGAAAGGGGAACAGGTGTGTTGGAAAGGGGAAAAAAATTTTGGTCCGTGGATTTGGTGGTTAAACAACTGTAACATTTGCTGAAGAAACAACATCTGTTACAGTGGGACTGGCAGATTTGGATAAAGTGGTATATAATCTGTGACCGCTATATAACAAAAATTAATAAGAAAAGAAAGAGAAAGGTATATATCACCTTCAGCAGTCAGTGTCCACCGTGCTCCCAGTTGGAAAAGGAGAGGTTGGCAACTTGAAGGTTTGGTGGAGGATACAGAGCTGTGTGGCTATGAAACTAATAGTAGCCTGAACCGAGTTAGACGCCATTCGGATCTGGAGACTGTGAGCCCTGTTAGCGTCACAGGGTCCACATGCCCACCCAGCCCAGGAACTCCCTGTTAACAACACAGGGGCCATTGAGTACGCTGACCGTGTGCGTAGGGGCCACACCTGTGGACAGCAGGCGCATCAGCAGCAGCAGGCCTGTTAATGCCACTGGGCTGCACAAGCAGGACTGTTAGGACAGGAGCTGGTCTTAACCGTTCTGCGTTACCAACTGTGGTGGTGGCCTGCATCCACCACCCTATCCCTGCCTACCTCTGGCCTAAAGCCGCAATGGGTTCAACACATGGAGGTGTGCTCTTTCGGAGCATAATAGAAGACTGCGCACCTCCTTGTTGGCTCCAGCCCCTTTTATAACCTGGGTCCGCCCCAAACCAGGGTGAACCACAATGCACCTCCTGGAGACAAAAGCAGAGTGACACGTCATGAGTGGCATAACTAGCGTCCTATTTGGAAACGCAACTTCAATGATGACCTCATGGCTGCCATGACCCAAACACCTCACCAGTCATCGTCTGACCATCAATAATGCGGTGACAAGTCATAGGTGTGGGCCTCTGCAAGCCATTTGGGAGGACACCTGATGCCCTGTGGTCTATATGGGACCCCCACATCAGGGCCAGGGCCAAAGAGTTCATTACCGGACCTAGTCTCTGATGCAGGAAGTGCCTGAGCATGCTCAGTAGCATGAAATACAGTCTCTGAAAAAAGACTATCAGCTTTAGCATGGTGTCTAGGCACAAAACAGGACTTAGACCCGGCACAGAATGCAAGCACCTGTGCAAAGAGGCTTTTCACACTTAGTGTGGGAGCATGCGCTGTATCCCGAAATGAAGACTTAGCGTCAGGAATGGCACAGTCAGGCTGAGCATACTCACTAGGCGAAACACTGTAATTATGCTGCAGCTGGGGTACATCGGCACACGCATGCGCACTAGCTGCCTCTCCACACTTAGACGTGGAGGGGAAATTTGTCTTGGAGATGCTGTCTATGAACAGAAGGAAAAGCTAAAGGAAGCCTGACTTTCTATCCCTCCGAATTATGAAATGCAGCAATGAATTCCATGAGTTTGCTATAACATTAGCGTAGCTAAATGTGCATGAGGGTGTGATGTAGAGGTGCTAGAAATAGCTTGTCACCAGTGGGGCACTAATGGAATACAACAGCCAGTTCTATGATGCCACAAAATGGCAGTATTTTGTGCTATCATTATAGCTTATTAAAAACAGAGCACGAGGTTGTCATGCAGAGGTGCTGCACATAGATTTGCAGTAGTGTGAATAGACAAAAGTACAATAGCCACGTTTAGGATACAACTAGGTACAGTGAGTGTTTGCTAGTATAATGGCTGAGTTTAAAAAAGTTTGAGTGTGCAATGCAGGCAGACGTGCTGCAAATAACGTTCCAATACTGTGAATAGACAAAAGTACAATAGCCACGTTTAGGATACAACTAGGTACACTGAGTGTTTGCTACTATAAATGGCTGAGTTTAAAAAAGTTTGAGTGTGCAATGCAGGCAGACGTGCTGCAAATAACGTTCCAATACTGTGAATTGACAAAAGTACAATAGCCACGTTTAGGATACAACTAGGTACAGTGAGTGTTTGCTAGTATAATGGCTGAGTTTAAAAAAGTTTGAGTGTGCAATGCAGGCAGACGTGCTGCAAATAACGTTCCAATACTGTGAATTGACAAAAGTACAATAGCCACGTTTAGGATACAACTAGGTACAGTGAGTGTTTGCTAGTATAATGGCTGAGTTTAAAAAAGTTTGAGTGTGCAATGCAGGCAGACGTGCTGCAAATAACGTTCCAATACTGTGAATTGACAAAAGTACAATAGCCACGTTTAGGATACAACTAGGTACAGTGAGTGTTTGCTAGTATAATGGCTGAGTTTAAAAAAGTTTGAGTGTGCAATGCAGGCAGACGTGCTGCAAATAACGTTCCAATACTGTGAATAGACAAAAGTACAATAGCCACGTTTAGGATACAACTAGGTACACTGAGTGTTTGCTACTATAAATGGCTGAGTTTAAAAAAGTTTGAGTGTGCAATGCAGGCAGACGTGCTGCAAATAACGTTCCAATACTGTGAATTGACAAAAGTACAATAGCCACGTTTAGGATACAACTAGGTACACTGAGTGTTTGCTACTATAAATGGCTGAGTTTAAAAAAGTTTGAGTGTGCAATGCAGGCAGACGTGCTGCAAATAACGTTCCAATACTGTGAATTGACAAAAGTACAATAGCCACGTTTAGGATACAACTAGGTACAGTGAGTGTTTGCTAGTATAATGGCTGAGTTTAAAAAAGTTAGAGTGTGCAATGCAGGCAGACGTGCTGCAAATAACGTTCCAATACTGTGAATAGACAAAAGTACAATAGCCACGTTTAGGATACAACTAGGTACAGTGAGTGTTTGCTAGTATAAATGGCTGAGTTTAAAAAAGTTAGAGTGTGCAATGCAGGCAGACGTGCTGCAAATATCGTTCCAATACTGTGAATAGACAAAAGTACAATAGCCACGTTTAGGATACAACTAGGTACACTGAGTGTTTGCTAGTATAATGGCTTAGTAACAATGAGTTGTAGTGTGCAATGCAGGCAGACGTGCTCTGCAAATGTCTTTGCACTAGTGGGACTATAGCAAAGTCCAATAGCCACGTTTAGGATGCCACTAGGTACACTGAGTGTTTGCTAGTAAAATTGCTTAGTTTAAAAAAGTTGGAGTGTGCAATGCAGGCAGATGTGCTCTGCTAATATCTTTGCACTAGTGGGACTATAGCAAAGTCCAATAGCCACGTATAGGATGCCACTAGGTACACTGAGTGTTTGCTAGTATAATGGCTTAGTTAAAATGAGTTTGAGTGTGCAATGCAGGCAGACGCGCTATGCAAATGTCTTTGCACTAGTGGGACTATAGCAAAGTCCAATAGCCACGTATAGGATGCCACTAGGTACACTGAGTGTTTGCTAGTATAATGGCTTGGTTTTAATGAGTTGGAGTGTGCAATGCAGGCAGACGCGCTCTGCAAATGTCTTTGCACTAGTGGGACTATAGCAAAGTCCAATAGCCACGTATAGGATGCCACTAGGTACACTGAGTGTTTGCTAGTATAATGGCTTGGTTAGAATGAGTTGTAGTGTGCAATGCAGGCAGATGTGCTCTGCTAATGTCTTTGCACTAGTGGGACTATAGCAAAGTCCAATAGCCACGTATAGGATGCCACTAGGTACACTGAGTGTTTGCTAGTATAATGGCTTAGTTAAAATGAGTTTGAGTGTGCAATGCAGGCAGACGCGCTATGCAAATGTCTTTGCACTAGTGGGACTATAGCAAAGTCCAATAGCCACGTATAGGATGCCACTAGGTACACTGAGTGTTTGCTAGTATAATGGCTTGGTTAGAATGAGTTGTAGTGTGCAATGCAGGCAGATGTGCTCTGCTAATGTCTTTGCACTAGTGGGACTATAGCAAAGTCCAATAGCCACGTATAGGATGCCACTAGGTACACTGAGTGTTTGCTAGTATAATGGCTTAGTTAAAATGAGTTTGAGTGTGCAATGCCGGCAGACGCGCTATGCAAATGTCTTTGCACTAGTGGGACTATAGCAAAGTCCAATAGCCACGTATAGGATGCCACTAGGTACACTGAGTGTTTGCTAGTATAATGGCTTGGTTTTAATGAGTTGGAGTGTGCAATGCAGGCAGACGCGCTCTGCAAATGTCTTTGCACTAGTGGGACTATAGCAAAGTCCAATAGCCACGTATAGGATGCCACTAGGTACACTGAGTGTTTGCTAGTATAATGGCTTGGTTAGAATGAGTTGTAGTGTGCAATGCAGGCAGACGCGCTCTGCAAATGTCTTTGCACTAGTGGGACTATAGCAAAGTCCAATAGCCACGTATAGGATGCCACTAGGTACACTGAGTGTTTGCTAGTATAATGGCTTGGTTAGAATGAGTTGTAGTGTGCAATGCAGGCAGACGCGCTCTGCAAATGTCTTTGCACTAGTGGGACTATAGCAAAGTCCAATAGCCACGTATAGGATGCCACTAGGTACACTGAGTGTTTGCTAGTATAATGGCTTAGTTATCAGTTGGAGTGTGCAGAGGACAAGAGGGTACAGTGGCAGGATTGTGGTGCTCTGGGTAGAGGAATGGAAGCCTGCCTTTCTATTCCCTCCTAATGGTGAAATGCAGGTAGGAAATCCCTGACCTGGGCTACACAGACGCTGTTGCTGTTTGCAGGACCTGTCACCTATGGCTCTCTGACCCTGCCGGTTGGAGCCCTTAAAAGGACTGCTATAAAGTGCTCTCCCTATGCTGTCTAACGCTGTGTATGCAGCGCATACAGCTGTATCGGCTATAGGACTCAGGAAGACGGAGCTGCGACAGTGATGTCTGACACCAAAGACGCAGAAGGCAGATAATGGCGTCCGTGAAGAAAATGTCCGGTTTTATAATGCAGGGACATGTGACATGCAGATCCTATCACACATGCCGTTGCTTCTCTGGCTCAAAGTCCACTTAGCTGTGTGTGTGTCTGGGATTGGCTGACATGCTGGCCCGCCCCACAAGACGCGCGCGCTTAGGGAAGGAAGACAAGAAAAAAAAAAAAAAAAAAATGGCGATCGCCATTATAGAAACAGCAGTGATCTGAAGGCGCTGTTCACGCACACTATACACTGAAATGTGATAATAGTTTGATTCACAGAGTGACTTACACTATTACAGCAGAAACCAAGCTATGATTTAGCTGTTTTTTGGCTGCTAGAACCGTTCTCGAACGTTTCTAGAACTACCGAGCTTTTGCAAAAAGCTCGAGTTCTAGTTCGATCTAGAACATGCCCCAAAATCACTCGAGCCGCGAACTGGAGAACCACGAACCACGAACCGCGCTCAACTCTACTCTCCATACACAGAGTGGTAACAGAACTGGTGCTGTTCCATGACTGAAATCGGAATGCTGCCAGGAGGATTAAAGATCTTTTCATCCCAGCAGCGGAGTTTAATGTGCTGGCATCTGGCAGGTTCAGAATGCTATTAACCTGCAGATTAGCCCCATATCTGCAACCGAGTACCCCACAACCCTGAGGCATCACACCTACTAAGAGATACGGTGCTGCCAGAGATTTCTGGAGGCAGCTTACTCCAATCTCCCCTTTGAAAGTACATGAATGCTTGGCCACACTGAGTTAAAAGTGTATGGAAGAGTCAGGAGAGATTTTCTACACAAAGATTTAAGACGTGAGCTCCTTTGCCTTCTAGCCCTTTCAAGTTCGAGGGACTATAATTAACTACAAATGTCCCCAAGTTTTGGTAACTTGTGAACCACAGTGAGTTGTGCCTTATGGTTGAAAATAGAGACTCAAGGGTGCTTTACATGCTGCAACATCGCTAGCGATCTCGTTAGCAATGTGACACGCCAGATCGCAGATGCGACCGGCGCTAAAAAAAACCCGACTTATGTGCGATATCGCCAGATCGTTTCTGCGATCTGGCGTGTCACATCGCTAAAGAGATCGCTAGCGATGTCGCAGCATATAAAGCACCCTTTATTCAGGCCGGGGTCACATGAGCGTTGATTCTCTCATGAGAGAGAATTAGACTGATTATGTTAATGACACACGGATCAAACTCTAATCCAAGTCTGATCTGAGTTTAATCCGAGTGTCAGTTTATGGTGATCCGATTCTGACATGAATGAATCATAGCAGACTTTTAGGAGATGATGAAGAACATAATTCCTCCATCTTCTCCATTCTGTGAGTTTATCATCCAAGTGCAGTCCAATGATTTCCATGAGAATCCGTGTGGCGCCCTGGACAAGCCAGGTCGTCACAGGTACTGCAACAACACACCCCACACCCCGAGATAGGCACATCAGCCACACACAAATCCTTGTTGCCTCCCTCCAGGGGCTGATGTCCACAGCAGGTGGGGTGGAGCCAGGCGGTTGGCCTTACCCACTGAGGAGTTCACAGTCCTGGAGGCAGGAAAAGGAAAGAGCCTGAGTTTAGACAGTGATAGTAGAGGAGCAGACTGACCGTGTCCGGGTACGTGGCCCGGGCACAGAGAGCAAGGTTGGCAGACGGTGGTGGCCGTCTGCAGGAGAGGCCGATTGACGCAGAACCGTAGGACCGGGGACGGGCGGTGGCCCGCCGGTACCGAACCGGGGAGCGAAGAGAAGCCAGCACAAACCGGCAGGGCCTGCGGACCCCGACCAGGCTTGGAGTCGCCGTTAAACAGGTCAAATCCGTTAGCGACTGGAACCTCCGGGGTTTCCTAGCAGCAAAGACCCGATTGAAGGCAACCGTCCAAACAGAGAAAGGGAAATACAGCGACCGCCACAGCTAGAGTTCCCAGGGCCAGAGACTGCGGGCAAAAGGGGCTCCTCCGGCACCTATCTAAGCTGGGTAGCGGGTTACCGGTGGGAAGCCATCGGGACCGAAGATACACAACAGGTGCAGGGAAAGGCAGCCACCACCAACCGTCCGGGAGTAACCACAGCAGTCAGCTGTGGGACCCGTCCATCCAGTCGTTTGTTTTACCGGAGACTCTGTATCCCTTCTTGGCTGATTGAGTACCACCGTGCCATCTGGCACCGCGCTGCCCCCGCGACCCTGCACCTCGCCAACCCTGCCTCCCCGACACCTCACCGGGCCCCGGGACCACCAAAAACCCCCTACCCACGGAGGGGAGAGAAACATCTCGGCTGCTCCCCGTCATCGCTCCCGGGATCCCCGTCCAGAGCAGCGGTGTTGTCCCAACCTCACCACAAACCGTGGGTGGCATCACGGACCAACTCCCCAAACCCAAACTACCCCCTTTAACTCACGGGCAAGGAGCGCCGCTCGAGTCCCCGGATCCGGCCCACCGCTCGAGCCACCGAGCACCAGCAGCAGCGCCGGACCCGAGCGTGGTGAGCGCAGCGCCCTCCCCGCCCGCGACAATCAGCATGAGGCAAAAATTCTGATTGGCACAGTTCAATAGTATAACATTGGTCCAGGTGATATCTGATAAAACATCGGATTACACTTGTCCGATGTATACGCTTATGTGAGCGAGCCCTAAATGTTGTACTTGACCCTCTCAGTAGTCATCTCTACAATGGCACAGTAGCTCAAAAGAGAAAAGTTATACATGCAATACCAAAGAAAATTAACCAAAATGGCACTGTATGAGATGAAAGACACTATGTAATACTGACAGTATGGAAGTAATATTGCACAGATGGGACAAACGGGGCACAGTATATATCTGATGGGAGACAACTGAAAAGAGCTAGAAAATGAAATAGCAGCTACAGAAAAATTTGGTCTACAGCAGAGAAGGTGTTTAAAGCAGTTGTTCACCCATATCCATTATTGGCCACATCGATATTATGTTAAGAAACAATGTTTCTCTGAAATACCTTGTGTTGCCACTTCTGCCTCTTCCCCATTGCATGAGCCCTGGACTCTGTGACCTCGGGGATCTGGTGATGTCTTGTCAACTTCCTACTCACCTGACATATCCGTGGCCAGCCCTAGTCTCCCTGATTGACTGGGTGAAACGCCACCCACATCCCAGTCACTCACGGAGACTGCGGCCAGACCCAGGGGTCATGGAGCCCGGAAGGTCACGCAAAGGGGGTGACTGTACCACAATAGCGTCACTGACAGGCACTATTGGCAACATAAGGAATTTGAGAGAAACATTCTTTCTCAACATATCGATATGGCCAATAATGAAAAGGGGTGAATCACCCCTTTAATAAGAGCTGGTTCACTGTTCTATCAGATGATATAGCTTTTCCAAAGTGTGTGTCTTACCCTAAGTGGAAAACAAGGGGGTTCTCTTTCACAGCTAAGATCACAATTTATGCCTTCAAGGAAAGTTGACCTTGCTGGAGTCTCGGGAGACAGATCAAGATCATGGTCTGTCCATTGTCCCCACTGCATGAAGAGCAGACATCGACCACTGTCCAGGGTGATATTTTCAGTAGGGAATCTGACAATTTCATTGGATACTTGACGAGCCTAGTTAAAAATAAGATGTGTTAGCATGAACCATTAAGTTTTCGGTTTGGCATATTGCACACTGCAAGTAACAAAGGTTTTGGTCCGGACATCTGGTTTGTTCATATTAACTATTGAAACATTGTAACAGAAAGAATCACTTTTTTTCTTACCAAGGGCAGAGGGAATCCATTAATTCTACGATTTTCAGTCCAACCACGAGGAAGTGACATTCCATCCTCATACTGAGTCGGTAGTAATCGAGTAAATCCAGTGTTGGATGCCCCAAGAGTGAGATCTCGCCTGCAACCATACAATGAGACAATCATTCAATTACTCTTCTTGACAACTTCAAATGGCAGAACATTGGAGAGCTCACCTGTTATTGCACTCGCCAGTAATGGTGCGGTATTGACTGTTCTGACAAGCTTTTGGAAGGTGTTGAGATGTGCAGCCTGATATCTTATAAATTGTATCCATCTGTTTCTTTGTTAGTAAATCTAAAAAACAAGGTAACAATACAAAATTTAAATTAACCCCTTCAAGACTAGGCATATTTTGGTCTTTAGGACTGTAGGACCTATTGTGCTGCAGCTTTCTCATAGTTGATAGAGCTCCTATGAGATCTGCAGGATTTCTGGGATAAGCGTCTCTTTAATAATTCTATTTTGGGGTACATGTAACTTACTGATTAGCTTTTGTTATCTATTCTGGGGGAATAAAAAAAAATAGCATTTCTACCATTGACCTTGTCCTGTTCTTCACCATTGGGACATAAATAATGTGTTTTTATTTGATGGATCTGTAGACTTACTAAAATATCCAATATATTTTTTATATATATCTATACCTGATGTGTATGCTGATGAAACAGCTTCTGTGCCCGGGTCATCAACCCGAGATAACTGTACTCCCACTTGTAGGAAGGTAATAAAATGTATTTAACGTCCAACGTTTTGTTTTTTTTTAAACCCATGGCAGTTTTTGAACCAATCATGTTGCAGTAAAATCAGGAGGGGATTTAAAGGGAACCAGTCAGCAGAAATTGAGCTTTAAACCTAAAAGTTTCCCTTTCTGCAGCTCGTGGGCTGCATTCTAGCAATGTTCCTATACTTTTTGTGCCCCCTTTTAAACCAAATTAAATACTTTATAAAGTCATACAGCTAGGTGAGAGAATCCTACACACTCGCATAGCACTTGCACAGCACTCCCATGTAATACGGATGCTAGGTGAGAAAAAAACGCACTCACATGACAAACACAAGACCATACGCATTACACTCTTCCCACTTTTCTGGATGCGTATCGGACTGATTATTTGTACGCAAGTGGAACCGTACCCATACACTGAATGTGTGTGAAACTATCGAGTCTCCAAAATTAGGAAAAAACATTTTTTAACAGAAACAGCACAATTTCTGTCCAGTGACAGTATCTGGTAGTGCAGCTAATATCATTTCAGTGAATAAGGCCGGAGTCACACTTATGATTGACTTGCACGTAACGCACGCGAGTCTTGCATGCATTACCCGGCACCACCTGCTGTTCTCCTGACAGGAGCGAGTCGGTTGAATGTATTTCTACACTACTGACCCATTCCTGTACTGAGAGCTGCGGGCCGTGCCGGGTGATGCGATGTGAGACTCGCGCGTGTTACTCGTAAAGCGGGCTTTACACGCTGCGACATCGCTAGCAATTGTTAGCGATGTCGAGCACGATAGCACCCGCCCCCGTCGCACATGCGATATCTGGTGATTGCTGCCGTAGCGAACATTATCGCTACGGCAGCTTCACACGCACATACCTGGTCGACGACGTCGCTGTGACTGCCGAACTATCCCTTCTTCAAGGGGGAGGTGCATTCGGCATCACGGCGATGTCACTAAGCGGCCGCCCAATCAAAGCAGAGGGGCAGAGATGAGCGGGACATAACATCCCGCCCACCTCCTTCCTTCCGCATTGCCGGTGGACGCAGGTATGTGGTACTGCAGGAACGGCAAACAACATCGTACCAACAGCAGTAACGACATTATGGAATGGAGCGACGTGTCACCGATCAACGATTTTTGACGTTTTTGTGATCGTTGATCGTCGCTCCTAGGGTTTAAACACTGCGATGTCAGTAATGGCGCCAGATGTGCGTCACTAACAACGTGATCCCAATGATATATTGTTACCGATGTCGCAACGTGTAAAGCCCGCTTAAGTGTGACTCTGGCCTAAAACTAAGCTACAAAACAAGTAAAATGTTAAGGTTGAAAATCAATGACCATTTCTCTCGAAAAGTGAATGTATAAGGCCATGTGCACACACTGAGTATTTGGCGAGTTTTTTACCTCAGTAGCTGTAGCCAAAACCACGAGTGGAACAATCAGAGGAAATGTATAATAGAAACTCGGCACCACTTCTAGATTTTTCACCCACTCCTGGTTTTGGCTACAAATACTGAGGTAAAAAAACTCTCCAAATACTGAATGTGTTCACATGGCCTAACACAAAACCAAGAGTGGGTGATAAATACAGAAGTGGAGCCATGTTTCTATTATACATTTCCTCTAATTGTCCTCTGATACTTGTAGCGCCCCTAAACCCATCAGAGCACAACAAGGTACTGCATCTTGTCAAAGATGCAGGGCCTACCCCCAGGGACCTGGAAGAGCAGTGCCGGTAACAGCAAAACACATTAAAATCCCAGTTTTCCACATCCACCGACTCGTGACAGACTAGAGTGGACCCATTGGATTGCTACCCAGGGTTGGAGCCAATCCAGTCCACTAGACGACAACCAGGTGGGAGGGGACGGACATGGCACACCCCTGGACTAGTCAGGTGGTCACAGGGTACTGTACGCTCTTTACTCTTAGTTCAGGACTCAACCCCACATGGTTCTGGGTTCCCAACTTGCAGTACTGCCTCCATCAGCATCCAAAATCCCAACAACACCTCACACCACACCCTGTCAGACACACCAGTGGGCTGCTGAGCTGGAATAGGGCCGCCCACCTAGGGGTTAAGCAGACTGTGGGAGGGAAGCAGAGGAGAGTAGTGTCAGCTTTCAGAGAGAGAAAGGAGCTGAAGGAGCAGCTCCTAGGGAGCTGAGAGTCGGAAGTAGCCCTCGAGTAGTGAGGAGCTGGGGGAGTTTGTGGCTCCCTGGGTGTTTGAGGTTGGGTCGCAGACGGTGGTCTGGGCCCGGAGGAGTCGGAGACCCGGTCGCGGGATATTGGGACTGGGTGCCTGGACCTAGTCTTGGAGGACGATCAGCAGCTCGAGTTCAATAGCCGGTCCGGGACTGAAAGCACAGCGTGGTACTGCACCCTAGGTCGGGGAGTAGTTTCAGGCAACCCGGCAATTAACCTGCAGAGGATAGTGACTTTATGGACTGTCCCCAAGAAGCTCAGAGACCAGGGGCACTAGCGCAACGAGGGGGATAGGGCTTTCAAACCCAAGCAGCCAACAGAAATCCCATGCGTGAGCCCTTGAGAGCACAGCTCCTTTATCCAAAAGGAGGGAGCGGGGCCCAGACAGCTTTATGCCTACGGGCCACACAAACACTTTACAATTTGTGCACAGAGGCAGGCTCCAGACCACCAGGCAGTACTACAGGGGACGGATACCCGGACGGGCTTCCCCAAGAGGGCAGCGGCACTCAGAGACTTGGTTCACCTTGTTGTCAGTGTCTTCTTTCAGCTGCATCATCACCAAAGTTGCCTTAGTGAGTACATGATCCTCCCCTGCTTCCAGCTGGCCTTGCGCACCCTCGCTCCACCATCTCACAGAGTCCAGGGGTCACCCTGGAGGGAACGTTATCTGGCTGCCCCACTCCATCTCCCCCGGGTACTCCCATCGGTAGCGGCGGTACTCCCTTACCGCGAACCACGGGTGGCGTCACAAACTCTTATCCCCTGTAAATATCCTCCTTTTCGGATTTGAGAGGCCGCAAGCCCCCGGGTCTGGAGACCCTCTAGCCACAGCAGCAGACCCCGGACCCGAGCAGTTCGACTGCTGCAGGGGCAGTACAGACAGCTAGACAGTTAGTAAGTGGAAGTGAGAGAGAACGGACGTGGCTGCACTGACACGGGACTGTGACGGTGACCTAAGGGCCCAGGCTTGTGGTTGCCGGTGGAGTATGGCAAAGTACTCCCAGAACCATAGTACCGACAGGTTACAGAGCCCTAGGTTAGACAAATGCTCCAAGCAGACCTGATAAAATCTGTACAGTGAGGGGACATTCCAGGACCTCACTTACCTTATAAGTCCGGGGGCACAAACAGTAACGGGAAAACCAGGGACCGGAACGGAACACTGACCCTACAGGGTTCACACTGCCCGCCGTACGGACCAGAGACTGAGAGACAAACAGGAAGGGACCCCCAGACGCTCCAAGCCACAGGGTCCTAACAACTTGAGGGAGGTGCAGGGGAAAGAAGCCACCAGGTCATCAACCCGCCACTGGGACTAAGGGAACCAGAGGTGAACACCAGCCTTCCTACGGTTACCAGATACCATCCACTGTTAGTAAAGAGAACCAGTTATACAGCAACCCCTTGTGTGGCCTACCTTCTGTCCGCCCCTATCTACATCACCTACCCCCCTGGGGCCCCGGCCCTACTTGCGGAGGGCCCAACATCCAGGCTGCACGACATAAACTTTATTAAACATTCCCCTGTATATAACCTTTTTTAAAACGACCCTGAGGGTCACGGAACCGGGCAACGGACACCCAGTGACACATCCCAGTAGTACACCGCCCGGGACCGAGTACCCCATAGCCCTGGGGCGGGACATACTCACAGTGTGCACGAGGCCTAAGATGCATTACTATAAGCGAGAAGCAGGCAAATATAGTATAATAAAAAAATAGTAAACCCTCAGTTGGATGTGTAACTCATTAATAGTGGATCTGCATACCTGAAATATTGAAAGGACGGTCATAAAAGTATTTGACTTTTCCTTCCAGAAGTTGTAGGGTGGTGCCCATGTAATCAGCAGCTCGTATGGCATTTCTGCTTCCCGCAACAGGTTGCTTGAAATAAGCCATGAGGTCACGAGCGTCAACATCCTTCTTTTTTAAGCGTTCTTTCAAACTGAGTAATAGAATAAGATGTTAGCTTCTCCAACTTACTCTGTACTTAATGGGATTAATAAAAATTTGATTAACAGCTTAAAAAGTAATAAAATAATAATATAAACAATACCTGCATACCAAATCCCTGCCACTCCAGTGTCCAATACCAGTACATCCATTCACTAAGCTCAATGGTCACATATTGTACATGGAAATGTCAGGGGCATGATGGATGTTATCACTGCAGGACTGACTATAACCACTGGAGAGGCATTGATGATGCAATGTGTTATAGCGTATTTATTTAATCAACTTACTACGTTTCCAGTTGTTAGGAGTGTATTAAAAATCCCAGAAAAACCTCTAAAATCAAAGGTCTATTTTTTAAGTATTCATTTAGAAATAATCAATACTAAGTTAAAAAAAACTTATATATTTTGGAGACAGCTTCAGAGCTTTGTTTTCTTGATACAGAACTCCAAATACCCAGTATAGCTTTAGCATTACATGTGTTGGAATATACAACAGCTACAGACTTATGCTGAGAACCATGTTGAGCAGACAGCACATGGGGCCTATATAGCTTGTTCTTATATGTGTGGTTCCTGATGGAACTGAAGTGCTGCAGCCCATTGATAGCAACAGATCGGCTGCAGCTCTCACGTCACATAAACACAGCACTAAGAGTGAATAAGTGGCGGTGATCTGGGAGATAAGTATTCTGTCTTTCAATTTTACTAAGTACAGTAAAGACATTGAAAGTTATTTGTTCAGTAATGTTCATTGAACTCAATAATAGGAGATTATGCAGGCTTTAATTCCTTTTCCTGATTAAAGTATCTTTATCAGTACATATGGCTCTCAAATCTCTCTCCATTAGTGAATGACTAATTAATGAGAAGCTTCCAACTTTAATACTTAAATGGAACCTGTTATGTGAGATATAGGGTTAATCAGCATGTTAATAATGTTATGTAGGTAAATGACCGCTGAAGTGGGGCACCCAGGAGAAAATTACCTTTTTTTCTCATTGGAGTCACCGGCTTCAGTCATGCAGACTATACTGTGTGAGTGGGGTGTAAGCATTGTGACGCCCTGGGCAAGCCAGGGGTCACAGGTCACAACACCACCACACCCTACACCCCAGTTAGGAACACCAAGGCTAACCTAAAATCCTTGTTGCCTTCCTCCAGGGGCTGATGTTCACACCAGGGGGTGGGCCAGGCGGTTGGCTCCACCCACCGAGGAGTTCACAGCCCCGGAGGCGGGTAAACCAGGCAGTCAAGCTAGGGAAGTGAAGGAGTAAACAGTGAAGTGGTAGAGGAGCTTGTAAGAGGAGTTAAAGAGGAAGACTAAGTGAGAGTAGTGACAGAAAAAGGAACAGTTAAGCAAGCCTGAAGTTGGTCCGGGTGTGTGCCCCGGACAGTGACAGCAAGGTCAGCAGACGGCGGTGATAGTCTGCAGGGGGACTGCTCGGAGGTTGCTGGAAGGACCGCGGACGGGTGGTGACCCGGCGGTCTGGAGCAGTATACGAAGAACAGTCAGCACCAGGGCAGGGGCCTTTCGGATCCCGGCAAGGCTAGGAGTCGCCATAATTTGCCAAATCCGTCAGTGAAGGGGACGTCTGTCTCCTAACAACCAAGTCCCGATTGAAGGCAACAGTCCAACCGCAACGGAGAGACACCGCCACCGCCAGGGCACCAGTTTCTCAGGGCCAGCGCCTGCGGGCAAAGTAGGGCTCCTCCGGCCCATATCCAAGCCGGGGAGCGGGTTACCGGTGGGAACCCATCGCAACCATTATCATCATAGGTGCAGGACAGAGGGACCGTCACCGTCACCTACTGGGGAAAGCAAGTGCAGCCATCTGTGGGAACCATCCTTCCAGCCGTGTGTTTTACCGAGAACTGTGTCATCGTCTCAGGCTGAGTGAGTACCACAGTGCCGCAAGGCACAGCGCTGCCCCGCGTCCCTGCGCCCACCAAGCCCTGCATCACCCACCTCATCACTGGGCCCCGGGATCACCAACCCCTACCCACGGAGGGGCAACACAACAACTGGCTGCTCCATACCATTCTTCCCGGGATCCCCATACAGAGCAGCGGTGGTGTCAACAAATCACCACAACCGTGGATGGCGTCACGGACAATAAACAATCCCCATACCCAAAAACCCCTTTTCACTCACGGGCGAGGAGCGCCGCTCGAGTCCCCAGGATCCGGCCCGTCGCTCGAGCCACCGAGCAGCGGCAGGCCGCAGCAGCCGGACCCGAGCAGTGGGAGAGCGCGGCGTCCCCTCCTCCGCCCCGACAGCATGACCTGCCACTATGACTGACAGCTCCCTCTGCAGTGCATCATTCCTGAGCTGGCTGTCAGTCAAAGAGCCTTGTGTGATTATAACCGGCTTATAACCGGTTTTGAGCCAAGACACCAGCTGGTCCAGCATGTCTGAATGACTAAAACCCTGCAGCTCCAGGTAGAAATAAAGTTATTTTTTTCTTAGTAGCTGCACTTTTAGTACAGTGGCCGAGCACCTTCAAAATGCTATTAACTTGCAGATTATCCCTATACCTGGATGTTAATAGAATTATCGGACTTGACATGTTCCCTTTAAGCTGCCATAACATACTTATTACTCCCAATAATGCAAATGATTTCACAATCATTGTCGTTTAGACCATTGTTGGTTTGTAGTACTAGAAATAGGGTCCCTTGTAGCAGTCACCATTTACATTATTTTCTCTCAAATTATAATAATCAATTTAAAAGGCATTGTGACTTTAAGGATTGTGCATGTTTTGTGCATCTTTGCAGTGATGGCTATCAGGGCCACTATCAGGGCATTACTGCCCTTATGGGTGTATGGGCCTCATAGAGCAGAAGCTAAGAAGAGGGCCTAGACTGGGTGAGAGCTCTCCTCACTCCTGCTCTGCACAGATCAGGAGAGGAAGATGTTGGGACCTGAATCCAGGCTTCAGGAGCTGAGCAACTGAAGAACCTTCTTCACTAAAAATTTCAAGACCTTTTACATCATGTGACTGATCATGTGCCTGTTCACATGACTGGAAAAGTGAATTGGAAGGTCCTGCAGCTACTCAACTGCTGCAGCCTCCATGCAGGTCCGAGTAGCTCCTCTCCTACTCTGTACCAATCAGGAACTGCAAGATGCAGTAATGTACACTGTGTGTAAGTAAATATGCCTGTTGCAGAGCTGTGAGTGTCTATATATGCAAGTAGTGTGTATGTAGCAGATCTGTGTGTGTCTATATGTGCACGTAGTGTGCATGTAACAGAGCTGTGTGTGCCTATATATGCAAGTAGTGAGGATGTAGCAGAGTTGTGTATGTCTACATGTGCATGTATTGTGCATGTTGTAGAGCTGTGTGTGTCTATATGTGCATGTAGCAGTGCTGTGTATGTCTATATGTGCATGTAGCAATAGTGCAGCAGGATTTGTCTTATATATATATATATATATATATATAAATATATATATATATATACACATATATACTTATACACAGCCAGCAGTATCCTCTGTATCATGTATATACACAGCCAGCAACCTGTGTCCTCTATATAATATTATATTATATGTAATATATATATATATATATATATATATATATATATATGTCAGTGTAGAGCCCCTGAAGCCATCAGGAGCTACAAGGTACTACATCCTGTCAAAGATTCAGGGCCTACCCCCAGGTACCCAGAAGACCAGTGGCAGTAACAGCAAAACATTCAAATTAATCCCTGTTTTTCCCCATTCTGAAAGACTGGTGACAGGCTAGGGTTGGATCCAGTGGATGGCCACCTAGGGGTGGAACCGATCCAGTCCACTAGACGACAACCAGGGAGGAGGAGTCAGACAGTCAGTAAGTGGAAGTGAGGAGATGGATGTAACTGCATTGACAGGAGAGTGTAATGGTGACCTGAGAGCTCAGGTGGTTGGCTGCCGGTGGAGTACTCCCGAAACCATAGCACCAACGGGGTACAGAATCCTAGGTCAGGCGAACGCTCCAGGCAGACCTGAAAAAATCTGCACAGTGAGGGGATCATCCAGGACCTCACTGACCGTAAAATTCAGGACACAGCAGCAACGGGAGAACCGGGGAACAGGACAAGAGAAACCGACCCCACGGGGTTCAAGCTACCTGTTATACAGACTAAGACTGTGAGACTACCAGGAGGGGACCCCCAGACGCTCCAAGCCACGGGGACCCACCAAACAGAGACAGGTACCGGGGACAGAAGCCAGCAGGTTACCACACGGGCACTGGGACTAAGGGGACCAGAAGTCAAGACCAGCCTTCCCAATAATGCTGGGAGTAAAGAAACCAGTTACACTGCAATCCCTTGTGTGGCCTACCTTCTTTCCACGCCCAACAGCATCGTCTATTCCCTGGGGCCTGACCCTACTTGCAGAGGGCCCAACATCCAGGCTGCCATCAACACCAGCCCCAGTAGTGAGAACTGTGCAGCGGCGGATCCCCTAAATAGCCAAAACCCGCAAGTGGCATCACGACAAAAACTTTCATTTCATCTCCCCTGTAAATACTCCCTCTTTTAAAAGCGACCGCAGGGTCACGAACCGGGCAACGGACACCTAGTGATATCTCCTCAGTAATACATCGCCCGGGACCGAGTACCCCATAGCCCATCAGCAGCCTGTATCCTAATTATATATATATATATATATATATATATATATATATATATATATATATATAATTTATCTTTTTTAAAGCTGTCAAAATGACAATTGTGCTGCATAGCGAAGCCAAACAGCGGTTAATGTGTGATTGGGGAGGATGGTTTGCAAAAGTGGAGTTTTTACAAAAGTGGTATGGGACTGGGGAAAGTTTAACACTAGAACTACTGGACTCGTGACACCTATATAGAAATACATAGTGCAAAGTAGTCAAAATGACTACCTCAGTAGTTCTAGTGTTAAGGGGTGAAGGCGGAGCTTGGATGGAGCCTGGGCAAAGTCTCAAGGTGACCCGAAAATGTTGCCAGTATGGGGCCCTGATATTCCTAGTGGCACACCTAATGGCTATTAGGGAGGACCCTGTCCTAAATAATAAATGTCAGCCAGGGTGGGCATTATAAGTGCACAGTGTCATTATAGTGCAGCTTCATCATTTGTGTTTGCTAATGGGTTGTTATGATGCAATGTCAATGTGGGGCAGTGTAAATGCATGAGATTGCACACAAAACAGACAAGAAATAGCAGAACACAAACTCACAAAGTGATCAAACAACTGCACAGGGACACAGTTTACATCACAGCTGCATCGTGAGATAATTAACATAAATCACATAAATAAATTCCTATCACCTAACATCCTGTGATATTTTGTACATTTTTATGCCGTCTTTTATGACTGCAGTATCATCATCAAATATTACTCAATTACTTGTAAAACCTCAGCTTCAGTGAATGCTTACACTTGGCGGGTGTTTTTATAGGCGGTATCTACCAGGTGTTTTGCTTCCTTTGCACAACTTTCTATAAATTCATTATTCAGTTCCTCAATTCCATCTGAAAACAAAAAAAAAAATTAAAACCACAAGACGTACAGATGATTCTTTAATGGAAATGAAAAGACGTTATAAATGCAATATGCGTCGGTAAAGCAGTTCATTAGTGGAGTCCATAGGGATAGAGCAGCTGTTATAGACTCTCCAGATGAGGAGGTAAGGCGTTGTGATCTTAAACAAGACCTTACAGTGGACTAGGTCAAGAATGACCAGTTTGTGCTCTTATTTTATTCCTGATTTTTCACTGAGTATTTCTTTCTTTTTCTTTTTTAAATCTTCCATACTGTCCCAGACATATGAGGCTTTCTATTTAGTGCTAGTTTTTATGGCATTTAACAAGGGGGCATGGCTCACAGGATAATAATGCAGAGAATAAAGACACGCCCCAGAGAATCCTTGGAGCTACACCGCCTTGGCTAAGGGGGCATGGCTCACAGGATTCTCTGGGGACGTGTCTTTGCGCTGCTCTCGGTTATTATCCTGTGAGCACCACCCCCTTGGTAATGTCCATAAAAATTTGCATACTTTGTGTTCTCGATAAAAAAGGCTCATATCTCTGGAACTTTATAGTGGGTTTATGAGAAAAATAAAGAGGAATACTCAGGGGATCACCGGGAATAAAATAGAACCAGACACTAGCCCCATATGATTCTGTCTTTACAGAGAACCTGATAAGAGATTCATGCTGCCTGAACCATTGTGTGATTGCCGGCTTGTATGTTTTACTCTGAAATGATGCGGTGATATATACTTTGAAAAGCTTAGACTGCGCTACTATGCATCTTGAATAACCAGTCAGAGGCAGGATCCTAGCGACGTCTCCCCACCCTGCTCCCCTAAACTGTCAGGCCTTTCCCTGCATACTCACATAGGCACAGACCTGTCAATCTTAAGTAGCCCCCGGACTAATCATTGAAAGTGTATAGTCCCCATTCAACTATTAAAAACATATTTACCCTGAAACATCTCAGCATTTTAGAGTAAAAGATATATGAGTGCAAACATGCAGCCAGCGTCTAATTCATGCTGCCTGGGGTTCGGGCAGCATGGATCAGTTAGGGTCTTTTTTTAGAAATACAACCCGCTATATGCAGCCACTGGTGACTAGTTGAAGGAGATTGGTCTTCCTAAGCATCTAGATTTATATATTTAGAATTGGACTCCAACAATTTTTCATCTACAGAGTGGCCACAGATATTATCTTCATAGTGAATGTATCAATATCAATATACAGGGTGGTCCAAAAGTAGGTGGACAGTATGTGTAATAGGCTTATGATTAGGGATGATCAAATACCTCAAATATTCGGCAACGCCCATATTCGCCAAATAGGTCGCCACTGTTCGACTATTTGCGAATATTCGATGCGCAATGTAAGTCTATGGGAAACAAATAGCAACTATTCGGGCTTCCCATAGACTTACATTGCACATCGAATATTCGCATAGCAGCGACCTATTCGTCGGATCTTCGCGAAGCTGAATATTGCCGAATATTTGTGATATTCGATCATCCCTAGTTATGATTTATCAAACATGGTGTAAAGTGAAACTGACTCAGTTGCCCTTTGCAACCAATCAGATTCCACTTTTCATTCTTCACAGGCTTTGGAAAATGATAGGTGAAATCTGAATGGTTGCTAAAGGGAAAGTCAGTTTCATTTTACACCATGTTTGATAAATCATAACCCTATTACACATACTGTCCACCGACTTTTGGACCACCCTGTATATACTTACCAATTGTTGCGAAATTGCATTCCCAGCGCTATTTTGATCTTCTTCTGCACCAAGTGGCTGTGGTTCTGTCTAAGTAGCTCATACCGCTTCTTCTATGTGACCTGGAGGTCTATTTCTCAATGTAGATCTACAACACACTCAATGTGAGTCTGAGAGATTTGCATTGAGCATGTGACTTTCGGTTCACACCGACGACGGTGCTGTGCACAGGCTGATCAGACCTGTGGTTACAAGGTGCAGAACTGGACCAGAACAGAGCCAGGAACAGAAGAAAGCAGCTAATACTTACATCTATTGCCAAGGGGCTAAATGATAAAACGAAATCCCCAGAGTGCTACTTTAAGTGCTATATACTGTATGGTACTTAGCTCCCAGTTAATACGAATACCTCCCAAATACATTCCTGGGCCACTTGCTGCCCAGACCAATATGATATAATATCCAGCACTGTACATTTACAGACTTACAAATTTAAGACCAATCAAAGCCCTGCCAATATTTGGATAGCTGGTCTACATAAGCCTTTTAGGTCAGACATGAAGATTTACATAATACAAAAAGTTTACTTTTTTGGACTTAAAATCCTTGTGAGAAGGAGGTAAAGAGAAAGAGAATCACAGCCTGACATTACATCACATGCACTATAGGGAAGGGGCAAATTAATGTATTTTTGTTCCAAATGCGATCCAACAAAAGATTGGATCGCACTCGGACCAATGTTAGTCTATAAGGCTGTGCACATTTCAGATTTTTCCTGACCGGCTGCATGGCAAATCCAATATTCACACTCAGCCATGCAAGGTAATGATTTCCACAGACTGACACAATGGAGAAGATAAAGGGGTTTTTTTTTCCTCTATTTTCACCACATCCGAGAAATTGGATCACACTATGATTATACTGTTCAAAACAGTCAACAGTGTGGTTAGCATAATTGATTTATAGATGATAAAACATACTGTCATCTGCACCTGCCCTTAAGGCCGCTTTACACGCTACGACATCGCTAAAGCGATCTCGTTGGGGGCACGGAATTGGTGACGCACATCCGGTCGCTTTAGCTATGTTGTTGCATGTGACACCTATGAGCGATTTTGCATCGTCGCAAAAACGTGCAAAATTGCTCATCGGTGACATGGGGGTCCATTCTCAATTATTGTTTCTGCTGCAGTAACGATGTAGTTCGTCGTTCCTGCGGCAGCACACATTGTGTGACACCGCAGGAACGAGGAACCTCTCCTTACCTGCGTCCCGCCCGCAATGAGGAAGGAAGGAGGTGGGCGGGATGTTCGTCCCGCTCATCTCCGCCCCTCCGCTTCTATTGGGCGGCTGCTTAGTGACGTCGCTGTGACGCCGAACGAACCGCCCCCCTTAGAAAGGAGGCGGTTCGCCGGTCATAGCGACGTCGCTAGGCAGGTAAGTACATGTGACGGGTCTGGGCGATGTTGTGCGGCACGGGCAGCGATTTGTCCGTGTCACACAACCGATGGGGGTGGGTACCCACACTAGCGATATCGGTAACGATATCGCAGTGTATAAAGCGTCGTTTACTCAGATGAATCACTTATAACTAAGAAAATGGAGAAGCATGAATATCGACTATTCTGTCCGGTGGAGCAGTAATACAGTGATTACCAGTAAAAATAATTCAATATTTTGTATCATTAAAGGAGTTGGCAGTAGATTATTAAACAGTTAATTTTTGTATCCAGAAACAACAGAATTCCCTATATATGGCCTGCTCCTAATAATGGAAGCCCGTGCCATTCAGATAAACAGGCTGAACCACAGTTCACATGGCATGCCTAGAAGTGGCACGTGTTTTTATTAAAAAAATATATATATGTATTAAAAAAAAGGGAATTTCCAGAATTAAGAAGCAATGACTTGCTTTTCATATGTTATTTTATAATTGAATTAAGTTAAAAAAATAATGTCTGGGAGGAGCCATTAAAAGAGACGCCAACAATGCTGGAAAAAGAAGGCAGTAAAAAGCATTGAACAAGCAACTATAAATCAGGTGGCATTTGCTAAAGCGCCTTCCTCCTGAAATATTCAACAGGTTCACCCCCCTCTCCGCCCCCACCCCCCCAAAAAAAAGACGCCATGTGCACATACTCATAAAGAGGTTTTCCCAAGAACAAAGTTCTATGTGTGCACACTGCAGATTTGTTTCTCCAGCGAAAAACGCTCCCCTGGTTGAAAACGCACCCAAAAAATGCATGTGTGTTTACCGCGTTTTGGTGCGTTTTTGCCTGTGTTCTTGTCCCTGCGTTTTTTTAACATTATCAATGGCAAAACACATGGAAAAAAGCAGGGACCTGCAGGAAAGAAGTGATATGCTGCTTCTTTTTGCTGCAGAAAAACTGCAGCAAACCTGTAAGGAAAAAAGAAGCAACGTGCGCACAGCATTTCGGATTTTTCATAGACTTTGCTGGGGAAGGACGGCATGAAGCTTATGAACGCAAACTGCAACAATTCAACACCCAAAACTGGAGCAAATCTGCAGCAAAAACGCACCGTGCGCACGGGCCCTAAAGTTTATTTTAATCAATAAATTTTGAAATATTATATTCCACAATTGGATGTGTTTAAAGAAATGTTCCTGTGCTGAGATAATCTTATATAATGTGTCCCTGCTATGTACTGGGTAATGGCTGTGTCTGACCGTACAGAGACATGGTCTGATCATACCACATCTCCTGGGCAGGGAGGAGGCAAAGGAGTATAAAGACATTACAGCATGGGATTGTTACTGATTCTTTTTGTGAGGTAAAACATTTCCCTGTCTGTTTTAAAAAAATGTTTCATCTCAAAGAAAGACATTTTTGCAATCCTGTGTTGTAATGTCTGCATACTTTTTTACTTCCACCCCTTACAAGCTGCACCCCTTTGCAAAGGTTCAAAGGTCTGAAATTGTATGGCAGGTTCTAAAAAAAAATCAAAACATTAAATTTAAGCCCTTCCATATGAAGTACAGGTATATACGCTGAGCCTGCATCTTTCCCGGCAGATGATGGCTGTTAAATGCTGCTGATTCAGCCATCATCTGCTTCTAACAGCTGCAGGTGGAAGAAATCTCCACTCTCTTCTGTTAACATGTTAAATGCTGCTGTCAATCTCTCACAGTGGCATTTAACACACAATGGTGGAGAGATCAATTAACGAGACTACCGGCATACCCGTGATGTGATTATGGGGTTCGGATGCGTTGCCATGACAGCCAAGGGTCTGCAGAAGACCCTTGTGCTTGTCATGAGAATTTTGCGACAAAAGCCAGCATTTAGCTGACGTTCAAGGGAGACTGTGATTTTCACTCTACATAGCAGTGCTAAGTATAGTACAGGCCCTAAGGGGACTATCAAATACAGTAGAAAGTAAAAAAAAAAAGTTTTAAAAAATATGAAAGAAATAAAAAAATACAAAAGTTAAAATCAACTCCCTTTTGTCCCATGAACAATAAACAATTAAAAAATAAATAAATACATACACATATTTGGTATTGCTGTATTCGTAAAAGTACAATCTATTAAAATATAAAATAAATTACCGTAATCCGATCGGTAAACAATGTAATGAGGAAAAACTGGAAACACCAGAATTACGATTTTTTTTTGGCCTCCACAATTTATTGCAATAAAATGCAATAAGAGGTGAATAAAACATCATATCTACCCCAAAATTGTATCAGTAAAAATGTAATCTCAGGAAGCAAAAGTAAGCCCTCCTAGACCTCCAGATCCCAAAATTTAAAGTGTAACGGTTCTCGAAAAATGGTGACACAAGCAAAAAAGTTTCACTGTCAATTTACATGGAATTTGTTTTTTTGGGAAATTTAGACTTCAAACTTGATTTCTGCAGAAAGACATACATATACATATACGTATACATACACGCTGGCCTATACTTTACTGATGATGTCAGGGGAATATGCTCTCCTTGGTTAAATCAGTGAAATGACAAACTATAGGACCCTTTAAAATTATATTAAGCCCTATTAGAATGATTACGGGCATTATTTTATATATATATATATATATATATATATATATATATATATATATATATATATATATATATATATATATATCTAATATGATGAGTAATAAATAGCATTAAATATCACTTAAAGAGCAAAATATATCAAACTTAAGAGTGAATAAAAAAGTTATACTTAGGATTTACCATAGGAAGAGGATGAGCTTGTATGTATCAGTCCCCAGGCCAGCAATAGCCACACACCGGTGTACAGAGAAGCCATGCTATGGACGGAGGAAAAAAGAAAGAAGGAAGATGCTGGATTAATATGGAAAAGAACATAGATAAGAGACCCTGAGCATCACTCACATGTCTGGTCCTCTGTACTGGTCAGCCAGTGTCTTCATGTAAATTTATAATGTTGTAATGGGGGCACCCTTGAGTGGAGATTGGAGAACACCCGGGGGAGGCTTTGCTCTACAGAACGCCCACACATTTAGGAATCATGACTGTTGAGACACAGCGGTTGTGACACAGGAAATATCTGGTCTTTTGCTTAACGAGGTTTTCCTTATGGCAAAATAAAGGTAAAGATTAGTGATGAGCGAGTACCAAAAAGCTCGGGTGCTCGAGGCTCGGGCCGAGCATCCCAAGATACTCGTGTACTCGGCCCGAGCACCGAGCCCAATGTTATCCTATGGGAGACCCGAGTATTTTTGTGAAATCACCCCCGGCAGCATGTAGAAACCAGAAAACTGTAAATTAAAAAAAAAAACGTGCGTGTGTGTGTAAGCGTGCATATATATATACACGCGGAGTGGAGTGCAGGAGGGGCCGTAGCCGAGCGGGGAAGTGTCGGGCTAAAGGCACGGTCACGCTGTGCGGGCTGGCCAATCACTGCAATTCCACAACAGGGCTGTGACATTGCAGTGGTCTGCCAGCCAATCCCTGCATAAGGGATGGCTGTAAAAAGAGCGCCAACATGAAGACCACGAGTACAGCACGAGTATCACGAGATTACTCGGTCCCCGCCGAGTAGCCCGAGTACATTGATACTCGTGCGAGTACCGAGTAGTAACAAGCATACTCGCTCATCACTAGTAAAGATGTTTAGAGACAGACGTTTGAAGTCAAATTTGATGATTAAACAAATTTTACATTGTGAATATTTTAGTCTGCTCTGAAAACTTATACTGTAATATCGCTAATAGAATGCATTGTTCTGAGTGGGGTGGCAGTCTTGCCTAAAGGCCGCTACGAAATCGCTAAAGCGATCTTGTTGGGGTCACAGAATTTGTGACGCACATCCGGCTGCTTTACCGATGTCGTTGGGTGTGACACCTATGAGCGATTTTGAAACGTCGCAAAAACGTTCAAAATCGCTCATCGGTGACATCCCCCCCAATCTCGATTATCGTTGCTAATGCCGTGACGATGTACTTTGTCGTTTCTGCAGCAGCACACATCGCTATGTGTGACACAGCAGGAACGAGGAACCTCACCTTACCTGCGTCCCGTCCGCAATGAGGAAGGAAGGAGGTGGGCGGGATGTTACGTCCCGCTCATCTCCACCCCCCCGCTTAGTGACGTCGATGTGACGCTGAACGGACCGCCCCCTTAGAAAGGCAGGTAAGTAGTGTGACGGGTCCGTGCGATTTTGTGTGCCACGGGCAACAATTTGCCCATGTCGCACAAACGATGGGGGCGGGTACGCATGCTAGCGATATTGGTAACGATATCGCGTCGTGAAAAGTGGCCTTTACTCAGCATTTCCCCATCTATATATATAATTGCCTTATTCTGTCTGTCTGTCTGTCTGTCTTGCTCCAAAATTGTGTCGTTACAGTGACAGTGTCGTTACAGTGACAACCGTCGGATTGGCCGCTGGCCTCGCCCTGGCCCCGCCCCCCCAGACGGATTGGCCGCTCGCCTCGGCCTGGCCCCGCCCCCGCATGGATTGGTTGCTTGCCCCGGCCCTCCGCACGCATCGCCCGCTTGGCCACGACCCTTCCCCCGAATTCAAACGAAGCCCCGACTCCCAGGTGACTGCTGCAGTGCACTCCCAGGAGTCCACACCGGCAACCCAGCCCAGACATAACCTTGCGATGCTGGGATCATGACGGAGCCGGTGTACGTTGGTAACCATGATACATCGGGTAACTATAGGAAGCGCTTCCCTTAGTTACCCGATGTGTATCATGGTTACCAGCGTACACCGGCTCCCGGAACACATGTGCAGGGAGCCGGCATACATCTAGATATTTTTTAGATTCTTGAGATGAATAAAGGTAAATCCCCATGTTCTTATCTCATTTTGGGTGGTCTCCTGGATTGTGTCTCCTGTGGATTAGGGATTGGTCTCCAGCACTGCTCCTGCAGTTCATTTTGCACTTCTTTTCTATTTTGTCCTCCGATATTTGTACCCGCTGGTGCTGCAGCTCAGGGCTGTGACAAGGACAAGCCAGTTACGGACCCGGCACACGTTGGCACGCTCGGCCCCGCCCCCAGTGCCCCACTTGGCCCCGCCCCCGACACACGTTGGCACGCTCGTCCCTGCCCCTGGCGGCCCGCTTGGCCCCGCTTCCGGCACATGTTGGCCCGCTCGGTCCAGGCACACGTTGGCCCGCTCAGTCCCGCCCCCAGCACACGTTGGCCCACTCGGCCCTGCCCCCAGCGGCCTGCTCGGCCCCGCCCCCAGCACACGTTGTCTCGCTCGGCCCCGCCCCCGGCACACGTTGGCTCGCTCGACCCCGCCCCGGCACACGTTAGCCCGCTCAGCTTCGCCCCCGACACACGTTGGGCACCTATACACCTCCCCCCCAGGACTACTCCTCCCATTATACTCCTCTTTTCCCATGACTACTACTCCTATTATAGTCCTCCTATTATACTCCTCTCTGAGTATAATAGGAGGACTATTATAGCATGGGGGATGGAGCACGATGGGGGGTACGCAGTAAGGGGGATGGAGCAGGATGGGGGGTTTGCAGCTTGGGGGATGGAGCACAATGGGGAGTGTGCAGCATGGGGGATGGAGCATGATAGGGGGTGCACAGCATGGGGGATAGAGCACGATGGGGGGTGCGCAGCATGGGGGATGGAACACGATAGGGGTGCACAGCATGGGGGATGGAGCATGATGGGGGTTGCGCAGCATGGGGGATGGAGCACGATAGGGGGTGCGCAGAATGGGGGATGGAGCATGATGGGGGGTGCGCAGCATGGGGGATGGAGCACGATGGGGGTGCGCAGCATGGGGGATGGAGCATGATGGGGGGTGCGCAGCATGGGGGATGGAGCACGATGGGGGGTGCGCAGCATGGGGGATGGAGCACGATGGGGGGTGCGCAGCATGGGGGATGGAGCACGATGGGGGGGTGCGCAGCATGGGGGATGGAGCACGATGGGGGGAGCGCAGCATGGGGGATGGAGCACGATGGGGGGCACACCTCCCCCCAAAACACACACACACCGCCACACGCGCACCGCACAACACACCACACACACACTGGGAACCACAAACACCGCCCTACACAGACACCCACACACACAGACAACGCCGCACACACACAACACCCAACACACAAACACCGCGGCATACACAAATATATGCACATATCGCGCAACACACACACTGCACAAAACATACCTTCCCCCAAAACACACACACACTCCACACCCACACAAACCGCGCAACATACACAGCACCACACACACAGAACGCTGCAGACACACAACGCTCCACATTCAACGCAACACACACAACGCAACACACAAACAACACCGCTCTCACACCCCCCCCACACCCAGACAACACCCAGAACATGTACAGCGCCCTACAAAAACACTTGGCAACTATACTCAACAACATCTATATATATAACAAAAATCATACATTAACTACACAATAAATTCTAGAATACCCGATGCGTTAGAATCGGGCCACCTTCTAGTCTCATATAATTTGCTTCATCCATCTAGGTTTCGTCGCTGCAGATTTTGCTGGGTAGATTACTTATGCTCTTCTTCGGGATAATCTTACCTTTCAGAGCAGCGCCTCTTATAGCACCTCTTATAGAAGCGGGTCTAGATTTTCCAGCACCCGGGGCAAGAATGCAGTTTGGCGCCCGCCATCTCATCATCTGCATGCCATTTTAGTAGTTGTCACATGACCACTCATTCATTTGCGATTTGCAGACTTACAGTCATGTACCAACAAGCAGCTTTGCCTAATTCTGTCAGTGATCAGAGGAAAACTACAGCCCCTGCTGTTCTTAGAGGCAGGAAGAGTAGCTAGATGTCACTTGACCATAAGTATAAAAATCGCACGAGTGAAGTGGCCATGTAACCAGCAAGTAGAGTTATATCCTTACAGTGAGTATATTACGCGCTGTTAGAATTAGGCATACTACAGTGCTTAATATTATAATTAATTGGCTTGTCCAGGTTTGGAATGAAAGTCTGCAGTCACACAAGGTGAGTGCAGAATTCTGAAATCTCACAGCCCGTGCATTGTACACTTTTCGGGTACTCCCATGCCATCCCCTATACACCATTTAGCAAGCGGTGGACACCACATTACAGCGTTGCATCTCTTCACACTTCTCCTGGAGGAAATCGGTAGTAATGAAGGTCCTTTGTTCATGGATTGAAAATACCCCTATGAAAAGCTAGAATTTAAAGTGCATGAAATAATTATTTGAGCCCTTGCTGATTTTGTAAGTTTGACCACTGACAAAGACATGAACAGTCTATAATTTTAAGGGTAGGTTAATTTTAACATAAGTGATAGAATATCCAAAATAAAATCCAGAAAATTACATTGCATAAATTATATAAATTTATTTGCATTTTGCAGAGAGAAATAAGTATTTGATCCCATACCAACCATTAAAGCTAGGGCCCCACTTTGCATTCTCCTATTTGCAGTTCTAAACACACATTTTGGGCTTAATTGATTTGACCAAAGTTGCCTTTTTCAGAACTTTAGCGCTGAAAACGCATGCATATTTTGATGCGTTTTTAGCGCTTTTTATCTGCTCTTCCACCTGCGTTTTGATAGATGCGTTTTGAACATCATGACACTGCTAAATAAAGTTTAAATAGTCAAACTCAATGAAAAAATTGGAAAAAAAGAAACATATATATATATATATATATATATATATATATATTTTTGAGAAAAATAATGAAAATAGATTAATTTAATGAAATTATAGAGGTAATATAATATTTAATGGAAAAATAGCAATAATTTATTAAAATTATTATTTTTAATTGTCGGACTATGTGTGTGTGTAAAGGGACATATGAAATCATTATTTTGATGTTCAAAACGCATGTTTTCTGCACTGGAAAAGCAGATAAAACGCAGGAATTTGCTGGAATCTTGGTTTTTGCCATTTCTCATAGACTTCAATGTTAGCAAAATGCACCCAAAATGGCAAAAACAATTGACATGTTGCTTCTTTGAACGCATGGTTTTTGCCACAAAATATGCAAATTAAACGCAGCGTTTTAAAACGCAAAGTGGGGTCTAGAAATCCCCATTTTCCATAGACTTTGCTGGGAAATCAAAACGCATGCCTTTTGGCATGAAAAAGGTGCTTCTCAAAACGGACCTAAAAAGCACCCAAAACGCAGGTGGAAGCGCAAAGTGGGGCCCTAGCCTAAGGGGTACTTTGCACGCTGCGACATCGCAAGCCGATGCTGCGATGTCGAGCGCGATAGTGATATAGAAGGGTTAATAGTTTCTATATTTCTTCATTAAAGATATTTTATTGTTATTAGTAAGTATATCTGGTGGTAGTTCATAGTCATTATGGAGCCTTCGGAATAAGAGACAGGCTCAATGATTATTTTTGTCTCTAAATGTTCTTCTTATCTTCTTCTTATCTCATATGCATGACTCTACATTTTTGTTTTGCTAAAACTTAAAGGTCATATGAGCAACTTGTAAAGTCCAGCTTAGAAGCCTTATTTGCAATATCACATTGATCTGTAAATGGTATAAATAAAGTGTACTTTGGTTAAATAAACAGAAAATTGATCATGCCCACATGGATGCTGGTCTTTTTCTCCGAGCGCTCGATCTTGATTAGGTCTGAAGAGGCCTAATTGAGAAGACCTCACTGGTGATCCCGTAAGCTGACTTGTGACAAAACAGAACAGCTACAACAGTTTTTGGCGCCCAACGTGGGGCCGTGGCCAACCAGCCTATTCGGAAGAAGTTTTGGGGACTCTGGAGACAGTGAAATTTCAGCTGCAGCAAGGTGAGAAGCTTTATTCTTACACTTTATTTCACTCTCTCTGATTTCCGGAATATTCTGGGTAAGGCTGTACACACGGTTCAAGAACTCTGGCATCACCAGTGAGTATTGTTTTTTCATGCATGTCTGAATGAGAGTTGAAATATAGAGTAATAAGATAATCTGTTGTCCGTCCATTAACTGATTGCATAGATTGCATAGCACGGAATTTGGGACAGTCTCTGTATAATTACATTTGCTGTGTTGCTGTGTTTTGTGTTTTGCTTTGGTCATCTTTGCATCTTTGATGGGCAATACACTGGTCTAGGGATATGTGTTCATAAGTGGTTTCATATTAATGCCTAGATAAAGTAGGCAGGCAATAGGTTGTTGTATATTGATGAGAAGTTTCTGAATAACAAAGTGATGAGAAATTGAGATAAGAGACTTGGTGAAATAATATGTATGTATAAGTTTAATGGTTATAGGTCATACTGTGGACTGTGAAAAGATGTTCCGGTTGTGAAATGTCACAGGGCATAGCCATATAGAGTATTTGAGTGGATACCTGACATATGTATGTTTTCCCATCAGTGTCAAGAGCGGTTTAGATAATTTTATTTGCATGTGAGGTTAACTGATCCTTGGAAGGTGTATTGTTACATATGTTTCTGGAATCAATGAATGAGTAGGACAAGTGGTCCTGGGATCTGTCCTTATAGTGAGATATTGTGTGTTTCTTCCCCTCAAAATAGGGATGAAGGTTTTATAGCAAAGTAGAATATTACTACTGTGAAGGTATATAAGTAGTCTCAATTTTCTGCTGGGATTGTGTATTATACCAGTGGGTATTAGGATTGTGTTTTGGATAGCTGAATCTGGACGAGATAACACTCTTGCTAAACAAACTGTGCGCTGACATTCTTTTGGGAGGGGTCAAGTGAACAGCTGCGCGATTTTCTGTCTTCTGTGAGAAGTCAGCTCTGTTAATTGTTTTGGTTTAACTCTAGTTTACGTTCGTTGCTGGAATACTTTGTAAAGGACCAGCATGGAGTAGCCAACTGCACATCAGGTCTAAGTGGGTTAGAGAGCATTTGTGGCCTTCCCACTTACATGGAGGTGGTCTAGCAGGTGAGAGGACTATCACACCTGGTCCTTCCTGCTTTAGTCATCTGGTCTTTTGGGTGAGAGGTGTTTTTTAACCCTTCCCAATACGCCCTACAAGTGTAGCAGGTGAGAGTGAATGCTGATTGAGCCTTCTTGCTACCACTTGAGAGCCCATTCTGACTTGCCAGGAGACGTGTGGCCTGTTAACAAGGTTCAGGGACACTGAGAGGGCATTTGCAGAAAGGTGGGCTGTGTGGGAATAAGTTGAAGTCATGGGCAACTTGTTCAGTGTGCAGTGTGGGGCTCCTGCAGGATCCAAAACAGCCAAACAGATAGTGCAAGAAAGAGAAGGCAAAGAAGCAGTGAAAAATATCAGACCAATACTCAGAAAGGCAGACATGCCAGAGTGTGGGTATTTGGATGTTGAGAAATGGCACAGATTCAGGGAAGAGGTGCAGCATTGTGGATGTAAAGAAATAACAGTGGGATGTATTATTATATTATTGTTATGTAAAGTGTATTATAAATGTTTTAATGCACCAAGAGCAAAAACTGTGACTGCTACCGCCCCCCCTTCACATGATCAGAAACCCAGACCAGATGAATGGACTTGTAAACATTGTAGTCAGAAAAACCCAGACTGGAGAAGTACTTGTGCTACGTGTAGTGTTACTCGCCCTAAGCAGATTGCACTAACTCCTGTTCGAACCAGATCACATGTGATGACAGAGGACGCTGACACTGAGACAGAGGTAGTGAAGGAATTGAGTTTTGGGGAGGAAGCTGGACATTACTCTGACGGTGAGGAAAGAAAACAGTTATCTGACCCTGAAGACCAACCTTTCCCTCTTTCCCTGACTGACGTAATACAGCAGGAAGGGGAGAGTATAGAGACGTACTTTTGGAGGTTACAGCTGAAGTGGGCAGACGTGGGGTACAAAGTCAGAACCTCCCTTAATGACAAAATACTGATGAGTATATTTGTTAACGGTATGAATAAGTTTTTACGAGAAGCAGTACAGACAGCCAGACCTGAGTGGAGAAACATGGACCCAACAGACCTTCTGCAAGTAGCTAAGGGAATTGAACTGACAAAATGCAAGCGACCAGTTATGTATGCTAGAGCACAAGGAAAACAGTGGAAGCAGAGAGGGAGGGCACCAGGTGACTGAGTGACCGTACAGTGCTGGAATTGTGGACAGAATGGACATTACGCCAGACAGTGCAAAAACCCCAAATAGGAGAGGGAGCAGACTGACTCTCCTCCTTCCTTCCCTCCTCCTTTGCCTCTGGCCTAGGAAACTGGTGACCACGAAGGGACTGGAGGGATTGGTGTTTGAAATTCCCTTGATAAAACAGTATCCCTTAAGCCCAGCCAAATCAATGGCCCTGACCAGAGAATATGTGCAAGCAGGGGCTCTAGTACAAAGGTCCTCCCCCCTGTAACACTCCCTTGTATCCAATCAAGAAAAAAAGGGCCCAAAGGTTCCCCTGACACGTACAGAATGGTGCATGATTTGAGAGCTGTCAATGCTGTCACTGAGAGTGTAACACCAATTGTTCCAAACCCACATACCTTACTGTCACAAATCCCAGGGACCTCCAAATGTTTTACAGTAATTGATTGGGCAAATGCATTTTTCTCTGTGCCTCTACCCCCTGACTGTCAGTATCTTTTTGCCTTCACACATGAGGGGAAACAGTACATGTGGACAGTCCTCCCGCAAGGAGGAATTAATTCACCTACCATTTATTCTACAGCTATGGCAGGAATTCTGGAGCAGTGGCAACCGCCTCATCCACAGGTTACGCTATTGCAGTACGTGGATGACCTTTTGCTCTGCTGTCCAGACCAGACGTCCTGCAGAGAAGCCACAATTTCTTTGCTGTGTTTTCTGGCAGAGAATGGTTGCAAAGTTTCACGTGAAAAATTACAGTACTGTAAGCAAAAGGTAACATTTTTGGGTCACTGTATCTCTGAAGGTACGAGACACCTGACAGAGGAGAGAAAACAAGCAGTCCAAAATCTCTCCTTACCCAGGTCCCACCGGCAACTGCGCACCTTTTTGGGCTTAGTGTCATACTGCAGGCCTTGGATAAGGTCTGCCTCGCAAATGATGCAACCCCTCTATGATTGTCTGTCATCTGACCCCTTTGACCTCACTCAGGAAGCTATTGATTCCTTTCATTCCCTTAAACTACTCATTGTATCTGCCCCGGCCCTGGGTATTCCAAATTACGATCAACCATTTTCCTTGTTTTGCACAGAACAGGGAGGGCATGCGACAGCCGTCCTCACACAGCAACATGGTGACAAACAAAGACCAATAGCTTACTACTCAGCGCGATTGGACCCAGTTGTCAGAGGGTCTCCCACGTGTGTCCATACTGTAGCGGCTGCTGCAGTACTGCTAGGGAAAGCTTGCGAGATCACATTGATATTTTCCCGCTACAATTTACTCCCCGCATGACATCCATGCTATACTTGTGCAAGTCCAACCGAAACACCTGTCTATAGCCAGACAGCTCAGACTTGAATGTGCCCTTCTGATTCCTGAGTATGTCACCCTCAAGAGGTGTAATGTTCTGAATCCAGCCACCCTTTTGTCAGTAGATTCAGAAAAGGGGGAATTGGTGACAATGGTAGCAAGTGAGGATGAATACTTTGACATGACGCACGAGCATGGCTGCATAGAGCTGATGAGTCAGGAGACAGCAGGTTTTCCACATGTCTATGATACACCTATTACTAATGCAGATTTTGAGTTTTTTTGTAGATGGCTCCAGATACCACCTGGATGGGAGATTCTACACTGGATATGCTGTAGTATCCTCACATGAGGTAATCCGAGCTGAACCACTCCCGCCGCACATGTCCGCGCAGGAGGCGGAGCTAACAGCGCTCATTGAGGCGTGTAGAGCGGGATCAGGTAGGAAAATTAATGTTTATTCAGACTCAAATTATGGATTTGGGATCTGTCATGATTTTGGCCCTATCTGGAGAAGTAGAGCTTTTCTTACGTCAGCTGGTAAGCCTATTAAAAATTCAGAATTGGTAAAACGGTTAATGGAGGCACTAATGTTACCAGTCCAGGTTGGCATCATTAAGGTGAAAGCACACACAAAAGGTGACTCACTGGAGGTAGCGGGCAATAGAAGGGCGGATGCAGCTGCGAAAGCAACGGCAAAGAGGCCTAGGGATCAGAGGATAGTGGCAGGGAGCCAGCAAGTCCCAGCCACAGTGAGTCTGGATGTCCTGAAATCCCTCCAGCATCAGGCTGCCCAAACAGAGAAGGAACACTGGGGAAAATGGGAGCTGGGCTGAACTCGAATGGAGTATGGGAAAGTAAGGATAGGTTGTGTTTACCAAGGTCCCTGTTCCCTATGATGGCACAAGCAACACATGGCCCCACTCACGCCTCAAAAAGTCACATGTGTAACAAGGTGAATGCCTTCTGGATCGCTCCTGGCTTCAGTTACGTAGCCTCCAAACACGTACAATCCTGCATTATCTGCGCACAACACAACCCAGGTAAAACAGTAAAAGTCCCTAAGAAAGCAACACCCAGACCGCTCTACCGTGTCAACGACTGCAAATAGACTACATACAACTACCCAAGGTAGGAGTGTATGAATACGTCCTGGTATGTGTAGATCTCTTCTCAGGATGGGTTGAGGCCTATCCAGTAAAATGTGCAAATGCTAAAACAACTGCAGAAAAACTGATGAAGGAACTAGTCTGCCGGTATGGCATCCCAGAAGCCATAGAAAGTGACATGGGTACACACTTCACTGGAGAAATAATGAGGGACATTATGCAGGCCCTGGGAATAGAGCAGGCATTCCATACCCCTTATCATCCACAGAGCAGTGGAAAAGTAGAGAGATTAAACGGGACACTTAAACTAAAAAAATTCAAAAGGCCATGGCAGAGACAGGAAAGAATTGGGTAGAGTGCTTATCCCTTGCACTCTTTTCAGTCAGACACACTCCATATAGAAAGACAGGCTTGTCTCCTTTTGAAGTCCTGTTTGGTAGTGCCCCAAAAACAGGTCTCTACTTTCCACAAGTGTTACAGATGCAACACGGCACTATGACAGCCTACGTCCAGGCCTTACAGGAAAGACTTAATGTGGTGCATAAACATGTCTTTTCATCCATTCCAGATCCCAATGCAAGTGCAGATGTGCATCAGCTGAATCCAGGTGATTGGGTGGTCGTGCGCAGACACGTGAGAAAGAGCCTAGATCAACGCTTTGATGGCCCATTCCAAGTCCAGCTGACCACATCCACCTCAGTGAAACTTGAGGGAAAGCCCACCTGGATCCACGCCAGTCACTGTAAAGAGGTCACTCCACCGGCAGAATGACAGTCTTGCTAATTATCCTGCTAGGTGTAGCAGGGTTGCTGCACCAAACAAAGACACTGAGCGAACTTTTAAATACAGACTGGGATAATAAACTCATTCGCCACCATATTTCTCTTACTGAGGACATGGAAGGAGAAAAGCCAAAAGACTGTTGGATCTGCACACACAGTTTTATTTTCTTCAAAGACTATGCCATATTTAGCCTTACCTCTGGAACCACAGGAGGTGTTGATATCAGACTGTATGTACAATGAAACCTGGACTCTATCGATATTCTGGTGAAAAGATGTATTTGCCACCTTGACTATAGCTGGAAAGGTCACTAATCCCTGGTTCCAGCTAAATATCACACAGCCTAGGGGACAGTCGTGGTGGATGGAATACAATCCGGACATTGAGGGTGTAGTTACCAAAGTAAAGACTAAGATCCCTCATTCAGGCCCCATTACCTACGATGGATTATGGTTCAGTCTTCAATATAATGATGTTGCTATCTGTGGAAAGGACAATGATTGTTTCCGTGTGTTTGTGTCTATGTGTGTATCTACATACATGGTCACCAGTTTTTGTCTGTTCTCCTATTATATGTATATACATGTGTATGTATATATGTATATATATGGATGACTCCAGCGAAGACTCCTGGTGAGGAAATACATTTTCTTTTATGAATCCAGCTAATTGGTTTAAGGGCCTAGCAGGTTGGGTTTCTGGCATTATACAGTCCTGTATGCAAATATTGTTATTCTGTCTATTGCTTTATATAGCTGTAAAAGCATTGATATATGCGTTAGCTAAACTATTGAATAATGTATGTTCTAAGAGTTTCAGTATTGAACCCTCTGTAGTTTACTACGGACCCCAAATGGCCTCTACTGACGGGGAGTAGGTGTCCACACTGAGGGTGGATGGGTGAAGTGGTAGGAAGACCCCTCATGGGTACTAGGCCCATGAGCCAGCAGCTCCTGTTTGGACGCCTACTGACCCTGTAGTGAAGGTTATACCATTTACAAAAGGGGGAAATTGATATAGAAGGGTTAATAGTTTCTATATTTCTTCATTAAAGATATTTTATTGTTATTAGTAAGTATATCTGGTGGTAGTTCATAGTCATTATGGAGCCTTCGGAATAAGAGACAGGCTCAATGATTATTTTTGTCTCTAAATGTTCTTCTTATCTTCTTCTTATCTCATATGCATGACTCTACATTTTTGTTTTGCTAAAACTTAAAGGTCATATGAGCAACTTGTAAAGTCCAGCTTAGAAGCCTTATTTGCAATATCACATTGATCTGTAAATGGTATAAATAAAGTGTACTTTGGTTAAATAAACAGAAAATTGATCATGCCCACATGGATGCTGGTCTTTTTCTCCGAGCGCTCGATCTTGATTAGGTCTGAAGAGGCCTAATTGAGAAGACCTCACTGGTGATCCCGTAAGCTGACTTGTGACAAAACAGAACAGCTACAACAATAGTCCCCACCCCCGTCGCAGCTGTGATATCATTGTGATAGCTGCCATAGCGAATGTTATCGCTACGGCTGCTTCACATGCACTCACCTGTCGTGCGACGTCGGTCTGGCTGGCGAACCACCTCCTTATTAAGGGGGTGGGTCGTGCGGCGTCACTGCGACATCACAAGACAGGCGGCCAATAGCAGCGGAGGGGCGGAGATGAGCAGGATGTAAACATCCCGCCCACCTTCTTCCTTCTGCATTGCCGGCCGGGACACAGGTAGGAGATGTTCCTCGCTCCTGCGATGTGTGCTGCCGCAGGAACGAGGAACAACATCGGACCATCGCAGCAAGGTAATTATGGTTTTCGCCGACGCTACACCGATGATACGATTACGACGCTTTTGCGCTCGTTAATCGTATCATCTAGGCTTTATACACTACGATGTCGAGAGCGACGCCGGAAGTGCGTCACTTTCGACATGACCCCACCGACACCGCACCTGCGATGTCGTAGTGTGCAAAGTACCCCTTAGAGTTCTGGCTTCTACAGATCAAGTTAGATGCTGCTAATAAACTCGTCACCTGCATTAAAGACGACTGTCTTAAATTGTCACCTGTATAAAAGATTCCTTGTCCACAGACTCAATTAATCAGTCAGACTCTAACCTCTACAACATGGGCAAGACCAAAGAGCTTGCTAAGGATGTTAGGGACAAGATCATAGACCTGCACAAAGCTGGAATGGGCTGCAAAATCATAAGTAAGATGCTGGGTGAGAAGGAGACAATTCTTGGTGCAATAGTAAGAAAATGGAAGAAATACAAAATGAGTGTCAATCGACATTGATCAGGGGAGCCATGCAAAATCTCACCTCGTGAGGTATCCAGGATCATGAGGAAGGTGGGAGATCAGCCTAAAACTACAAGAGGGGAACTTGTTAATGATCTCAAGTCAGCTGGGACCACTGTCACAAAGAAAAAATTGGTAACACATTACGCCGTAATGGCTTAAAACCCTGCAGTCCCACTGCTCGAGAAGGCACATCTGCAGCTGACCCATCTGAAGTTTGCCAATAAACACCTGAATGATTCTGAGAGTGATTGGGAGAAGGTGCTGTGGTCAGATGAGACAAAAATTGAGCTCTTTGGCCTTAACTTAACTTGCCGTGTTTCCAGGAAGAGAAATGCTGTTTATGACCTAAAGAACACCATCCTCACTGTCTAGCATGGAGGTGGAAACATTATGTTTTGAGTGTGTTTCTCTGCTAAGGGTACAGGACTACTTCATTGCATCAATGGGACAATTGATGGAGCCATGTACCGTAAAATCCTGAGTGACAACCTACTTCTCTCCGCCAGGACATTAAAAATGGGTTATGGCTGAATCTTCAAGCACAACAATGACCCAAAACATACAGCCAAGGTAACAAGGAGTGGCCTAGCCAGTCTCCAAAACCTTAAACCTCAAAAAAACTTATGGAGGGAGCTGAAGCTCTGAGTTTCCAAGTGACAGCCTCAAAATCTTAGTGATTTAGAGATGATCTACAAAGAGGAGTGGAGCAAAATTCATCCTGCCATGTGCGCAAACCTCATCATGAACTACAAAAAACATCTGACTGCTGGGGTGCCAACAAGGGTTTTGCCATCAAGTATTAAGTCTTATTTGCCAGAGGGATCAAATACTTATTTCTCTCTGCAAAATGCAAATACATTTATACAATGTGATTTTCTGGATTTTATTGTGGATATTCCATCTCTCACTGTTAAAATTAACCTACCCTTAAAATTATAGACTATTCATATCTTTGTCAGTGAGCAAACTTCCAAAATCAGCAAGGGCTCAAACAATTATTTCCTTCACTATATGTCATTCAAATTTTGAGTGCCAAGTCTGACTGAAACTGTATTATGGATTTGGACCCTACTTGTGCATCACAGCATACAGAAGTGCCACAGTTTTTCTAAAAAATTATTGTAGTCTCATGTTCAAAGCTGTAATGGATGGTGAGATATGGAGCATGATAGTCAAAAGTTCAAAACATTGTTACCTTTTGCTCGTCAGTGTATATATACAGTGGGAAAAATAAGTATTTGATACACTGCCGATTTTGCAAGTTTACCATCTACAAAGATTGGAGAGATCTATAATTTTTATAGTAGGTACACTTCAACTGGGACAAACAGAATAAAAAGAAATCCAGAAAATCCCATTGTATGATTTTTAAATAATGAATTTATATTTTATTGTAAGAAATAAATATTTGATCACCTACCAACCAACAAGAATTATGGCTCTCACATACTTTTTTAAGAAGCCATCCTATTCTTCACTCATTACCTGTATTACCTGCACTCATCTGTTTTACTTGTTACTGGTATAAAACACATCTGTCCACACACTCAGTCACACTTCAACCTCTCCACCATGGACAAGAGCAAAGAGCTGTCTAAGGACACAAGAGACAAGATTGTAAGATTGTAGACTTGCACAAGGCTGGGATGGGCTACAGGACAATAGGCAAGCAGCTTGGTGAGAATGCAACAACTGTTGCAATTATTAGACAATGGAAGAAACACAAGATGTCTGTCAATCTTACTTGGTCTAGGGTTCCATGCAAAATCTTCTCTTGTGTGGTAAGGATGATTCTGAGAAAGGTCAGAAATTAGCACACAAGTACACAGGAGAACCAGGTCAATGACCTGAAGAGAGCTAGGACCACAGTTTCAAAAATTACTCTTAGTTACACACCATGCCATCATGGTGGATTAAAATTTTGCAGAGCATGCAAGGTCCCCCTGCTCACGCCATTATATGTCCAGGCCTGTTTGAAGTTCAGAATGACCATCTGGGTGATCCAGAGGAGGCATGAGAGTAGGTCATGTGGTCAGATAAGAGGAAAATAGAACATTTTGGTATCATATCCACTCGCTGTGTTTGTAGAAAGAAGGCTAACTACAACCCCAAGAACACCATCCCAAGCGTGAAGCATGGCGGTGGGAACATCATACAATGGGGGGGATTTTCTGCAAAGAGGACAGGATGACTGCACCATATTGAAGGGAGCATGGATGGGGTCATGTATAGTAAAGGCCACTTTACACACAGAGATAAATCTTTGGCAGATCTGTGGTTGCAGTGAAATCATGGACATATTGTTCCATTTGTACACAGCGACAAACCTGGCACTGATTGTCCACAATTTCACTGCAACCACAGATCTGCCGCAGATTTATCTCTGTGTGTAAAGTGGCCTTTAGAGTTTGGTCAACAACCTCCTTCCTTCAGTAAGAGCATTGAAGATGGGTCGTGGTTTGGTCTTCATGTCATACTTGAAGTTAGCCAAAACACACAGCCAGGGTAATTAAAGAGTGACTCCATAAGAAGCATTTCAAAGTCCTGGAGTGGCCTAGCCAGTCTCCAGACCTGACCCCTACAGAAAATCTTTGGGGGAAGCTGAAACTCAATGTTGTCCAGTGACCACCCAGAAACCTGAAAAATCTGGAGAAGATCTGTATGGAGGAGTGGGCCAAAATCCCTGTTGCGGTGTGTGCAAACCTGGTCAAGAACTACAGGAGACACCTGACCTCTGTAATTGCAAAGAATGGTTTCTGTACCAAATATAAAGTTCTGTTTTTCTATTGTATCAAATAGTTATTTCATGCAATAAAATGCAAATTAATTATTTCAAAATCATATAATTGATTTTCTATATTGTGGGGGGATTCTGTCTGTCACAGGTGAAGTGTACCTAGGAAATAATTACAGACCTCTCCATTCTTTGTAGATGGGAAAACTTGCTAAATTGGCAGTGTTTCCTATACTTTTTTCTCCACTGTAACTCACCTGTACCTTTTTTTCGTCATAATTTTCTGACAAGTGTCCAACAGTCTAAACACAGAGGGAAAATAATGAAGAAAAAAAAAGAAAGAAAACTAAGAATGAAATTCATGATATTGATTGTTAACAGAAAAGATATGAACGGCCACAGCTGCTGCCTCCAGACTTGAGCAAAATAATTTGCAAGACTCCTTTCCATCTGCCTAATCAGTTATTCCATGGCCGACATACCAGATTCTTGCAAACCTGCTCCTATTTGCTGACATCCTCGGCCACACTTTCTTTTACTAGGCCCAGAGCGACGTCATGCATGCGTTATTCCACAATGACTTAAGACTTGGCCAATCAATCAGTGTCCTGCAAAACTCTTTGTTCATCTCTAATATAGGACGTAGTAATGTAATGTTATTTATCATGCACTGGGCTTTGGTGTTATTTGTCACAAATACTATTTTATGTAAACTTTCCTTCTGACCTTGGTATATATTCTGTACTAATCAGATTTGTATATTCTTCATCTATGAGGTAAATTATGTTCCCTATGAATGGCGGGATGTTTTTGTACTATTCCAGTGCTTTAGATATTTCCTGATGTCTGCCGTCAATTTACCATTATCTGTAGCAATATGGCTGCCATCACCATAGCAACTATGCTGTTTGGGATCATTTTCTTGCTGAAATGTCCACCCTTGTTTCATCTTATCCTGGCAGGTGACATCATATTTTTATCAAGAATGTCTCTATACATTTGTCTATTCATGATCACACAAGACCCATTCACTCAACCATAAATAAACTGACACGGACAACAAGGAGTGTGTTGGAAAAAACTGGCCGTTTTGTTTTTATTAAGGGTTACCGTAATAAATAGAATAAAAAACATTAGCAATACCTTCAATAAATTAACACCAAAACTCCACCATAAATTAATACCAAAATCCACCCAGAACCTTTCTGGGCGATTTTTGCCCACAAGGACACTAATGGAACATTAGTGACCCCCCACAACACAATCCAGCCATTTTTCCACCACACTCTGAAGCCCTAAATTAAAAATATCAACTCCTATATCGGACAAATGTACACCATCTGTCCTGTACAGCCCAACCTCAAAACCTTCCAAATCCACATGCCGAAAGGAAAAATCCCCTAACGAAGAAAAAAAATTTAGCTAACAACCTATTAACCCTTTTTCTAATTCTCTCCATAAAACAAACATTAACTGCCTTCCACTCCAACCTCGGGATGATTTCTGAAAAAACCACCGACACTGAAGGAAAAAGATTTTTAATAAAAATAATGTCCCGCTTCACCTGAAAAAGAAAATCAAGAGTCTTAACCTTGCCCAAGTCATTTCCACCCAAATGAACTATTAATAAATCAGGAACCGGGTGAACTTTAGCTCTCCTCTTCAGCTCCGCCAAAAGATGCTCCCATTTCATTCCTCTGCAACTAACCCAGAAAATAATAACCTTATCGAGGGAAAAAGACAGGTTCTCAGAATACCTACGCACTGATGCGCGCTTCTGGGCCCAATAAATAAATGAGTGGCCGACAATCCACACGATGTAAGGCTCTGAAAATTAAACATACTTAGTTAGGTAACAGATTAGGCCTAACATATAATTTATACCTACCTGATGACCATCTTCCTAGCCTCATGGTTTTTTACTTACTCACACCCAGATTAGCAGCCACAGTAGCAGCCCCTATTCTAAACGAATGCGAGGAAATTTTTAAATCAGTCTTCCCCAAACTAGTCAAACAACGCCTTAACATTGCATTAAATTGAAATTTTGTCGCCGGTACACCAGAAACATGTAAAAACAACGGGCCTAGAACCGGCGGGCGAACTAACAGCCATCTCTGAAGATTAACAACTGGACATATCTGAGAATCCTTAACAGCAGACAATTTCACCAACTGCCCTTTACCTAACTGATCTGTTTTTGAGCTAGTAATGGAAAGAAAACACTGCGACTTACCAACCTTCACATCCTCGACTCTTAAACCCCCAGCCATCTTTTTATTAGGAGACACCAGCTCAGAAATATGGAGAGCAGCAAAAAATGCAAGCACAAACGCCGCTCTAAACAAACACGCCTCAAACTCGTTTATACAAACTGAACCAAGAGCCGACCATAATTCAACCAATAACTCAACCGAGATCGGGCGTCTAACGTCAGCCCGAATAGACCTTCTTCTCACGCCTTTCAGTATCTGCCTAATAGGAAAAATTGAAAATAAAGAATCAAAACCCCGCAACTTCAGAAAAAACGAAACGCCAGATAAGGCTTTATGCAAAGCAGAATGACTAATCCCTTGCACTAACTCAAACTGAATGTAATCCCATACAACCGATAACTTTAACACATAACAATCAAATCCCCTAGCGACACAGAATTGCTTCCACCTGTCCCATGCAGCAGCATACGCTGCCCATGTATTCGAGGCTAACGAATTCTTAATATAAAAAGGGATTAAATCCCCAAAATCCCCCAACAGTGCTCCGGGCAAGCCACTTCCACTTGCCCCCTCTGTGCTCCTTCCTTCCAGGCGGACCGCTGCTGCAAAAAAGACAAAGATGAAAATTCTTCCATTTCTGAAACCAACTCCGCCTTCAACCAAATGTTAAAGTTCAAGCATTGCAAAACCAGCTGCCTCAAAACTTTTGCTGACCAAAAACATTTGGAAGAAAGCGTGTTAATCCCGAAAACAACTCCCTTACTCCTGGAACGAAAACAAATCCTTCTATTTGCTAACACCTTACCCCAAATAACGGTAGCCACAAAAATAGCAAACAGCTCCAAGACCACTCTCTTATTAGTCAGACCCACTGCAGACCACCTATCCGGCCATGTTTCCGCTGACCATGAACTTCCCAGCGAAGCCAAAAAACCCTGCTCGTCTACAACTACGCCAAATCCTAGATCCCCTGACGAGCAAAACTGATCCTGCAAACAACTGATTCCATTATAATCCTGCAAAAACCTTCGCCAAACCAATAAATCCTCCTTCATTTCCAACGACACCCGGATGTGCGCACCCGGTGAATTCAACCCTCTTGTACTGTCATATAACCTACGACAAAAAACCCTCCCCATGGGAATTATTCTCAAGGCAAAATTTAAAGATCCCAACAGAGCTTGCAACTCTCGAAGGGTCACCTTTTTTCTTCCTGCTACACTCTCAATCAGTTCCTGTAAATGTAGCAACTTCTCCTTTGGCAGGCTACATTCCATCGCTGCCGAATCTAGCGTGATCCCTAAAAATTCCAGCTTGTTACAAGGAAGAACAGTTTTTTCGGCAGCCACGGGAACTCCAAAATGGCCCATAAACTCTAAAAAATTCTGCAATAATTCCATACACAAATTAGAATCCCCGTGGCCGACGAACAAAAAGTCATCAAGATAGTGCAGGACACCGCCAGTCGGCACAGAGTCCTGCACTACCCAGTGTAAAAAAGAGGAAAAGCATTCAAAATAAAAACATGACAACGAAAACCCCATCGGCAAACACCTATCAAAATAAAATTCCCCATTAAAATAAAAACCTAATGAACTAAAACCCGAAGGGTGAACCGGCAACAGTCTAAAAGCCGATTTAATGTCTGACTTTGACAGCAGAGCGCCCCGGCCAAATCGCCGAAGCAGCTCAACTGCCATGTCAAACGATGCATAGTTCACTGATGCCATACTAGTATTCACTTCGTCATTAAGAGACCCGCCTTTAGGGTATGACAGGTGGTGAATAACCCTAAAGGTACCAGCCTCTTTCTTTGGGACGATCCCCAATGGGGACACCCGAAAATTTTCAAAAGGCGGAGACAAAAAAGGACCCGCTATCCTCCCTAACCCCAATTCTTTTTCAATATGTTTAGAAACAAAAGAACCTTGTAACCTAACTGAACGTAAATTTTTAACTAAAATACACCCCTGACCCTTGAACCGTGGCACAAAAAACCCTTGCTCAAAACCATTAGTTACTATGTTGGCTCTCACCCTGTCTGGGTATTGCCTTAGCCATGGGAGCATGTTTGCCAAACTCACTGGCGTCCGTGCCTTTAAGAAAAAGCTCCCGATGAACATTAGGCTGCTGTCCAGTCACCACTTTTCGTTTAAAGCATTTTACAAGTGGATGTAAACCACCACAGGACGAGCACTCGTGCCTGAACCTACAATTCTGCATCCACTTACATTCGGCTTCGTTATACGCAAAACAGACTCCTTTTTTTAGCTGCTGATTAGGAGCCTGTTTTGCCACATAATTCCTCTGTGGTAACATCAAGTTCAACCACAACCCTACATCTTTTTCACCCCATTTCATCCTCTGGTGTACCGCCATCTTTTGGCAAAAAGACTCGTCATATGAGAGCCAAGCCACCCTGCCGAAATTGCGATAGGCCTCCAAAATTGAATCGATGTGCTAGAATAGCCCACTGCAATCTCCCGGGAATTTCTCGCCTAAAATCGCAGCATAGATTGCAAAGGCCTGAAGCCAATTGTGAAAGGATTTGAAAATCCTTCTCTTATCACCATCAACATCACCTTTAGCTTCAGGCCCCGCAACCCGCTGGGAATCCCTACCAGAAGGGAGCAAGGAAAAAACATCCACATACTCCCTTCTCCAAATCTTCTCCTTTACAGCTCCACATAAATGGAACCCCAAAGGAGAAGCCTGACAAGTCAAAGCCTCTTTAAAACAGGATTGAGGGATACCTTTTAAGCTATTGTCACCTAAGTCCAATAGCTGAGGGGCAGCTACCCTGGCACCTGACTGCATAAACTCTGCACATACATTATAAATTAAATCCCTCACACTATCCCTGTTATCTACCAATACATTAGGCAAAGGGGGATAAATGTCCTCACCAGACCCGATGCGGCGATCGACTCTCCTGCTGTTCCTCTCCGCTGGAAGCTGATTGTTGATCGCGCCGACTGTGGCGGCAGGCTCTGGAAGCCGGCCAGCCTCACCGCTCTCGCTCCCGGATTCTTCAGAGGACCAGGCTTGTAGCGCCACCGCTGCATCGGAGCTCTTTTGCAGCAGCGGAGGCATGCTACTGCCTGTGGGGAAGTCCTCGCTGGACAGCATCCCGACGGTCCTCGCTCCTTCCAGGAGAACGGAAGCCGGGCGCCCGACATCCGGGAAGGCAGGCGCATCCTGATGACGCGACCGCTGGAACTCCTGCTCTGACGTCGCGAGATCCCGCGATGTAGGCGCCGCCCACGATGTTCTTTCACGGCCGCTTCTTCGCTCACTCCCAGCTTGTCTCTGCGTCGGCGCGGAACTTTTCCTCCGGCTGCCCGAACTTCGTGCTCCAGATGCCGCTCGCCGAGATCTTCTGTCCACCGGCGGTGAGTAAACCTCCTTCCTCTTCCTTGTCCTCCGAACCGGCACCGAATCTTCCTCCGCCGCGCCGACCTGAGCCCGGATAAAAGTTGCCACGATGTCACCCGGCTCGCCGCTGTCTGATGCTTCAGAGACCCTGCCGCCCAGGCAGGATCTCATCCATTGGATCCCGTCCTCTTCGCCGGCCCGCTGAATCAACTGCTGCAGAAGGCTGTCCATGACAAATCTTCTCTGTTCTTCAGCTGTGACTGACCACACAGCTGACAAACTGACCTTTTATAGCCACACAGCTGACCTCTACACCAATAACCATTTCATAAATTTGGGCGCGCAGAGAGCTGATAGGTTACCAACCACTCTCCCGCGTTACTAGGCAGATTACAAGCCTTACCACATAATATCACAGATAGAGGGCCTGTGTAATCATGTCAATCCCCTGCTATACGCTAAGGGATTTTTCATACTTCCTTCAATTACATGAAGATTGTCAGTGCCGTATGCTGAAAAAACAGCCTCACACCATGATGTGCCCACCTCCAAACTTCACTCTTGGTATGGTGTTTTGGGGGTGATATGCAGGGCCTTTTGGCCTCCAAACATGGTGTATATTAATGGTATCCTAAAGCCTGCTTTACACTTTATGATCCAGCATACGATATCGTATGTGATCGTAACCGCCCCCATCGTATGTGCGGCACGTTCAATTTGTTGAATGTGCCGCACAAACGATTAACCCCCGTCACACGTACTTACCCGTCCATACGACCTCGATGTGGGCGGCGAACGTCCACTTCCTGGAGTGGGAGGGACGTTCGGCGTTACAGCGACAACACGCGGCAGCCGGCCAATAGAAGCGTAAACATCCCGCCCACTTCTTTCCTTACGCATTACCAGCCGGGAGCCGCAGGACGCTGGTAAGATCTGTTCATCGTTCCCGGGGTGTCACACACTGCGATGTGTGCTACCCCGGGTACGATGAACAATCTGACGTTCAATTCTAGAGAAATGAATGATGTGCGTGCGATGAACGTTTTACCGTTCAATCGCAATCACACGTACCTGTCACACACTGCAATGTACCTTGCGATGCCGGATGTGCGTCACTTACGACGTGACCCCGCCGACACATTGTAAGATACATTGCAGCGTGTAAAGCAGGCTTTAGAGTTCACTTTTGGTCTCATATGACCAAACTATATTCTGCCAGTATTTCACTGTCTTGTCTAAATGTTGTTAAGCAAACATTAAATGTACATTAACATACTTGTTCATCAATGGAGTTTTGCGTGGTGAGCGTGCATACAAGCAATGGAGGTCGAGTGCATTACGTATCGTTTTTTTTAAGTAATTATATATGCCGATTCCAGGTCTTTTTGTAGCTCTCCACAAGTGGTCCTTGGCTCTTGGACAACTCTTCTGATAATTCTTCTCACTCTTATGTCATAAATATTGAGGGGAACATCTGGTTATGGATAACTTATGGTGAAATTATGTTCTTTCCATTTCCAGATTATGGCCCCAAAAGTGTTCACTGGAACCTTCAGTAGTTAAGAAATTTTGTAACCAATGCCATTAGTATGTTTTGAACAATAAGTTTGTGAGGGTCTTGCAACAGCTCACTGGTTTTAATCATCATGAGATGATTCTTGTGTGGCAGTTTGGCAATGAAACATCTTTATATAGGCCATCAGTTGAACCAGCAGATATTATTTTTCCCTAAGTGACAGGATTGCCTGCCGCTGCTCGGGCCCGGGCCTTCCGGTGGATGGCTCAAGAGTCTCCAGACCCGGGGGATCTCGCGGACACTCCGAATGAAAAGGGTTGGGGGGTGATGAATGTAGGACGTATATGTACGGGCTGGGCCATACGAGGTTCGTGACGCCACCCACGGTATGTGGTGAGTTTGGACACCACCGCTGCAGTTACGGGGCACCTGGGGGAGATGTTGTGCAGTAAGTTGTTAACCCCTCCGTGGGCAGGGATGGTGGCCCCAGGACCCGTTGGGGGTTGTTGGTGCAGGGAGATGGGCGACCGCAGGGTACTGGTGTACTCACTATTAAGGAAACACACGAGTCTCTGGTAAACCAAGGTGATGGTGGTCAGTGCCCGCAGCTGGCTGCGTTCTGGTTCCCCCACCCGGCTGATGGTCTCTGTCGGGCTCCTTGGAAGTAACTAGGTAGCAGGCGGTGGTCTGGGCCTACTAGAGGAGCTGGACCCTCGGTCGCAGAGGATCGAGACAAGAGGCACGGTACTGTTGAGGAGGACAGCCGGCAGCCTTGAACCATCACCGGGCTGGGACGAAGGCACGACGGGGTACGTGAACCCTAGGTCAGGGAGTAGCTTCAGGCAACCTGACAATTCACCCGACGAGAACGGAGCCTTCAAGATCCGCTCTCCACCCGCTCCAAAATCGGGGTACTAGCGCAACGAGGGGGATAAGGCTTTCCACTAAAACGGTCCAGGAAATCCCAAGCGTGAACCCTGAGAGCAAGCTCCCACAGTTAGCCACACTGGGGAGCGGGACCCGACTAGTTTCAAGCTATGGGGGCCAACTAAGAAGAAAACAAGGTGCCAAGGGAAAGGTCACAGATCATCTGGCAACACCACCGAGGACGGGACCCAAACTAGGTCCCCTCAGCAACAGCGGTGTCCAGAACTTTGGTTTACCAAGTTGTCGGTGTCAGCTCATGGACTGAGTGAGTACACAACTGACCCTTCCACCCCTCAACGGCACCTCTCAACCCCATCACCAAGTCCCGGGGCATCTTCCCTACCCATGGAGGGTCGCAACAGATGGCTGCCACTGTCATCATCCCGGGTACTCCCCAACGGCAGCGGTGGTACTCCATCCTTACCACACACCACGGGTGACGTCACGAACTGTAGATACACCATCCCCTGTAAATATCTTCTTCATTTGAGTGGCCGCACGACCCCCGTGTCCGGACGCTCCTCGAGCCACCGCGGATCCGGATCCGAGCAGCTCGGCTGCTGACTTGGGGGCGGCACAATATCATATTGGCAGGTGTGCAATATTGGGTTTCAGCAGTCTGGATATATATAAGATGCCTTTCGAGGCTGCTGACAGTCGGTGGTGATTGCACCTATATCATTAGTCAATGACCATAGATTTATTAAATTCCAGGTGTATATAACATATATGTTCGTTCAAAGTAATATTTTGAGAGTACTTCACTAAATGTTATATTTTAATTTTTAGTATTCCACTCCAATTGGATTAGTCAGAGAATTATATATGCATCATATACAGTTAGGTCCAGAAATATTTGGACAGTGACACAATTTTCGCGAGTTGGGCTCTGCATGCCACCACATTCGATTTGAAATGAAATCTCTACAACAGAATTCAAGTGCAGATTGTAACGTTTAATTTGAAGGTTTGAACAAAAATATCTGATAGAAATTGTAGGAATTGTACACATTTCTTTACAAACACTCCACATTTTAGGAGGTCAAAAGTAATTGGACAAATAAACCAAACCCAAACAAAATATTTTTATTTTCAATATTTGGTTGCGAATCCTTTGGAGGCAATCACTGCCTTAAGTCTGGAACCCATGGACATCACCAAACGCTGGGTTTCCTCCTTCTTAATGCTTTGCCAGGCCTTTACAGCCGCAGCCTTCAGGTCTTGCTTGTTTGTGGGTCTTTCCGTCTTAAGTCTGGATTTGAGCAAGTGAAATGCATGCTCAATTGGGTTAAGATCTGGTGATTATATTTCAAAAGACTGACCTGCACATCCTACAAGTGTGTATAGGTGCCAGCTGAAAAAACCTAGCAAATACAAAATGGATACAGCCGCACACTAAATGCCATCAATGTATAAGGGAACTCTGGTACTGCATTACTGCTATATGACAAAATGAGATTTTTAGTTTATGAATTGGCCAATGCATGTAAGGCCGGAAACCAATCGGCAAGGTAAATCTCAATATTCCGGGTCCCTAACTAAAATGCCACTATATAGGTTAAAAACATCCTTGTCTGGGCAGCTAGACTAAAAATCTAACTTGAAATGCCACTATCTGGACTAACCTCCATGTCTGGGCAGCTAGGACTCCTGGTATAAGGATTGTGAACACAGCCTGGTTTATAGGGCGGAGTGCTCAGTCAGAAAAAACTCACTGCAAATATTTCAAAAGACTGACCTGCACATCCTACAAGTGTGTATAGGTGCCAGCTGAAAAAACCTAGCAAATACAAAATGGATACAGCCGCACACTAAATGCCATCAATGTATAAGGGAACTCTGGTACTGCATTACTGCTATATGAAAAAATGAGATTTTTAGTTTATGAATTGTAGGATGTGGCTGTATCCATTTTGACTGAGCACTCCGCCCTATAAACCAGGCTGTGTTCACAATCCTTATACCAGGAGTCCTAGCTGCCCAGACATGGAGGTTAGTCCAGATAGTGGCATTTCAAGTTAGATTTTTAGTCTAGCTGCCCAGACAAGGATGTTTTTAACCTATATAGTGGCATTTTAGTTAGGGACCCGGAATATTGAGATTTACCTTGCCGATTGGTTTCCGGGCTTACATGCATTGGCCAATTCATAAACTAAAAATCTAATTTTTTCATATAGCAGTAATGCAGTACCAGAGTTCCCTTATACATTGATGGCATTTAGTGTGCGGCTGTATCCATTTTGTAAGATCTGGTGATTGACTTGGCCATTGCAGAATGTTCCACTTTTTTGCACTCATGAACTCCTGGGTAGCTTTGGCTGTATGCTTGGGGTCATTGTCCATCTGTACTATGAAGCGCCGTCCGATCAACTTTGCGGCATTTGGCTGTATCTGGGCTGAAAGTATATCCCGGTACACTTCAGAATTCATCCGGCTACTCTTGTCTGCTGTTATGTCATCAATAAACACAAGTGACCCAGTGCCATTGAAAGCCATGCATGCCCATGCCATCACGTTGCCTCCACCATGTTTTACAGAGGATGTGGTGTGCCTTGGATCATGTGCCGTTCCCTTTCTTCTCCAAACTTTTTTCTTCCCATCATTCTGGTACAGGTTGATCTTTGTCTCATCTGTCCATAGAATACTTTTCCAGAACTGAGCTGGCTTCATGAGGTGTTTTTCAGCAAATTTAACTCTGGCCTGTCTATTTTTGGAATTGATGAATGGTTTGCATCTAGATGTGAACCCTTTGTATTTACTTTCATGGAGTCTTCTCTTTACTGTTGACTTAGAGACAGATACACCTACTTCACTGAGAGTGTTCTGGACTTCAGTTGATGTTGTGAATGGGTTCTTCTTCACCAAAGAAAGTATGCGGCAATCATCCACCACTGTTGTCATCCGTGGACGCCCAGGCCTTTTTGAGTTCCCAAGCTCACCAGTCAATTCCTTTTTTCTCAGAATGTACCCGACTGTTGATTTTGCTACTCCAAGCATGTCTGCTATCTCTCTGATGGATTTTTTCTTTTTTTTCAGCCTCAGGATGTTCTGCTTCACCTCAATTGAGAGTTCCTTAGACCGCATGTTGTCTGGTCACAGCAACAGCTTCCAAATGCAAAACCACACACCTGTAATCAACCCCAGACCTTTTAACTACTTCATTGATTACAGGTTAACGAGGGAGACGCCTTCTGAGTTAATTGCAGCCCTTAGAGTCCCTTGTCCAATTACTTTTGGTCCCTTGAAAAAGAGGAGGCTATGCATTACAGAACTATGATTCCTAAACTCTTTCTCCGATTTGGATGTGAAAACTCTCATATTGCAGCTGGGAGTGTGCACTTTCAGCCCATATTATATATATAATTGTATTTCTGAACATGTTTTTGTAAACAGCTAAAATAACAAAACTTGTGTCACTGTCCAAATATTTCTGGACCTAACTGTATATGAATGTATAGATAAAGATAAATCGTGCTCACCATAAATGAGTAAACCCCAACAGATTTGTCAGAACACCTTTAGTTTTCTTTCTGAATCACCATTTTTTATAGTATATCATACTACAAAATATTCCCACAAATGTGGGCCATTGATTGTAGACAAGATTTGTTAATTTCTACACCCAAAAAAAGTAATTTTCCTAACAAATTCATTTATGACTCTGTTGCAAAAATGAGTACACCTCAATGAAAGTCTTAGCACCAAAAATAAAGTTTAGACTATAAAATTCTAATTAAAATAATTCTATTACTGGTAAGTTAATTCATTACAAAGGAGTTCAGCAGACAGTTGACTATAAAAGAATGTTACTTAACAAAGAAAATCCCTTCTCATTTCATGCTGTCAGTAATGGTACCACATGGAAAAGGCATGTCACAAAACCTGAGAAAGAAAATAATTTCTCTACACAAGAAAGGTGAAGGCTACAAGAAGATTAGCAGTTGTACGTATCAGTTAGAATACTGTAGCAAAGATGGTACAACAATTTATGAAACATGGAACTGTAATCATCTCACAGAGAAGTCCAGGCTGACCATGGAAGTTAATGCTTAAGCAGGAGCCTCTTCTGATGAGAAGGGTTGAAGAGAATTGACATAGAGATTTTCTGCAGTTAATTAAAGAAGTAGAAGTTCAAACAGTGGTTCACGTCTCCAGTGACACAATATGGCGTACATAAAAGAGGAATGGCATGCATGGGTGTCGTGTCGTCCACAAAGAAAGCCTCTACTAGAGCCCATATGCAAAAAACCTCCCCACAATTTTGCAGGGTGCTTGCTGAAAAATATGAAGACTACTGGAACTTTATACTCTGAAGTAATCTGACCAAGATAAATGTTTTTGGAAGTGATGGCTTCAAAACTGCATCATGTCTCAAATATATGGAGTGTAAAGAATAATGTATGGTGCCTACAGTGAGACATGGTGTTGGTAGTGTTCTTATGTAGGGCTGCATGAGAGGAGTGGAGTGGAGTTGGAGAGCTACATTACATTGAAGATATCATGAATCTGTCGCGGGCGGGGAGGAGGGTGTCAGCACACCGCGCTCACCCCTTCTGCTCGGGTCCGGCGGCTGCCGCTGCTCAGTGGTGGCTCGAGCTGTGGGCCGGATCCCGGGGGTTCTCGAGCGGCGCTCCTCGCCCGTGAGTGAAAGGGGGTGTTTGGGTGTTGGGATAATGGCCGTGACGCCACCCACGGTTGTGGTGACTTGTAGCACCACCGCTGCTCAATACGGGGATCCCGGGGATGGTGAAGTGGAGCAGCTAGGTGTTGTGTTGCCCCTCCGTGGGTAGGGGTTGGTGATCCCGGGGCCCGGTGATGGCTTGGGAGGTGCAGGGCCTGGTGGGCGCAGGGACGCGGGGGCAGCGCTGTGCCTTGCGGCACTGTGGTACTCACTCAGCCTGAGACGTTTACACAGTTTTTACGGTAAACCAAACGGCTGGTTAGACGGTCCCACGGACGGCTGCTTTGCTTTCCCGGTAGGTGACGGTGATGTCCCTCTTCCTTGCACCTCTGCGTACTTGTTGGTTGAGATGGGTCCCCACCGGTAACCCGCTCCCCGGCTTCAAGCTGGGCCGGAGGAGCACTACACTTTGCCCGCAGGCGCTGGCCCTCAGAGACTGGTGCCCTGGCGGTGGCGGTGTCTCTGTTGTACAGGTTGAGCTGTTGCCTTCAATCGGGACTTAGTTGTTGGGGGATCTACGTCCCCTTCACTGACGGATTCGGCAAATTTGGCGACTCCTAGCCTTGCCGGGGTCCGAGAGGCCCCTGCCCTGGTGCTGACTGTCCTTCGGAACACTGCTCCAGACCACCGGGCACACAGCCTACGGGGTCCTTCCAGGAACTTCCGAACTGTCCCCCTCCAGACAGTCACCGCCGTTGCTGACCTTGCTCAATTGCCCTGCACTCAACTGGGCTACTTCAGGCTTTTTCTCTCTCTCTGTCACCACTCTTGCTTCCTCCTTTACCACGTTTCTTTCTTTACTTTCACTTAGTTGTTTACTCTAGCCCCTTCTGGGCTACTCCTCCACTCCTTCTCCTTCCTCCTCCCTGACTAGAGTGCCTGGTACTTCCTGCCTCCAGAGCTGTGATCTCCTCGGTGGGCGGAGCCAACCGCCTGGCCCACCCCCTGGTGTGAATCAGCAGCCTCTGGAGGAAGGCAGCAAGGATTTGTGGTTCAGCTTAGGTGTTCCTACCTGGGGTGTAGGGTGTGGTGGTGTGTGACCTGTGTCCCCTGGCTTGCCCAGGGCGACACATTCCCCCTTAGCAAAATGCAGACCGTCCGCGGGCTGCCGTCCAACACCGGTTTTATTTTTCTGTAAAAAGGGGATAACAGGGTTAAACATAACATAAGGCATTTTTAATCAATCTTCCCTTACGGGAGGCACATTTACTTTAACGGTTTCAAACGGTTTACGGTTACGGTTTCCGCTCTCTCCCACCCAAGCAACCTGGCCCTGATGCTGCCCCTAAAGCCCAGGCAGCACCCCTTGACCCACAGTCCAGCACACGGTACCCGAGCGGGATCTGTCCTTCCCTCCAGAGGGTAGCCACCGGTCCCTTTGGTGGCTGGGCCCTGGCCTGCTCTGCTCAGGGCCCTCCCTCCAACCTGCCTCTCCGGAGGCGGCCTGCGGAAAACGGTAACGGTAAACAACATATTTACAAGCCACTTAACGTCTGTGGTTGCCCTGCAAGTTCACGGGCTTGTCCATGGATAGTCCTCCATGCAAAACTTTTTAAACGGTCCCCACGGGGACAACGGTGCCGGCTCCAGCCGGTTGCAAATCACAAAGCAAATCAGGTTACTGTTCGGTAATAATTTTTTTCTTATTGGCAGAACTTTCAAACTTTTAAACAACAAAGTGGTGGTCCCAACGGGGACTGGACAACGGTGCTCCGCTGCCCTACTCCGGTTCTTCAAGCGCTGGGGCCACTGCCAAGGGATAGAGGTCTGCGCTCGCTCGGGCCTCCGGGCCCCTCCTGAGTTTAACGTCCAGCGCAAACCACCCTCGCTCCCCAAAGTGCCGGGTATATTGCACAATGTCTCCCGGCATCAGGTTGCGGCCGGGATGCTCTTCGGGCAGGTGGGCATGCACATCCCGCCGGGCTACAAACACTTCGGCCTCCAGGCCCGGCTCGTAGATGAACCCGTAGCCCCGGCGGACATCAAACCGCCTCACCTGTCCCTCGCACAACGGTCCCCGGACACGAAACGTCGCCTGCCGGAGATTCTCTTTCTCTCGGATAGCTCGAGCCACCAGCTCGGCCTTCTTCCGCTCCCTCTCGGCGATCTCCAGGCCCAGCGGTACCGGCTCCCTATCCCAGTACGGCGCTGCCGCCAGCGCCGGCGCATGGGTCGGGCCCCGCGGGACATCCTGGTCATTGCCCACTGTCAGGAATCTGGGCGGCATGTCCCGCGGTGTCTTGGCCTTGGGCGCTGCCTTGCAGCAACAACCCGGCGCGACCTCAGCCGAGGTGTGGGGGATGGGCCTAGGGGCTTTCCGCTGCTGGGCCTTCGGCTCGGAGCGGGTCGTCGGCTCCGGCTCGGGGAACTTCTCAGGGGATGCCTCCGGTTCTATTTTCGGAGTCTTCCATGGCAACACCGCTGACTTGCTGCGGGCTCCGGCTACAGGTTGGCCCGCCTGGGCGGGGACGCTGGGTACTGCTACCGGTTGCGGTGGTAGCAGGCCTAGTGGCGGGGTTACGGCCTCCGGGACGGGTGGCGAGGGAGGCAGCGAAGGGAGAGGGCTTGGACCGGGCCCCGCAGCCGCGATGACCGGCCCTTCCTGGGCATCGGGACTTGGGTCACTCACCCTCCCTTTCTCCGCTTCCTCCTCGCGTCTCCGCACGGTGGCTACAACGTCCGCCATGTCGGCCTCCCACTCCTCCATGAGGAGCTGCATCTTCACCTGCAGCCTCTGGTAGAGCTGCGCAGTTCGGATTTCCACCCACGCCGTGGTTCCAGGCGTGGGGGCTACGGTGTCGCGGGACGGCATCCACATGATGGCTTCTTTTTCTTTCCAGGAACGGTATGTTTGCAGAGTCCTGGCGTCCCTGCTTTTATAGCCGCAGCTACATGCGTCCAGCCGCCATCGCGTCCCCCTTAGCTCTTTCCGGCCCCTCCTCTCTCGGGGCGGGGTTTTGGCCTTCGCGCCTCTACTGCTCGAGAAGACGCTCGAGCGGGAACTTTTCGCGCCAAAGATGGCGGCTTCTGAAATTTTTCTGCCGGATACCTCCGGCGGTAACAAGGCGCACCTCTACCGGACGGCAGAGCGGTAAGATCCTGTTCGTGACGCCAAGTTGTCGCGGCCGGGGAGGAGGGTGTCAGCACACCGCGCTCACCCCTTCTGCTCGGGTCCGGCGGCTGCCGCTGCTCAGTGGTGGCTCGAGCTGTGGGCCGGATCCCGGGGGTTCTCGAGCGGCGCTCCTTGCCCGTGAGTGAAAGGGGGTGTTTGGGTGTTGGGATAATGTCCGTGACGCCACCCACGGTTGTGGTGACTTGTAGCACCACCGCTGCTCAATACGGGGATCCCGGGGATGGTGAAGTGGAGCAGCTAGGTGTTGTGTTGCCCCTCCATGGGTAGGGGTTGGTGATCCCGGGGCCCGGTGATGGCTTGGGAGGTGCAGGGCCTAGTGGGCGCAGGGACGCGGGGGCAGCGCTGTGCCTTGCGGCACTGTGGTACTCACTCAGCCTGAGACGTTGACACAGTTTTTACGGTAAACCAAACGGCTGGTTAGACGGTCCCACGGACGGCTGCTTTGCTTTCCCGGTAGGTGACGGTGATGTCCCTCTTCCTTGCACCTCTGCGTACTTGTTGGTTGCGATGGGTCCCCACCGGTAACCCGCTCCCCGGCTTCAAGCTGGGCCGGAGGAGCACCACACTTTGCCCGCAGGCCCTGGCCCTCAGAGACTGGTGCCCTGGCGGTGGCGGTGTTTCTGTTGTACAGGTTGAGCTGTTGCCTTCAATCGGGACTTAGTTGTTGGGGGATCTACGTCCCCTTCACTGACGGATTCGGCAAATTTGGCGACTCCTAGCCTTGCCGGGGTCCGAGAGGCCCCTGCCCTGGTGCTGACTGTCCTTCGGAACACTGCTCCAGACCACCGGGCACACAGCCTACGGGGTCCTTCCAGGAACTTCCGAACTGTCCCCCTCCAGACAGTCACCGCCGTTGCTGACCTTGCTCAATTGCCCTGCACTCAACTGGGCTACTTCAGGCTTTTTCTCTCTCTCTGTCACCACTCTTGCTTCCTCCTTTACCACGTTTCTTTCTTTACTTTCACTTAGTTGTTTACTCTAGCCCCTTCTGGGCTACTCCTCCACTCCTTCTCCTTCCTCCTCCCTGACTAGAGTGCCTGGTACTTCCTGCCTCCAGAGCTGTGATCTCCTCGGTGGGCGGAGCCAACCGCCTGGCCCACCCCCTGGTGTGAATCAGCAGCCTCTGGAGGAAGGCAGCAAGGATTTGTGGTTCAGCTTAGGTGTTCCTACCTGGGGTGTAGGGTGTGGTGGTGTGTGACCTGTGTCCCCTGGCTTGCCCAGGGCGACACAAATCCACAGCTCTATATTGAAAGAGAAGATGCTACCATCACTACATGCTCTTGGTAGTTTTCCAACATGGCAATGATCCAAAACACACATCTAAGGCCATTGTTTCATTTCTGAAGAACAGGGTAAAAGTGATTCAGTGTACAAGTATGTCAAAACCCATTTGAAGATCTATGGTGAATTCTTTAACCCCTTAATGACCGCGGGCAGTAATATTATGTCCCTGCTGTCATGGTGTTAATCCCCACTGGATGCTGTGGGCTGCCGGTGGGGATCTCCGCACACATCAGCTGATTTGTACAGCTGACATGTGTGCCTTGTAGACACGAGTGGAATCGCTATCCACCCGTACCTGTTAAACCCTTAAATGGCACTGTCAAAATGTGAAAGCGCCATTTAATGGCGATTGCGGTAATGCATACTCACTGGCCTCCAACAGAAGTCACGTGACATGATCGCATGGATGGTTGTCATGGTAGCACAGGGTCATGTGATGACTCCTGTAGCTCACATAACTCAAGTCCTGTAACAAGCAGCTGAGCACAGCAGGTTACAAGAGATGATCATTTCTCCCGATCTGAGCAGTGCTGCTCTGATCTGGAGAAAAGAATGAGCGATCAGATTGCTGATCCTTATGGCCCCTAGGGGGACTAGTAAAATAAAAAAAAAAAAAAAAAGTTAAAAAAAAATAAAAAAAATAAATAAATAAATAAATAAAAGTTCAATTGATCTCCCCCGTTTCGCCCCATTGAAAATTGAACGGTTTAAAAAATAAAAAAATATGTACACATTTTGCAATTGCCGTGTTCATAAATGCCCGTTCTATGAAAATATAAAGTCAATTATTCTGATTGGTAAACGGCGTAGTGGCAAAAAAAATTCCAAACGCCAAAATTAAGTTTTTTGTTCGCCGCAAATTTTGCACAAACTGCAATAACAGGTGATTAAAACGTAGCATCTGGGCAAAAGAGGTATCATTAAAAACGTCAGCTTGAGATGCAAAAAATAAACCATCATTGAGCCATAGATCCTGAAAAATGAGAACGCTACGGGTCACATAAAATGGAGCAAAACGTGCAACACTTTTTTTTGGACAAACTTCTGATTTTTTTTTGACCCCTTAGATAAAAGTAAACCTATACATGTCTGATGTCTACGAACTTGTAACGACCTGAGGCATCACACCCACACATCAGTTTTACCATATAGTGAACACAGTGAATAAAATACCTCAAAAACAATTGTGCAATCGCACTTTTTTTTGCAATTTTTCCGCATTTGGTATTTTTTTTACTGTTTTCCAGTACACTAAATGGTAAAACTCATGATTTAATTTAAAAGTACAACTCGTTTCACAAAAAAACAAACCTGCACAGGGCAAGATTGACTTAAAAATAAAAAAGCTATGGCTCTCGGAAAAAGGGGAGCGAAAAAAAAACAAAAAACGAAAAACGGCCGGGGGTGAAGGGCTTAAGAGACAAGTTGTCATCACTCTCCATCCAGCATCCAGGCTCTAAAAGAGGTCGTTCTTAAAGAATGGAAAAAGATAGATGCTGTAATATGTAGATATCTTGTTGATTTTATACCTAAAAAACTTAGTGCTCACTATAAAAATCATGGAGGCCATAGAAAATATTAGATGTTGTTGATTTTTCTGTAGGATGTATACATTTTTGCATCTTACTAATTTGAGTAAAAGGAAAGATTTTGTAATGAATGTTATATTATTATTAGGGATGATTGAATACCTAAATATCCACCTTCGTGAATATCCAACGAATAGGTCGCCACTAGTCGACTATTCGCGAATATTCAATACGCAATGTAAGTCTATGGGAAACTGGAAAAATTTCACATTGGACCTAATGGCGAGTTGTGGTGACTGAGGAAAAGGCTGAAATGGATGGGAAAAGGCAGAAACAGTATGGGCACAGCCTGTAGAAGATACGTGACTGCATTTCTGGTGTCTTGGAATAACGTGCTCAGAGAATCTCCCTCTCTCTCTCTCTCTTCCTCTCTCTCTCTTTTTCCCTCTCTCTCGCTCTCTTTTCCTCTCTTTCTCGTTTCCTCTCTGTCTCTCTCTTTTCCGCTCTCTCTCTTTTCCTCTCTCTCTCTTCTCCTCTCTCTCTCTTTTCCTCTCTCTCTTTTCCTCTCTCTCTCTCTTTTCCTCTCTCTCTCTTTTTCCTCTCTCTCTCTTTTCCTCTCTCTCTCTTTTCCTCTCTCTCTCTTTTTCCCTCTCTCTCGCTCTCTTTTCCTCTCTCTCGTTTCCTCTCTGTCTCTCTCTTTTCCGCTCTCTCTCTTTTCCTCTCTCTCTCTTTTCCTCTCTCTCTCTTTTCCTCTCTCTCTTTTCCTCTCTCTCTCTCTTTTCCTCTCTCTCTCATTTTCCTCTCTCTCTCTTTTCCTCTCTCTCTCTTTCCCCCAGTGGCGTGTACATATCCAGGCTGTCAGATCGCCTTCCTCTGACTCCCGATCACATGACTCCAATGAAAATGAAAGTATCGTAGCGGATGTTGTTTTATCCATCGGATACTGAATGGTGCGAATAGCCTGTTATCCGTCGGATACCAAATAGTGGCGAATACATTCGCTCATCCCTAATTATTAACCTTACTTTCATGATATGGGTTAAAAAAAAAATTCATGAAATTTAGTATTTTGGAAATTATTCTTGTGCTCATTAAAATATTGATTAAAATCTTCGATTTCAAAGAGGGAGTACTCATTTATGCTGAGCACTGTGATGACCCCACATCCCTCCATACACAGTATGAATCCCCCACAGCTCCCTTTATAGAGTAAAGGCCGCTTTACACGCTGCAATAATGTGACCGATATCGCTAGCGTGGGTACCCTCCCCCATCGGTTGTGCGACATGGGTAAATCGCTGCCCGTGGCGCACAACATCTCCCAGACCCGTCACACTAATTACCTGCCCTGCGACGTCGCTGTGACCGGCGAACCGCCTCCTTTCTAAGGGGGCGGTTCGTTCAGCGTCACAGCGATGTCACAGCTGCGTCACTGAACTGCCGCCCAATAGAAGCGGAGGGGCGGAGATGAGCGGGACGAACATCTCGCCCACCTCCTTCCTTCCGCATTGCGGGCGGGAGGCAGGTAAGGAGAGGTTTCTCGTTCCTGCGGTGTCACACGTACCGATGTGTACTGCCGCAGGAACGAGGAACAACTTCGTTACTGCTGCAGCAACGATATTTGAGAATGGACCCCCATGTCACAGATGAGCGATTTTGCACGTTTTTGCGACAATGCACAATCGCTCATAGGTATCACACGCAACGAGATTGCTACAGCGACCGGATGTGCGTCACAAAATCCGTGACCCCAACGAGATCGCTGTAGCGATCTCGTAGCGTGTAAAGCCCGCTTAAGGTTATTATAACTTGTCAATGATATTACTGTCATGACTGATTGCTGTATATCACACTTATAGGGAAGTTTGAATATTTAGTAATCATTTTCTACCCCCTTAGTAGCTAGAGAACACACTTATCACTAGACTTCATTGAATGATTTTAGTTATTTACACATGGAAAGGAATCTTGTGGTTGAATAATTTAGAAAGACATTAGAAGATGGGAACAGTCTAGTCAGTTGACCAGAAATTTCGAAATTTAAATTGACACACACATATAAGGAAGCTGTACTAGAAAAATATTACATGAAACTTCCTGTAGAAATAAACTGTTAGGTATATACTGCGACAATCCAGCATTATTTTGAAGGGATTTACGTGAAGAATAATGCTATAAATGTATGTATATTTAAAACAAAAGAACTGTCCAGAAAGTTAGGAATAAAGAAATATTTATTTGGGGATGGCATCTGGCCTATTTTTATGAGATAAAAGATCACCTCTTAATCATAAAGGCCCTGATCCATCAAAACCTGTATGATAGAATGCTCGCATAAAAAGTTGTGAAAAGTCACAAAAGTTTTGCGCAACTGAAACTGCTGCAAAAAATGTTGTGACTTTTGTTATTTTCATGTCATTGAGCCATGGCAATGATACTATTGGGGTGTGGATAAAGTGTATGTGCAGAACCGCGGATTGTCATATCTTGATTGAATGCACTGAACTCTTTAGCGGCTCTGCTATGCATGGACACTGCAGCCGCATTCACATAATGTCATTGCCGGCTTTCATCGCTGACTCCTATTTACAGCTGCCGCTTGGTACTGTACTACAGCATCTAACAATGAGAACCGAAAATATATATTATGTGATTGTTCCTGCAGTTTACAGAGCTGTTAATTGAGTTCAGCGAAGTCAATCAAGAGTAGACCTGGCAAAGTGATCAGTACGCAAGTTCGAGATGCGTAAAAGGGCAACAAAGCCCCCTCATTTGAAATACAAAAGTTGTTATTTTTTTTAATGAAAACTAAACCAGTAGAATATACAGTTAGGTCCAGAAATATTTGGACAGTGACACAAGTTTTGTTATTTTAGCTGTTTACAAAAACATGTTCAGAAATACAATTATATATATAATATGGGCTGAAAGTGCACACTCCCAGCTGCAATATGAGAGTTTTCACATCCAAATCGGAGAAAGGGTTTAGGAATCATAGCTCTGTAATGCATTGCCTCCTCTTTTTCAAGGGACCAAAAGTAATTGGACAAGGCACTCTAAGGGCTGCAATTAACTCTGAAGGCGTCTCCCTCGTTAACCTGTAATCAATGAAGTAGTTAAAAGGTCTGGGGTTGATTACAGGTGTGTGGTTTTGCATTTGGAAGCTGTTGCTGTGACCAGACAACATGCGGTCTAAGGAACTCTCAATTGAAGTGAAGCAGAACATCCTGAGGCTGAAAAAAAAGAAAAAATCCATCAGAGAGATAGCAGACATGCTTGGAGTAGCAAAATCAACAGTCGGGTACATTCTGAGAAAAAAGGAATTGACTGGTGAGCTTGGGAACTCAAAAAGGCCTGGGCGTCCACGGATGACAACAGTGGTGGATGATCGCCGCATACTTTCTTTGGTGAAGAAGAACCCGTTCACAACATCAACTGAAGTCCAATACACTCTCAGTGAAGTAGGTGTATCTGTCTCTAAGTCAACAGTAAAGAGAAGACTCCATGAAAGTAAATACAAAGGGTTCACATCTAGATGCAAACCATTCATCAATTCCAAAAATAGACAGGCCAGAGTTAAATTTGCTGAAAAACACCTCATGAAGCCAGCTCAGTTCTGGAAAAGTATTCTATGGACAGATGAGACCAAGATCAACCTGTACCAGAATGATGGGAAGAAAAAAGTTTGGAGAAGAAAGGGAACGGCACATGATCCAAGGCACACCACATCCTCTGTAAAACATGGTGGAGGCAACGTGATGGCATGGGCATGCATGGCTTTCAATGGCACTGGGTCACTTGTGTTTATTGATGACATAACAGCAGACAAGAGTAGCCGGATGAATTCTGAAGTGTACCGGGATATACTTTCAGCCCAGATTCAGCCAAATGCCGCAAAGTTGATCGGACGGCGCTTCATAGTACAGATGGACAATGACCCCAAGCATACAGCCAAAGCTACCCAGGAGTTCATGAGTGCAAAAAAGTGGAACATTCTGCAATGGCCAAGTCAATCACCAGATCTTAACCCAATTGAGCATGCATTTCACTTGCGCAAATCCAGACTTAAGACGGAAATACCCACAAACAAGCAAGACCTGAAGGCTGCGGCTGTAAAGGCCTGGCAAAGCATTAAGAAGGAGGAAACCCAGCGTTTGGTGATGTCCATGGGTTCCAGACTTAAGGCAGTGATTGCCTCCAAAGGATTCGCAACAAAATATTGAAAATAAAAAAATTTTTCTTGGGTTTGGTTTATTTGTCCAATTACTTTTGACCTCCTAAAATGTGGAGTGTTTGTAAAGAAATGTGTACAATTCCTACAATTTCTATCAGATATTTTTGTTCAAACCTTCAAATTAAACGTTACAATCTGCACTTGAATTCTGTTGTAGAGGTTTCATTTCAAATCCAATGTGGTGGCATGCAGAGCCCAACTCGCGAAAATTGTGTCACTGTCCAAATATTTCTGGACCTAACTGTATAATACAGGTGTGATTTTTCTAGGGGTTATGTCCCCTATATACCTGTAGTGTTTTGGTGGTGATGTGACGCCCTGGCAAAACCAGGTAGTCACACATTAGGCCCCCGCATAACACCTTCCCTCACCTAAGTCACATACAGCTGACCTGAAACCCTAGTCACCCCCCCTCAGGACAAGACAAGCACACCAGTGGGCGGGACCAGGCGGTTAGGAAATGCCCACCTAGGGGTCTAGACAGCCCAGGGCGGGAAAACAAAGAGATGAAGTTGTAGTTCAAGTTGAGAGGAGTGGAGGCTGGAGCTAGGTGTAGCTCCAGCGGAGAAGTTCAAGTTGAACGGTGCCAGGGTTGGAGCCCTGGTACCTTGGCTAGGTGGCAGACGGTGGTCTCCGTCAGCAGGAGACGGGAAGACGGCTCGGCAGATCCGAGGTGGACCGGGACAGGGTTGGAGCCTGCCGGTACCAACACCAGAGACCCGACCGGAAACCGTGCACAGATGGGGTACTCGGACCCTGAAGCCAGGACCGGAACCAACGGCCTAGCTAATCAACCGGATGAGGGCAGGAGTATAGATCCTGTCCCAACCAAAGTCCCAAAAGCAGACAAGCACTCACAGAAAGGGATAGGGCAACCGCCAGGGCCCATAGATCCCACGGGTCAGCGGGCACGGCTCCTCAGGCACACAGAAAGCCGGGAGCGGACTCCCGTGTTCCATACTGGGAAGTCTAAACACACAACCACAACTAGTGTAGAGGAAAAGACGGCGACCACCAGCCCGTGGGGGACCAGAGTACAACCAGCACCTTGGTTTACCAAAAGACTCGTGTGATTCATTTGATTGTGAGTAACCAAACATCCCCTGGTACATCCGGGCGCGCAAGCCCCTGCCATCACCATACCCTTCACAGAGACACTGGGCCCCGAGGCACCCATCCCTACCCACGGAGGTGTTAACATCCGGCTGCCACTACATCTTCCCCGGATATCCCATAACATCAGCGGTGGTGTCCCACTTCACCACACACCGTGGGTGGCATCACAAACCGAATACGGCCAAGGCCGTACAAGTATGTCCCCCTTTTTATTCCGCGTGTCCGCGTGACCCCCGGGTGACGGAGGATCCCTTGAGCCACACAGCAAGTCCAGATCCGAGCAGCCCGGCTGCTGCGGGCGTGGGGGCGGCACAGTGACATCTCTTTAAACTCTATTAATTAGAAGATTAGAGCAGTCCCAATAATATTGATAACTAACGCTGCGTCCCTCCTCCTCTCCTTCTGCAGGGACGTGCCCTGACTCACCACCTCGGCCGGGTCTTTCCACGCTGCCCGGCATCCCTGCTCCTCTCCTCCGCGTGGGTTTCTGTTCAGCCCCACTAGGTTCTTCTACCTGTTGGTCCTGTCCTGTTGGTGCAAGTGTCCCTGCCTGTCCATTCTTGCCGTGACTCAAGCCTCAGCTGTCCCAGTGGCTCTCGCCACACCAGAGACTGTGCCTGTCTGTCCCGGCCGTGTCTTCAGCCTCAGCCATCCCGGTGGTCCCAGTCTTGCTAGTGACCCTACCTGTTTGTCCTGGCCATGCCAACAGCCTCTGCAACTCCGGTGGTCCCTGTCTACACTTAAGACTCAGCCCTCTCTGCTCCTGTGTCTGTGTGGGACTCTGTCTGCCCCCTGCTCTGGGGATCAGTTGCCACAGTCCCAGACTCTACCCCATGATAGGGTAAGCCTGGGATCACCCTCTGGTCCAGTGGGTCCACTTTTGCTCGCCGCAGTACCATCTCCGCCAGCGAGCGTGAAACCTGCACATTGGGGTAATTTATGTGCCTTATCCAAGCAGTTTCATCAGATCATTATTAGCTTACCCGGAAGTTTCCACAAGTACCCTCATAGCAATCTGGACAAATAAAGTTTGGAAACAAAATGATCACTGAGATTTGCAACTGTAACCAAATCCTGGAGTTAGATTGTAAACTTTGTGAAAACTGACTAAAAATAAAAGGCATATTGACCACAGAGGAAAACGTAAACAATGATGGCCAAAAGGACAGAGGAGTAAATAAACCCCTGAACCTTCTTTTCTGAAGATAAAAAAATCAGCGCCATAATATGTCGTCCATTACATTATTTGCCATAAGGCCCACTCTCTTCTAGGTATGCCACTGCTATATACAGTAAATGGATGCTGTGAATACCCACTGATTTACAACGCTGAAACGGTCTACAGAACCTATGCAATAAACAATATGCCCCTGAGCCCTCACAAGCCGGGTGTTCTCTCCTCCTGTACCAATCTGTGCCTTGTAGTGTTCATGATTGTTGCACTAGTTGTTATTATGTATACGCCTTTTCACATGTAAAGCGCCATGGAATAAATGGCACTATAATAATAAATATGAATATGCAGAACACATTTAAGCTATAGGAAAGCTGACTTTCTACTGAGCATGCTCAGAGGGCTGCACAGAGATGCTCATGGCAAAAGACAGAAGCAGCCAATTTTTTTATGAAGCCGACTGTAATTCTGGTTTAACTCTAACTTCCTATCATAAAATTAAAGGTATTGCTAAATCTCAGAAATAGCACAATAATTACCTCTTATTGTGAAGGTATACTTCATGTTAATATTTGGTAAATTAGATCTATGCAGGGTTATACTTTCATATTCCTGTCAAACAAACTGCAAAATCTGTGTATTTTACTGCACATGCATATTTTTCAGATGAATCTTCTATTTCTGTGGATTTAACCCTTGGTAGCAAATTGCATCAAAATCACCATAAAAATTTCGGAGATTCTGCAACAGATTTTTCTGGGGCACAAGGATTGCGGTTTTTGTGAATCCACTCTAAAGGATCCCATACACATTAGATTAATGTTGGCCGAACCCACCGATATTGACGAGTTTTGCCCACAGTTGTACTCCAGACAAACTGATTGTCCAAGCATGTCCAATTTCGGACCACCGATCGCTTTGTTCTCCAGGAAAAAAGCCGCTTCCAGACAAGTCTGGTGACAGCTCTCTCACAGAGAATACAGTGGAGTTTGGCCAAATGAGGAATCCCATCCACGGGAGGGACAACCAAGATGGCTGCTCACCTATCGGGCAAACAGTTGTTCAGCTGACAGCTATCCAATGTGTATGGCCAGCTTTAGAGTAGACTTTCTGAGGTCTTCACAATGAGAAGGAAAAGTAGATAAGGAACTAAAAAATTATCTTCAAAGCAACCCTCTTGATAAGGAATAGGGAGCAGGAACCTTTTAAATATCCGCCCTACTACGTGCCAATTTTTTCCACAATATGAAAATATTTTAGATACTGTCCGTCTCGTTCCTCATACTTAAGTGCAGGTAAACATTTATTCAAGTGAGACATTAACTGAAACAGAAGGTTTACTAAGGAGAGATGTCTTTAAGATGCTTTTACAGATAAACCCTTTTCACCTGTCATTCAGACCATAAAATTGTGGTCTGGTGTCTGATACCAGCGTGAATATTCTGAACTGATGTAATATAAAACTGTAACAAAATTAATGTTAGATTCAAAAACGAACCAATTTCTCTTGAAAGTTCCCAGAAACATCAATTTCAATAAGTAATGACGGCACATGATGCATGACTTGCAGACGGGGATCTGGATCTTCCATATAATGTTATTTAACATATATACAATACTGCATAAATGCATACAATATATAATTGGAGTGTACGGTCACATTAGGTAACCAAAGATGGTGACAATAAACACTTTTAATGGTTTCTTAAGGAAAGAAGGCAATAGCTGTGCTCTACTTTCACTGTAGAAATAGTACAATTCTGACCTCAAGGTACAAGTGCATCTCAATACATTAGAATATCATCAAAAAGTCAATTTATTTCAGTAATTCAATACAAAAAAGTAAACCCATACATTATATAGAGTCATTACACACAGAGGGATCTATTTCACGTGTTTATTTCTGTTAATGTTGATGATTATGGCTTACAGCCAATGAAAACCCAAAAGTCATTATCTCAAAAAATTAGAATATTATATAAAACCAACTGAAAAATGATTTTAATCTCAAAAATGTTGGTGCCTACTGAAAAGTCTGTACAATAAATGCCTCAATACTTGGTCAGGCTCCTTTTGTATGAATTACTGCATCCATGTGGCGTGGCATGGAGGTGATCAGCCTGTGGCACTGCTGAGGGGTTATGGAAGCCCAGGTTGCTTTGATAGCAGCCTTCAGCTTGTCTGCATTGTTGGGTCTGGTGTCTCTCATCTTCCTCTTGACAATACCCCATAGAATCTCTATAGGGTTTAGGTCAGGCCCGAAAACTGTGTAATAAAGTACCTAAATAGTACCCACATAAAATCCTAAAGTCAGGGCACATTACACATTTCTATGCCCTAGGCCGAAGCACATAATTCTGCACCCCCTTCCTTTGGCGCTGGTGTCCCTCACTGCTACTATCTCTGTCCCTTATGACATCTTCTGTCACAGTTAGGAGCTATGGCAGTGGCAGAGAGAGAAGCAGAGAGCCAGCGCTGCACTCACATCTCCCACAGCGTTTATCACCCAGGATCCAGGGCATCTTCGGAGCGGGCAGTGATGCAGGAAACTGAAATAAGTAACTGCAGTGCTGCCCCCTGTGACTGAGGAAGACAGCACATGCTGTAGAGATGGACAATGTAAATATACCAATAATTTATTCAATGTATATAGATGTAAATTTAAAAAACAGCAATTTATATGGTCTTTTCAAAATAAGGAAAAATTAGTAAATATTTGGTTCTTATTTCTTCTGTATATATGGCTCCTCTGGCTGCTGTGCCGTAGTCCATTGCCCAGGTTGGCCTTATGGGAAATAAAGGATCTAGCTGAAGTGCAAAAATGACTAGTCAATATAATTCCTCAACTGGCAACAACAGCAGCAGATTTTCCTTATACACAGCAGGGAATGAGAATTCTGACATTTATATGATTATATTTTCAGGAAATGTAGAAGAAAGTATTATGTATCATGGTTGCCTATTTTTTCACTTACATTGTAAGCATGTAAGAGTCAATCATCATAATTAAAGGGAATCTGTCAGCAGGTTTTCACTACTTCATCTGAGAGCAGCATAATGCAGGAAAAGAGACCCTGATTCCAGTGATGTATCACTTAGTATACTTGGTGCAACAGTTGTGACACAGGAGTTCTAAGATGTAGCATGTAGAAGAACTCAGAAAGCTAATCTCGCCCACACCACAGCTTTTTATGTACATTGTCTATTGACAGTGCACTGCTTATCAGAGGATGGGGCATGGCCAGCCTGGCAGGTAAGGAAGACCAAGTCAGGCAGTGATAATCTTCTGGTGATAAAACCTTAATAATAAGTAAACAACAGCACAAAGCCTGATAAGTGACACATCACTGAATTCAGTGTTTTAACCCCTACATTATCATATCCTCAAATTATATAGCAAGAACATACTGACAGATTCCCTTTAAGGGAATGTGCAAAGGTTATTTTCTAAGGCCTAAGGCTAGGTAAATTGTTCAGGTAGGATTATCAGTGGAAGTATTGTTTTGTCAACCAATGTCTTTCCCTGTTATTGGTGAAGTAAGAGAAAGAACAGATATAATATTATTAATAATAATAATAACCTTTATTTTTATATAGCGCCTACATATTTTGCAGCGCTTTACTTACATCAGCAACACTGTCCCCATTGGGGCTCACAATCTAAATTCCCTACCTGCATGTCTTTGGAGTGTGGAAGGAAACTGGAGAGCCTGGAGGAAACGCACACAAACACAGGGAGAACATAAAAACTCCTTGCAGATGATACAATATGATATATCCAGGGGCGTAACTACTGCGGTCGCAGAGGTCGCGACTGTGACCGGGCCCGGCAGCTTAGGGGCCCGCGGCCGCTTGGCAGATCAGCAGCCAGCTTGTTCCTGTGAGAGGAGCTGCGCTGATCTATGGCAGACCACGCGGACGCTATATGACCTGGTGCCGCTGCCATCGGGCCCCCTTCCCCTGTCATCGTGCACAGGAACAATGAAGCGTTGAGCGGCCAGTGCAGCTCCACGCCCCATCATTCTACCCCTGTGCCTGAGTGACGTCACTCCTGTGCGTCAGCTGTGCTCAGAGCACAGAGCGCAGGACGGGAGGACGCCGATGGCAGCAGCAGGGGAACAGACGAGAGCTGAGGACGGAGGAGAGCTGAGGACGGAGGAGAGCTGAGGACGGAGGAGAGCTGAGGACGGAGGAGAGCTGAGGACGGAGGAGAGCTGAGGACGGAGGAGAGCTGAGGACGGAGCAGCGCTAGAATGAGGAGAGAGGTAAGAAAAACTTGGTTTTTTTTTTATTAAATCAGTGTGTATACGTTGGCCAGAGGCCATGGGAGCAGCTTGCATTATACATGGAGCATGGGGGCAGCTTGCATTATACATGGAGCATGGGGGCAGCCTGCATTATACATGGAGCATGGGGGCAGCCTGCTTTATACATGGAGCATGGGGGCAGCTTGCATTATACATGGAGCATGGGGGCAGCTTGCATTATACATGGAGCATGGGGGCAGCTTGCATTATACATGGAGCATGGGGGCAGCTTGCATTATACATGGAGCATGGGGGCAGCTTGCATTATACATGGAACATGGGGGGGCTGCCAGCATTATACATGGAGCATGGGGGGGCAGCCTGCATTATACATGGAGCATGGGGGTCAGCCTGCATTATACATGGAGCATGGGAGGGCAGCCTGCATTATACATGGAGCATGGGGGCAGCTTGCATTAACATGGAGCATGAGGGGCAGCCTGCATTATACATGGAGCATGAGGGGCAGCCTGCATTATACATGGAGCATGGGGGGCAGCCTGCATTATACATGGAGCATGGGGGGGCAGCCTGCATTATACACAGAGCATGGGGTGCTGGCTGCATTATACATTGAGGTCTATGGGACTGCATTATACAACATGACGGACACCTTATACATGGACTATATGGGTGCATTATACATGGAGGAGTATGGGGCTGCATAACACAATATGAAGGTTTTATGGGGCTGCATTATAATACATATAGGACTATGGGGGCTACATTATAATATATGGAGGACTATGAATGCTACCTTATACATGGACTATGGGGGTGCATTATAAAACATGGAGGACTATGTGGTGCATTATAATATATGAAGTACTATGGGGTGCATTCTAATATATGGAGAACTATGGAGTGAATCATAATACATGGAGGACTATGGGGTGAATAATATATGGAGAACTATAGGAAATACATTATAATGTATGGAGGACTATGGGGTGAATTATAATACATGGATAAATATGGGAAATGCATTATAAAAGGGCTCTTTCCCTCAGCACCCAGCTTTCCCATGCTCTGCTATACATCTTCTCTCAGCACCCAGCTTTCACATGCTCTGATATGGGAAAGCTGGGTGCTGAGGGAAAGATGTATAGCAGAGCATCAGGAAGCTGGGTGCCGAGGACAAGATGGATATCAGAACATAGGAAATCTGGGTGCGGATAGAGGGATTTCAGATCATGGGAAATCTGTATGCTGAGGGTAAGAGCCAAGTGTCAGCGTCATTATCCCAAACCCTATGTGTCGGTGTACGTGGAGGGGGGCCCCGGTCCAAACTTTGCACCGGAGCACATCAAACTCTAGTTACGCCACTGGATATATCTATAGTGTTCTATCACTCAGGAATCACAATTTCCTGCATAAAGAAAAATGTTTTTATAATTTTATTGGAAATTAGTGAAGACTATAAAGAACTGGCATTATTCAAGAATCGTTGAGTACATTTGGTAGCAGCATAGCATTTTATACAAGCTCTAATGGATGCTGGTCATTTTCAGATAGACCTACACATGGCTTATTGTAGTTGTCCAAAGAGGAGCAACAGCCACATTCTGCCAAATCTTTAAGGGTATTGGATGCTTTCTTCATATTTCCCCCAAATGTTACTCATCCGTCCTGGCTCCAGCACCGGGCTTGTTCTCTCCTCCTATGATCAGCTCCCTCTGTGATTGTGCACACCAAGTAACTGATAATCCCTCTAATATCTCTCATATCATCAATAGAGGCTTTTTCTTAGTCACCCATGAGTTTCATTAGAATTCCGGAAGGATAGCATCTGCTACTACACTTTGCAGGAGTTTAGCCATATCTTCCAATAGCCTCTGCTCCAGCCAAGTGGTTAATTATATTCCCTGCAATTCAGGCCAGTGTATCCTTTTTGTACTTTTGTATTGTGCTCTTAGCTTTGCTGTGTCAAACTTCAAGTTGCAAACTTGTCTCTCCTTATAAGCTCTGTTCTGTCAAGCTACAAGTTAAAAATGCATCTCTGCTAATAAGCTGGGTCAAGTTATTAACTTATTTCTGCTTTCAAGGTACTCGTTTACTAATTTGTTTTTACTATCCTGGTTCTATCACAAAATACAACTCTGCAGCTCTGTAGTTTACCTCATCCCTGCAGCAAGTTAACTGATTGCATTTACTTCTCTGTCTTTCCTGTGTACAATTGTACTCCAGCCATTGTGTTCCATGTTGCATCTACCATGCTTCACCAAAAATAAGACACTATCTTATTTTTGCCCTGAAAAATGCACTAGGCCTTATGTTCGGGGTAGGGAGGGCTTATTCAAGGGGAAACAGGGGTTGGGGGTAAGTCTACCCCCCCAAAAAAGGCAGACACCTCCCCCACCCCAGGGGAATCATACTTACCTCACCCTAGATGTCTGCATTGCTCCCAGGTCCTCATGTGATCCTCGGGGGGCGCTCCAAGCATGGATGCGTTCCACTGTAGGTCCTCACACTCCACTGCACTGTGTCCCAGGTTCCCATGCCGGCCAGAATCAAAAGGTATCGTCGGATGTTGTATAATTGTGTATGCGATTTGATGTGTGTATGATCTGATGTGTGTGTGTTCTGATGTGTGTGTGATCTGATGTGTGTTCTGATGTGTGTGATCTGATGTGTGTGTGATCTGATGTGTGTGTACGATCTGATGTGCGTGTACGATCTGATGTGTGCGTACGATCTGATGTGTGCGTACGATCTGATGTGTGCGTACGATCTGATGTGTGCGTACAATCTGATGTGTGCGTACGATCTGATGTGTGCGTACGATCTGATGTGTGCGTACGATCTGATGTGTGCGTACGATCTGATGTGTGCGTACGATCTGATGTGTGCGTACGATCTGATGTGTGTGTACGATCTGATGTGCGTGCGTCCCACCGCAGGTCCTCAATGTGTTCCACTGCAAGTACTTCCGTTCGGGGTCTGGTGAATATGATTGGGGTCTTCTGTCTTCTTTTTTGTCTCTTTTGGGGGTCTCTGCTTTCTATAATGAAGTGTCCTGCATTATCTTTAACTTTTTTAGCGGCATGCACACTTCATTATTGAACTGCAATTAGGGCTCATTTTCGGGGTATTATACTTATTATATTATATTTAAGCCTTACTCCGAAAAGGCTCAAAATTCCTGCTAGGGCTTATTTTCGGGGTAGGGCTTGTTTTTAGAGAAACATGGTAGCAAGTCAAACTGCTGCATCATTGGCTCCGATCAATGCTGCTCACTCTGAACCAGTAGACTGAGGTTTGCGTTTTAATTTTACACCTAGTACCATACCAGAACTTTAATTTTGAGGTCAGCTTATACTAGCATGAGTTTAGTTTGTATGCTTGTCTTCTAAAAGTTGTAACCTATACCTGATTTCTATGAAACGTAAAGCTGTGATATAAAGCATTGGTAGGATAGATCATAGTGCTGGGTTTTTCCTACCAACCCTGTTTTTCACCATTTTCTGGATGAGTTGTGTTGGTTTGAATAACAAGCTCTTATTACTTCAATTCTGCCAGATGAAACCATCTTGAGCCCATATTACAATTATATAAGAAGGATAATGGGTCATAAGCAATTGGGGAATGATCTAGGATATGTTCGCTATTAGCAGCATGAACTGTATACAATAAACTTTATCAATGCAATAAAAAAGTTATAAAACTGTTCTTGTTATATCAAACAACTGTCAGCCTTTTTTTTAAGATGAACTATATTTGTGCCTACTGCTCCCTGGATAATTAGGGGCCTTTTGCACACTACGACATCGCAGGTGCAATGTTGGTGGGGTCAAATCGAAAGTGACGCACTTCCAGCGTCGCTCTCGACATCGTAGTGTGTAAATCGTTTTAACTACGATTACCGAGCGCAAAAGCGTCGGTATCGTATGATCGGTGTAGTGTCGATCATTTTCATTATTTTGGCTGCAGCGACGGTCCGATGTTGTTCCTCGTTCCTGCGGCAGCACACATACAGTGTATGAAGTCGCAGGAGCGAGGAACATCTCCTACCTGCGTCCCGTCTGCAATGCGGAAGGAAAGAGGTGGGCGGGATGTTTACGTCCCGCTCATCTCCGCCCCTCCGCTTCTTTTGGCCGCCTGCCAGGGCAGGTGAGTGCATGTGAAGCTGCCATAGCGATAATGTTCGCTACGGCAGCTATCACCATGATATCGCAGCTGCGACGGGCGTGGGCCCTATCGCGCTCGGCATCGCAGCATCGGCTTGCGATGTCATAGTGTGCAAAGAGCCCCTTAGACTGGCAACAAGAAGATCCAGTGGCTCAAAGTGAGGGCTACTGAGTGAAGACACAGAAGATCAGGACACAGAAGTAGGTAGCTGGGTAACAGAAGAAGAGGTAGGGGGAAAAGTTAGATAGAGTAGACAGAGACAGTGAGACTGTAGGAGTCTATGAGGATTTAGGGGGGCTGGTACATGCAAGGAAAGTAGGGAGGCAAGGAGTAATATATCTGTTAATAGTATTAGATGTCTACTGGCAAATGCCAAAAGTCTTGTAAACAAAATGAATGAACTGGAGGAACTTACGTCTCCCACGTATTATGATGTGGTGGGCATTACAGAAACCTAGAAACAGAAAATGACACAAAATTCAGAAAGGACAGAAAAAAAACAAAAAAGGTGGAGGGGGGTGGATTTTCATTAAATCTAGCTTAAGACCTGTGTTCAGTGACGACGTTGGGGAGAGATGTGACCAAGTAGAGCCAGTATGGGTAAATGTACATGGGGAGGGCAATAATGCAAAGCTGCTAATTGGAGTTTGCAATAAGCCTCCAAACATAGCTGAACAGGTAGAGGGTGAAATGCTGGAACAAATTAAAAAATAAGAAAATTATTATAGTGTCCTTATTATGGGCGATTTCAACTATCCAGACATCAAGACATGCAATAAAACATAGAATCTTCTGGTTGTGCTAAAAGCTGCAAGTTCTACAGTTCAAGACAATTACATCTCTTGGTAAATGACTCAACCACGGAAGATAATTTGCTGGATCTGGTCCTGTCAAATCGACCAGATACAATTTCAGATCTACAGGTCCGGGAGCACTTGGAATGCAGCGGCCACAATATGGTAAATTTCAATGTGATATTCAATAGAACATTTCAAAGGGGAAATGCAAAAACCTGTAGCTTTAGGAAAGCTGATTTCAACAAATTAAAGGGCCATTTACACACTGCGACATCACTAACGATATATATCGTCGGGGTCACGGTGTTTGTGACGCACATCTGGCGCCGTTAGCGACATCGCAGCGTGTGACAGGCAGGAGCGACCTTAAACGATCGCAAAAGAGACAAAAATCGTTGGTATATGAGAGGTCATTCATTTACCAAAAATCAGTGTCTCATACGTAGCAAGGTTGTTCGTCATTTCTGCAGCACCACACATCGCTATGTGTGACACCGCAGGAACGACGAACATCTCCTTACCTGCGTCCACCGGCAATGAGGAAGGAAGGAGGTGGGCGGGATGTTACGTCCCGCTCATCTCCGCTCCTCCTTTGCTATTGGACGGCTGTCGTGTGACGTCGCTGTGATGCCGCATGAACCGCCCCCTTAGAAAGGAGGCGGTTCGCCGGCCAGAGCGACGTCGCAGGGAAGGTAAGTACGTGTGACGGGAGTAAGTGCGCCACGGTCAGCAATTTTCCCGTGATGCACAACCGACGGGGGCGGGTACTCACGCTAGCGACATCGGTACCGATATCGCAGCATGTACCCTTTAGAGAAGAGCTTAATTGTGTAGACTGGGAACATGTCATGGTAACTAGGCATACCGAACATAAATGGGGCATGTTTAAAAATATATTACTAGAAGCCTGTAGAAAAATCATACCCCCTGTAATAAAATGTCCAGAATAAAAAGAAACCACTATGGAAAACTATGGGTTTCGGATGGTAATCTGATTAAATTTCTGAAAATTGAAAATCCATACAAGGATGGAGACCCTATCTTTCTTCACTAAGAAGATTTCCCAGGAAAATGCTCAAGTCCACCATTGACTTCCATTATAGTTGGGTGCTCTAGTCGCACTCATCTGAGTGACCAACTGCGTTTAACGAGTACCGAGCACCCAAGAATGGGAGAGCTCGCTCATCATCACCAGTGAGTACAGCACAGGTTCTTGGAATAGGCTTAGTGCTTTTTACAATAAAGCTGTCACTTTTGGTTGCATGGTTGAGTGCCATTTTTATCATAGGGAAATCCTGTTTCAATATTGTTATAGCAAAGAGTGGTCTCAACCTAAGGTTCTACCTCGTGGATCACTGGGCTAATAAATTATACTGGAGTATGAGAATGGATCCTTGTTCTCATTACTGCTGATTCTTCCAACTAAAAAGACATTTCTTGATGATAGTTGTGGTATGAATGGTTATGTAGCTGCTATTCCTTTGCAAAAAGCTCACCACTCTATGGGAATTATTAGTGCGGAGCAGCACTTTTACATTGCTGTTGCTGTGTAAACCCTAGTTTGGAGGTATAACTGTTACAGATGTTCTTAGTATATTAAAGGGAATCTGTCAGCAGGTTTTTGCTATTTAAGCTGGAGACAGAATGAGGTAGGGGTTCACACAGAAAATTCAGGGATGCCTGTTTTGTCAAAGTCCAATCTGTTGTTTATTTGTACGTTTGTTTAAGCAGAAAAACCCTTATCATTGCTTGGGCTACAAGGTCACAAGCACTGCAGTCCGACACGCACCCCTGATGTGATTGACATGTCACTGTCAATGTACAATCTCTATAGAGAGCCTTGCGTGGGCGGGGACAGCCCTCTCAGCTCTGCTGCATTGCTAAATTTATACATTATTCGCATTGTGTCAGAATGGCTGCAGCCAGTAATTTAAGTCATACATCATTGGATTCAGGGTTTCTTTGCCTACATCATGCTGCTCTCAGATGAGGTAGCAAAAACCTGCTGACAGATTCCCTTTAATGTTGACCTGAACAAGAAATGAATGGAGAAATGTTTATCACAATGAATACCAGCTTCACTTAGTAGATTTTTTTTTTTCATAAACGCAATCTTAAAACAGGTTTGTGGTCATAGCATAGCAAGTCTTGTGTCTGAAATACACTAGTGGTGACTAAAACAAAAAGGTCTCTTGTTAAAGGCATATTGGTTACATAAGCAACAAGTGTAGAGCTGTACATTATACAGCAATCACATGGTCAAGTCTTGTTGGACTAAAGAAAATGTAAAAAAAATATCAGAAATATGAAAACAAAAAAAAAACAAGAGTCAGTTCTCTTGCTAAAAGTTTTTTTGTTAAAAAGTATAATTTACTAAAAAAATAAAAAAAACACTAAAAAGAGCATACTAATATAGCATCACATGAAAGCATTATCTTTCTAATATATGTTATGTTTCAAAGTTTTGTGTTTGTTGCTTATGGCAACAGTGTTCTACGCACGCGGGAAAACTAAATGGCGGAGTCTAATGCAATATTCACAGCAACTGAGAGCAGAGGAGTGATAAAATTCTAGTTTCTGCAAGGAAAGTCTGCAAAGGATATTGGATATTCATGGTGATATATCGCAGACATTGGGGAATCAATGCCCTTCATATTCCACAGTTAAGAACTGCGTTGCCAAATTTAAAATGGGCCACTTCAGCCCCAATGATGAGGAACGTCCTGGACGACCGAGAGTGGTTGTTGTTTCGGAGATCGTCGATGCCGTGCACAACCTCATACTGGAGAAGAGACGAATTTCACCTAAAGCAATAGCAGACATCATGGGGATTTCCCGTGAACGTGTTTGTGTCATTATCCATGACATGAGGAAGCGATCTGCAAAGTGGGTCCCCAAATGATTGACAACAGATCAGAGAAGAATGCGAGTGAGAAATTCCCAGTACAGCTGCTTTCACACTACGTCTTTTTAACATGCGTCCTGAACGTTTTTTTAACGCAGAAACGGATCCAGTGCAAATGCGTTTTCATTTCAATGCATTTGCAATGGACTCGCGTCTACATGCGTTCACCTGCGTTTGTGTGCGTTATAGTAAGGGATCCAGCGACTTGCAGTTTTTTAACATCTTTCAAAAACGCTACTTGTAGCGTTTTTGAGCTGCGTCCAACTTCTGCAAATTGCTGGATCCTGACTAAACAGCACGCAAACGCATGTGAACGCTGGCGTGCTGATAGGCAGGATCCTGCTTGCTCTACTGAGCATGCCCAGAAGCCAGCCTCCGTGATCAGTCTATCTCTCTCCTACCTCTCTGTCTCTCTCCCCCTCCCTCTCCTCCCTCTCTCTCTGTCTCTCCCCCTCCCTCTCCCCCACCTGAGAGCTGCGGACACTCGTAACCAAGGTAAATATCGGGTAACCACTTATCTTAGTTACCCGATGTTTACGTTGGTAACGTGTGCAGGGAGCCCGGCTCCTAGCAGCTGCAGACGCTCGTAACCAAAGTAAATATCGGGTATCCAAGCAAGTATACCCGATGTTTACCTTGGTTATGAGCCTTGCAGCTGTCAGATGCCGGCTCCCAGTCTGGCACGTTTAGTTCCCCTCACTCCCGATCACATGACTCCAATGCCCGCCCATAAACATCCAGTGACAGGATCCTGCAAAATAAGACATGCGTTTGCATGCATTTTTTGCTGTAAAAGCAGGATCCGCTTTTGCAGCAAAAAACGTTCAGGACGCATGTTAAAAAGACGTAGTGTGAAAGCAGCACTTATTTGTCAGCATTTCTGGACTGATAAGAATTTCCTGAATCGACTGGTAACTATGGATGAGATCTGGTTTTATTTGTATGACCCTGAAAACAAGGAGCAGTCCAAAGAGTGGAGGCACAGTGGTTCTCCTCATCCAAAGAAGTTCAGGGTGCAAAAATCAGCCACTAAGGTGATGGTGTCTGTGCTCTGCAATAAGGAGGACGTGCTGCTAGTGGACTACCTTCCAAAGAGTTCCACCATCAATGCAAGGTATTACATTGACCTTTTAGACCAGGGGTGGGGACCTCCGGTCCGCATGCGACCCGCCATGACCTTTGTTGGGGCCCGCAGGCAGATTTCCAGGGGAGTCAGTACTACGGCCGCCACCACGGTATTACCGGTCGCTGGCCCTTTAACTCTCCACATGAGGTGCTTGCGCGCACCAATGAGCTCTCTCGGTGGCAGGTGCCAGCGTGCTCAGGACTTACTTTGTGGGCGGGTTTATAGCTCTGCGATTCCGTCCCACATCACCTTCACCGCCTCCAGCATTGTGCCGCCCACTCTCCAGCGCTTGTGTGCCGCCCGCTCCACGGCGCTGTGTGCCGCCCGCTCCCCGCCCCTTCTCCGATGCAGCATGCCTCCTCCACTGCTGTGTGCAGCTACCAGTGCTGTATGCAGCCTTCCCAGTCTCCTCCTAGTGATGTCTGTGCCCCGCTTAGTGATGTCTGTGCCCCCAATTAGTGAGGTCTGTGTGCCCCCCCCTCAGTCATGTCTGTGTGCCCCCCCCTCAGTCATGTCTGTGTGCCCCCCCTCAGTCATGTCTGTGTGCCCCCCTCAGTCATGTCTGTGTGCCCCCCCTCAGTCATGTCTGTGTGCCCCTTCCTAGTCATGTCTGTGTGCCCCCCTTAGTCATGTCTGTGCCCCCCCTTAGTCATATCTGTGTGCCCCCCTTAGTCATGTCTGTGTGCCCCTCCTTAGTCATGTCTGTGTTCCCCCTTAGTCATGTCTGTGTGCCCCCCTTAGTCATGTCTGTGTGCCCCTCCTTAGTCATGTCTGTGTTCCCCCCTTAGTCATGTCTGTGTGCCCCCCTTAGTCATGTCTGTGTGCCCCCCTTAGTCATGTCTGTGCCCCCCATTAGTGATGCCTGTGCCCCCATTAGTGATACCTGTGCCCTCCTAGTGATGCTTGTGGCCCCCTAGTGATGCCTGTGCCCCCCTAGTGATGCCTGTGCCCTCCTAGTGATGCCTGTGCCCTCCTAGTGATGTCCATGCCCCCCTAGTGCTCCCTGTGCCGCCTTAGTGATGTCTGTGCCCCCCAGTGCCATCTGTGCCCCACAGGAATGCTTATGCCTCCCAGTGACCTAGTAATGTCTGTTCCCCAGCCCCTCTTGTCATGTATATGCCCCCAGCATCTCCTGTCATGCATATGCTCCCAGATCCTCCTATCATGGATATGCCCCAGCATCTCCTGTGATGTGTATGCCCCAACCCCTCCTGTGATATATACATCACATTGGAGATGCTAGGAGCATATACATCACAAGAGGGGATGGAGCATATACATCACAGTGGAGACACTGGGGGCATATACATCACACTGGAGATGTTGGGGCCATACATATCACAGGAGAGGCTGTGGTATATACACCACAGGAGCGGCTGGGGGCATATACATCACAGAAAGGGCTGTGGAATATACATCACAGGAGCGGCTGGGCGCATATACCTCACAGGAGGGGCTGGGCGCATATACCTCACAGGAGGGGCTGAAAGCATATACCTCACAGGAGGGGCTGAAAGCATATACCTCACAGGAGGGGCTAAAGCATATACCTCACAGGAGGGGCTGTAAGCATATATATCACAGGAGGGGGCTGGGGGCATATACATGTCTCCAGCCCCTCGTGTAATGTATGTGCCCCCAGTGTCTCCAGTGATGGAGGAGTCTCCTGTGATGTACAGTATATACAGCAGTCCCAGCGTCTCCTATGTGATGTATATACAGCAGTCCCAGCGTCTCCTATGTGATGTACATACAGCAGTCCCAGCATCTCCTATGTGATGTATATACAGCAGTCCCAGCGTCTCCTATGTGATGTATATACAGCAGTCCCAGCGTCTCCTATGTGATGTACACACAGCAGTCCCAGCATCTCCTATGTGATGTATATACAGCAGTCCCAGCGTCTCCTATGTGATGTATATACAGCAGTCCCAGCGTCTCCTATGTGATGTATATACAGCAGTCCCAGCATCTCCTATGTGATGTATATGCCAACAGCCCCTTCAGTCATGTATGTGTCTCCTGTGATTTATATACACCAGTCCCTGTGTCTGTTGTGTGATGTATATGGTCTACCAATCTTATTATCACAAAGAGTTGCCTGCGCTCCAGACCATGACAAACCTGGCAAAGAGAGAAGCAGCATAAGTATCACCGAACATCAAAGCCGCACAAGAGAGAAGCAGCTCTGGCCACCACAATAGGGGTGAGTTACTTAACTGTTTGACCAAATATAACCGGTTCATTTTCACACTAATAATTTTGTGCGGCCCCTGAAGGTTGGCAGAAATTTCCAAATGGCCCCCAGCAGTAAAAAGGTTCCCCACCACTGTTTTAGACCAATTTAAGGCAACTCTGAAGGCCAAAAGGCACGGCAAGCCGTCCAAAGGAATCTTGTTCCTGCAAGACAACGCCTCCACTCACACTGCACAAGCAACCACGGCAAAACTGGCAGATCTGGGCTTCCAGCTGGTTGACCACCCACCTTATTCACCAGATCTAGCTCCCTTAAATTATCATGTTTCCAAACCTGAAGAAACACCTCAAGGCTACTAAATTTCACACCATTTCTGATGCCATGGCTGCTACAGATGCCTGGTTTAAGGCACAACCGAAATCCTTCTTTTTGCTAGGCTTACAAAACTTGGAATACTGATGTAAGAAGTGTGGTGACATCAGTGGAGAGTACGTGGAATAAATGTAAAGTTTCATCATCCTACCTTGTTTCTTTCTGGGTAAAGCCAAAGACTTAGCAGCAGCCCCTCATATATTACCTGTAAAAAAAAAAGTTTTTTGTGGCAAAACAAACAAAAACATCTTAATATGCTTGTATTGTCCAAAAGTAGTAAGACAAAACCAAAAATATTATATACAATTGGGATTTGCTTAATCCTACTGGACCATAGAGTTAAAGTTAACATATAATTTATAGTGTATGAAGAATAAATATAAAAATCAGCAAAATCCTTTTTTCTATTTACCCTTAAGAAATAAAAGTTTATCAATATATTATATGTATCTAAAATTTGTGCCATTAAAAATACAACTGCTCCCACAAAAAAGTAAACCCCTAACTGGTAACAGGTCATAAAAAAATAGTAGTTTTTCCATATGCATGGGTCTATATTGGGATCTTGTTGATTTTTACCGTATATAGATCATCCAGTGTGATCCCATAAGTTATTTTCTACTATATGTATGGAAATTCATTTTATTAGATCTGGATCTGAAGCTGTTGGTATAGATGCTCAGCATAGCCTGTAAAAATCTATGTAAAAGCAAAAAAAAAATAAAATTGCATATATATGTATATATATATATATATATACACAGTATATATATATATATATATATATATATGTATATATATATATAAAAATATATATACACACTGTATATATACGATATATATATATATATATATATATATATATATATATATATATATATATATATATATATATATATATATATACATATATATATAAAAACAAAACACTCTTGTCTGTGGCCTGACATAGTCTTCTTTTTCGGAGTCTTGCTGGTGCAGAACATTTCACATCATGGTGTTACATAAATGTATGGATAGCATGCAGGTGGCCACTGTGCAACTGCAGTTAGTCCTGAGGCTTGAGAAATACCTGTGCAATACCAGGGGTCCATTAGGAAAAAACTGAATTATGGTCAACCTCAAATTGAGAAAGTCATGAATATTAGCAGAAGAAACGGTCAAAGAAGGAAGAGGTGAAAAAAGACACAAGTGTGACAACATGATTATTTCCAAATGTGGGGAACGTAACTTGAAAGGGATCTGGACAGGACACAAGAAATATTGAAAGTGATCATACAACTTCATATAACTCATACTTAAAAAGCAAAATATGTAGGAGAATAAATTACGCACAGAGGTCTGGAACAGAAACTCTTTAAAATGTTATATTCATTCATGGGCAGAAATCTTGCAGCTTTGACCCTTTCAATGGTGTAATCCAGTGCTAATCTGGAATTCACAAGATTTGCAGATTTTGCCATGCAGTTGTGATGAAATCTGCGCCGATAACAGTCTACCATTTCTATACTGGTCTACAGCCTAAATATAATCAGAATTAGGCCCCTTCACATGGCATTATTTTGATTAGCATTTTGCATTATTATTAGGCTATTTGCACACAGGAGTTTCTATAGTGTAAACTCTCATAATCCTCATCAAAATTTCAAAACTTTGAGGTTTTTTAGCTGTTTTTGCTCCAAAAACTCAGCAAAAAGACTCCATGTCAGGCTAGGGCCCCACTTTGCGTTTTCCTACTTGCAGTTCTAAACGCACGTTTTGGGCTTAATTGATTTGACCAAAGTTGACTCTTTCAGAAATTTAGCGCTGAAAACGCATGCGTATTTACCGCATTTTTGATGCGTTTTCAGCGCTTTCTACCTGCTTTACCCGCTTTCTGTCACACACAGAGATAAATCTTTGGCAGATCTGTGGTTGCAGTGAAATCATGGACATATTGTTCCATTTGTACACAGCCGCAGATTTATCTCTGTGTGTGACAGGGCCTTTAGGTTGAGGCCACACGGTCATTAATGCGAGGGAATCGCATGACACTTGGCTCCCGCTCTGCTGGAGTGTAAGCCGAGTGTCAAACCACTGTGATGTGATCGCTGCGGAGGAGAGTAATCTCCCTATCGCCTCCATTGCCACCTGATGTGCATTCTCGCACTGCACTCACATTACACCGGTGTAATGCGAGTGCAATGTGATGTTTATACTTGTATGGGTGCGAGTGAAAACGAATCGGATTCCACCCGCAGCATGCTGCAATTGTTTTCTTGGTCCAATTAGAGCTAAGAAAGAAAATCGCTGATGGGACCGGGCTTATAGAGTAACATGGGTGCGGGTGGTATGTGATTTTTTTATTGCATTTCACTCGCTCCATTTTTCTCGCCGTCTTTGCTTACCCCTAAGCTATTCCTACAATCACTTCTCCATCCCGTGTCCCAGCAGCTTGAATTTCCAGTCCTGTTCTTGACACTGTGGCGCGTTTACGGTGCTGGCCTGTGATTAGTGCTGTATGTCCCCTGACTGCCTAGTTCAGTAGCAAAGACAGATCCTTTTTCTATTTATTCACCAGTGACAGAAAAGTGAGCAGGCCTTACTACTGAAATGAGAACGGAGCGAGTCCTATTCACACACTGCTGTAGATATGAGCCAACACACGCGCTGGGTGAAACCATGGAGTGACAACATGACTAGGGGTCCCAGCTTTATTGTAAAAAAATAATCAGTCATATAAATTACTAGTTAAAGCTCATTTATGTATTTTTTTACATTAGAAAATCCACCAATAGGACCCTTGTATTTACCGGACCAAGGGTTGAGTCTGTAAACACGCCCTGGCTCTTTGACAGCTTGCTCTGCACAGATGTGCTGCTCCGCGAGATGTCAAGGGTGCCAGGGTGTGTAGTATTGTGTGCAGCGCTATGAGTGATGGCCGGAGCCACTCCGTGCATGGCCCCCATGACTGATTGCCGGTGGCCATTGGGAGGAAATTTAAATTGTATATTACAGCAAGGTGGGATAAATGCTCGGTCAGAGACAGAGAAGTATTCTGCTTCTGTCCCCCTTGATTTCACATACAAAGCACAACCATGTAATCACTGGCAGATACAGACCATTATATGGGCGCTTTGCAGGCCAATAGCTTATTATAATGCACAATGCAGCCTATTTTGGAGGTACAAATAGATCCTGTCACCTTCTGGGCCCCAGTGAGGCTGCACCAATGGTATGTCTGCCTCTGCATGTAATTGTGGAATTTGGGTGATATGATGGAATTACCGTAATTGATTTATTGGTCATTTTTCTCTCCATTGCTGACTGGGCACATTTTTTTTTTTTTCATTCATGCGCTCTAATGACTGTAAAAAAAACGGATTTTTGTGTACTCACCGTAAAATCGTTTTCTTTTAGCCATCATTGGGGGACACAGGACCATGGGTGTTATGCTGCCTATCCATAGGAGGACACTAAGTAGATGCAAAAGCATAGCTCCTCCTCTGCAGTATACACCCCCTGGCCGGGCCAGGCAAGCTCAGTTTTAGTACACAAGCAGTAGGAGAAAAAGCCAGTAAAAACTTACCTCAACAGAGGAACATGAGAAAAAAAAGAGTCATAACCAAATAAGGTACTGAGAGAACCAAGGCCTAACAGGGCAACAGGGTGGGTGCTGTGTCCCCCAATGATGGCTAAGAGAAAACGATTTTACGGTGAGTACACAAAAATCCGTTTTTCTCTGACGCCTCATTGGGGGACACAGGAGCATGGGACGTCCTAAAGCAGTCCATGGGTGGGAAACATAAAAGAAGACAACACAACCAAAGGACTAGGAACCAGTCTCAGACAGCCTGGAGTGCCTACTGAGAGAGGTGCTCTACTGCCGTTTGCAGAATTTTCCTACCCAGATTTGCCTGAAAATAAACCTGGGTATGGACTCTGTAATGCTTTGAAAACGTATGTAGGCTAGACCAGGTCGCAGCCTTACACACCTGTTCCACTGAAGCCTGATGCCGAATGGCCCACGAAGCAACAACTGCTCGCGTGGAATGAGCCCGCAGCCCACTAGGAATGGGCTTGAGTTGCAAGCGGTAGACTTCCTGGATCGCAGAGCGAATCCAGCGAGCCAGCATCGCCTTTGAAGCTGCCTGTCCCTTCTTAGGCCCCTCAGGAATGACGAACAAAGAGTCCGTTTTCCTAAAGGGGGCTGTCCTGGATATGTAATATCTTAGAGCTCTGACAAGGTCTAACAAATGCAGAGACCTTTCCACCCTATGAACCGGGTGTGGACAAAAGGAAGGCAGAACAATGTCCTCGTTCAAATGAAACGGGGTAAGAACCTTTGTAAGGAAATCCGGAAGGGGGCGCAGAACCACCTTGTCCTGGTGAAAGATCAGAAAAGGCTCGCGGCAAGAGGGTGCTGCTAGCTCCGAAACCCGTCTGATGGACATAATTGCCACCAGGAATGTTACCTTCCAGGACAGAAGAGCAAGGGAGGATTCCTTGAGGGGTTCAAAGGGAGACCTCTGGAGACCGTCCACAACGAGGTTGAGGTCCCATGGTTCCAGCGGCCGTTTGTACGGGGGAACTAGATGGGAAACGCCCTGGAGGAAGGTCTGGACTTGCGGTTTTTGAGCCAGGCAGCAATGGTAGAAGATTGAGAGCTCTGAGACCTGCCCTTTAAGGGAATGGAGAGCCAACCCCGCTTGCAAGCCAGACTGTAGAAAGTCGAGAATTCTGGGGATGGCCAGAGGCATAGGCTGGACATTAGTTTCCCTGCACCATGAAAGGAAGATTTTCCACGTACGGTGGTAAATGCGGGATGAAGCAGGCTTTCGGGCGCTGATCATGGTGGAAATAACCGTGGGGGAGAATCCTGCTCTTGTTAATACCCAGGTCTCAATGGCCATGCCGTCAGCTTCAGGGCTCTTGAGTTCTGATGGGAAATGGGCCCTTGGGTCAGCAAGTCTGGGATGTCTGGAAGACGCCACGGTGCGTCTGTGAGCATTTGTACTAATTCGGCGTACCAGGCGCGCCTGGGCCAGTCCGGTGCTATCAGTATCACCGGGACTCCCTCTGCCTTGATCTTCCTGATTACTCGCGGCAGCAGGGGTAGAGGTAGAAATATGTAAGGCAGGCGGAAGTGGTGCCAGGAGCAAACTAGAGCATCCGTGCCGATGGACTGCGGGTCACGTGACCTGGCTATGAACGCAGGTACCTTTGCATTCAACCTTGAGGCCATTAGGTCCACGTCTGGTATGCCCCAGCGAGTGCAGATGTGTAGAAACACATCTGGGTGGATAGACCATTCTCCGGCGGCCAGGCCTTGGCGACTCAGAAAGTCTGTTGCCCAGTTCTCTACCCCCGGTAAGTGTACCGCTGATATCACTGATCCCGTCGATTCGGCCCAGCTGAGGATCTTGTGGGCCTCGAGATAAGCCGCTTTGCTACGGGTGCTCCCCTGCCGATTGATATAAGCTACAGCTGTCGCATTGTCCGATTGGACTCGAATCTGACGACCAGCTAGCAGAGGGCAGAATGCTCTGAGCGCGAGGAAGATCGCGCGGAGTTCATGGATATTTATGGGTAGGAAAGACTCCTGGGGCGTTCAACGTCCTTGAGCAATGTGGTGCAGGTACACTGCTCCCCAGCCTAGGAGGCTGGCGTCCGTGGTCAGGACCAGTCAGTTCACTGGGAGAAAAGATCTCCCCTTCGATAGGGATGAGGACCGAAGCCACCAGCGGAGTGCGTACCTGACTGAAGGCGTCAGGTGAAGATGTCTGTCCAGGGAGAAGGGGCTCTTGTCCCAGGCCGCTAGAAGGGCTAGCTGCAGTGGGCGGAGGTGCAGTTGAGCAAAGGGTACTGCTTCCACAGCCGCCACCATCCTGCCGAGCACTTTCATGCTGAATCGAATGGAGCGAGACGGAGGACGTCGAAGGCAGCGTACCGCTCGTTGAAGAGCGATCACCTTGTCCTGAGGGAGAAGGATCAAGCCCTGACGGGTGTCCAGGGACATGCCCAGGAAGGTGATGGATCGTGATGGGATCGGGGATGATTTGTCCAGATTCACTAGCCACCCTAAGCGGGATAGGGTGTCCACAGTGATCTGTACGCTGGTTGAGCAGTCGCGGAAGGAGGGGGCCTTGATGAGGAGGTTGTCCAAGTAAGGGAGAATGACTACTCCCCTGGCGTGAAGGACGCTCATGGCGGCCGCCATGACTTTGGTGAAGACCCTTGGTGCGGTGGCAAGGCCGAAGGGTAGAGCTACGAATTGAAAGTGGGAGTCCTGAATTGCGAAGCGGAGGAACTTTTGGTGATCTGGGGCGATGGGTATGTGCAGGTACACTGTTACGGGGGGACCGGCGGATTAGGACCAGGGGGTATATATCCCGATCGCCAGTCGGGGCCCACTGTGCTCCAGATGGCAATGGAGCTGCTGGCACCCTGTGGGTTAGGCGGAGACTATAGAGCTGGACGGCTCTGAGATAACCCATGGAACCGGTCACGTGTGTAGGGACACATCAGACCGGACGACAACCCAGTTAGCGTTTCGGTGGAGCGGACGCTACTCCGACCACGTGTGTAGGGAACACGTCAGGCCGGATGGTAACCAGTTAGCGTTGACCGAGAAGACCGCTGCGACAGCGCCCTGTCGGCCACGTGTGTAAGACACGTCAGGCCGAGCGGTCTTCCAATTAGCGTTTCTGGCCACCATTCGACTGGCCACGTGTGTAAAGGACACGTCAAACCAGGTAGTCACACCAGTAGCATTTGACTGGGAAGCCGAGGAGGATAATAGGGTTCACGCACCCAATCCAGGAACACCCTGTTAACTTCACAGGGGTTCTGGGGTGCGCTGTCCGTGTGCGTAGAGGGCACAACCGGACAGGTGGCGCAGCAGGTACACTGTCCTTGTGCGTAGAGGGCACACTCGGACAGGTGATGCAACAGCTATTCTGTCCGTGTGCGTATGAGGCACAACTAAACAGGTGACGCAGCAGCCGCAGCCCAGTTAACACCACTGGACTGCTCTAGCACAACAAGAACGGTAGCAAGGAAGCACGGCGCCTGACCCTCATGTGCTGAGCCACGAATCTTGGCGTGACAGGCACTGTTCGCCTAGCCCTACCTACCGCTTCCAACAAGGATTATGCCACCATGAACTCTAAATGAAGACTGCGCACCTCCATGTTGTCTCCAGCCCCTTTTATAACCTGGGTCCGCCCCAAACCCAGGGTGAAACCACCAAGGTCCAATAGCAGAGTGCCATGTCATCAGTGACGTCACATGCGACCTATCCGGAACCGCCATGTCATTGATGACCTCATGGCAGCCACGCCCCAAACACTTCACCAGTCATCGTCTGACGACCAATGGTGAGGTGCCAGATCATAGGGGCGGGCCTCTGCGAGCCAGTCCGGAGTTGCCACGTCATCAGGACACCTGACACCCTCTGCCCTATCAGGGCCTGCCACCTCACGGACATGCTCAGTGAGGTCCTTACCGGACCTAGCCTCTGATGCACTAAGTGCCTGAGCATGCTCAGTAGCCTGAGCAACAGGCTCAGAAAGCAGACTATGAGTTTGAGCATGCTCAGTAGGCACATCCCAGAACTTAGACACAGCACGAAGTCCAAGTACCTGTGCAAAGAGGCTGTTAGGGTTAATTGTGGGAGCATGCTCAGTAGCCTGAACTGAGGACTTAGTCTCAGAAATAACACAATCAGGCTGAGCATGCTCACTAGGCAAAACACTGGGCTTAGACTCTGGCTGGGGTAAATCGGCGCACGAATGCGCATTAGCCGCCTCTCCACACTTAGACGTGGTGGAAGGAGCAGCCAACTGGACGACCCGAGGCACGGCCAACAACGGCAGCCGGCGCCTGGGCGCAACAGGAACCACAGCAGGCTGCTTGCGGCATTGGCGGCGCCGGTTCGTAACATACGCGTCCTTGATGTCTATGGAGGCGAGGAATTCCCCTTCGACCATGGATGCAATAATGGACCTTAGGGACTCCATTCTGAATCTCCGTACGTGCACATGTTTGTTTAGGTGTTTGAGGTCCAGGATGGGTCGAACTGACCCATCCTTTTTGGGGACCACAAAGAGGTTGGAATAAAACCCCCCGAACTTCTCGTCGTCTGGGACAGGTATTATCACTCCTGCTGTTTGGAGCGAGTGGATTGCTGAGAAAAAAGCTTTGCCTCGTTTTCGAGTCTTTGGGGGGTTTGAGAGAAAGAACTGACTGGAGGGTCGGGTCTGAAATTCTATGTGGTAACCGGAAGACACAAGGTCTCGCACCCCTTTGTCGTCTGAGGCGGCAGCCCAGATGTGTTGAAAGAGCCGCAGTCGACCTCCTACAATGAGTGTGTCTTCCGGGGCGCCAAAGGAGTCATGAGGGGGGAAAACGTTGTGGCCGAGTCTCCCTTGTCCTGGACTGTTTTGGTCTAGGCTGCCATGACAAAGTGGGTTTCGGGGAGAGCTGAGAAAGTCGGTCCCTGCGTAGTCCGTGGCTGGTGGCGGGGACAGCACGGGATGTCGACCAACCAAATGAGTTCCGAAAGGAGCGGAACGAGGACTGTGGACGTCTGGTGAAGGACGTCCTGGACTTCAGCTGGGGGAGGTACTCTTTCCTCCCGTGGCATCAGAAATGAGCTTGTCCAGACGTTCGCCAAACAATCGGTCTGGAAAAAAGGGAAGGTCCATGAGAGACTTCTTGGAGGCAGAGTCCGCTCGCCATTGTCGGAGCCAGAGAGCTCTACAGAAGGCTATGGTATTTGAGGTAGCAGCATCCATGGAGGCCTGGATGAGGTACTCCGCCGCAGCGGCAATTTGAGCTGTTACCTCTGTGAAGGTATGAGTGACCTGGGATTCCTCAACGAAGTGTTAAGGGAGTCTGCCCAGACCGAGATCGCCTTTACGACCCACACAGAGGCAAAGGAGGGCGAGAGGGAGGAACCCGCGGCCTCAAAAGCAGAGCGGGCGAGGTGCTCCACCTGTCTGTCTGTCGGGTCCTTAATGGGGGAACCATCAGGTAAAGACAGGAGCGTCTTTGTGGTAAGGCGGTAGACCGGGGGGTCGACCGAGGGCGGATCGGCCCAGCCCTTAGGGGCAGGTGAGGCAAAAGGGTACCGGGACTCCATGAGTTTTCGGTTACCGAAGCGCCTGTCAGGCTTCTCCCTTTACTTTGTGAGGATATCCTGAAACTCTGGGTGATAAGCGAAAACCTTTTGGGGTTTCCTTGCCCTCTTAAAGGAGACCGCATGGTCAGTGGTAGTGGATGGGGGATCCTCCACATGCAGATTTTGGTTGATTGCTGTTATAAGGGAGTCTATTGCAGTTTGATCATCTGGGGAGGCTGAAACCAAGGAATCCTCCTGGTACAAACAGCATTCTCCCTCCTCCAGCTCTTCAGAAGCCGTGGAGCGTGTGGGAGAGCCTGCCCTGTGTGCTCCCGAGGGAGAGTCCGCTGGAGACACCCGGCCGTGTGCTCTTTTCCTGATCCCTGCAACCGGTGAAGCATGTGCCTGGATTACCTCAGAAGGATCCTCCATAGGGGTATCCTCAGGCTGCGTTCCGTCCAGGGACCCAGAAGGGTGTGGAGGACGACATTGCATAGCCAGAACCAGGTTCTGTGACAGTTTTTCAATGGATTGGGACAGAAACTGTGCCCATTCTGGTGGGCTGGGGGCCCTAGGCTCTGGGCTGACGGTTGCGGCGGTGGTGGCAGGGGGTTCTTGGGGGGCTATAGGGGCACAGGACTCACAGAGAGAAGAGGTGTGTTTACGTGGTAGCTCAGCGTGGCAGGCAGTGCAGGCTGAATAATAGACTATGTGGGCCTTAGCACTCTTAGTGCCCTTAGGTTTCTGCATGTTCCTAATAGGAGTATGCCAGCAGGGGGAGCAATGCTCAGCAGAGCTACAATTGAAGCAAGCACCTCACCAGAATCAGCCGATGGCCCTGTCCTCAGGAAGGATTAAGCTCTATGGAGATCTCGCACGCTTTCCGGGGGGGCGGGGGTTTATCACAGCCGCGGGGGCGGGGCTTAGCGCTAAAAGAGCGGGAAGATGAAGTCAGTGTGCCCCCCCCTGCTGTGGGTAGTAAAAAAAACGGCGGGAAGGGAGCTTCTGATAGTTTTCCTCCTTCTCCCTCCAGTCAGCACACAGCTTGACACTGGTGGTTATCAGCCGGCTTTTCTGCTAAAGCAAATAAACAGAGCAAATAAACAGCATGAGTCCCTGAGCCCTGGGCCCTCCCCCCTGCCACCAGAAAATTATCTGCAGGACTTTCTGCAAACAGGAGGGACTTCCCCCCCTCCTCCAGCCAGCAAGCTAGAGAAAAGTTAACACTGTGTGCAGGATCCTTTTAAATGTCCTGGGCTTCCCTGCAGAGTCTTTTCTCCCTTTGTCTGGGAAACCAGTGAGGGGGGATCTCACCTTAAAACACTGCTTCCATCCAGGCAGTGAAAATAGCAGAGCCAGCTTGCTGTGTCCGGTTACGCCGGTGTCATATTCAACTCAGAGTCTGTAAAGAGGGGCTGAGGAATTGGTGCCATATTCAACTCAGAGCCTGCAAGGAGTGGCTGAGGAATTGGGCTATAGGGGCACAGGCCTCTTCCCTGGGCTTTGGAAAATCGGTGTCTGTGGAACCCGTCGTCCAGCCCAGGATCCAGCGTCGCAGGAGGGGGTACGTGGAGGCGACACTCCACGTTCCCGCCTGTTGATGGTAGTGGGAGATCGGTCCCAAAAGGAAACCGTCGCCCTCAAAAAATAACAAACCTTGAAAGGAAGTGCCTCCTACAGACACTAAGCTAAAACTAAGCTTGCCTGGCCCGGCCAGGGGGTGTATACTGCAGAGGAGGAGCTATGCTTTTGCATCTACTTAGTGTCCTCCTATGGATAGGCAGCATAACACCCATGGTCCTGTGTCCCCCAATGAGGTGTCAGAGAAAAAATTCTCGTTTATATCGAGGGAAATCTATAGAAAAGTGGGAAATAAGTGTTTATTTTTCAATTTATTTTTTAACAACTACAAAGTACCACTAAAAATATTTTAAATTGCATTCCACTTTCCAAAGAAATTATTTTTATATATTGGACATATTTTTTCGATAGAGCCAGGGCTAGAAAGAGCAATTCGGACTGGAGGTGTTTATTTTTTCATGCTTTTTTTCCATTTACTTCACATGCTGTGCACCCTATAAGTCTAAAGGCCAGTTTACACACAACGACATCGCTAACGAGATGTCGTTGGGGTTACGGAATTCGTGCCGCACATCCGGCCTCGTTAGCGACGTCTTTGCGTGTGAAACACACGAACGACCATTAACAATCAAAATGACTTACCTTATCATTGATCGTTGACACGTCGTTCAAATTCCAATTATCGTTGCTGTTGCAGGACGCAGGTTGTTCATCATTCCTGCGGCAGCACACATCGCTACGTGGGACACCGCAGGAACGAGGAACATCACCGTACCTGCGGCCGCCGGCAATAAGGAAAGAAGGAGGTGGGCGGGATGTTCCGCCCGCTCATATCCGCCCCTCCGCTTCTATTGGGCGGCCGCTTAGTGACGTCGCTGTGACGCCGCATGAACCGCCCCCTTAGAAAGGACGCAGTTCGCCGGCCACAGCGACGTCACCAGGCAGGTAAGTACGTGTGACCGTTCCTAGTGATGATGTGCGCCACGGGCAGCGATTTGTCCGTGATGCACAAACGACGGGGGCGAGTACTTTCACCAGCGACATCACTAGCGATGTTGCTGTGTGTAAAGTGAAGTGCCCTTAAGGCTATGTGCCCACGATCAGTGTTTGCAGCGTTTTGGATGTAGCATGCTTCAGCTACGTCCAAATTGCCGTGTTGTACAGTACAAGCACAGTGGATGGGATTTCTAGAAATCTTGTGTCCACTCTGCTTGTTTTTTCAGCAACAAACACTGACCTGCGGTGCGTCTTTACAGACCACACCATGTCAATTGTTTGCTGCGGATTCAAATGCGTCCTCCATAGGGAGAACACAAGTGAGAGACCGCAGCACACTGAACCCTGATTGTGGGTACAAGCAGCTGTGGATTCCTGTGTGTTCCTGCGGAGGCGACTTGCGGACCCGCAGCTCAGGACCCGCTGCGTCAGGGATGCAGTGAGGCCTGATAGTGGGCACATACACTAAAAAGACCTTGGGGCCAGGGGAGGGGGATTTTAACAAATTAACACATTCCTTCATTGTTGATTTCCCTTGTAACTGAAACTGATATATATTAGTCCCAGTTACAGGAGAAAATCAGCCTCTAACTTGTATAGCAAAGCTCCAGCATGCACAATCTTTTAACAGTTTACTATGCACTGACATTTTAGAATGTCACTGCAGAGTAAAGTGTGGACCGCCTGGACATTTAAAATCAATGGGTGGTCTGGAACTGTTTAAAGAAGCCAATTAAACCCCTAATATGGATCAGTGTTAGGATATGTGACCGTTCCATTTTTTTTTCAGGTGGGTGAATCTGAAAGATTTCAAGAAGGAGACGCTTTAGTAAGTGCTGCTTTTTTCTAGGATTATGTAATCCTGTAGTGACTTTTTTAGTATTTGCTTTGCTGCTTCCTGATGACTTTTGCAACATTTTTTGACCACCAGCAGGTTTCATTTAGCATTTTTGGGGTGTCATTTAAACTGGCATTTTCTGCACAGTTTTTTAACTCCATTCAACATTGAAGAAACCGGTAGTAGTTTTTGAAACATAAAAATTTCTCAAAAAGGCGCCCAGGTGTATTTTGAGCCTTTTCATTGACTTAGTATAAAGTATAATGCAATTCTCCAGAGTGGAAGACACCTGAAGTATGGACAGCTCATTTCTTTTAACCGCCTGATGTCTTTGGGGATTTGAAGCTGTTGAAACACAGTGAAAAGATTGAACAGCAGAACTTTTTTTTCTTTCTACACAGAAATGCACATGTTCATTCTTTTGAGTTGACTTTTTAGCACTTTTTCAGGTGATTTGGAGTGGACTCGCCTGAAAAAAGTGTGAAAATATTAGTGTAGTGTCAGTGTGTTAATATACTCACTGATCGCCATCCTCATTGGTATCCAGTACCGTTCCACTCCTCTTCTGAGTCCATTTACAGCAATTCAGACTCTCTGAATCACACTTGGCTCTGTGAGCCTGACATCTCTATTACGCTATGTGCGCACGTTGCGTAGTGCCCATGCTGAAAAATCTGCAGTGATTTGGTAGTGCAGAAACACTGCGTAATGGATGCAGTGTGTCTGCAGAATTGATGCTGATTTCATGTGCTCTGGCTGCTGCCTCTCCCATAGACAGAGTGGGAGCTGCATCCAAAGCGCACGAAAGAAGTGACATGTTGCTTTTTTGAGGACAGCGATTTGGATCAAAATTTAAGCATGCAAATCGCTGCGCTCTCAAGCGCAATGTGTGGATGGATTATGCACAATCTTCATAGACTGTGCTGTGGACGCAGGACGCATGCGTTTACATTGCAGTGCAATATGCAGCGTAAACGTATGAAATTACGCAACGTGCGCACATAGCCTAACAGTGAAAGCCTCGTTCTGACGCTCCATAGGCTTACATTATAAACACTTCTGTATGGCGATGTGCGCACAGCGGCTTTTAGACGTCGGTGCTGCCACAAAGTTTCCCCAGATGAAGTTGAGGAGTCATATTTGTGGCAGCTCTGCCGCTGGCATCTTTCGCTCTGTGCTGTGAAGTATAGAGAGCTGGGAAGCCTCTCAAAAAAATGAGGTTTAAGGTTTCTGAACCCTGAAGCAGTGAAAACAGTGACATAAGGCGGAACTTGTGCACAGCAATGTAGTTTAGACATTTCTGTGCATTATGTTCATTTTTTGGAGCGCTTTTTGTGGCGGATTCCATCATATGCAGATAGTGTAAGGATTTTCAAACAGAATAATGTATCGTGAAGGTCTTTTCTCACCCTTCTGAAGGGACGGAATAAATAAAGGTAAGGAGTAATGAGAAAAAAAGCTAAAAATTAAATAAATCAAATAAAAATGTCTTATAGTATGTTCATAAAATGAATCTTCTCATAAAAAAATCCCTTACAGTATACTTCATAAAGTACGGTTACGTTTGTTGATGCATTGCTTACAGATAATAGTATATGAAGTTACTAAGGATGAGCAAAGCAGATCTAACACAGACTGCATTGTACGTTACCGCTATTAGTGTTGGTCATTAAATGCACTCCTGTACTATTTGTGCACTTCGGCACTGTCATACTAAAGACGAAAAGGGTTTTACCCAAACTGTTCCAACAAAGTTGGAAGCATATAATTTCCATGCAAGTAACAGTAATATTATTAGAAATAAGGGGTCCAAACCATGAAAGGCAGCCCCAGTCTATTATACGTCCTCCTTAACAGTTAGCGCTATCCATTCCGGTGGTTAGCGTTCTAATGAGAACCCACCAAAGCCAGATTCATATATCAGACCAGTAGATGATGAAGGTGATTCATCATTCCAGAAAAAATGTTTCCATAACTACATAGTGCAGTAGTGACCTGCTTTACGTCACTGCAGTCAACACTTGGCTTTTTGCAGAGTGGTTTCATGCATGAGCACCACTGCTCCAACAATGGAAATCTATTTCATGAAGCCCTCGACAAACAGTTCTTGGGTTGATGTTACTTTTAATTTTACTTTTTTTAACCTGCAGTGATTACCTTATTTTTCGCTTTATAAGACGCACCGGATTATAGGACACGCCCCATATTTAGACATAAAAAAAAAGGTAAAAAAATAAAAATGGGGCCTGTCTTATACTCCGGTGTTGTCTTACCGGAGGGGGGCAGCAGTGGTGGTGAAGTGGAGTCACGGGAGGTAGAGGTTTTGCTGGCAGGTGCGGCGGGTCAGTGGCGACGGCGTCCATGGTGGCAGGAACGGCGGGGTCCATGGTGGCAGGTGCGACGGGGTCCGTGGTGGCAGGCGCGGTGGGTCAGTAGTGGCGGCAGCAGCGGCAGCGGGTTAGTGCAGCAGGCCGCTGCGGTGAGTGTCCCAATGTCCGTGGTCCCGGTTCAAATGATGGCGCCTGAAGCGGCGCATGCGCAGATGGAGCTCTCATCCAAGGGCTCCATCTGCGCACGCGCTGACTCCCGGAGCGGCGCGTGCACAGATGGAACTCTCATCCAAGAGCTGCATCTGCACACGCGCCCGCTTCCGGCGCCATCATTTGAAACTGGGACCGCGGACACACTGTAACACAAGGCAACCTGCTGCACAGCCGCCCGTACGCACAGAGTAGCAGCCAGGAGGCTGCCCGCCCACCCGCACAGAGAGGCAGCCGGCACCGACAGGCACCCGGCTCCTGCCCTCACGCAGGCACAGGCACCCGACTGCCGCCCGCACGCAGCTACAGGTACCCGGCCGCTTGCACGCAGCCACAGGCACCCGGCCGCCCGATCGCTGCACAGACAGGACCCCCAGGTATAGCTATATTTGGATTTTAAGACACATCCTTTTTGGGATGAAAAGTGCATCTTATAATTCGAAAAATACGGTAATACAAGAGCAAATTGGCAAATTTGACCTGCCAGAGGCTTTAACATTAACCAGCCCTGCTCTGGGAGTGTCAATGGTCTACAATGTTGAGGCTCAGCTGTTATTCCTTAATATTTCACATTAAAAGTACTTACCAAGGCAGATTACAAAGTTTATTAACTTAATTAGCAAGGATGTGATCCTAAGACAGTGTCACGGCAGTATGCACCTGTACGTGTATTTTACTTCGTTTTAGGCCCCCTTCACACATCCGTGAAAAGCGTTTGTGTTTTGCACAGCCATGTTGAAGGTGTGTATGGCCCATCCAGGTGCCGTGATTTTGGAACTCGTGTGCTGTCCCTGTGCTATCCGTGTCACATCCAGATAGACAGCATGAACTTCTATACTTACCTGTCCATGGTGCTGCTATCTCCGGCGCTGCTGCTGCTGCTGCTTCCCGGTCCACAGTACAGTGAATATTCATGAGCATAATGAGCGGGCCCAGGAGCAAGAAACAGCAGTACCGAAGACAGCAACGCAGTTAAAAGGTGAGTATACAAAATCATTTTATTTCAAAGACACGTGTTTTCTCCTGTACGTGTCACACTGATGTCACACGGATCACATCACTTTGTAATCCGTGCGCCATCAGTGCTGCCAGAGAAAAGCGGATTTGTCTCCGTGCGGAACACACAGACACGCGTGTACTCCATACAGACATACGTGCTTGTGAAAACACTGATATGTGCGCAGACCCATTTATCCTTGCAAAATTCAGAAAAAAATTAAGGCATATTTGGAACAGAATAAAAAGAACCAGGGAAAAATGAACATGGTTTTATTTGTGTAAATGCAATAGTGACATCTAATAATGCCAAGCCTTGTGGCACAAATGTGAAAACATTATAACACCATGGTCTCTATAATGTCTTCTTACGGTCACAGTGTGTTCAGAATCCATGGCCAAGATTGCTTCATGTCTTTCTTCCTGCTGTAAACTTACATGGCAGTGCAGGATATGACAGGACCCCGGGGTGAGACCCGAATAGCACCGACCAATAGAAGAAGTCACACAGGATTTGTCTTGAAAATGTGCAATTTCATGGACAAAGACGTGTGTTGGGGTCTTAAGTATACGGAGTGATCTTAGGTCGTCAGCGCTAATCATCCCTTATTATGGTCGCGGCTCCCACTGTACATTTATACAATATATAATATTGATGTCTTCCAAACAATTCTACACCCTTAATTAAAACGAATCCATACTTTCTCTGCCTCCCGAGAACTTTGCTGCATGTTAAGTTTACAGCACCGATAATATCAAGTACTTCTCTCTCTCTATAGAAGTGTCCAGTAACCTATAAGGCAAAAGTCGTAGTCCATTTTCTTTGCCAGCTAATTAAATATGACTGAAGGTCCCTCTCATACGCCCCCTAAAGGCTTAATTGTGCTCCTGGTCCCTCCCTCCGCACCATATAATGAATTGTATTAAGTGAATGTTGCGATCAAGCACCTAAAGGTCTTTTAGGTACAAGAAACCTAAAGGCTGGAGGTTTTACTCCGCACCTTGTTGGGTTTTTCCGGCCCCTTCATTTGATCCTGAAATAACATAGATATCAAGAAATGGGATCTATATGTCTCCTAAGCATTGATGGTGAGTAGTGGCTGAGCGTGGGGGGCATTATAAAGATTCCTGAATCCTTTTCTGTGCACCACTGATACTCCTCTCCTTCCTTTCCGCTCTTCTGTAGCCCATTGGGAATACTCAGAACCAGTTAGACGCGGCCAGTCCAGGCTGTGTAGAGGAGATCTGAGTTGAATGCCATAGACGTGTGCTTTCAAAGTTATCGCTGTGCGTTCTGTATGTAGAGTGGAAGCTGTGACGAAGCTTATTCCGCAGCTGTGGGAGGATCAAGAGAAAAAAATTACAAGTTTGCAAAAAATATATGCTATTTAAATACATGAATCGTAGAATTATATCGACCAATTTAACCAAGGAAAGCTGAAGTTTCCCATTTAAGTACCGTATATTATAGAAAGTTCTTCGGGTTTAGAGAATAATGGCATTGACCTTCACACCCTTTGTCACCAGTAGTTCTGCCTTCTCCATTTATCATCAAAGGTCTCCAGCATAGAAAGAGGGCATTAGGCAATTTGATTTTTAATTTTTAATGCTGCAGCGTGGGAGAGGTTAGATGGGGAATACTATCTGACTCAGACCCCACTTGTGTGCGTAGAAGTTAGGCGTGCTCTCATCTGAGTGAAAGTCATTGTGAAGGGGGAGGAAGTGAGCTTTAACATCACCTGTTGTGATTGGTAGATCCTGTGTGTATATAGAGATGTTACTTTCCATTGTAATCCTGTCTGTAATGATAATGAAACTTCTGCTAAGTCTTCTGTACAAAACAGGCACTGGGAGTCTTGAAAAAGAATCACCCATACACATAAGGCTATGTGCACACGATCAAGACCCGCTGCCTCCTGGATGCGGTGTGTACTGACCTACGGGGTCGCGAGTGCTGTCTGCAGGAAACCGCAGATGCTCGCACACACGATCCGGGCTCAGGCAATTGCGGTCTCTCTCCTCTGTTCTCCCTGTAGAGAACGCTTGCGTCTCCACAGCAAAGAATTGACATGCTTGTGGCTCAGAACGCAGCATCACAGGTCAGTTTACGCTGCAGGCTGTACATGCACAGTGGGCATGGAATTTCTAGAAATCACATCCACTGTGCTTGTACTGTACAATGCAGTGTTTTAGACGCTCCTGAAACATGCTGTGTCCAAAACACTGTAAACCCTAATGGTGGGCATGCAGCCTTTGACTAAAGTGGTATGTACTAGATGAATAATGGAGAGATTGCCTTATCAGTTTAATGTGTATGGGGCCTCCTGAATTTCCCCATATTCATGAGGTTGCGGGGAGACAGATCACATTGGAATTCCAAATATTGATCTTTTTGTTCTCCCTGGCGATTAGATGCCACCAGAGGAGTCTGCAGCACTCGCTCATAGAGAACACAGGAACAATCAGTAGAACCCAGTATTCCTGTGTATACGGAAATCATGAGATATACCTGTCAGCATAATGATCGCTCGTCTCACAGATATCATATAGAACAGCATGATCAACACATTTTAAAATCACAAACAATATAAAAACCTAATTTAAATTATAGGACATTTTCTGAAGACACAACTAGAGGCACTATTATCCTCCAGGAACTGTCAGCAGAATACATGTAGGAAATCTGAAATTTTCACAGATCGTGTAAAACAATACAGTCTAATAAGACAATGACATTCTGTAAGGGCATAAATATTTATACTGAACCAGTGCAAGAAGCCAATAAATGTTAAATGTTATCACCTTTAGGGGTGCTTCACACACAACGAGATCGCTATCGAGATCGCTGCTGAGTCACGGTTTTTGTGACGCACCAGTGACCTCATTAGCGATCTCGCTGTGTGTGACACTGAGCAGCGATCTGGCCCCTGCTGTGAAATCGCTGCTCGTTACACACAGCGCTGGTTCATTTTTTGGACCTTGCTCTCCCGCTGTGAAGCACACATCGCTGTGTTTGACAGCGAGAGAGCAACGATCTGAATGTGCAGGGAGCTGGAGCCGGCGTCTGGCAGCCTGCGGTAAGCTGTAACTAAGGTAAATATCGGGTAACCAAGGGAAGCCCTTTCTTGGTTACCCGATATTTACATTAGTTACTAGCACCGCCGCTCTCATGCTGCCAGTGCCGGATCCCTGCTCCCTGCACATGTAGCTGGAGTACAGATCGGGTAAATAAGCACAGCGGTTTGCTTATTAACCTGATGTGTACTGTGACTAGGAGTGCAGGGAGACAGCGCTGAGCGGTGTGCACTGGTAACAAAGGTAAATATCGGGTAACCAAGCCCTTGGTTACCCGATATTTACCATAGTTACCAAGTGCAGCGTCGCTTCCACGCGTCGCTGCTGGCTGGGGGCTGGTCACTGGTCGCTGGTGAGATCTGCCTGATTGACAGCTCACCAGCGACCATGTAGCGACGGTACCCTAAAAGGGAATCTATCAGCAGGACGTTCACACCCCAAGCTATTTATACGTGTATGTAGCGCTTTCAAAGACAAGTCCAGCAATACCTCTACATTATCAGTCCATTCTTCCATTACTGTTGGAATTGATATGCAAATGAGGCTAAAGATCTATTTGAAGATCTGAAGCCTATGTCTTTCCAACTCTATTCCCCACCCTGCGCCGCCTCCTCCTGCTTCACTAACGACTCCTTTGCCTGAAGTTGCACAGCACATATGCTGTCAGCCAAGCAGGAGGAGGCAGCGATGGACAAGGAATAGATCTGGAGTGGCAGAGGATTCAGATGTACATATAGTTCTTCAGCCTCATTTGCATATCAGTTCTGATGCTGATTTCTCAGTAACGGTAAATAGAACTGGCCAGGTAATGATATTGCAGAATTAGTCTTTGAAAGCTACATGCATATATATATATATATATAGGTTGGAGGGTGAAATCCTGCTTACAGGTTTCCTTTAAAATCTGTTTATTTTCCCTATATATGTATTTCTGAATTTTTTTTTATACTTACCATCTCCCCACCCTTCTGCGACTCCAGCTAAATCATAGTGCTTCTTCCGTAACTCTCCAAGTTTCTCTCTCTCTTTTTGCAATTGGCTCTCCAACTCCAGGACTCGCACCTATCAAAAGTAAGGATATTATAAGCTTTTTAGACAATCATAGTAGACAAGGACAAGACAACCAAGTGTCAGTGACAGCCGCATACATACAGTATAGCTTCCTATGGGTGAATATGCAGGTGCCACAAAAATTTCCAGTATGTGTGGATTTGCTAAAATAATCCATCCAAGTCACACGCAATCCCTAAATGTGATCTAAGCTACGATCCCACCAGCTTTCAGGTTCGGATTTCATTCATTAACCATTTATCATCGTTACTTTTTACTTTTACAAATCAAACCACAGATTTCCCATTAGTTTTCCTTTGAATCAGCAGACTACTTCCCGGGGTACAGGGTAAATATTTAAAGATGAACCTTAGCAGTCAGACCGGACTAAAAAGTCACCTCTATAAATTGCTTTTCCGGAAATAAATCAAACCAGGAATCAATCCTACACACTATTTACTTTATTAGGTAATATCTAAGCTTAATATTAAAGAGAACCTGTCAGCTAAGTCATCAGAAGCAGGCTGCATTATTGCACCTCGCCATGACTGAGAGGCATCTTCCTATATGTCTACTCTATATAAGGCCCCTTTCACACATCAGTTTTTTGCCATCAGTCACAATCCGTTTTCTCGACAGATCGACGGATCCGTTTTCTCGACGGATCCGTTGCAGATTGTGGCAAAACTAATGCGACGGATCTGACTAGCTGGGGGCTAAATAATACATGGTGCATGCTCAGTTAAAAAAAAAAAACAAAAACAAATCCGTCACCTGATTGCGTCATTTGACGGATGACGATTGATATTGCGCCTCCATTGTACCAAACGAAGGACAGCGACAGATCCGTGGCTGTCTATTTTTTCGATGTACACATAGAAGGGAATTTTGTTTACTTACCGTAAATTCCTTTTCTTCTAGCTCCTATTGGGAGACCCAGACAATTGGGTGTATAGCTACTGCCTCCGGAGGCCACACAAAGCATTACACTTTAAAAAGTGTAACCCCTCCCCTCTGCCTATACACCCTCCCGTGCATCACGGGCTCCTCAGTTTTGGTGCCAAAGCAGGAAGGAGGAAACTATATAAATTGGTCTAAGGTAAATTCAATCCGAAGGATGTTCGGAGAACTGAAACCATGAACCAAAAGAACAATTCAACATGAACAACATGTGTACACAAAAGAACAACAGCCCGAAGGGAACAGGGGCGGGTGCTGGGTCTCCCAATAGGAGCTAGAAGAAAAGGAATTTACGGTAAGTAAACAAAATTCCCTTCTTCTTTGTCGCTCCATTGGGAGACCCAGACAATTGGGATGTCCAAAAGCAGTCCCTGGGTGGGTAAAAGAATACCTCGATAAAAAGAGCCGAAAAACGGCCCCCTCTTACAGGTGGGCAACCGCCGCCTGAAGGACTCGCCTACCTAGGCTGACATCTGCCGCAGCATAGGCATGCACCTGATAGTGTTTCGTGAAAGTGTGCAGACTCGACCAGGTAGCGGCCTGACACACCTGCTGAGCCGTAGCCTGGTGACGCAATGCCCAGGATGTACCTACGGCTCTGGTAGAATGGGCTTTCAGCCCTAAAGGAATCGGAAGTCCAGAAGAGCGGTAGGCTTCAAGAATCAGTTCCTTGATCCACCGAGCCAAGGTTGACTTGGAAGCCTGCGACCCCTTACGCTGGCCAGCGACAAGGACAAAAAGCGCATCAGAACGGCGCAGGGGCGCCGTGCGCGAAATGTAGAGCCGGAGTGCTCTCACGAGATCTAACAAGTGCAAATCCTTTTCACATTGGTGAACTGGATGAGGGTCAAAAGAAGGTAAGGAGATATCCTGATTGAGATGAAAATGAGATACCACCTTAGGTAGAAAATCCGAGACCGGACGCAGAACCACCTTATCCTGGTGAAACACCAGGAAGGGGGCTTTGCATGACAGTGCTGCTAGCTCAGACACTCTCCGAAGTGATGTGACTGCCACTAGGAAGGCCACCTTCTGCGAAAGGCGTGATAGAGATAACCCTGAGGACGTTAAGAGCCAGGACTCAATGGCCACACAGTTAGGTTGAGGGCCGCAGAATTCAGATGGAAAAATGGCCCTTGAGACAGCATGTCTGGTCGGTCTGGGAGTGCCCACGGTTGACCCACCGTGAGGTGCCACATATCCGGGTACCACGACCTCCTCGGCCAGTCCGGAGCGACAAGGATGGCGCGGCGGCAGATGGACCTGATCTTGTGTAAAACTCTGGGCAGCAGTGCCAGAGGAGGAAATACATAAGGCAGTCGAAACTGCGACCAGTCCTGAACTAATGCGTCCGCCGCCAGCGCTCTGTGCTGGTGGTTGATGTACGCGACCGCCGTGGCGTTGTCCGACTGTATTCGGATCTGCCTGCCCTCCAGCCACCTCTGGAACGCCTTTAGGGCTATATACACTGCCCTCATCTCCAGAACATTGATCTGAAGGGAGGACTCTGTCGGAGTCCAGGCTCTCTGAGCCCTGTGGTGGAGGAAGACCGCTCCCCACCCTGACAGACTCGCGTCCGTCGTGACCACCGCCCAGGATGGGGGCCGGACGGATTTTCCCTTCGACAAAGAAGTGGGAAGAAGCCACCACTGAAGAGAGGTTTTGGCTGCCAGTGAAAGAGACGTTCCTGTCTAGGGACGTCGACCTCCTGTCCCATTTGCGGAGAATGTCCCATTGAGTTGGACGCAGATGAAACTGCGCAAAGGGAACTGCCTCCATTGCTGCCACCATCTTCCCTAGGAAGTGCATGAGACGTCTCAAGGGGTGTGACTGGACCCGAATGAGAGAGTGCACCCCTGTCTGCAGTGAACGCTGTTTGTCCAGCGTAAGCTTCACTATCGCTGAGAGAGTATGAAACTCCATCCCGAGGTAAGTCAGTGATTGGGTCGGTGTCAATTTTGAGTTTGGGAAATTGATGATCCACCCGAACCTCTGGAGAGTCTCCAGAGCAATGGTCAGGCAGTGTTGACATGCCACCCGGGAGGATGCCTTGACTAGGAGATCGCCTAAGTAAGAGATCACCGAGTGGCCCTGAGAGTGTAGGACCGCCACCACTGATGCCGTCACCTTGGTGAAGACCCGTGGGGCCGTCGCCAGGCCGAAAGACAGTGCCACGAACTGAAGGTGTTCGTCCCAGATGGCGAAACGCAGGAAGCGTTGATGCTCTGGTGCAATCGGAACATGGAGATAAGCATCCCTGATGTCGATTGATGCTATGAAGTCTCCTTGGGACATCGAGACGATGACAGAGCGGAGAGATTCCATCCGGAACCGTCTGGTTCTGACGTGTCCGCTGAGCAGTTTGAGGTCCAGAACGGGACGGAATGATCCGTCCTTTTTTGGCACCCCGAACAAGTTGGAGTAAACACCGCGACCACGTTCTTGAAGGGGAACGGGGATCACAACTCCTTCTGCCTTCAGAGTGTTCGCCGCCTGAAAAAGTGCATCGGCTCGCTCGTGGGACGGAGATGATCTGAAGAAACGAGTCGGAGGACGAGAACTGAGCTCTATCCTGTAACCGTGAGACAGAATGTCTCTCACCCATCGGTCTTGGACATGTGGCCCCCAGGCGTCGCAAAAGCGGGAGAGCCTGCCACCGACCGAGGATGCGGTTTGGTGATGCCGAAAGTCATGAGGAGGCCGCCTTGGAGGCGGTTCCTCCGGCGGTCTTTGTAGGACGTGACTTAGACCGCCATGCAGAAGAGTCCTTCTGGCCCTTCTCTGACCTGTTGGACGTGGAGGAACAGGACTTGGCTGAGGGCCGAAAGGACCGAAACCTCGATTGTATTTTTCGTTGCTGAGGTCTGTTTGGTTTGGACTGGGGTAAGGACGAGTCCTTTCCCTTGGATTGTTTAATAATTTCGTCCAATTGCTCGCCAAACAAACGGTCGCCAGAAAATGGCAAACCGGTTAAGAACTTCTTGGAAGCAGAGTCTGCCTTCCATTCGCGTAGCCACATGGCCCTGCGGACTGCCACCGAATTGGCGGATGCTACCGCTGTACGGCTCGCAGAGTCCAGGACGGCGTTCATGGCGTAGGTCGAGAAGGCTGACGCCTGAGAAGTCAAAGACACAACTTGCGGAGCAGAGGTACGTGTGACCGCATTAATCTCAGACAGACAGGCTGAGATAGCTTGGAGTGCCCACACGGCTGCAAAGGCCGGAGCAAAAGACGCGCCTATGGCTTCATAGATGGATTTCATCAGGAGCTCTATTTGCCTGTCAGTGGCATCCTTGAGCGATGAACCATCTGCCACTGCTACTACGGATCTAGCCGCCAGTCTAGAGACTGGAGGATCTACCTTGGGACACTGAACCCAACCCTTAACTACGTCAGGGGGGAAAGGGTAACGTGTGTCATTAAGGCGCTTAGTAAAGCGCTTGTCCGGAAATGCTCTGTGCTTCTGGACAGCATCTCTGAAGTTAGAGTGATCGAAAAACGCACTCCGTGTACGTTTGGGAAACCTAAACTGGTGTTTCTCCTGCTGCGAAGCCGACTCCTCTATAGGTGGAGTTGGGGGAGAAAGATCTAGCACCTGGTTGATGGACGCTATAAGGTCATTTACTATGGCGTCCCCTTCAGGTGTATCAAGATTGAGAGCAACGTCAGGGTCAGAGCCCTGAGCTGCGACCTCCGCTTCATCCTCCAGAGAGTCCTCATGCTGAGACCCTGAGCAGCGTGATGAAGTCGGGGAAGATTCCCGGCGAGCCCGTTTAGCCGGTCTGGGACTGCGGTCCGTGTCGGAGTCCTCACCGTGGGACCTAGGTGTCACCCCAGGAGCACTTTGCTGCGCCGACCGAGAGGGTCCTGGGGGCGATGAACTCACAGTGCCCTGAGCCTGTGTTACCGGTCTGGACTGCAAGGCTTCTAGTATCTTAGCAGACCATCTATCCATAGACTGAGCCATGGATTGTGAAAGCGACTCAGAGAGTTTCTCAGCCAAAACTGCAAACTCTGTCCCTGTCACCTGGACAGTGGAAGACGGCGGTTCTACCTGAGCCGAGGGTCCCACCAGTGCCCGAGGCTCCGGCTGAGTGAGTGCCACAGGGGCCGAGCATTGCACACAATGAGGGTAGGTGGAACCTGCAGGTAACATAGCCGCACAAGAGGTACAGGTTGCAAAATAAGCCTGTGCCTTGGCACCCTTGCTCTTTGCGGACGACATGCTGTTGTCTCCTCTTAGAGTGATCAGTGAGGGTATATAGCCAAAAGCAAATAATGCGGCCGAACAGAGAAAATGTATACAATATATATATATATATACACTTCGGCACCCAAGGGGGGCCAGCACCTGGTAACTGGTGTGGCTTACCGACCGCCCAAAGCGGTTGTGTGTCCACCAGATTCCCTGCCTGGGCCTCCCAGAGCTGCAGAGCTCGTTCTGAAATCCTCCACCGGCAGAAGTGATTATAACAATGGCTGCCAGCGTTCTCAGGGGAGGAGGGAGTCGTGGGCGTGACTAATAAAGTGCGGGAATCTGGTGCCCCACAGTGCTCAGTGAGGGGGGAGGAGGACACCTAAGTATGCTCCAGCCCTCACTGCCGACGTCCAGTCGACCGTCCCGCCCTTGCCCCTGACTGGCAGGCCCGGGGGCGGGAGTTATGGTACTAGGCCGCAGAAGCCGGGGACTAAATTTAATAACGCGGCCGGCAAACAGGCGCGGTCGGCGCGGTAGTCCCGGCGTCACACAAAACACAGCAGCCGCTGCAGCGTCTGTTACACAGGCGCTCCATGCACCGTCCCCAAGGGGACACAGAGTACCTCTTAGATGCAGGGCCTGTCCCTGATGATACCAAGTCTCCTGTCCGTCAGATTCCCCCAGGGGCTGCGGAGGGAGCCCGGTCCCAGTGAATGGTGACCGGTTAGGATCCCACTTCTCCCAGAGCCTCTAAGGGATGGGGAAGGAAGAAGGGAATTTTGTTACTTACCGTAAATTCCTTTTCTTCTAGCTCTTATTGGGAGACCCAGACGATTGGGGTATAGCTACTGCCCTCCGGAGGCCACACAAAGCACTACACTAAAAAGTGCAAGGCCCCTCCCCCTCTGGCTATACCCCCCCGTGGTATCACGGGTTCTCCAGTTTTAGTGCCAAAGCAAGAAGGAGGAAGCCAATAACTGGTTTAAACAAATTAACTCCGAATAACGTCGGAGAACTGAAAAACCGTTCAACATGAACAACATGTGTACCCGCAAACAACCAAGAAATCCCGAAGGACAACAGGGCGGGTGCTGGGTCTCCCAATAAGAGCTAGAAGAAAAGGAATTTACGGTAAGTAACAAAATTCCCTTCTTCTTCAGCGCTCTATTGGGAGACCCAGACGATTGGGACGTCCAAAAGCTGTCCCTGGGTGGGTAAAGAGATACCTCATGTTAGAGCTGCAAAACAGCCCTCCCCTACGGGGATGTCACTGCCGCCTGCAGGACTCTTCTACCTAAGCTGGCATCCGCCGAAGCATAGGTATGCACCTGATAATGTTTGGTGAAAGTGTGCAGACTCGACCAGGTAGCTGCCTGGCACACCTGTTGAGCCGAAGCCTGGTGTCGTAGCGCCCAGGACGCACTCACGGCTCTGGTTGAATGGGCTTTCAGCCCTGAAAGAACCGGAAGCCCTGCAAAACGGTAGGCTTCCAGAATTGGTTCTTTGATCCATCGAGCCAGGGTGGCTTTAGAAGCCTGCAACCTCTTGCGCGTACCAGCGACAAGGGCATCGGAACGGCGTACGGGCGCCGTGCGTGAAATGTAGATTCTGAGTGCTCTCACCAGATCTAGCAAACGTAAATCATTCTCATACCGGTGAACCGGATGCAAAAGGACGGTAAGGAGATATCCTGATTAAGATGAAACGAGGATACTACCTTAGGGAGAAACTCCAGAATGATGCGCAGCACTGCCTTGTCCTGGTGAAACACCAGGAAGGGAGCCTTGGATGACAGAGCTGCCAGCTCAGACACTCGCCGAAGCGATGTGATCGCAACGAGAAACGCCACCTTCTGTGACAGGCGAGAAAAGGAAACTTCCTTCAGAGGCTCGAAAGGCGGCTTCTGGAGAGCAACTAGAACCCTGTTCAGATCCCATGGATCCAACGGCCGCTTGTACGGGGGTACGATATGACAAACCCCCTGCGGGAACGTGCGCACCTTAGAAAGACGTGCTAGACGCTTCTGAAAAAACACGGATAGTGCTGAGACTTGCCCTTTGAGGGAGTCTAGCGACAAGCCCTTTTCTAACTCCTAATGTAGGAAGGAAAGAAAGATAGGCAATGCAAATGGCCAGGGAGACACTCCCTGAGTAGAGCACCAGAGTAAGAAAACCTTCCACGTTCTGTGGTAGATCTTAGCAGACGTGGGCTTCCTAGCCTGTCTCATGGTGGCAACGACCCCTTGGGATAATCCTGAAGACGCTAGGATCCAGGACACACAAGCCACACAGTCAGGTTCAGGGCCGCAGAATTCCGATGGAGAAAACGGCCCTTGAGACAGTAAGTCTGGTCGGTCTGGTAGTGACCCCGGTCGGCCGACCGTGAGATGCCACAGATCCGGGTACCACGATCTCCTCGGCCAGTCTGGAGCGACGAGTATGACGCGGCTGCAATCGGATCTGATTTTTGCGCAGTACTCTGGGCAAGAGTGCCAGAGGTGGAAACACATATATGAGCCGGAACTGCGACCAATCTTGCACTAAGGCGTCTGCCGCCAGAGCTCTGTGATCGCGCGATCGTGCCATAAATGCCGGGACCTTGTTGGTGTGCCGAGACGCCATTAGGTCGACGTCCGGCCCCCCCCCAGCGGCAACAGATTTCCTGAAACACGTCCGGGTGAAGGGACCATTCCCCCGCGTCCATGCCCTGGCGACTGAGGAAGTCTGCTTCCCAGTTTTCTACGCCCGGGATGTGAACTGCGGATATGGTGGATGCTGTGTCCTCCACCCACATGAGGATTCGCCGGACTTCCTGGAAGGCTGCTGACTGCGTGTCCCTCCTTGGTGGTTGATGTATGCCACCGCTGTGGAGATGTCCGACTGGATTCGGATCTGCTCCCTTCTAGCCACTTTTGGAAAGCTAATAGGGTAAGATACCCTGCCCCGATTTCCAGCACATCGAACTGAAGGGTGGACTCCTGCTGAGTCCACGTCCCCTGAGCCATGTGGCGGAGACAAACTGCTCCCCACCCTGACAGACTCGTATCTGTCGTGACCACTGCCCAGGATGGGGGCTATGACAATGAGGTGTGAATAAGCCACTATTGCAGAGAGTCCTCGGCCGTCAGGGAAAGGGAGACTTCCCGTCCAGGGAGGTTGACTGCCCATCCCATTGGCGGAGAATGTCCCATTGCCGTTGGCGCAGATGAAACTGCGCAAAGAGAACTGCCTCGATGGCTGCCACCATCTTCCTTAGGAAGTGCATGAGGCGCCTTAAGGGGTGCGACTGGCCTTGAAGGAGAGACTGCACCTCTGTCCGCAGTGAACGCTGCTGGTTCAGCGGAAGCTTCACTATGGCTGATAGAGTATGAAACTCCATGCCGAGATACGTTAGTGATTGAGTCGGAGACAGATTTGACCTTGCCAAATTGATGATCCACCCGAAAGTCTGGAGTCTCCAGCGTAACATTCAGGCTGCGTTGGCATGCCTCGAGGGAGGTTGCTTTGACGAGTAGATCGTCCAAGTACGGAATCACCGGGTGTCCGTGAGAGTGCAAGACTGCTACCACTGCTGCCATGACCTTGGTGCCCACCCGTGGGGCTGTCGCCAGACTGAATGGCAGAGCTACGAACAGAAGATGTTCGTCTCCTATCACAAAACGTAGAAAACGTTGGTGCTCCGTAGCAATTGGCACGTGGAGATAGGCATCTTTGATGTCTGTTGAGGCAAGGAAGTCTCCTCGAGACATTGAGGCAATGACGGATCGGAGGGATCCCATCCGGAACCGCCTGGCGTTCGCATGCTCGTTGAGCAGTTTCAGAACCAGAACAGGACGGAAGGAACCGTCCATTTTTGGAGCCACAAAGAGATTGGAGTACAAACCCTCGCCCTCGTTCCTGAGGGGGGACAGGGATCACCACTCCTTCTGCTCTTAGAGCGTCCACCTCCTGCAGCAGGGCATCTGCTCGGTGGAGAGGTGGGGCCGTTCTGAAGAATGGAGTCGGAGGACGAGAACAGAACACTGTCCTGTGCACGTGAGCACAATGTCCGTCACCCACCGGTCTGTGACCTGTGGCAGCTAAATGTCGCCAAAGGCGGGGGAGTCTGCCATCAACCGCGGATGCGGAGAGAGAGAGAGAGAGCTGAGAGTCCTGAGGAGACCGCCTTGGTAGCGGTTCCTCCAACTGCCTTCCTTGGGCGAGATTGAGCCCGGCCGGAATCTGAGCCCGTCTGAGGTTTTGTAGCCCTTTTGCACGAGGACAATTGGGACCTGCCGGAGCTTGGGAAGGACCGAAACCTCGACTGTACTTTTAGGACAGCATTAACAGGGTAAGTCGCAGTGCAGACATTGCGGGGTTACGGACGCCTCTGCGGTACAGATGTCCCTGCTCAAGGTCAGCTGCGCAAGAACAGCAGAAAAGGTTAGGTTGCCAATACGGCTGTGGATGCCGGAGCAACCGACACGCCGATAGCCTCCTAGACAGATTTCAACCAGAGTCCATCTGTCTGTGAATGGCATCTTGAAGTGAAGCCCCATCTCCAGTGCAACTATGGCTCTAGATGCAAGCCTGGAGATTGGAGAATCCACCTTTGGACCCTGGGTCCAGCGCTGACCACGTCAGGGGAAAAAAGGGATAACGTGTATCCTAAAAACGTTTGGAGAAGACGCTTATCTGGTAAGCGTGGTGTTCCTGGACTGCTTCTCTGAAGTCAGCGTGGCCAGAAAAATACTCAATATCTGTGTGAGATACTGAAAAGGAACTTCTCCTGTTCGTCTCCTATCTCCACTGGGGGAGCTGAGGGAGAAAGATCCAACCTTCCATTGATGGACGGTATAGGATCATTCCGTATGGCGTTACCACCCGGTGTATCCGGATTGAGAGCGATGTCAGTATCAAAGCCCTGAAGAGCTGCCTTTTGTTCAAGTAGATTGCCCATGGGTGCAAGTCTCTATATTATGACTACTCCGTCCCTGTCCATGGACAGGGTTGACAGGAGGTTTCTTTGGCCACAACTAGTAGAGCCCCGGCAGACGAAGTGCTAGAGACCCCCGCAGACGACGTGCTACAGGGGAGCATGCACACAATGGGACGGTGTCATGAACAGCATCCCATGTAGTAAAAACAGCACTGAAATCTGTGTTGCTTTTTTGCCGCTGCCGACTAGCTATCTAGAAGTATATAGCCAAGATTGGTGACCGTACATTGCAATGTATAGCATACAGGCATAAAGTACAAATGACCACTGCAGCACAAGCAATACAAGCAGCATAGAAGCCTGTGCCCTGGCACCCCTGCTCTTCTGCTGCTGTATACTAGTCATCTAGGGGAATATAGCCCAGAAGAGTGACCCTACAGTGCAATGTATAGCATACAAGCACAAGTACAAATGAACACTGCAGCACATGCAATCCAAGCAGCATAGAAGCCTGTGCCCTGGCACCTCTGCTCTTCTGCTGCTGTAGACTGGTCATCTAGGGAAATATAGCCCAGAAGAGTGACCATACAGTGCAATGTATAGCATACAAGCACACGTACAAATGCACACTGCAGCCCATGCAATACAAGCAGCATAGAAAAAAACCTGTGCCCCAGCACCCTTGGTTTTCTGCTGCTGTAGTCTAGCCATTCCAGAAGAATATAGCTAAGACTAGCGACTGTACAGTGCAATGTATAGCATATCAGCATAAACACAAATGAACACTTCAGTCGTGCAAAAACAAGCAGCCTAGAAAGCCTGTGCTTTAGCACACCTGCTTTCCTGCTGCTGATGTGTCGCTCCCCAAGCGGGCATATAGCGACCTATGTAGTTAAAAACAACACATGTATACACTGCAGTTATATCGTGGTCAGCACTATGTGTGCCTCTTACCGCCCGCCTATAAGCGGGTGTATGATCGCCACTGTCCTGCCTTGGTGCCCCGAGCTCTGCAGTAATGGCTGCCGGCTTCTTCCCCAGCTCGTGTGAGGAGGGGCGGGCCGTGGGCGTGCCCCCAAGGCAGAGCGGGAATCCGGCGTCCGACAGTGTGCAGTGAGAGGGCTGGAGCATGTAAAAAGGGCTCCAGCCCTCGGCGCTGCTGATTGCTCAGCGCCTGTCCCCTTCCCTGAGTGACAGGGAGGGGGCGGGAACGAAGCGGCACTAGGCCGCAGAAGCCGGGGACTGGAGTTATAAGCGCCGCCGCCGTAAAAGCGCGGTCGGCGCCCAGTCCCCGGCGAACTACAAGTCCCAGCCGCGCCGCCGCTCCCGGAGCGTCCGGCGCGGTAGTTCCCAAAACACAAAGTCACTCAGCAAAGCTGCAGTGACTGTAACCCTTTACTGTCCCCGGCGCACTAGCACACCCAGCAAGTCTGGAGTGTGCTGTGCCTGTGTGTACGGGGACACAGAGTACCTGTAATGGTGCAGGGCCATGTCCCTGAACGGTACTCCAGCTCCGTATCCAGCAGGTTCAAATGGGTCTGTGGATGGAGCCCGGCGTCAGAGCTTTGAGGCCGGCAGGATCCCACTTCCTCAGAGCCCCTCAGGGGGATGTGGAAGGAAAGCAGCATGTGGGCTCCAGCCGCCGTACCAGCAATAGGTACCTCAACCTTACAACACCATCCAGGGGTGAGAAGGGAGCATGCTGGGGACACTATATGTGTCCTCTTTTCTTCCATCCGAAATAGTCAGCAGCTACTGCTGACTAAAATCTGTGGAGCTATGCGTGGATGTCTGACCTCCTTCGCACACAAAGCTAAAACTGGAGAACCCGTGATACCACGGGGGGGTATAGCCAGAGGGGGAGGGGCCTTGCACTTTTTAGTGTAGTGCTTTGTGTGGCCTCCGGAGGGCAGTAGCTATACCCCAATCGTCTGGGTCTCCCAATAGAGCGCTGAAGAAAACGGCATGTGGCTCCAGCATCTGTACCCGCAATGGGTACCTCAACCTTAACAGCACCGCCGACATTAGTGGGGTGAGAAGGGAGCATGCCGGGGGCCCTGTGGGGGGCCCTCTTTTCTTCCATCCGATACAATCAGCAGCTGCTGCTGACTAAAATGTGGAGCTTGCGTGAATGTATGCCTCCTTCAACACAAAGCATAAAACTGATGGGCCCGTGATGCACGGGAGGGTGTATAGGCAGAGGGGAGGGGTTACACTTTTTAAAGTGTAATACTTTGTGTGGCCTCCGGAGGCAGTAGCTATACACCCCAATTGTCTGGGTCTCCCAATGGAGCGACAAAGAAAAAACGTTACTGTGGCCGTCATCTCCGTCCGACGGACAAACATTTTTCAACAGATCCATCAAACGACGAATGAAACGAGAGGCCATGCGTCACAATCCATCGTTAATACAAGTCAATAAGAAAAAAACGGATCCAGTGGCATCAGTCGCCGTATCTGTGTTTTTTCAACATTCGACGGATTGTGACTGATGGCAAAAAACTGAAGCGTGAAAGGGACCTAAGGAGAGACCTGTCAGTCAAAAGGACTGGGCTGGGGAGAAGCCGCAAGGAGATGAGCTCGGACTAATTACTCAAGATGCATATTCCTAGGCCGGTCTCTGATTTATGCTGCCTGATACACTACATCTAATAAAATGAAGTTATTTTATTAAGCTAATATAGGAATGGCAAAGAAGACAAAGTACATTATCTTATATTATTGTTTTCTCCCTCTTTCTTACCCCGATGAGAAGCAAATATGAGACTAAATAAAGGGTAATGAAACAATTAGCTGTAAAATTAGAGAAAGTAGAGCTGAAAAGAAATATAATTCATACCTGAGAGTCCATCTCTTGGCGCTTGATCTGGGTTAGGGTCATACTAGAGAAATCCATTGCATCTGTTCATAAAAGAAAGGAAGACATGAGAGCTAGTCACTCTTGGTGGGCAAGATATAACCCCTTCCCCCCTCAGGCAATTTTCCATTTTTTTTTTTTCATCCCCTTTTTTCCAAGAGCCTATAACCTTTTTATTTTTCCATCAATCTTGTCATATAAGTGCTTATTTTTTACAGGATGAGTTGTACTTTTGAATGAAACCATTAGTTTTACCATATAGTGTACTGGAAAACGGCAAAAAAATTCCAACTGTGAAAAAATTGCAAAAAAAAGTGCGACTGCCCGATTGGTTTTGGGATATTATAATCACCGTATTCACTATATTGTAAAACTGATGTGTCGGTGTGATGCCTCAGGCCGGTATAAGTCCGTAGACACTAAACATGTATAGGTTTACTTTTATCTAAAGGGTTAAAGAAAAATCACAAGTTTGTCCAAAGAAATGGCGCATTTTTGCGCCATTTTTCACAATTCATAGTGTTTTCATTTTTCAGGATCTATGGCTCAATGATGGCTTATTTTTTGCGTCTCGGGCTGATGTTTTTAAAGGTACCATTGTTATGCGGATGCTACGTTTTGATGACCTGTTATCGCATCTTGCACAAAATATGCGGTGACCAAAAAACATAATTTTGGGTTTGAAATTTTTTTGCCACTACGCTGTTTACCGATCAGATTAATTAATTTTATATTTTGATAGATAGGGCATAGATTGGCGATACCAAATGTGTGTATATTTTTTGAACTTTTAGGTTTTTTTATTTTTTAATATTTTTTGTTTTACTTTTATTTTTTTTATCTTACTAGTTTCCCTAGGGGGTTATAAGGATCAGCAGTCTGATTGCTTGTTCCTTTCTGTAGATCACAGCTGCACAGCTGAGATCTGCAGAAAAGCTGCTTTATTCTCACACAAGGCGGTCTACCAGGTATAAGAGGAAGTGACTCATGATAGCTACAGGAGTCATCACATGACCCTAGATCCACGTGATCACATCACGTGACTTCCGATGGCGCTGGGTAAGTGAATGCTTACCGCAGTGCACTGTTTCATCTCACTGTCACATTTTGACAGCGAGATGCAAGGGGTTAACAGACACGAGTGGAACGCGGATCCACTCGTGCCTGATAGCTGCACATGTCAGCTGTTCAAATCAGCTGACATGTGCAGGAATCATTGCCGACTGCTCGTGGCAGCTGGCAGGGATTACCTCGACACAATCCGTGACGTACCCAGTACATCATGTGTCGTGAAAAGATTAAGAGGATTGTGAGCACAGAATGATTGTTCAAACAAAGTACAGGCACTCGGTGCAACATGGTGGTGGCAAACATTTTAATACACCTTCCACCTGCTTGTCTTCCATTTATCTCCTCCCTTCTCTGGCTCTATGAAGACAGAGCTGTCAATCCAAGAACGGAGGAAGGCGGGGATAGAGGGAAAATAAGAAGGTGAGATGGTGCACTTAAAGGTTTGACGCCGCCATGATACACCGAGTGTCTGTACTTAGCCTGTATAGTTATTCTGTGCTGACTGTCCTGTTCACAATGCTGGATTGCTATTCCAGGGTCCATAATGATTCTGCTCCAGAAGTAGAAAAAGAGACAAGTTTTTACTTACCTACTTCTTCAACCTGGGACTTGACTGATTTTGTGGAAGCTACCACACCAGCAGCATTGTGATTTACAACTTTAGAGGCTTGTTGGAGTCTGATCAGATTAGAGCTGTCCTTCTCTGCCTTTACCTACAGAAATGAGAGAAAAAAAAGATTACGACATTTATTGTAGTGAAACCAAGACTGTTAAAAAACCCTCACTATATAAATGAGATTTTTCCGTCTGTAAAGACAACAGACAGGGGCATAGGGAAAAATTTGGATTTACTCATTAGTGCCATCTTCATTGCCTGTTTGCTCCTATACTGAACCTAATAATAAGTAATAATAATATTAATAATAAGTAGTAAGAAAAGAGAGCCCCTATCTGTAAGAAGGGGAGATCCCAACTCCTGTAGGTTACTTGTGGGGAGGGGGTTCTGCTGTTTTGTCATCTTAGAAATGCGACATGGTGAGGGGGCGTGGCCAGCAGGCAGCATGAGCGGTCGCATCTGAGAGCAGCTCCGCAGTCCAACGCTGATAAATATTATTAATCCTGCCGAAATTGGTGCCTAAATACACCTCCGGATTACCTGTGGTGCGGTGAGCATTCTGATCGGTACCATGAGCAGAGGTCGCAGCGCAGCGGCGGCTGAAAAGCTGAAGAAGTTTGCCCGGGACTCCCAGCAAGATGGCGCCGGCAAGCAGGCAGAGCGGGAATCCAGTGAGGCGGAGGAGGAGGAGAGCATGAAGGCCGGATCCAAGGAATCGCAGGAGCTAACCTTGCAGCAAGTTACTTCGCAATTACTTGCGGCGATCCAGGATTCAAAAGTGTCGCTGACGGGCAAAATCGAGGAGGTTAAGATCGATGTGGGTCTCCTCCGGCTGGACCTGCAAAATCTGAGAGAGCGGGTAAAGGAGACGGAGCAGCGGATCTCCACGCTGGAAGACGACGCAAGAGCGACGCCGGGCAGATTGTCCTCTTTGGAAAGCGCGGCAAACAACTGGGCGCAAAGGGCTGACGATCTGGAAAACCGCCTGCGTCGCAATAATTTAAGAATTCTGGGGATGCCGGAGAGGGCAGAAGGGAGCGACCCATGTAAGTTCATGGAAACATGGCTCTCTGAAACTTTCCCTGATGCGACGCGGTCAGCGGCATTCGCTATAGAAAGAGCCCACCGGGTACCGGCCAGACCTCCTCCCCCGGGAGCGCAGCCTAGACCTCTCCTGGCCCGACTGTTGAGCAGCAGGGATAGAGATGCGATCCTTGGTGCGGCGCGACGCAAAGGCCCGATCCTACACAATAATGCTCCCATTCTGATCTTCCCTGACTTCTCTGCGTCTCTCCAGAAAACGAGGACATCCTTCATTCAGGTGAAAAAACGCCTTAGAGATCACCAAATTGCTTACTCCATGATCTTCCCAGCTCGTCTCAGAGTGGTTCATCAAGAGCGATCCTTGTTCTTTACTTCTCCTGCGGAAGCGGATGACTGGATCAACACGCTGAAGAGGAAGCGCTGATGCGTTACAGCCATGGGCGATGCCGGGAGGGTCGCTGTTGTGATGGCATCGCGGTTCTGATTCGCTTATTTCATCTCCTTTGGAGTAAGGTCGGTGATACGATTCTTTTTCCTGGGACGTCTGAAATCGCTGTTGCGATCGTTTTGGTTCACCCTATGCAGATAATCGACGTCCCTTGATATTGAAGGCGCGAAATATTTTTGTTTCCTTCATCCCTCCTGCCATACGAGTGGAGCGGTGCTCGGGATCGCAGTTGCGCCCGCGTCCTGCTCTTTTGGTTCCAGTTTGTTGAGAAGTTGACGATCCTATCAGAATGCGCTTGTGACCCCCGGAAGCATGTGAGCTACTGGATGCGTTTATTATTGGCCTTCCGTTGTGCCGGTATCCAGGTTGGCCCCCCTCGAGGCTGGGTAGCTGGAGGTCGCGCCTCTGAGTGTGACGGGACCTGGGTTCACTGCGATCATTACTAAGCCCAGTTTGAGCTCTGGAATACTCGTCACTGGTGGGACCGGATTGAGCTGACTTCAGGCGGGACATGTGCCAGACCGCTGCTGCGGTACCATGATCACCTTCATGCGATCTTGTATTATCCTGCATCTTGCGATCCAAAATGGGACTTCACTCTGGGTTCGCAATATTTGGCAACACACTTAAGTTCAGGATGTTGAATTTTGTCTTTAGAGCTATATTAAGATTTTTTTTAAGGTCACCATACATGATAATAACTTATAATTTGGGGTTACCTGCAAATTCTCCTCCCATTTCCTTTACACTTCTATCTACTCCTCCCCCCTCTCAGTCTCACTTATTTGTTTAATCCCTCAGCCCCTTTTATCCCATCCCCCTACCCCTTCTTGCTATCCTATTCCCTATCTACCTCTAAGTCTTCTCTTGCTATTCTCTCCAGCTTCCCTCTTCAACCTTCCTCTCTCTCCCCCAGTTCCACCCAGTATGCCCTCCGTTACCTTTCTCCTTCTTATATTTCTATATTCTTTCCTCCTCACCCTCTATCTTCTTCCGCTCATCTTAATTTCTCTTCTCTCTCTCCTCTTCCCTTGCCCTTTTCTCTCTTTCTCACCCCTTCCCCACCCCCACCCCTTTTTTTTTTTTTTTCTTCTCCCCTATTTCTATGCCCATTTACTCTGGGTTCTCTTACCCACGTATGATTAATAGGCTATTTTGCAGGGTAATTCAATACGTTGGACTGCAGGAGAAGCTTAAGTCCTTGTTTCGAGGACACCCCCGTACCAAGTACACCATCTAGCCACGTTGGTTCACCCTGGTCGTTACCAGGGACACTCTCTCCTGGTCACACTACTGGACCAGTTCTTTTCGGCTGTGTGTGTGCAACCGATAGTTTGTATTTAAGGGTACGTTTGCCCAAGTTCTACTGTGGGTTACGTTTTTGACATTTCCCTATTAATTCAGTAAGAGATACATTTCAATGGCTTTAAGCTTGATGACATGGAATGTTAGGGGACTGGGCACATCCAGGAAACGGGCGGCAGTATTCGCACATATCAAAAAATCCAAAGCTCAGATTGTATGTTTACAAGAGACCCATTTATTGTTGGAAACCACGAGAGTGCTTCAGAAGCCTTGGGTTCAATGGTCAGCTCACTCTGTTCATTCCTCATATTCTAGGGGAGTATCGGTACTAGTCCATAAAGCATTGCGGTGGGACCCGGGTAAGATTATAAAGGATAATGATGGGAGGTATGTGTTTATCCAGGCTCACATCGATGGGGTCATGATAGTGATCTTAGCCATATACACTCCCCCTGCGATGGGAATCTCAATTTTGTATGAAGCGGCTAAGTTTGCCTCACAATTCCCACAAGCCTTGGTGCTCTGCATGGGGGACTTCAATTTGATTAGTAACACAGGACTGGATAGATTCAACACCCGACAGGTCCCGATCTCCCCTACGATGCAAACTAGACTGAGTGCATTCCTCCAGGAGGTGGGATGGTGCGACATGTGGCGGTTTTTTAACCCAGTACTGAGAGAATATACATGTTATACCCCAGGGAAAAACTCATTGTCTAGAATTGATTACATTTGTGGAAATGAAAGAGTCTGTGCCCATATACAATCGGTGTGTCATCTACCCAGATCAGTATCAGACCATTCTCCGGTATTTGTCAGCATTAAATGGGAAGGATGTAAATTTCGTAAAGCGTCACGGAAGATTAACCCTTGGTGGCTGTCACTCTTTGGTACCAATGATAGGATTCCTGATCAGCTCAGGGCATACACTGAGACGAACTCCGTGGAAGAGAATCACTCGGCCTATTGGGACGCGCTTAAGGCGTATTTGAGGGGATGCTGTCACTCCTATCTCTTATGCCAAGAAACAGGCGGCCAGAGAGGAGGAGGAATTGGCCACTCAAAATAGAGTGCTTGAACATAGATTTACCTCAGACCCTTCTGAAGGAAACAGATCTCAATGGCTACAGGCTGGGAGGAAATATCTTTTGTTCCTGCAAGATAAGGCTAAGAGACATGTCTTCTTCATGAACCAGAGATATTTTGAGCAAGGGAACCAATCTAGTAGTTTACTAGCGTTCCTGGTGCGCCAATCCACTAGCTCACCTGCGGTCCTTAAGATCAGAGACCCCGGTGGCGAATCAATCACCGCCGTCACTGGTATTCTGAAGGTGTTTCTGGACTTCCATAGGAACCTATATGAGTCCAGACTGACTGTGTCAAGGGAGGAGATCACTGAATACTTGCGGGATCTGGAGTTTCCCAGATTGACTTTGGCCCAGAGGTCGGCCTTGGATGAGCCCATTAGCATGGAAGAGATGGTGGAGGCGATGGGAGCCCTCAATAAGGGTAAGGCGTCTGGCCCAGACGAACTCCCGATTGAAATATTTGACAAGTATAGGGGGGAGCTGGCTCCAGTTCTCCTGGAGACGGCTGAGGCTTCGTTCCGCAGGGGACGGTTACCTGATTCCTTCTATGAAGCAACCATCGTGCTACTATTGAAACCAGATAAGGATCCATTGGATTGTGGCTCGTACAGACCGATCTCTCTGCTGAACTCTGATTACAAAATTCTTACCAAAATTCTAGCAACTAGACTCAATAAAGTGATCTCCTCCATAATACATGAGGATCAGTCTGGATTCATTCCGGGTAGAAGTACCTCGGATAATTTGAGGAGGGCGCAGGTGATTCTACAGATGGGCACCAAGTTAGAGGAGGATTGGGCTTTGGTCTCCCTGGATGCGGCCAAGGCTTTTGACTCTATAGAATGGCCATACCTGCTGGAGGTACTGCGGGCATTTGGTTTCGGCAACGATTTTATTAGATGGATTGAGATTATATATAAAGCTCCAACTGCTAACATTCAGGTGGGAGGCGGAGTCTCGGAAACTTTCCCTTTGGGGAGGGGAACCAGACAGGGATGTCCTCTATCCCCTCTCCTGTTCGCCCTTGCCATGGAACCGTTGGCAGTGCGCATTCGGGCGGACCCAATCTACCGGGGAGTGAGACATCGTAAGGGAGATGAACGTTTGTCTCTGTATGCAGACGACCTGCTATTGTTTGCGTCTGATCCGGATTCCTCCATTCCTAGAGCCGTAGAGTTAATCGACCGATTCGGGGAGTTCTCGGGCCTGTCAATAAATTGGTCAAAATCGTACCTCCTCTTCTTATCTCAGGACAGGGAGGAAATGATGAACACCCACATATGTAGAGTTCCAGTGGTGGATCATTTTAAATACCTGGGGATTATACTGACGGGAAGCCCTTCGGAGATGATAGCAAGAAATATTGCCCCCTTATTATCACACCTCGGGGAGAAATTTAATAGATGGAGCCAACTCCCGCTCTCAGTGGCGGGAAGAATTAATCTCCTTAAAATGATAGTGCAACCAAAGTGTCTTTACATAACCCAACATGTATTCGTACAGATTCCCCGCTCTTTCTTTCGGTCCCTGGAATCTTTGATGATCACCTTTGTCTGGGGTTCTTCCAGATCAAGGGTCCAGTTGGCTAAATTACAGAGACCCAAGGACATGGGGGGTATGGCCCTTCCTGATCTGTACTTATACTATCTGGCCGGACAATTGAAATATTTGGGACAATGGACACTTCCTGGGGTTAGGGGTTCTCCGGAGGGTCTCCTGGCAGAGTTCACGGGTGTGGATCTCCTATGGCCATTGTTGGCGGACCACAAGAGGGCTCCTGAGGGTCGGGTCCTTCCAATACACAAACTGGGGGCCAGGGTCTGGAAAGAGGCTAAAGCCATTTTCGGTTTTCATGATATGCCAACTGAGATACCCTTATGGGATAACCTGGACCTTCCACACTTTTGTGGACTGCTGGGGTTTGGCGAATGGAGGAATCGAGGAATAGTCTCCCTGGGATCACTGGTCCGGGATGGTGAACTCCGCCCCTTTGCACAACTGCGTGCAGAATTCAATTTGCCGGAATCTCATGGGTTTCAGTATCTCCAGATTAGGCACGCCTTTCGGGCTCAGTTCTCTGGTCGTGGGATTAGATTCTCTTCCTTTCCAGTCATTGGAATTATCAGATCACAGGGCCCTGGAGGCCTTATTTCCAAATTGTACTCCTCCCTTATCCGGGCCAAGGCCATGAACAGTCCTCTTTCTGTCCGGGAGAGGTGGAGTGTCAGGATTCCTGAAATTGATGATGTAGTGTGGGACGACATTGTCTAATCCCACACGCTAGTCTCTCCTGCAGTCAATAATAGACTGATTCAGTTATACATAATACACCAAAGTTATATTACTCCTCAGAGACTGAACAAGATGAAAAAGGCGAATAAGTTGGTGGGGGTGGGTTGTCCGAGATGCGGGAGAGACGGTGCTGATTTCTGGCACATGATATGGGATTGCCGGGTCATTCTCTCCTATTGGAGTGAGGTTGTAACGACTCTTTCCGCCATACTTCAAAAAGCGGTTGCTATGTGCCCAGTCCTGTGTATTTGGGGTGGTGGATGTACGCTCCTGGTCCCAAAATGAAAATTTGCTAATAAAAAAGGTATTATTTTTGGCCCGGAAGGGCATTATACTAAACTGGATGAGCATTCACCCTCCAACTAGAGCCTCATGGATTGCATTGGTAAATGCTATAATTCCGTCAGAACACTATGTTTATAAGATAAGAGGTTCTTTAAATAAATTCGACAAAATATGGGGTAGATGGATGGGTTCGCCCTTGACCGGAGGATCACCCGGCTCCCTAGCTTATAGCCTACAGTCGGTACTAGCGTGATAATAACTAATGATGCTCCGATGGGTGCAAAGGAGAAATATGTGATTTATGATATACTGTATTGAGGATATCACGAGATCTCTGTAATCTGGGTTGCGCTTCTCTTATTGGCATGGGCTTTGTGCCTCAGAATGGATATGTTTCGCGAACTGACACCTCTGCAATGATTAATGTGCTAAGGCCAGATTGAAAGTAATAGTTGTTGATTTAATTGTTGCTGCTTTACTACCCTGCTTATCAAACAGTATATGTGTATTCTTGTAAAGTACAAATTGCTGACTCATCCTATAATGTAATGTCTTACTTAACCTTCAATAAAACGAGTTTAAAAAAAAGAAATGCGACATGGTGTCAGCAATCTATCCTTACAAATATTGTGCAGCAAAAGTCAATTAGCGCTCCTTCCCTTCCGAGATCTGCCATGTGCCTTAGCATAATTAGACTATATTTAGGGTATATGTGTACTCAGGAGAAATTGCACAACCAACTGGGGCTTCATTCACCTGTTACCCTTTCAAAAATGAGAAATTTTTGGCTAAATCAACATTATTGTGAAAGAAAAATATTCAATTTTCACAGCCCATTGCTATATAATTCTATGATTCAGCTGAGGGTTCAAAGCGCTCAGTATACCCCTGCATAAATTCATTGAGGGGTGTAGTTTCAAATAAGGGTTTACTGTGAGGGTCTCTGTTGTTTTGCCATCTCAGGGGCTGTCGAAATTTTACATGGCTTCTGCAATGTCTTCCAGAACAAACCCTAGTTTTTGACCACATAGGTGGTTTCAACATACTCAGGAGAAAGTGGACCCCACAACCTATGGTGCAATTTCTCCTGTTTCCCTTGTGAAAATGAGAAACTTTGGGGCTACAGCAATCATTTTTGTGGCAAACCATGCAATATTTAATTTTCACGGCCTAATATTGTCTGATTCTGTGGAACACCTGTGGGATCAAGATGCATATCACACCCGTCTATGAATCCTGTATGGGTGTAGTTTCTTAAATGGAGTCACTTGTGGGGGTTTCTAGTGTTTTGGCACATCGGGGGGTTCAACAAATGGTACATGAGTCCAAAATCTATTCCATACAAATTTGAGCTGCAAAAATCAAATAGCACTTCTTCCCTTCCAAACCCTCCCATGTATCCAATCAGTAGTTTCCAACCACACATGGAGTATTAATGTATCAACAAATAAAAAAAAATTGTTTAAAAAATGATGCTGATGTAAAGTAGAAATGTGGTAAATTTTACTTATTAACTATTTTGTGAGGTAGAAGCATGTGCTTTAAAGGCATAAAAATTGACAGTTCGGAAATTGCAAATTTTTGGTCATTTTTGCCAAATTTTCAATATTTTCATAGATTAATGCAATCATATCGACCTAAATTTACCAGAAACATAAAGCACAATGTGTCACAAAAAAACAATGTCAGAATCACTAAGATATGTGGAAGCATTCCAGAGATATTACCACATAAATTGACATGTCAGATTTGAAAACATTGGCCAGGTGAGGAAAATGAAATGAAAACAGGCTTCGGCGTAAGAGGGTTAAACACCAAAATAATATGTGGTGTATGTTATTTTATTTGGATCATATAGATACTGTAGTTTGGGTCATGTTCTAACAAATGATTGAGGGTTCAAACCATTTTTTGAAGTCATGATGTGACATTTGGAGATGGCTAGCTATATGAGAAAAACCTTTACGACCGTCAACCATGGTCAAGAGCTAGGTCACTGTAGTGACCCGATCTCTTACACAATAAAGACTATACCTTGGAAGCTGCTACAAGTTGGGCTGTGCTGGCTGCAATTTCATGGGAACAAACAATGAGATCTTCAAATTTCCCTTTTCCTTGCACCACAAGGTCTGCAGCATCTCTGAAAAGGATAGATGATAATAAAAGCTAGATTGTATACAATAATAAAAATAGCAAAAAAAAAAACCCCAAATGGTATAAATATAATCACTCAAAACAACATACTTCCTAGTAAGAGAAAGCTGACTGCTTTCTTTTCCATTCTCTCCATTGAGTCATTTGAGAAGAATCAGAAGAGAAGCAGTCAGCAAGTGAAAGGGCGTATGCAAATCGCACATGAGCAGTCTTGTGACGAGTGCTGGGTGAAGTGGTCACAGAGCAATCCTAACAGTGAGCACGTTACACATTATCAAGGTTCATATGTTAGAATTCCTGTAAATTTCCATAATTAATTTTGAAATAATTAATGGTCAAGGACTTGCAGATATAGTTCAACAATCTCCAACCAGGGCCTTTCCAGCTGTATCCAATACACAACTCCCAGCATGGGATGACAGCCTGTGGTAGTAAAGGCATACTGTTAGTTGTAGTCTGTGCAGACTGGAGACCATTGCCTTACCTTAGTAGTCAATATTGATGAAAGTTTAAGATGGGATTGGCTCCTATCATGTATTTCAAAAGGTAGCCTCTCCTTGTTATGTGTCAGACTGCTGTTTGAAGAAACACTGCTCCAGAGAACTGTGTTGTAATAACAGTTGAGCGGTCTCATAAGCACACAAAACTCAGTGAGCCAAGAAGTGCTGTGACAGAGAAAGAGATAAAAGGATTTTTTTCTCTCAGTTCAGTCCTCCGTGTGCAGTCAGTTGAGTAAAAAATGTATTTCTTCTATTGTCATAGCCTTTCTCCTTGACTCATCTAGCTATGTGTGCCTACCATACAGCTCCTCTGTCAGTTGAGACACAGGTCTTGGTAGCAGTGTTCCTTCAACTGCAGCCCTTCTGATATGTGACTAGGAAAAGCTGCCGTTTGAATTATGTGACAAGGGCCAAAACAATTTTAAACTAATTAGACAAAATAAACGATGCCTGCTCTCAACTATTTAGAAAACCCGGTCACTAAAAAAAGTCCAATGTGACCAACCATGAAGAGGTTTTTCCATGAATGAACATTTAATTTTTACTTATTTCTTAGAGCACACAAAATATCAAAATGTTTCCATTGGAATGATATTAAAATATTCTCCTGCATCTAGTCATTGATTTTGGAGCTTTATTTTGGCACAGCCCCTGCTGTTCTTTCCATTTGGTATCAAAAGATCCAACTAATGTGTCCACAATCGGTGGTTATGTATACCAAGCACAGCTATCTGCCACCTGGATCACCTTGTCTATGGCATCAGAGTGATTTCTTTTAGGTTTTTTTTCCACTTGCGGTGTCAGCCGAGGGTCATACGACTGTGATGAGATCTTGCGATCGTATCACAGCTTCGGAGAAGAGGGAGGGAGCACTTTTTCCCATCTCCTCCGCTGTCTGTCTCTTCATGCACCGCACTGCAGTCACATAACATGCGAGTGCAGGGCAATGTTTCACAAGCTCCCATAGGCTTGTATGGGGGTTTGTAAGCCGAGACTCGCTGCAAAACGCAGCATGCTGCCATTGCACCAAGAGAACAATTTGTATTGAGAAATAAAAGAAAAGAGGAAACTGCCTCATTGACTAACACTGGTGCGAGTGCGATCTGATTTTTTATCGGATCGCACTCACCCCAGAAAATTGCAAGTGGAAAAGAGCCCTTAATGTGCAGATCAGTCAATAATCAGTGCACCAGATGTGGCTCCTTCTCACCGAATTCAAGGTATCAGGTGGACTTTGTGAAAGGAAGTCATGTAACAGTATTTGGAACCATAACACGTATGTAACAGTCATATGAGTTAGGGTGGATTTTTTTTTTTTAAATTATTACAATTGAAAGTATTATACGTTTTGATGAAATAAAACATTTAATGTAGGACAACCCCTTAAAAGAGTATTCCGGTTAGACGAAGGTCAGCGGAATGAATGGAGCCACATTCCGTTCAAATGGGGATAAAAGTGCCCAGTTCTTGGTACGGGCATCAAAGGTCTGAACTCCACTGATCTAGAAGTTATCACCTATCCTGTGAAACCTTCTTGCAACCGGAATACTCCATTTCTGTATGTTCCTGGAGAATGCAAAACAAGGAGCTCACGTACACCATCACAGTAGCACCCCAGCCCACAGCCTTGGAAGCCGAGATCAGTCCTTCTGTCCATCTTGAGTTTCTGGCATAAAATTCTGTGAGAGATGCTGCACCCTACAGAAAAACGTACATAACAGAGATGGTGAACATGTCCTCTGACGTAAGGTACAGAGTTGATGTCTTATCACAAACGCAAGTAAAAACAATGAAAATCGATTTAAAAGCTGGACTGCATTAAAAATGTACTTTTATCAAACTGCATTAGGGCATGTTCACACTGCACATTTTTCTGTCATTTTTGAGCAGGACTGCCTTCCTTTTCACACGGAAGACGCTCAATTCTTAAAAGTAAAAAATTACAAAACGAAGCCTCAAAAGATGCAAATACTTTGTCAATATTTCTGCTTTGAAAAAAAATCGCTTGCGTGTTCTTCATTGTGTGATGGATTTAAAAAATACTTCCAGAAAACGTAATTAAAGATGTCCAAAAACTCACGATAAAAAGCCAGAAGAAAGAAAACCTTGAAAAAGCGTCAGGAAAAGACCAAAAATAATGTTAAAAAAGAAGCCTCAAGCTTATTCAACAGAAAATGAGCGATTGCTGATGCATCTTCTGCTTGTTAAAGGAACATTTTTGACTACAGGAAAAAGATGCAGTGTGAACATATCCCTACTCTGCAGGCCAGTCTGGTGTTTTGCAGGCATACAAACTGTATAAGTATCTATATAATTCAGGGTGTAAAAGTCTACAGGACAACAATGCAGAAGATCTCCTCCATTGTCAGCCTGTGCGTATATCGCACTGCACTGGGATAACATCCAAGTGCAGTCCGATGTTTCTCTGCAATATTCTGCTAGAGCCGTATCGATCGCACCCATTTAAGTGAGTGGGTGCGAGGGATATGCCTCTCGCAGAAAATCGAAGCATGTTGCGACTTTTCTCGAATCCACTATTTGGATGGGAGAAAAGCTGACCATCTGCTCTCCCTCATTGACTAACATTGGTCAGAGTGCAATGCGAGATTTTCTCGTATTGCACTCGTCCGTTTTTTACGCTCGTGTGAGCGCACCCTTACAGAGGAACTACAAGTCACATCAAGGAATAAATATATAAGCTTTTTTTGTGACCGAAAAATGCATTTCTACCTTGGCTCGAGGTCTTATAAGGGTAATATACAGGTATATAGCATTTAAATCTCAACTAGTTGTGTTACTGTAGCAGCGGCTACAGGGAGAAAATAAAATTATATTTTCCCAGTAGCCACTCACTTCCAATCTTCAGGGCTTTTCAGAAAGCAGATAAAGTCAGTCACACCACACTGAGGCATACTGTAACCACTCTCTAGAAATGCCTTGGCTCATCCTGATGACTGGGAGCGACTGTCTCGCACTGTCCCGATGACTAGAAGCCAGCAGCTGCAAGGAAGACATCATTTTATTTTCTCCCTTTTGCTGCTCCTCCTGTAAGTTGGCTGCATAGGATTTAAGTGCTACTTACCTGCATATTACCACCATATCTTCAGGTAAATAGCATTTCCCAAGGTGACAGGTTCCCATTAAGTCAGGTTAAACACTATTTATGTCTGAAGATGTTACCTATGTTTTAACAAGTGGTGCAAAACAAATCTGACCCGAAATTTTCAGCACCAGACTATGTCATTAATGAATCTGAATAAGACAGAAGCAATAAATTTACTAACTCTCCCACTCTCCACAATTTCCTTCTGGAGGTCCTTTGAGGCCAGTATCAAAGCTTGAATCGCCTGCATGAGATCTGTGCATGATCCCAGAATCCTGCAGAAGAAAAGCACAGATCAGCAAAGCAATATACAAAGGAGCACATCACTTACCTCTTTAGTAGTATATTGTTTGCATATTCAATCCAGTAGGTTTAAAGGGAATTTGTCATCAGAAAGAAGGGAATTTTGTTTACTTACCGTAAATTCCTTTTCTTCTAGCTCCAATTGGGAGACCCAGACAGTGGGTGTATAGCTACTGCCTCTGGAGGCCGCACAAAGAACTACACTTAAAAGTGTAAGGCCCCTCCCCTTCTGGCTATACACCCTCCCGTAGGAGTACAGATTCCTCAGTTTTAGTACCAAAGCAAGAAGGAGGAAAGCCAATAACAGTTTCAAAAACAAATTCAATCCGATAACTAGATCGGAGAACTTAAGAAACAACGTGAACAACATGTGCACCCGAAAAAACGAAACCCTAAAAACAGATAGGGCGGGTGCTGGGTCTCCCAATTGGAGCTAGAAGAAAAGGAATTTACGGTAAGTAAACAAAATTCCCTTCTTCTTTTTCGCTCCTAATTGGGAGACCCAGACAGTGGGACGTCCAAAAGCAGTCCCTGGGTGGGTAAAAAGATACCACATGAACGGGCTGTCATACAGCCTCTTCCTACAGGTGGGCCACCGCCGCCTGAAGGACCTGTCTACCTAGGCTGGCGTCTGCCGAAGCGTAGGTATGCACTTGATAGTGTTTGGTAAACGTGTGCAGACTCGACCAGGTAGCCGCCTGGCACACTTGCTGAGCCGTAGCCTGATGCCTCAACGCCCAGGACGCACCAACGGCTCTGGTAGAATGGGCCTTCAGTCCAGATGGAATCTGAAGCCCAGCAGAACGGTATGTGTGAAGAATTGGTTCCTTGATCCACCGCGCCAGGGTGGATTTGGAAGCTTGCGATCCCTTATGCTGACCAGCGACTAGGACAAAGAGCGCATCCGAACGGCGTAGAGGCGCCGTGCGAGAAATGTAAATCCTGAGTGCTCTCACCAGGTCCAACAGATGTAAACCCTTTTCAAATTGGTGAACTGGATGCGGACACAAAGATGGCAAAGTGATATCCTGATTGAGATGAAAGGAAGAAACCACCTTGGGAGAAAACTCTGGAATTGGACGCAGTACTACCTTGTCTTGGTGAAATACCAGGAAGGGAGATTTGCAAGATAACGCCGCCAGCTCGGACACTCTTCGAAGAGACGTGACCGCTACAAGAAAAACTACCTTTTGTGAAAGCCGAGAAAGGGGAACCTCTTTCAAAGGCTCGAAAGGCGGCTTTTGAAGAGCAAGGAGAACCTTGTTCAGATCCCAGGGTTCCAATGGCCGTCTGTAAGGAGGAACGATATGACAAACTCCTTGGAGAAACGTGCGTACTTTAGAAAGCTGTGCCAAGCGCTTCTGAAAGAATACGGATAACGCGGAGACTTGACCCTTAAGCGAGCTAAGGGACAAACCTTTTTCCAACCCAGACTGCAGGAAGGAAAGAAAAATTGGCAATGCAAATGGCCAGGGAGAAAACCCTTGAGCCAAGCACCACGCTAAGAATATCTTCCACGTCCTGTGATAGATCTTAGCTGAGGATGGTTTTCTAGCCTGTCTCATTGTGGCAACAACTCCCTGAGATAAACCTGAGGCCGCTAGGATCCAGGACTCAATGGCCACACAGTCAGGTTCAGGGCCGCAGAATTCAGATGGAAAAACGGCCCTTGAGACAGCAGATCTGGACGGTCTGGTAGTGCCCACGGTTGGCCTACCGTGAGATGCCACAGATCCGGGTACCACGACCTTCTTGGCCAATTTGGAGCGACGAGTATGGCTCGCTGGCAGTCGGACTTGATTTTCCGGAGAACTCTGGGTAACAATGCTAGAGGTGGGAACACATAGGGGAGTCGGAATTGCGACCAATCCTGAACCAAGGCGTCTGCCGCCAGCGCTCGGTGATCGTGAGACCGTGCCATGAAAACTGGGACCTTGTTGTTGTGCCGTGACGCCATCAGATCGACGTCCGGCGACCCCCAGCGGCAACAGATCTGTTGAAACACGTCCGGGTGAAGGGACCATTCTCCTGCGTCCATGCCCTGGCGACTGAGAAAGTCTGCTTCCCAGTTTTCCACGCCTGGGATGTGAACTGCAGATATGGTGGACGCTCTGCTTTCCACCCACATCAAAATCCGCTGGACTTCTTGAAAAGCTTGGCGACTGCGTGTTCCCCCTTGGTGGTTGATGTACGCCACCGCCGTGGAATTGTCCGACTGAATCCGAATCTGCTTGCCTTCCAGCCATTGTTGGAAGGCTCGCAGGGCAAGATAGATTGCTCTGATTTCCAGAACATTGATCTGCAAGGTGGACTCTTCCTGAGTCCACGTCCCCTGAGCCCTGTGGTGGAGAAACACCGCTCCCCACCCTGATAGACTCGCATCTGTCGTGACCACTGCCCAGGACGGGGGAAGGAACGACTTTCCCTGTGACAATGAGTTGGGGAGAAGCCACCAACGTAGAGAGTCCTTGGCAGTCTGAGAGAGGGAGACAGTCCTGTCGAGGGACGTCGATTTCCCATCCCATTGGCGCAGAATGTCCCATTGGAGAGGGCGCAGATGAAACTGCGCGAACGGGACTGCCTCCATTGCTGCTACCATCTTTCCTAGGAAATGCATGAGGCGCCTCAGTGAGTGCGACTGGCTCTGAAGGAGAGATTGCACTCCAGTCCGTAGCGAGCACTGCTTGTCCAGTGGAAGCCTCACTATCGCTGATAGAGTATGAAACTCCATGCCAAGATAAGTCAGAGATTGGGTCGGGGTTAGATGAGACTTTGGAAAGTTGATAATCCACCCGAAAGTCTGGAGAGTGTCTAGCGCCACCTTCAGACTGTGTTGGCATGCTTCTTGAGAGGATGCCTTTATAAGCAGGTCGTCTAGGTACGGGATGACCGAGTGACCCTGCGAGTGCAGAACAGCTACTACTGCTGCCATGACTTTGGTGAAGACCCGGGGGGCTGTTGCCAGACCGAAGGGTAACGCTACGAACTGTAGGTGCTCGTCGTGTATGACGAAACGTAGGAAACGCTGATGCTCTGGTGCAATCGGCACGTGGAGATACGCATCTTTGATGTCTATTGATGCTAGAAAATCTCCCTGAGACATTGAGGCTATGACGGAGCGTAGGGATTCCATCCGGAACCTCCTGACTTTTACGTGTCTGTTGAGCAACTTCAGATCCAGGACGGGACGATACGATCCGTCCTTTTTTGGGACCACAAACAGGTTGGAGTAAAAACCGTGACCCTGTTCCTGAAGAGGGACGGAGGTCACCACTCCTTCCGCCTTTAGAGCGGCCACCGCCTGCAACAGAGCATCGGCTCGGTCTGGTGGTGGAGAAGTTCTGAAGAAACGAGTTGGCGGACGAGAACCGAACTCTATCCTGTACCCGTGAGATAGAATATCTCTCACCCAACGGTCTTTGACATTTGCTAGCCAAATGTCGCCAAAGTGGGACAGCCTCCCACCGACCGCGGGTGTGGGCATCGGAGACCGCAAGTCAGGAGGACGTCGTTTTGGCAACGGTTCCTCCGGCTGGTCTTTTTGGGCGTGACTGAGACCTCCAAGAATTTGAACGTCTCTGGTCCTTTTGAGTCTTTTTTGACGAGGCGAATTGGGACCTGCCCTGTCCTCGAAAGGACCGATAACCAGACTGACCCCTCCTCTGTTGGGGCTTGTTTTGTCTGTGTTGCGGTAAGGAAGAGTCCTTACCCTTGGAGTGTTTGATGATTTCATCCAAACGCTCTCCAAACAATCGGTCACGAGAAAAAGGCAAATTGGTTAAGCACTTCTTGGAATGAGAATCTGCTTTCCAATGTCTCAACCACAGAGCCCTACGCAAAACAACTGAGTTGGCTGACGCCACTGCCGTGCGGCTTGTAGCGTCAAGAACAGCATTAATCGCGTACGACGCGAATGCCGCCATTTGCGAGGTCAATGGTGCTACCTGCGGGGCAAATGCACGTGTGACTGAGTCGACTCGCGCAAGCCCGGCCGTGATAGCTTGGAGTGCCCATACGGCCGCAAAAGAAGGCGCTAATGACGCTCCAATCGCTTCATAGATGGATTTCAGCCAGAGCTCCATCTGCCTGTCAGTGGCATCTTTAAGTGCCGCTCCATCTTCAACAGCAACCAAGGATCTGGCTGCAAGCCTGGAAATTGGAGGATCCACTTTTGGACACTGGGTCCAACCCTTGACCACTTCAGAGGGAAAAGGGTAGCGTGTATCTTTAAGTCGTTTAGGAAAACGCCTTTCAGGATAAGCGTGGGGTTTCTGGATTGCGTCTCTGAAGTCAGCGTGGTCCAGAAAAGTGCTTAATGTACGCTTAGGGTATCTGAAATGGATTCTCTCGTGCTGCGAAGCTGACTCCTCTACAGGAGGAGCTGGTGGGGAAATATTCAACATCTTATTGATGTTAAATATAAGATCATTAACTATTGCGTCACCATCTGGTGTATCTAGATTGAGAGCGGTCCCAGGATCAGAATCCTGATCAGTTAAGTCCGCCTCATCACCCATAGATTCATCCCGCTGGGATCCAGACCATTGAGATGAATGTGAAGGCCCGTCATAACGAGCCCGCTTAGGCTGCCCGGGGCCATCGTCCGAGTCAGAGTCTTCACCCTGAGGTGTAGATGCCCGTCCCGGAGCTAGGAGCTGAGGGGGACCAGGGGGCAATACATGCACAGTGTCCGTGGTCTGAAGTACAGGCCTAGCTCGCAATGTGTCAAGAATTTGTGACATAGTGAGAGACATTCTGTCAGCAAAAGCTGCAAACTCAGTTCCTGTCACCTGGACAGCATTCACAGGTGGTACACCCTGGGACACGTCCAGCAGAGGTCCCGACTGTGCAAGCGCCGCAGGGGCCGAGCACTGCACACAATGGGGGTCCGTGGAGCCTGCCGGTAGAAAAGTCCCACATGCGGTGCAGGAAGCATACAATGTCTGTGCCTTGGCACCCTTGCGTTTTACGGGCGACATGCTGCTGGCTCTCTGCATGTGAGAGAGTCTATAGCCAAAGGGCGACCAGCGCTATGTAATACCAAGTATTTGTAGCAACAAAATACTAAGAATACTACGAGCACAAGAGGGGGTGAGCCCTGAGGGCTGCTTACCGCCCGCTGAACAGCGGGTAAGAGGCTGCAGAATGCCTTGTCTGGGTCTCCCCGGCTCCCCTCTGCAGCTCAGCGTGTCAGCAAGAATGGCTGCCGGCTTCTGTGGAGAGGGGCGGTCCGTGGGAGTTCCCAAACAAAAGTGCGGGAACAGTGTCCCCTCTGTGCTGACTGTGAGGGCTGGAGTATGTAAAAACGACTCCAGCCCTCAGCGCTGATGCACTGGCCAGCGTCCCGCCCCTCTCCTGACTGGCAGGTCTGTGGGCGGGAACGAACGAAAGCAGGCCGCAAAAGCCGGGGACTCGAGTTATCAGCGCGGCCGCCGTAAAAGCGCGGGCCGCGCTGAAGTCCCCGGCGCACCGCAAGTGCCAGCCGCGCCGCTGTTCGAGCGGCCGGCGCGACCGAGTTCTAGACGTGGGCAGCGTCCCGCCCCTCTCCTGACTGGCAGGTCTGGGGGCGGGAACGAAAGGAAGCAGGCCGCAAAAGCCGGGGACTGTAGTTATCAGCGCGGCCGCCGTAAAAGCGCAGGCCGCGCTGAAGTCCCCGGCGCACTACAAGTGCCAGCCGCGCCGCAGTCCCAGCGGCCGGCGCGGCCTATTCCCATAAATGTGCCTGCTTCAGCAAAGCTGAATGAGGCCATGGCACAGGCGCCGCAGCGCTGATGTCCCCCGGCGCACTACAACACCCAGCATGCTGCGGTGTGAGCGCCAGATACACGGGGACACAGAGTACCTTGAGGAAGCAGGGCCATGTCCCTGATGTACTCCGCTCCATCCAGCATCTTCTCCAGGGGCTGTAGATGGAGCACGGTCTCTGTGCCTGGAGACCGGTAAATCCCACTTCACCCAGAGCCCTGTAAAAAGGGATGGGGAAGGAATCAGCATGTGGGCTCCTGCCGCCGTACCCGCAATGGGTACCTCAACCTTACAAACACCTCCGACATAAGTGGGGTGAGAAGGGAGCATGCTGGGAGTCTGTATAGACCCTCTTTTCTTCCATCCGACATAGTCAGCAGCTGCTGCTGACTAAAAACAATGGAGCTATGCGTGCGTGTCTGACCTCCTTGCGCACAAAGCTAAAACTGAGGAATCTGTACTCCTACGGGAGGGTGTATAGCCAGAAGGGGAGGGGCCTTACACTTTTAAGTGTAGTTCTTTGTGCGGCCTCCAGAGGCAGTAGCTATACACCCACTGTCTGGGTCTCCCAATTAGGAGCGAAAAAGAAATTACGTATAGTTTAAACGAAGTTTTTATGTTAAATGTTTTGTTTTAATTTAAGATTTTATTTTTTCATATCACTATAAAGAAAAATAATCAGAATTCTTGCAATTTTCAGAATGGCCACTAGGCTTTATACTGATATTTCCTGTACTGAACAGATGACTTTTCATCATCTTCATTATGATCACAAACACCAGTACAATGAAAAGTAATGGTGGCGCTACATATATAGTACAGATACAGTATATAGATACATATATTGCAAAGATATATAGATACATATATAGTTCAGATATACAGTGTGTCCACCCATATCCTGTTCACCGCCATTAACTTGAGAACGGTGGCAGCTATAGCCATAGAAGTGGTGTCTAGGTATAGTAAAGTAGCCATGCGCTATGCAATGAAACCGCCTATAGCGCCACCTGGTGGAAAACAACGGAGTTAGCATTTTAAGTCCTTGTGACACTTAAGGTGGTGTCACACACAGCGACGGCGACAACGACGTCGCTGCTAAGTCACCATTTTCTGTGACGTAGCAGCGACGACCCGTCGCTGTCGCTGTGTGTGACATCCAGCAACGAGCTGGCCCCTGCTGTGAGGTCGCCGCTCGTTGCTGAATGTCCTGCTTCATTTTTTGCTTGTCGCTCTCCCGCTATGAAGCACACATCGCTGTGTGTGACAGCGACGAACTGAAGCGAGCAGGGAGCAGGGAGATGGCTTCTGGCAGCCTGCGGTAAGCTGTAACCAAGGTAACTATCGGGTAACCAAGAAGCCCTTTCCTTTGTTACCCGATATTTACATTAGTTACTAGCACCGCCGCTCTCAAGCTGCCAGTGTCGGCTCCCTGCATACGTAGCTGGAGTACACATCGGGTAATTAATCCGATGTGTACTCTGGCTAGGAGAGCAGGGAGCAGGGAGCTGACACTGGCAGCTTGAGAGCGGCGGACGCTAGTAACTAAAGTAAATATCGGGTAACCAAGAGAAGTGCTTTCCTTGGTTACCCGATATTTACCTTAGTTACCAAGCGCAGCATCGCTTACACGCGTCGCTGCTGGCTGGTCACTGGTCGCTGGTGAGATATGCCTGTTTGACAGCTCACCAGCGACCATGTAATGACGCAGCAGCGATCTTGATAAGGTCAGGTTGCCCGTCGTGATCGCTGCTGTGTCGCTATATGTGACCCCAGCTTTAGTGGGGTTTGGGCAGCTGACAAATTCCCTTTAATCCAGACTTACATAGGCAGATTCCTGCATGAAAAAAGCACTGATCTTGATATAGCAGTGATCAGCACTTGCGTAAGGCTGATGCAAGGACATGGTTGTACGGGGACTGAACAATCATTTACGCTGGGAGATGTGTTGTTGACAATAATCATTTTAGGACCAGCATAAATTCTACAGATGATGTTCAAGCATTTTGCTAGTTCACCGGCGGATTGATGGCATCTTTACATGGGTGAATGATCAGAAGCAAGTGTTCTTCTGAACGGTCATTTAGCTGATTATCGGCTTGTGTAATGGGGCAATTACGGTACTTGCATTCCTAAGTAAATCAACAGATAACACATTATAATATAATAAGAAATACAAACCCTGCTCTCCTATATTTGTAGTGAGCTTCTGAAGAAATTATTGAGATATATTTACTATTCAGAGTGCCTTCAGTTTGCCATAATGTGCCCAAGTTTTGCATTGCATTTTTATGATTCAATAATTTTTTAGGTTTTCAAAGTTTATACATAAAACAGTTCTAACAAAAACAATAAAACAGAATGTGCTGTATAGCATTACTTCATGCTATATCAAGCAAATAATATAGACATATACAAAAGGAGAAACAAACAAATAACATTGGTAAAAACTATGACATACAGTCGGATTAAGAATTTCCATAGTATGATTTTCAAATTGCATTGCATTTTTAACCTATTACATAATTGTTAAAGAAAAAAAAAAAAAGTCTGGCTTCATAGAGAGTGGAAGGGCTTAGCTGAACTATAAATGGACAGCAACAAAATCTAGGCTTAAATAATCCAACCAAGAGGTAGTGTTAGGGGTACTTTGCACGTTGCGACAAGTGACGCACATCCGGCGCCGGTAACGACGTCGCAACGTGTAAAGCCTAGATGTGCCGATAAACAATCGCAAAAGCGTCGTAAATCGGTGATCTGTGTAGCATCGGACATTTTCATAATGTCGCACCAATAGGAGATACGATGTTGTTCCTCGTTCCTGCGGCAGCACACATCACTGTGTGTGAAGCCGCAGGAGCGAGGAACATCGCCTTACCTGCCTCCACCGGCTATGAGGAAGGAAGGAGGTGGGCGGGATGTTTACGTCCAGCTCATCTCCGCCCCTCCGCTTCTATTGGCCGCCTGCCGTGTGACGTCGCAGGGCAGGTAAGTGCGTGTGAAGCTGCTGTAGCGATAATGTTCGCTATGGCAGCTATCACAAGATATCGCTTGTGCGATGGGGGCGGGTACTATCGCGCTCAGCATCGCTAGTCGATGCTAGCGATGTCGCAACGTGCAAAGTACCCCTAAGGTTAGAGATAATGATCTAAAGCTTCAACAAATGTATTGCTCAGCATTAGTGATGAGCGAGCACTACCATGCTTGGGTGCTCGGTACTCGTAATGAACAGTTCGATGTTTAGATGGGCGTGACTCGTGTACTGAGTATAATGGAAGTCAATAGGAAACTCAAGCATTTTTTCTGGAAGATTTCCTAGAAAAATGCTTGAGTTCCCCATTGACTTTCATTATACTCAGGTGCTCGAGTCACACTCATCTGAGCGTCCAACTGCTCATAATGAGTAACGAGCACCCGAGCATGGTAGTGCTCGCTCATCACTACTCAGTATGAACCAATGTGATGAATTTGATGCACATGAAATTTGGCTAGTCTAAAGAACCCCATACACATTGAAGAAACTGGCAGCTGATCCAGCCAATATTGGTGAATTCAACCAACACGTGCCCACGATCAGGACCCTCTGGGTCCCTCCCCCGGAGACTGCAGCTGCTCGTGCCCATGATCAAGGTTCGGGCTGCTGTGGTCCCTCACTATGTTCTCCCTGCGGAGAATGCTTGCAAATCCGCAGCAATGAATTGACATGATTCTGGCTCGGAGAGCCGCACTGCAGGTCAGTTTAAGCTGCGGCCAGTACATGCACAATGGGCATGGGATTTCTAGAAATCCCATTCACTGAGCTTGTACTGTACATCAGTGTTTTGGACGCAGCTGAAACATGCCACGTCCAAAACCTTATGAACCCTGATCGTGGGCACACACTCTAATGTGTACGGGGGAAATCGGACAGATTATTTCAGCAGAGAGAGGGATCCGGCACGTTGGCTTTTTGTTGAGCGATGTACATAAAATTGTGTGATATGTGCAGCTTCATAAATGATCTCTTGCAATTATCAATGCTGTAAATAAGTGGTCGTGTACTGTCTATTTGGGTGCATAAATGCATCTTTATATGTATCCTAATATGTAATGTATCACCAACTAGTTGGCAACTTCCACCCTACAGTCCACGTTATTTCCTTATCCTATGGTGTGAATAGATACTTAACATTTGTCTAAACACTACTGTTGGTTAATTTCAGTGAGCTGTGGTCACAGGCTTTTATTTAATATGACATGCGGCATTTCTCTTGCACCCATTGGGGAAAGTGTCTGCTAAATGCATATTATTTGTAAATGGTTTGGGGATATTTGCCTAGTAAAGGTGATATATATTTTTATTTACGGTTTTCCTGATCATGTTTTATGGGTGGACTATAATCCAGCTGGCGTTATTGTAGTGTGTGCATTAAAGGGAACCTGTCAGCAGAAATGTCCCCTAAAACCTAACAGATTCCCCCTCTGCAGCTCCTGGGCTGCATTCTATAAAGGTCCCTGTTATGATTGTGCCCACTTTCTGACCGAAAAAAAGTGTTTATAAAGTTGTACCTTTTTGGCTTCTGATTCTGTAAATCCGTCACGGGGGCGGGCTGCCTGATGGCCGTTATTCTGCCCCCTGGTCCTGTATGCCGCCCCCATCGCTGATTTCAATACTTCTGGACGCCGCCCACTGCTCCAGCCATCCCCGCGCATGCCCAGTGCCCATCTCTCGGGGATGAGCACTGTGCCCAGCGTCACGTGCACGCAGGGTTAAGATTATGGGCGGTGCTGTGATGTTTATTCCTAAGCAACCGCCCATAATCGCGGGACCGCGCTTTCGGTGTAGTCCCTGCTCCGCGCTCTTCCCATCTATTTCCTGCCTCGGGGCAAGATGGGAAGGAGGCGAAGTGAGGTCAGCAGCAGCGCGCTTGCGCAGAAAGAAGCAGGCCGAGGGGGAAAGCGCGGTCCCGCGATTATGGGCGGTTGCTTAGGAATAAACATCACAGCACCGCCCATAATCTTAACCCTGCGTGCACGTCACCAGCGGTGACGCTGGGCACAGTGCTCATCCCCGAGAGATGGGCACTGGGCATGCGCGGGGATGGCTGGAGCAGTGGGCGGCGTCCAGAAGTATTGAAATCAGCGATGGGGGCGGCATACAGGACCAGGGGGCAGAATAACGGCCATCAGGCAGCCCGCCCCCGTGACGGATTTACAGAATCAGAAGCCAAAAAGGTACAACTTTATAAACACTTTTTTTCGGTCAGAAAGTGGGCACAATCATAACAGGGACCTTTATAGAATGCAGCCCAGGAGCTGCAGAGGGGGAATCTGTTAGGTTTTATGGGACATTTCTGCTGACAGGTTCCCTTTAAGCGCCCTATACACATTACTGAAAATGGTGATATTGGCGGGTTTGGCCGGCAGACTGATGTGTGTGCAGGCATCAGACAATAATGGTTGGGAGAGATGTCAATCAAGCATGTTCGATTGCCGACTGCATATCGCTTTGTTCTCCCGGGGATAAGATCTCGACAGACAAGTCTCATAAAAGTAAATGGGTTCTCCTGTGTATGGGAGTGGCGGCAGGGACTGGCCGAACATTCATATTTCCGGCAGCCATCTAATGTCTATGCCGGCTGTGGTTATCTGCCCCGTCGTTGCCAGGAATGCTAGAGCAATGTGCACAATATGGATTTACTTACTGTTCATTTACTTGTAATTTTAGACCTGTATCATCTGTCCGAGATTTTTTCAGCATTTCCTGTGGGAGAAAAAAATGGTTTATGAGGTTATCACAATTTGATTGAATTTCAGGTGTAGCAGAGTAGTTTCTGCCATTTTTAACCTCATATACTGATAACTACTATTTATCATAGGACAGCAGGTAAACTATCTGCATTACCGTTCATTGTATATAAATCAGCAGTCATATAAAGCCATCAAGCAGATTAGATAGCAGTCAGATGAGAATATGGCCCACTTCTATAGGTACTGTCACACATAACGAGATCACTAGCGAGATCGCAGATGAGTCACCATTTTGGTGACGCAGTAGCGATGCCGTTAGCGATCTCGTTATGTGTTACACTTACCAGCGATCAGGCCCCTGCTGTGAGATCTCTAGTCGTTGCAGAATGGTCCAGGCCATTTTCTTCAGACTATGTCCTGCTGGGCAGGACACATCGCTGTGTTTGACACTGTGTGACAGGGTCACAGTGACTGCTGAGATCGTTATACAGGTCGCTACTGCGACCTGTATTGTTCCTGCATCGCTGGTAAGATCTGACTGTGTGACATCTCACCAGCGACCTCCCAGCGACTTACCTGCGATCCCTATCAGGTCGCATCGTTTTTGGGATCGCTGGTAAGTCTTGTGTGAATGGGCCTTATCTCTCCTGATTCCTTCAGAACAGGATCCTTCTTGTGTTGTGTATGTGAGAACTGTGGCCACATCTATCTCTGACTTATCTCACCACCGAGCCAAAGGATCGGCCGTTAAAGTTCCGATAGAAGGTCCCCGTAAAAATTAAACTTGTCTGTCCCGCTGATATTGGCGGATATGGCTGACCTTATAATAATGTGTGCGGGAGCCAATCGTCTTTCGAGAAGATTAACACAGTTCATCAGCCAGCGAGATGTGCATCACATCACTGCCGATTCATCTACAATAAAGCCCTGGATGGTGTAAGGCACGAGTCTCAAACTCGGCTGAGTATAAGGGCCGCACATAGAAAACATTTTTTTTGGGGGTCCGCATTATTTGCTGTAAGGGAATAGAATGACCATAATCAGAAAACAGCACACGTACATAAAAGGCATGTGAACTAGGCCTTGGTGAAGCACAGATTGTCTACTGCTTGACCAACCGCCACGCACATATCCTGTATTAATACACATATCCTGTGCTACAAATCTAAAGAGGAACGTTTATCAAGGCTGCGGCATCAGTTTTATGCTGTAAAAAAAAGATGCCAACTTTTGCACAAGTCTTTATTGTGCCTAAATGTGAATTTTTTTCAGAAATTTCCTGCTTCTCCTGCTACTTTTGCAATGTTGATAGAAACATCAATGTGGCTAGCGAGGTAAATAGTTGTGAGCCAGATTTACTAGTCATTCCATTTTAGAAAGTCACAATAAAATCTCACTTATCACGACATTGATTGTTATAGCTATAGAAACAATGTGCAACACGTTGAGAAATTTTGCACAAATACTGACAATGCTAAATCTCCCCATCCATCTACATTCCTTCCTTGTGTTTTCTTACCTCAATTCTAGAAGCAGCTGTTTCAACAGCAGCGGCGGTGGCTGCCATCTCCTTCTCCACCAGGTCTCCCAGCTCCTCCTCTTTAATATCAAGTGACGGGGGCCGCAGCTCCTGGACGACAACAGATAACATTACTTGGTTACATTTTTCCATACAAACTGGAATCACCGCACATATGCCGGAGCACCTCTTCCCAGACTGATATTTTTGGGCAGGGCTACACGGTGACAGCAATTTTTAAGGCCGCTTTACACGCTGCGATATCGTTACCGATATCGCTAGCGTGCGTACCCGCCCCTAATATTTGTGCGACAGAGGCAAATCGCTGCCCGTGGCGCACAACATCGCGCGGACCCGTCACACTACTTACCTGTCTAGTGGCGTTGCTGTGACTAGCGAACCGCCTCCTTTCTAAGGGGGCGGTTCGTTCAGCGTCACAGCGACGTCACTAAGCGGCCGCCCAATAGAAGCGAAGGGGCAGAGATGAGCAGGACGTAACATCCCGCACACCTCCCTCCTTCCGCATTGCGGGCGGCCGCAGGTAAAGTGAGGTTCCTCGTTCCTGCGGTCTCACACATAGCGATGTGTGTTGCCGCAGGAGCGACGAACTACATCGCTAGCTGCAGCAGAAGCGATAATCGAGAATAGGGGGGCATGTCACCGATGAGCGATTTTAAACGTTTTTGTGACGATTCAAAATCGCTCATAGGTGTCACACGCAATGACATCGCTAAAGCGGCCGGATGAGCGATGTCGCAGCATGTAAAGCGGCCTTTAGCTAAGTAACTAGGCCAAAGATATCTAGGGACCTGATCTACACCTTGATGGCGTGTGACTACTTTAAGCTGCGCTTGACTATAAAAAAACAGCCAAATTGCAGATAAATCACATGTTGCAAGTTCCACATGACTCATATTGCAGTCTATGCGGCAAAGATGAGCACAACTTGATATAAACAATTAAACAGGGTTGTATTTCTGCAATGGTCGCACTAGGGTTGAGGTCTGTTGCGTGTCACAAAGAGATCCTATTGATTAATGTTAGATGGAATATCACTTTCATTTTCACATCGCCATGGAGCTGTAGTCTTCAGTTCCCCTATACACTTTAGGCAAATGGCGGCTGAAACCACCAATACAGATGGGTTTGGACAATGGTCTACTGCATATTAGGGCCCCCAGATAATTGTAGGGTGAGTTAAAGGGGTTTTGCCACCAACAAAGTTAATTTTAAAGTTCATTTTTAATCAATAGATCTTAGAATAATAATAATTTCCACCAATGGATGTGTTTTAAAAAAATGTTCCTGTGCTGAGATAATCTTATATTCAAGGGTGGCCATAAAATAACCTAAAGTGTTTGGATCCGTGTGTAGACTGACCCAGTGGACAGAATTGGCTGAATATTGGTATGTATGCTAATCAAGGCATGGAGAAACGGAAGGCATCTAAAAGAAAAATCAAATTATACCAAAACTCCCCACCAGGTGTAAAAGTGGCGCTGTACAGTGAGTGAGCAGCCCAAAAACAGTGTACCGTTAATTGGAGATGTCATAATTGTTCCACAGACTACATAACTGTTCATTATGGCCGCCATCATGCATGGTGATCATGTTCATCCTATGCAGAACATGCTCGACACTTGCGTGTAACATGTCTGGTGGGATGTTGCGCACTTCCAAAATGATGTGGTCTTTGAGGTCAGCCAGGCGACATTTCCCCAATAAACACACTCTTTCAAGTGTCCCCGCAACCAGAAATCACAAAGGTTGAGATCGGGCGAACGCGGTGGCCATGCATTATGGAAGGAGCGGCTCAAAATCCTGTCATTGGGAAAATGTGAACGCAGAACGTTGTTCACACGATTTGCGATGTGAGGAGTTGCTCTGTCATGCATGAAGGTGGTCGTCTGAAGACACTACTGCTGTTGGAGTTGCAGAACGACCACTGTTTCCAGCATTGTCTGGTATCTTGCTGCTGTCACAGAACTGGTAGCAACCCCAGTTGGCCTCAATTCTTCGTAAAAGAACGGTCTGAGGATGAATGATGAAGTGAAGCCACACCAAATGGTTACCTTTGGCGAATGCAACGGAACCCCCTCGACTGCATTTGGATTTTTGGAAGCCCATATGCGACAGTTTTGTGTGTTCACCGTTGCATTCAGGTAAAAAAGCGCTTTCTCGCACCACAGAACGTTCCATGGCCAATTGCCTTCCATTTCCACTCTTGCCAGTAACATGAATACAAAAATGTCATGCAGGTATCATTGTCACGAGGAAGAAGTTGTTGATGATGGCTAATTTTGTATGGGTATGCCCGCAAGACCTTTCGGAGAACTTTCCACACTGTGCTGTACGGGAGCCCCAATTGCCTAAAAACACTGCGTGCACTGCTGTTCCCGGTAGGGTTGTTCATGCCCTGTTCCACGACGGCAGTGGCAATGTCCACCACAACCTCTCTGCTTACCGGTTGTCGCCCGCGCCCTGGCTGAACACTCAGTAATACTGTTGCCTCAAAATGTGTCGTCATCTGTCTCAGCAAACTGACAGCCATTAGACTGCTACGTGTCTGAAGGTCTTTCAAATGACTTTCAAATGACGAAAGGCTCTCAGTGCAGCTGTAGCATTCCTGGCATTCTTATAAAACAACCGCACTAACAGCGCACGATTTGGCAAAGAGACAGGCATCTTGCAGACTGAATTGCAAGGCGCGCTCACTGTACAGCGCCACATTTTCACCTGGTGGGTAGTTTTGGTATAAAAACATTTTTAAGATGCCTTCTGTTTCCCCATGCCTTGAATAGCATATATACCAATTTTAAGCCAATTCTGTCCACTGGGTCAGTCAGCACACAGCTCCAAACACCTTAGGTTATTTTATGGCCATCTTGTATATGTCCCTGCTATGCACTGTGTAATGGCCATGTCTGACCGTACAGAGACATGGTCTGATCATACCACAGCTCCTGGGCCGCAATTTACAGATAGCACAGCATGGCATCATAGCTGATTCTTTTTGTGAGGTAAACCATCTCCCTGCCTGTTTTTAAACAATTTTTTACCTCATAGAAAGAATAATTTGTGATCTCGTGCTGTAAGGTGTTCATACACTCTTTTGCATCCTCTCCAGCCCAGTAGATGTGGTATGATCAGACCATGTTCCTGTACTGTCAGACGGCCATTACACAGTACATAGAAGGGACACACAAGATTATCTCAGCACAGGAACATTTCTTTTTTTTAAACACACCCAATTGTAGAAGTTATTATTATGCCAAGATCTATTGATTAAAATTAAGTTTAAAGGTAGTGTCACACATAACGAGATCGTGAGCGAGATCGCAGCTGAGTCACCGTTTGGTGACGTAGTAGCGATCCCGTTAGCGATCTCGTTATGTGTGACATCTACCAGCGATCAGACCCCTGTTGTGAAATCGCTAGTCGTTGCTGAATGGTCCAGGTCATTTTCTTCAAAGGCGACATCCTGCTGGGCAGGACACATCGCTGTGTTTGACGCTGTGTGACAGGGTCACTGTGACTGCTGAGATCGTTATACAGGTCGCTACTGTGACCTGTATCATTCCTGCATCGCTGGTAAGGTCTGACTGTGTGACATCTCACCTGCGACCTCCCAGTGACTTACCTGCGATCCCTATCAGGTCGCATCGTTTCCGGGATCGCTGGTAAGTCGTTGTGTGTGACTGGGCCTTAAGGATCCGTCATGTCTGATTTCAGATTGCTGATCCTTTTGTTCTCTCTGAGATAAGCTGGCAGAGATGTCTGGTGGCAGCATTCTTACAGAGAACACAGGAGCGCCTGGCCAAACAAGTGCTTCTGTGTATGGGAGAGTCAGGGTACCGTCACACTTTAGCGACACAGCAGCGATCCCACCAGCGATCTGACCTGGTCAGGATCGCTGCTGCGTCGCTACATGGTCGCTGGTGAGCTGTCAAACAGGCAGATCTCACCAGCGACCAGTGACCAGCCCCCAGCCATCAACGACGTGCAAGCGACACTGCGCTTGCACGGAGCCGGCGTCTGGAAGCTGCGGACACTGGTAACTAAGGTAAACATCGGGTATGGTTACCTATCTGTAAGATAGCTCATCCATATAAGATTGTTGGTGTTCCAACATCCAGCACCCCCAGCAATCAGCCGTGGTCAGATGTAAACACTAAACATTGCTGCAGCATACAGACCCCACCAGTGACTGCTACATGCTGAATGGAGCTCCATTCATTGTTTGCATCCAGCCAGCTAAAATTGCTAATAACAGTGGGGTGCCAGGTGTCAGACCACCATTGATCTGATAATGACTACCTATTTTAATGATAAGTCATAAACGTTAAAAGTATGGAGAACCCCTTTAAACAGAACGGGCAATGAGACCTGTATAACCACATAGTTTTGCCAGGAATATGGTGATTTCTTCTTCTTCATCACTGCACCCTCTTGAGATTAGCTGATTAGCACCGAAATTCTAAGTTGTTTCTATTCCTTTGCACTCAACAAGGCAAACGCAGCCAAGACAAGAAATTATGTAAATTTCACAATTAACACAAAATATAATTGCAGCCGGGACCTCAAGCTCTTGGCACACAAACTGTGACCAAAGTAGGTCGTGTCACCAGAGGGTCTATGTGTAATCAGACCTGATGACTAACGACTGTGTGGACTATATGCTTAATCAATCTTCCTCGTCTCGCTGGGATCCGATCTATAATTAACACTGTACAAACAGTTAGATAAACTGTCAGGGTGTTTCTCTCCAAAAGGAAGTATTACTAAAACTTACTATTCCGTCTAAACTGCAGATAGGACGGCTGACCATTTAAACAATCAGACACGCCGGCTCGTGTAGGTTACCTGAGCAATGTCAGCAATGATCTTTAGCACGGTAGTAATCTGGCTGCAGTCGGCTCCGCTCTGCGTGGCTTTGTTCTTCAGGGTAGAGAGATAGTTCAGGGCTTCAGTACCACACGTACGACAATTATCAAAGAGCTCTGAGAAGAAAAACATTACAATATAAAAATACTGTTGGGTGAATGACTATTCGAAGTTAAAGGGATTGGCCGGTTCAAACAAGTCCAAATTTAGGTGATAAATTATTGGTGGGGTCCGACCACTAGGACCTGTAATGATCAGCAGAACGGGCAACTTTGATCCCCATTAGGATTGAGTGGCCATGAGCAAGCTCAGTGGCCACTCCATTCATTCCCTATACATCTGCTGAGTGCTGCACTTGACTTTTTCTGACGGCCACATAGAGAATGGATGGAGAGGTAGATGGGCATCCAACTTGCCATATAATTGTGCAACAGGGATAAAGGTTCCCCATAAAGTATAGAACGATAGGACTCCCACCAATAAGCAAGTTATCCTGACGACAGGCAATAACCTATTTTTACTGGACAGTCCCTTTAATAATCATGTGACCATATACTGTGTTGACTTGGGATATTTCTAATGGTCATGATGATAAAGGTACAAAGGACCCAACACAAACCATAACCAGATTTACAATATAATGTATATTTCGGCATTGAACGTTGAGAGATACTATAGAGGATAAATTATGAAATTGTTTGGTCACTGTACGCCCACAAGGGACATGGCCTGTCAGAATATATTGCAGATATGAACAGATTTCATAATTTGCAATGCAACAAGTAAACACAGCGGTATATCCACTGGAAATTTGCAAACTCCTAAGGAAACAAAGAAGGCCAGCTCCGGAATCCCTAGGTGCTGGAGAGATGTGCATGTTGTAGTTTGTGAGCTCTGAAATCTGTATATTCTCTTAAGCCAGCTTTACACCTTACAATTAGGTGTGCGATCTCGTATGCGATGTGACACGCCCAGGTCACATATGCGATTTAATGAGATTGCACGTTGGTCGTTCATTTGCTGTCACACGAGCGTTAGTAGTCTATGTTAAATTGATCAATTTTGTGTGCGATCCTTTAGATCATGTGTTCTGTGACGTATGCATTGGGCACCTTTTTTTTTTTATTTTTATTTATTGACTTGCCAAGCGTGTGTAATGTGTAGGGATGCGTTTTTACTATGTCAGTTGCCATTCAGCTCTGCTACATGGCCGCTGACAGCAGACACAGACAGCCATGTAGCAGAGCTGAATGGCAGATAACAGCAGACACAGACAGAGCCGCACTGTCAGAATGAACTCTGGTGAACCTCACCCGACTTCATTGTCATGCTGCGGCTCTGTCTGTGTCACGTCCTGATTAGCGGTCACCTGTGAAGGACTCACCGGTGACCGCTAATCTCCTAAGTGACTGAAGTTAGCAGCCCTCTCTCATACTCACCGATCCCCGATGCTGCACGGCATTCACACTGCTCCGGCGGCTTTTACTGTTTTGAAAAAGCCGGCCGCCTATTAAACAATCTCGTATTCCCTGCTTTCCCCGCCCACCGGCGCCTATGATTGGTTACAGTGAGACACGCCCCCACGCTGAGTGACAGGTGTCACACTGCACCCAATCACAGCAGCCGGTGGGCGTGTCTATACTGTGTAGTGAAATAAATAATTAAATAATTATAAAAAACGGTGTGCGGTCCCCCCCGATTTTAAAACCAGCCAGATAAAGCCATACGGCTGAAGGCTGGTATTCTCAGGATGGGGAGCTCCACATTATGGGGAGCCCCCCAGCCTAACAATATCAGCCAACAGCCGCCCAGAATTGCCGCATACATTAGATGCGACAGTTCTGGGACTGTACCCGGCTCTTCCCGATTTGCCCTGGTGCGTTGGCAAATCGGGGTAATAAGGAGTTATTGGCAGCCTATAGCTGCCAATAAGTCCTAGATTAATCATGTGAGGCGTCTATGAGACACCCTCCATGATTAATCTGTAAATTACAGTAAATAAACACACACGCCCGAAAAAATCCTTTATTAGAAATAAAAAACACAAACACATTCCCTGGTTCACCACTTTAATCAGCCCCAAAAAGCCCTCCTTGTCCGGCGTAATCCAGGATGATGCAGCGTCGCTTCCAGCTGTGCTGCATGCAGGTGACAGGAGCTGCAGCAGACACAGCCGCTCCGGTCACCTCCAAGCAGCTAATGAAGACAGCCGCGCGATCAGCTGAGCTGTCACCGAGGTTACCCGCTGTCACTGGATCCAGCGGTGGATGCAGCGGTGGCCGCGGGTAAACTCAGTGACAGCTCAGCTGATCGCGCTACTCACCGCCGCTCCGGTCACCTCCACGCAGCAACTGAGGTGAGTAGCGCGATCAGCTGAGCTGTCACTGAGGTTACCTGCGGCCACCGCTGCATCCACCGCTGGATCCAGTGACAGCGGGTAACCTCAGTGACAGCTCAGCTGATCGCACGGCTGTCTTCATTAGCTGCGTGGAGGTGACCGGAGCGGCTGTGTCTGCTGCAGCTCCGGTCACCTCCATGCAGCAGCGCTGGAAGCGACGCTGGACCATCCTGGAGTACGCCGGACATGGAGGGCTTTTTGGGGCTGATTAAAATGGTTAACCAGGGTATATGTGTGTGTTTTTTATTTCTAATAAAGGATTTTTTCGGGCGTGTGTGTTTATTTACTGTAATTTACAGATTAATCATGGAAGGTGTCTCATAGACGCCTGACATGATTAATCTAGGACTTATTGGCAGCTATGGGCTGCCAATAACTCCTTATTACCCCGATTTGCCAACGCACCAGGGCAAATCGGGAAGAGCCGGGTACAGTCCCAGAACTGTCGCATCTAATGTATGCGGCAATTCTGGGCGGCTGCTGACTGATATTGTTAGGCTGGGGGGCTCCCCATAACGTGGAGCTCCCCATCCTGAGAATACCAGCCTTCAGCCGTATGGCTTTATCTGGCTGGTTTTAAAATTAGGGGGGAACCGCACGCCGTTTTTTTTAATTATTTAATTATTTATTTCACTACACAGTATAGACACGCCCACCGGCTGCTGTGATTGGGTGCAGTGTGACACCTGTCACTCAGCGTGGGGGCGTGTCTCACTGTAACCAATCATAGGCGCCAGTGGGCGGGGAAAGCAGGGAATACGAGATTGTTTAATGGGCGGCCGGCTTTTTCAAAACAGTAAAAGCCGCCGGAGTAGTGTGAACGCCGTGCAGAGCCGCGCCGGTGATCGGTGAGTATGAGAGAGGGGGTAAGAGGGTAAGACTGACATGGACAGAGAGAGAGGGACAGAGATAGTGACGGACTGACAGAGATTAGTGAATGACAGACATTGTGAGGCGCTTCAGAACGCAGCTTTTCAGCTGCGCTCTGAAGCAGACCTTTTTTAAGCTGCGGTGCAGAGCGCACACCTGCGCACATAGCCTCAGACATCACAATCGTATGATGGATGTCACACGTTACAATTGACTAGTTTCGTACTACCAAACGTCCAATGTATGAGGAATAAACGACGTGTATGCGATCACCGTATTTGCGTTCAATATCGATCGCACGTAGGTTTCACACGCAAATACGTCACGAACGATGCCGGATGTGCGTCACTTACAACTTGACCCCGACGACGGATTGAAAGATCTATTGAAGTGTGTAAAGCAGGCATTAGAGCTGAGGATGTAGCAGTTCATAAGGTCCGAAATCCGTCGCTGCTCGAAGAGCTGTGGATGTAGTAGTTCGCTAGCTACAAAATCCGTAGGTGCGCAGAGAACTGTGGATGGGGCTTCAGGGAGGCCGTGTGAGGAAATAGGCACCATGTAACCTCACCCAAAATGCTTAGAGCACCTAATTTGCATGTGAACATTAAAAATCTTCTTGTTTAAGGGAAAACATTTTTGAACTAAAAGGTATGGCTCAGATTTTTATGTGGAAATGTGTGGATTACATCAGATGAAACTCGTTATTACTCACTGTCAGACGTCCTCGTCTGGGCTCCTTGCATGATGACATCACTTATTCTGTGTGCAAACTGCACCAGGTTTGGCAACAGGGAATTTACATCTATAAAATGAATAGAATAAGTAGATAAATCTATAAAACATTTAAGATAAATGAAAAAGTCTATGATCACAATAAGAAAAAATTCCAAATGCTAGTCTAAATAGAAGGACCTGAAAATGCACAACCATGATATAATCCAGGAAAGCAGCACTAGATTTTTTTTTTTTCTAGTCATTTACAGCAAGCAGAGATACTTAAAAGAGCAATATATATATATATATATATATATATATATATATATATATATATATATGTATATATATATATATATATATATATATCTGCGCACACACACACAAACACACATACATATATATATATATATATATATATAAAATGTGTTTGTGTGTGTGTGTGTGTGTGTGTGTGTGCGCAGATTATATATATATACACACACATACATACATACACACACATTGTGTGTCTGTGTATATATATTATAGACACATACACTACCGTTCAAAAATTTAGGGTCACTTAGATATTCCCTTATTTTTAAAAGAAAAGCACATTTTTTTTCAATGAAGCTGACATTAAATTAAACAGAAATAAACTCTATACATTATTAATGTGGTAAATGACTATTCTAGCTGCAAACGTCTGGCTTTTAATGTAATATCTACATTAGGTGTATAGAGGCCCATTTCCAACAACCACCGCTCCAGTGTTCTAATGGTACATTGTGTTTGCTAACTGTGTTAGAACGCTAATAGATGTTTAGAAATCCCTTGAAAATCTTTGTGCAAGTTTGTTAGCACAGTTGAATACAGTTTTGCTGATTAGAGAAGCTATAAAACTGGCCTCCTTCCTTTGAGCTAGTTGAAAATCTAGTGCATTTATTGGTTCCATTAAACTCTCAAAATGGCCAGAAAAAGAGAACTTTCATGTGAAACTCGACAGTCTATTCTTGTTCTTAGAAATGAGGGATATTCCATTTGAGAAATTGCCAAGAAACTGAAGATTTCCTACAATGGTGTGTACTTCTCCCTTCAGAGGAGAGCACACACAGGCTCTAACCAGAGTAGAAAGAGAAGTGGGAGGCTCTGCTGTACAACTGAGCAACAAGACGAAGGGAATTTTGTTTACTTACCGTAAATTCCTTTTCTTCTAGCTCCAATTGGGAGACCCAGACAGTGGGTGTATAGCTACTGCCTCTGGAGGCCGCACAAAGAACTACACTTAAAAGTGTAAGGCCCCTCCCCTTCTGGCTATACACCCTCCCGTAGGAGTACGGATTCCTCAGTTTTAGTACCAAAGCAAGAAGGAGGAAAGCCAATAACAGTTTCAAAAACAAATTCAATCCGATAACTAGATCGGAGAACTTAAGAAACAACGTGAACAACATGTGCACCCGAAAAAAACGAAACCCTAAAAACAGATAGGGCGGGTGCTGGGTCTCCCAATTGGAGCTAGAAGAAAAGGAATTTACGGTAAGTAAACAAAATTCCCTTCTTCTTTTTCGCTCCTAATTGGGAGACCCAGACAGTGGGACGTCCAAAAGCAGTCCCTGGGTGGGTAAAAAGATACCACATGAACGGGCTGTCATACAGCCTCTTCCTACAGGTGGGCCACCGCCGCCTGAAGGACCCGTCTACCTAGGCTGGCGTCTGCCGAAGCGTAGGTATGCACTTGATAGTGTTTGGTAAACGTGTGCAGACTCGACCAGGTAGCCGCCTGGCACACTTGCTGAGCCGTAGCCTGATGCCTCAACGCCCAGGACGCACCAACGGCTCTGGTAGAATGGGCCTTCAGTCCAGATGGAATCTGAAGCCCAGCAGAACGGTATGTGTGAAGAATTGGTTCCTTGATCCACCGCGCCAGGGTGGATTTGGAAGCTTGCGATCCTTTATGCTGACCAGCGACTAGGACAAAGAGCGCATCCGAACGGCGTAGAGGCGCCGTGCGAGAAATGTAAATCCTGAGTGCTCTCACCAGGTCCAACAGATGTAAACCCTTTTCAAATTGGTGAACTGGATGCGGACACAAAGATGGCAAAGTGATATCCTGATTGAGATGAAAGGAAGAAACCACCTTGGGAGAAAACTCTGGAATTGGACGCAGTACTACCTTGTCTTGGTGAAACACCAGGAAGGGAGATTTGCAAGATAACGCCGCCAGCTCGGACACTCTTCGAAGAGATGTGACCGCTACAAGAAAAACTACCTTTTGTGAAAGCCGAGAAAGGGGAACCTCTTTCAAGGGCTCGAAAGGCGGCTTTTGAAGAGCAAGGAGAACCTTGTTCAGATCCCAGGGTTCCAATGGCCGTCTGTAAGGAGGAACGATATGACAAACTCCTTGGAGAAACGTGCGTACTTTAGAAAGCTGTGCCAAGCGCTTCTGAAAGAATACGGATAACGCGGAGACTTGACCCTTAAGCGAGCTAAGGGACAAACCTTTTTCCAACCCAGACTGCAGGAAGGAAAGAAAAATTGGCAATGCAAATGGCCAGGGAGAAAACCCTTGAGCCAAGCACCACGCTAAGAATATCTTCCACGTTCTGTGATAGATCTTAGCTGAGGATGGTTTTCTAGCCTGTCTCATTGTGGCAACAACTCCCTGAGATAAACCTGAGGCCGCTAGGATCCAGGACTCAATGGCCACACAGTCAGGTTCAGGGCCGCAGAATTCTGATGGAAAAACGGCCCTTGAGACAGCAGATCTGGACGGTCTGGTAGTGCCCACGGCTGGCCTACCGTGAGATGCCACAGATCCGGGTACCACGACCTTCTTGGCCAATTTGGAGCGACGAGTATGGCTCGCTGGCAGTCGGACTTGATTTTCCGGAGAACTCTGGGTAACAATGCTAGAGGTGGGAACACATAGGGGAGTCGGAATTGCGACCAATCCTGAACCAATGCGTCTGCCGCCAGCGCTCGGTGATCGTGAGACCGTGCCATGACAACTGGGACCTTGTTGTTGTGCCGTGACGCCATCAGATCGACGTCCGGCGACCCCCAGCGGCAACAGATCTGTTGAAACACGTCCGGGTGAAGGGACCATTCTCCTGCGTCCATGCCCTGGCGACTGAGAAAGCCCGCTTCCCAGTTTTCCACGCCTGGGATGTGAACTGCAGATATGGTGGACGCTCTGCTTTCCACCCACGTCAAAATCCGCTGGACTTCTTGAAAAGCTTGGCGACTGCGTGTTCCCCCTTGGTGGTTGATGTACGCCACCGCTGTGGAGTTGTCCGACTGAATCCGAATCTGCTTGCCTTCCAGCCATTGTTGGAAGGCTCGCAGGGCAAGATAGATTGCTCTGATTTCCAGAACATTGATCTGCAAGGTGGACTCTTCCTGAGTCCACGTCCCCTGAGCCCTGTGGTGGAGAAACACCGCTCCCCACCCTGATAGGCTCGCATCTGTCGTGACCACTGCCCAGGACGGGGGAAGGAACGACTTTCCCTGTGACAATGAGTTGGGGAGAAGCCACCAACGTAGAGAGTCCTTGGCAGTCTGAGAGAGGGAGACCGTCCTGTCGAGGGACGTCGATTTCCCATCCCATTGGCGCAGAATGTCCCATTGGAGAGGGCGCAGATGAAACTGCGCGAACGGGACTGCCTCCATTGCTGCTACCATCTTTCCTAGGAAATGCATGAGGCGCCTCAGTGAGTGCGACTGGCTCTGAAGGAGAGATTGCACTCCAGTCCGTAGCGAGCACTGCTTGTCCAGTGGAAGCCTCACTATCGCTGATAGAGTATGAAACTCCATGCCAAGATAAGTCAGAGATTGGGTCGGGGTTAGATGAGACTTTGGAAAGTTGATAATCCACCCGAAAGTCTGGAGAGTGTCTAGCGCCACCTCCAGACTGTGTTGGCATGCTTCTTGAGAGGATGCCTTTATAAGCAGGTCGTCTAGATACGGGATGACCGAGTGACCCTGCGAGTGCAGAACAGCTACTACTGCTGCCATGACTTTGGTGAAGACCCGGGGGGCTGTTGCCAGACCGAAGGGTAACGCTACGAACTGTAGGTGCTCGTCGTGTATGACGAAACGTAGGAAACGCTGATGCTCTGGTGCAATCGGCACGTGGAGATACGCATCTTTGATGTCTATTGATGCTAGAAAATCTCCCTGAGACATTGAGGCTATGACGGAGCGTAGGGATTCCATCCGGAACCTCCTGACTTTTACGTGTCTGTTGAGCAACTTCAGATCCAGGACGGGACGATACGATCCGTCCTTTTTTGGGACCACAAACAGATTGGAGTAAAAACCGTGACCCTGTTCCTGAAGAGGGACGGAGGTCACCACTCCTTCCGCCTTTAGAGCGGCCACCGCCTGCCACAGAGCATCGGCTCGGTCTGGTGGTGGAGAAGTTCGGAAGAAACGAGTTGGCGGACGAGAACTGAACTCTATCCTGTACCCGTGAGATAGAATATCTCTCACCCAACGGTCTTTGACGCTTGCTAGCCAAATGTCGCCAAAGTGGGACAGCCTCCCACCGACCGCGGGCGTGGGTATCGGAGACCGCAAGTCAGGAGGACGTCGTTTTGGCAACGGTTCCTCCGGCTGGTCTTTTTGGGCGTGACTGAGACCTCCAAGAATTTGAACGTCTCTGGTCCTTTTGAGTCTTTTTTGACGAGGCGAATTGGGACCTGCCCTGTCCTCGAAAGGACCGATAACCAGACTGACCCCTCCTCTGTTGGGGCTTGTTTTGTCTGTGTTGCGGTAAGGAAGAGTCCTTACCCTTGGAGTGTTTGATGATTTCATCCAAACGCTCTCCAAACAATCGGTCACGAGAAAAAGGCAAATTGGTTAAGCACTTCTTGGAATGAGAATCTGCTTTCCAATGTCTCAACCACAGAGCCCTACGCAAAACAACTGAGTTGGCTGACGCCACTGCCGTGCGGCTTGTAGCGTCCAGAACAGCATTAATCGCGTACGACGCGAATGCCGCCATTTGCGAGGTCAATGGTGCTACCTGCGGGGCAAATGCACGTGTGACTGAGTCGACTCGCGCAAGCCCGGCCGTGATAGCTTGGAGTGCCCATACGGCCGCAAAAGAAGGCGCTAATGACGCTCCAATCGCTTCATAGATGGATTTCAGCCAGAGCTCCATCTGCCTGTCAGTGGCATCTTTAAGTGCCGCTCCATCTTCAACAGCAACCAAGGATCTAGCTGCAAGCCTGGAAATTGGAGGATCCACTTTTGGACACTGGGTCCAACCCTTGACCACTTCAGAGGGAAAAGGGTAGCGTGTATCTTTAAGTCGTTTAGGAAAACGCCTTTCAGGATAAGCGTGGGGTTTCTGGATTGCGTCTCTGAAGTCAGCGTGGTCCAGAAAAGTGCTTAATGTACGCTTAGGGTATCTGAAATGGATTCTCTCGTGCTGCGAAGCTGACTCCTCTACAGGAGGAGCTGGTGGGGAAATATTCAACATCTTATTGATGTTAAATATAAGATCATTAACTATGGCGTCACCATCTGGTGTATCTAGATTGAGAGCGGTCCCAGGATCAGAATCCTGATCAGTTACGTCCGCCTCATCACCCATAGATTCATCCCGCTGGGATCCAGACCATTGAGATGAATGTGAAGGCCCGTCATAACGAGCCCGCTTAGGCTGCCCGGGGCCATCGTCCGAGTCAGAGTCTTCACCCTGAGGTGTAGATGCCCGTCCCGGAGCTAGGAGCTGAGGGGGACCAGGGGGCAATGATTGCACAGTGTCCGTGGTCTGAAGTACAGGCCTAGCTCGCAATGTGTCAAGAATTTGTGACATAGTGAGAGACATTCTGTCAGCAAAAGCTGCAAACTCAGTTCCTGTCACCTGGACAGCATTCACAGGTGGTACACCCTGGGACACGTCCAGCAGAGGTCCCGACTGTGCAAGCGCCGCAGGGGCCGAGCACTGCACACAATGGGGGTCCGTGGAGCCTGCCGGTAGAAAAGTCCCACATGCGGTGCAGGAAGCATATAATGTCTGTGCTTTGGCACCCTTGCGTTTTACGGGCGACATGCTGCTGGCTCTCTGCATGTGAGAGAGTCTATAGCCAAAAGGGCGACCAGCGCTATGCAGTACAAAGTATTTGTAGCAACAAAATACTAAGAATACTACGAGCACAAGAGGGGGTGAGCCCTGAGGGCTGCTTACCGCCCGCTGAACAGCGGGTAAGAGGCTGCAGAATGCCTTGTCTGGGTCTCCCCGGCTCCCCTCTGCAGCGCAGCGTGTCTGGCAAGAATGGCTGCCGGCTTGTGTGGAGAGGGGCGGTCCGTGGGAGTTCCCAAACAAAAGTGCGGGAACAGTGTCCCCTCTGTGCTGACTGTGAGGGCTGGAGTATGTAAAAACGACTCCAGCCCTCAGCGCTGATGCACTGGCCAGCGTCCCGCCCCTCTCCTGACTGGCAGGTCTGGGGGCGGGAACGAACGAAAGCAGGCCGCAAAAGCCGGGGACTCGAGTTATCAGCGCGGCCGCCGTAAAAGCGCGGGCCGCGCTGAAGTCCCCGGCGCACTACAAGTGCCAGCCGCGCCGCTGTTCCAGCGGCCGGCGCGACCGAGTCCTAGACGTGGGCAGCGTCCCGCCCCTCTCCTGACTGGCAGGTCCGGGGGCGGGAACGAACGGAAACAGGCCGCAAAAAGCCGGGGACTGTAGTTATCAGCGCGGCCGCCGTAAAAGCGCAGGCCGCGCTGAAGTCCCCGGCGCACTACAAGTGCCAGCCGTGCCGCAGTCCCAGCGGCCGGCGCGGCCGATCCCATAAGTGTGCCTGCTTCAGCTAAGCTGAATGAGGCCATGGCACAGGCGCCGCAGCGCTGACGTCCCCCGGCGCACTACAACACCCAGCATGCTGCGGTGTGAGCGCCAAATGCACGGGGACACAGAGTACCTTAAGGAAGCAGGGCCATGTCCCTGACGTACTCCGCTCCATCCAGCATCTTCTCCAGGGGCTGTAGATGGAGCCCGGTCTCAGTGCCTGGAGACCGGTAAATCCCACTTCACCCAGAGCCCTGTAAAAAGGGATGGGGAAGGAATCAGCATGTGGGCTCCTGCCGCCGTACCCGCAATGGGTACCTCAACCTTACAAACACCTCCGACATAAGTGGGGTGAGAAGGGAGCATGCTGGGAGTCTGTATAGACCCTCTTTTCTTCCATCCGACATAGTCAGCAGCTGCTGCTGACTAAAAACAATGGAGCTATGCGTGCGTGTCTGACCTCCTTGCGCACAAAGCTAAAACTGAGGAATCCGTACTCCTACGGGAGGGTGTATAGCCAGAAGGGGAGGGGCCTTACACTTTTAAGTGTAGTTCTTTGTGCGGCCTCCAGAGGCAGTAGCTATACACCCACTGTCTGGGTCTCCCAATTAGGAGCGAAAAAGAAAAGTACATTAGAGTCTCTAGTTTGAGAAATCGATGCCTCACAGGTCCTCAACTGGCAGCTTCATTAAATAGGACCCGCAAAATGCCAGTGTCAACGTCTACAGTGAAGAGGCGACTCCGGGATGCTGGCCTTCAGGGCACAGTGGCAAAGAAAAAGCCAGATCGGAGACTGGCTAATAAAAGGAAAAGATTAATATGGGCAAAAGAACACAGACACTGGGCAGGGGAAGATTGGAAAAAAGTTTTATAGACAGACAAATCGAAGTTTGAGGTGTTTGGATCACATAGAAGAACATTTGTGAGACACAGAACAAACTGAAAAGATGCTGGAAGAGTGCCTGACGCCAGCTGTCAAGCATGGTAGAGGTAATGTGATGGTCTGGGGTTGCTTTCGTGCTGGTAAAGTTGGAGATTTGTACAAGGTAAAAGGGATTTTGAATAAGGAAGGCTATCTCTCCATTTTGCAACGCCATGCCATGTCCTGTGGACAGCGCAGGCAGATGGGATCCTATTTCTAATGGAGTGGCCGCCCAGTCACCAGATCTCAATCATATTGAGCTGTTGTGGGAGCAGCTTGACTGTATGGTGCGCAAAAAGTGCCCATCAAGCCATTCCAACTTGTGGGAGGGGGGAAGCATGGGGTGAAATATCTCCAGATTACCTCATCAAATTAACAGCTAGAATGCCAAAGGTCTGCAAAGCTGGAATTGCTGCAAAAGAGCATTCTGTGTCGAAAGCAAATACTGTTACTTGCCACAGATGAGTTTGAACGAGCATCACATGCTTGAAACAAAGTTGCTTACCAACACTTTTGGAAAGGTGCCAACAATTTTGTCTGGCCCATTTTTGGTGAAATTATTTCCAACTTTCCCTTTTTTTCTCTTTTTTGTGTTATTGCAATGCACACAAAGGAAATAAATGTGTATAACAAAACTTTCTGGGAGAAGTGCTCCTTTTTTTGGAGCAATATCAAGGGTGCCAATACTTTTGGCTATGACTTATATATATATAAGTCATAGCCAAAAGTATTGGCACCCTTGATATTGCTCCAAAAAAGGAGCACTTCTCCCAGAAAGTTTTGTTATACACATTTATTTCCTTTGTGTGCATTGCAATAACACAAAAAAGAGAAAAAAAGGGAAAGTTGGAAATAATTTCACCAAAAATGGGCCAGACAAAATTGTTGGCACCTTTCCAAAAGTGTTGGTAAGCAACTTTGTTTCAAGCATGTGATGCTCGTTCAAACTCATCTGTGGCAAGTAACAGGTGTGGGCAATATGAAAACCAGATAAAAAGGGGAGATGTTGACTCAATCTTTGCATTATGTGTTTGCATGGTGAACAGAAAGAGAACTGTCTGAGGAATTAATAATCAAAATTATTGTAAATATTAACAATTTCAAAGTTACAAGTCCATGTCCAGAAATCTTGATGTTCCTTTGTCCACGGAGTGCAACATAACCAAGAGGTTTACAACCTATGGCACTGTAGCTTATCTCCCTGGATGTGGATGGCAGAGGAAAATTGATTAGAGTTTGCAATGTAGGATAGTTTGGATGGTGGATAAGCCCTAATCAAGTTCCAAAAAAATTCAAGATGTCCTGCAGGGTCAGTGCACATTGGTGTCAGCGAGAACTATCCATCCACATTTAAATTAAATGAAACGCAATGTAGGAGTGCCCCACTGCTAACACAGAGACATATAATGGTAGACTACAGTTTGTCAAAATGTACATCACTAAGCCAAAATCCTTCTGGAAAAGAAGACTTGTGGACAGATGAGACCAAGTTAGAGCTACTGTTTACGGAAAATGGAATGAGACTTACAAAGAAAAAAACCACAGTACCTATAGTCAAATATGGTGAAGGTTCAAAGATGTTTAGGGGTTGTTTTGCTGCCTCTGGCACTGGGGGCCTTGACCATGTGCAAGGCATCATAAAATATGAAGATTACCAAAAGATTTTGCAATGTAGTTCCTAGTGTGAGAAAGCTGGGTTTGCATTCTAGGTCATGAGACTTCCAGCAGGATAATGACCCCAAACATGGTAAGAAGCCCCCAGAAATGGATGGAAACAAAGCACTGGAGAGTTCTGAAGTGGCAGCAATGAGTCCAAATCTAAATCACATTGAATATCTATGGAGAGATCTTAAAATTGCTGTTGGGATAAGGCGCCTTCAAATATGAGAGACCTGGAGCAGTTTATAAAAGAAGAGTCTAAGGCAGGCTTTGCACATTGCGACATTGCAAGCTGATGCTGCGATGTCGCACACGATAGTCCCCGCCCCAAGTACGATATCTTGTGATAGCTGGCATAGCGAAAATTATCGCTACGCCAGCTTCACACTGCCCTGCGACCGTCGCTGTGGCCGGCGACCCACCTCCTTCCTAAGGGGGCGGGTCGTGTGGCGTCATAGCGACGTCACACGGCAGGCGGCCAATAGCAGCGGAGGGGCGGAGATGAGCAGGATGTAAACATCCCGCCCACCTTCTTCCTTCCGCATAGCCGCCGGCGGCAGGTAAGGTGATGTTCCTCGCTCCTGCGGCTTCATACACAGCGATGTGTGCTGCCGCAGGAACGAGGAACAACATCGTACCTGTCGCTGCAGCGTAATTATGAAAAAGTCGGAGCCTGCACCGATGATACGATAACGACGCTTTTGCGCTCGTTAATTGTATCATCTAGGATTTACACACTACGATATCGACTGCGACGCCGGATGTGCGTCACTTTCGATTTGACCCCTCCGAGATCGCACGTGCGATGTTGCAACGTGCAAAGCCGCCCTAAGATTCCAGTTGAGATGTAAGAAGCTTGTTGATGGTTATAGGAAGCAGTTATTTATTCCAAAGGACGTGCAACCCAATATTAAGTTGAGGGTGCCAACAATTTTGTGTGGCCCATTTTTGGAGTGTGAAATTATGTCCAATTTTCCTTTTTTTCCCCTCTTTTTTTTTTTGTTATTCCAATACACAAAGGAAGTAAATATGTGTTTAACAAAACATGTGTCATTGCAATTATTTTCTGGGAGAAATACTTAATTTTCTGGAACAATTTCAAGGGTGTTATATCACAAACCAGCTAATTATTTTGTATGCAATCACTAAGCTTTCATCATATAACACTGGAAAGTCAATACTTACTGAATAAAATGCAAGACGATATGGGAAGAAGAAATAAATCTGAAGGCTACATGGATTGTGTTTATTGCAATTAATCCCAGGATCTTGAATTACTTGGAATTTCTCTCTATGTAATAAATATGCTGTGCTTATAGGTTAATAGAAGGGTTAATACATGTACAATGCCTTGTATATTAGTGCTTAAGGTATAAGTCGTAGTATCTGTATATGGACAATACTGCCACCTTGTGGCTTAAATACAATTACTGAATATTTGTATAAATAGAATACGGTATAGGGCCCGATTCAACACTTGTAATTTATTTTTTCTCTTGTTTTGTATTATGATAGCTCATTTTTTTCTCCCAACAAATTCTTTAAAATGGTGCAGATGGGTCACAACTTTGGATCAAAATGAAAAATGCCTTATTTTTCTATTTAAAGAGAACCTGTCAGCACAGTTTTGCAATGTAAAGAAAAGCTGTGGCTGTAAGGGTATGTGCGCACGTTGCTTTTTACCTGCTTTTTACCTGCTTTTTTGCTGCTTTTTCTTCTGCGCTGTTTAATGCCAAAATGGATGTGTTCTATTCAAGCAAAGTCTATGGGAATTTGGGTTTCTTGTTCACACTATTGTTGTTCAAAATGCTGCCTTTTTGTGGCAGAACTTTGGTCAAAAACTCAGCTTTGCAGTGCAAAACCCAAATGGCAAAAACAATTGACATGTTGCTTCTTTGAAAAGCTGAGTTTTTGACCAAAGTTCTGCCACAAAAAGGCAGCATTTTGAACAACATAGTGTGAACAAGAAACCCAAATTCCCATAGACTTTGCTTGAATAGAAGAACACATCCATTTTGGCATTAAACAGCGCAGAAGAAAAAGCAGCAAAAAAGCAGGTAAAAAGCAGGTAAAAAGCAACGTGCGCACATACCCTAACTCTGATTAAACTAATGCCTGTGGTGAAGAAATCCGCTTTTTGGTTTCTTTTTTAATCACCTGAATTTGATGTTTTGTGCTAATTAGTATTCGGTGCACAGGATTTCTCCTCCCTGTCTGTGATTCCCCATCCCCTCCGCCTGCCTCCAGTTTGTGAATGACCTGCCTCCTCTTTGTGAAATCTCAGCAGTGATCTGTCATTCACAGACCGCAGGCAGATGGAGGAGCCAGGGCATCACAGACAGGGAGGAGATGCAGGGTCTTATCTCACTATGGTTGTACAGATTTTTCTTGGGAAGTACAAAGCAGATAATTACACTGAACTAGTGGAAAGAATGCCTTCCTTCCAAAATGATGGACAGCATCCCACAGGTGTATTCTTTAGGCTGCTTTCACACCTCCGGTTTCTGCAATGCGGCACAATCCGGCACTTTGCAGGAAAATCGCAACCGGTTTTTTTTGCTGCCGGTTGCGTTTTTTCTGCATAGACTTTAATTAGTGCCGCATTGTGCCGCAAGGCCTTGTGTTCCATCCGGTTTTTGCCGCATGCGGCAGATTTAGCCGATGCGGCGGCCGGATGGAACGTTGCCTGGCACGTTTTTTCGTGCAGCAAAAAAAACCGCATCGCGCCGCATTCGGCCGATGCGACGCATTTTTCAATGCATGCCTATGGCGGCCGGATGCGGCGCGATGCGGCAATAACCGCATCCGGCTGCCGCATGCGTTTTTTGCCACTGCGCATGCTCAGTAGCATGCCGCAAGCGGCAAAAACCGGACTGGCCGCAAAGGAAAAACGTATGCAAAGGATGCGGTGTGTTCACCGCATCCGTTGCATAGCTTACACAGCCGGATTGAGCCGCAGAGCTCAAGCCGGATGTGTGAAAGCAGCCTTATTCTGTGAAAACATATGCTTTTACTTGCTAAAGGACATCCTGATGTGGAAGAGTTTTTGTCACCCCCTCTATTGTCGTATAAACGGAGACCCAATTTGAGGGACCAGTTGGTGCATTTGGATGCTGGTCCATTAAATAGGCATATACAAACTACCTTAAGCCGACCTAAGATGAGTAATTTTCCCTGTTTGGGCTGCACTGGTTGTGGAAATATGGTGAAGGGCTCCGTGTTTCCTCATCCACGTACGGGAAAACAATGGTGCATTGGGGGGAAATATACATGCACAAGTTCTTTTGTGGTCTACGCTGTGTCTTGCCCATGCAGTTTGCTGTTCGTGAGTGACACTACGATGGCGATTAAGGCTTGTATCAGTAAACACAAAAGCACCATTAGAAGAGGTTTGGTGAACCTTCAAGTATCCAAGCATTTTAAAGAAAAAGGACACACTACTGTTAGTCAACTGAGGTTTTGGGTGATTGATGATGTTCCAATACTTAGAAGAGGTGGCGACAGGCTGGGCACTTTGGAGAAGAAGGAACTCAGGTGGATCTTTGAATTAGATTGCCTACAGCCAAGGGGACAGAATGTGGAGTACGGTTAACATGGATGCCTTTATAACTAGGATTTTGGTTGTAGTCTTTAGGTTAGATCGTTTGTAATATGTAGTTTTTTAAGGATGTTAATTGTGGAGTAAGCTTTGACAGAATGAAGCCATGAACTACACCCATGGGATGCTGTTCGTCATTTTGGATACAGCGTAGATGCCAAGTGGATCCCTTGGACCTGACTTGCATCCTTTCCTTAAAGAAAGGATTCTACCAAAGGTGTTGCAAACAATTTCTCCTTTGTATTCCATCTTCTTTCCATCACATTGGCTGTACAATGAGGTACATTATCTCCACAGCCACTAGGATCATTTCCCAGAAAACCTAGAATACCTAAAAGGTACTTCTCACATAGCGAGATCACTGCTGAGTCACAGGTTTTGTGACGTACCAGTGACCTAATCAGCGATCTCGCTGTGTGTGACACTAAGCAGCGACCTGGCCCCTGCTGTGAAATCGCTGATCGTTACACACTGTTCTGGTTCATTTTTTGCTCGTTGCTCTCCCGCTGTGCAGTACACATCGGCGTGTTTGACGGTGGGAGACCAACGAGCACCGACTCTGTGTAAGCAGCGTACGCTGGTAACCAGGGTAAATATCAGGTAACTAAGAAAACGCTTTGCTTGGTTACCCGATATTTACCCTGGTTACTAGCGTACGCCGCTTAAAGGCTCCCTGCACACGTAGCCAGGGTAAATATCGGGTAACTAAGCAAAGCTCTTTGCTTAGTAACCCAATGTGTACCCTAGCTACGTATACAGGGAGCCAGCGCTGGCACCCTGTAAGCGGTGTACGCTGGTAACCAGGGTAAATATCGGGTAACCTAGCAAAGCGCTTTGCTTAGTTACCCGATATTTACCCTGGTTACCAAGCGCAGCATCGTTACACGAGTCGCTGGTGGCTGGTCGCTGGTGAGATCTGCCTGATTGACAGCTCACTAACGACACTGTAGTGACGTACCAGCGATCCTGACCAGGTCGTATCGTGGTCGGAATCGCTGGTACGTCGTTTAGTGAGACGGTACCCTTAGTGAAGAGCAGGATGAACGATTCCACCCAGATTTAAGAACTATAGAAGAAAGGTACTAAGGACACTGGGATGCCCACATGATGTCGGATTACTGTTGGTCTATTCAATATGATTGACCTGGCACATCTCACCACAAGTAACTTAAAGCGCAGCTTTTGCAAGGTATGTCAGTAAAAGATCAGTATCAATGACAACGTTTTATGCCTGTACAATTCTTATTCTGGATGTAAATTCTTCATAAAGAAATATATATATATATATATATATATATATATATATATATATATATATATATATATAAAATGTAAATTCTTCATAAAGAAATATATATATATATATATATATAATGTAAATTCTTCATAAAGAAATATATATATATATATATATTTCTTTATGAAGAATTTACATCCAGAATAAGAATTGTACAGGCATAAAACGTTGTCATTGATTCTGATCTTTCACTGACATACCTTGCAAAAGCTGCGCTTTAAGTTACTTGTGGTGAGATGTGCCAGGTCAATCATATTGAATAGACCAACAGTAATCCGATATCATGTGGGCATCCCAGTATATATATATATATATATATATATATATATATATATATATATATATATATATATATATATATATATATGAATTTGTTTAATAACTAAGAAGGCAAAAATAATACTGTTTAGTAGACATCAGTCCTAGTGTTCGATCTGTTGTATGCATATACATAGGGTATATCACATCTCATTAACTAGAGCTAATGGAAGAAAACTAAAAGCAGATTTACAAACAAAAACTGACCTAAAAAAGGTTACAAATCTCAAGCAGCAATTTTCTTGTTCCCTAGTGTAATTCTTGCAATGAGCTGACATGAAAAGGAATCCTAAATCAGTCTGCATGATAATGTACATCAATAATAGTATCACAAACTAAAACTGCAGTGGTTTCCAAAAACGCCAATTCCCACTGGTTATTTATACAGTAAAAAGGCCAATTCATCAAAAATTTGTTTCAGAATTAAAGGGAATCTGTCACCAGGTTTTTGCTTCCCCATCTGAGAGCAGCATAATGTAGAGACAGAGACCCTGATTCCAGCGATGTGTCACTTACTGAGCTGTTTGCTGTCATTTTCATAAAATCAATATTTTCTCTGCTGCAGATCTAGCAGTTATACAGAGCTTATGAATATGCTGAACTACTTGCAGCACGCCAAGTAGTCCTCTAATGATAATCTGCTGCTGATTAAATGACGATGTTACCAAAAGTACACTAAGCAGCCCAGTAAGTGACACATCACTGGAATCAGAATCTCTGCCCCTACTTTATGCTGATCTCAGAAAAAATCTGTTACCATGGATGTGGTATTTTTACGCCACCTCTGCCATTTTTATGAAAAATCATCTGGTGCTTAGAGGCAGGAGCATAGCCGAGCGCAGTCTGATAAACCTAACATAATTTATGTCACATATAAAGTAAACACAGAAACTGTAGCCCATAACCTCCATGACTGCAGGACATTTCTTCGCCTCAGGCACGGCAGTTGCATGGTGCGCCAAACTCATTAATGGGTGCATGCCTTGTGATGAGGTTGACATTTCTTACTCCACTTCAGCCTGGATTAAGACTGGCGAACAAAATACCCTTTTTCAATCAGCCCCTAAATCACTTTATTAGGGGATTGTCATTACTGTGAAAAAATTGCATGTAAGGGGCTTCATCTCCGCTGCTGTTCCCCAGTCTATTTTCCTGCTCTCAGCTTCATTCATATCAAGACGCACTCATTTGGAGTACAGATGATGGCAGTGATGTAATTTGAGAACAACATGATGTAGGGGGCGGTACGGTGCCTCAGTGGTTAGCACTGAAGTCTTGCAGCGCTAAGGTCTTGGGTTCAAATCCCAGCAAGGACAGCATCTGCAAGGAGTTTGTATGTTCTCCCCGTGGTTGCGTGGGTTTCCTCCAGGTTCTCCGGTTTCCTGCCACACTCCAAAAACATACTGATAGGGACCTTAGATTGTGAGCCCCAATGGGAACAGTGTTGCCATTGTATGTAAAGCGCTGTGGAATTAATAGCGCTATATAAATGAATAAATATTATATTATTATTATAGGGGCAGAGACCCTGATTCAAGTTTAGTTACAACTGCTTGTTGTAGTTTAAAGGGTGCTTTACACGCTTCGACATCGCTAGCGATAGAACCCGCCCCCGTCGTTGGTGCGACATTTGGTGATCGCTGCCGTAGCAAACATTATCGCTACGGCAGCGTCACACGCACATACCTGTTCTGCAACATCGCTGTGACCGCTGAACAATCCTTCAAGGGGGAGGTGCCTTCGGCGTCATAGCGACGTCACAGCGGCGTCACTAAGTGGCCGTCCAATAGCAGAGGAGGGGCGGAGATGAGCGGCCGGAACATGCCGCCCACCTCCTTCCTTCCTCATTGCCGGTGGACGTAGGTAAAGAGATGTTTGTCGTTCCTGCAGTGTCACACATAGCGATGTGTGACGCCGCAGGAACGACGAACAACCAGCGGCATGCACCACCAACGATATGAAAAGGAGCGATGTGTCAACGATCAACGATTTTTGACGCTTTTGCGATCATTGATCGTCGCTCCTTGGTGTCACACGCTGCGATGTTGCTAACGGCGTCGGATGTGCGTCACTAACGACGTGACCCCGACGATAGAAGGATTTTTGTGTACTCACCGTAAAATCTCTTTCTCTGAGTCTTCATTGGGGGACACAGGACCATGGGTTATGCTGCTGTCACTAGGAGGCTGACACTAAGTAAACAGAAAAAGTTAGCTCCTCCCCAGCAGTATAACCCCTGAGCCGGAGGCGGGCTCAATCAGTTTAGTGCACAAGCAGTAGGAGGAGAACCAAACAATCCTGAATAAAACAAGGTAAGAAACTATGACGATCATTCGTGTGACCAGTGACCTGGGAAAACAGGCACTGGGGCAACAGGCATGTCCTATATAACAAAAAACACAAGCAGGGTGGGTGCTGTGTCCCCCAATGAAGACTCAGAGAAAGAGATTTTACGGTGAGTACACAAAAATCCTTCTTTCTCTATCGTTTCATTGGGGGACACAGGACCATGGGACGTCCAAAAGCAGTCCCTGGGTGGGAAGAAAAACCATCACCGGAGTGGGCTTGACCCAGACCTACAAGCGCCTAATGTTGCAACAGGTGTGCCAATGCCACCCGCAAACCCTACGCCAAGACTGGCCTCTGCCAAGCTCGGGTGTGAACCTGGTAGAAAATAGTCAAGGTATGCCAGCTAGAGCGGGTGGCGGACCAGGGGACCTGGTCGATCTACGACTGGAGTCCAATCTTTCAAGGGTGCCCCCTTGCCCGGTAGACCGCGGCGGAAGTCCGTCCTTCATGCGATAGTCTACACCTATGGAGGAAAAGCTCCATGTGAAATTCTGGCCCTTGGCGCCGGCACACGCTTCTTGGGCAAGGGTGAAAGAATGTATTGACGACCGGCGTCACCGAAAGATGGTGTCCTGCAGACACGAAAAACTGAGGGCTCGCACTAGCCCTGGAACGAACTATGCCCCTTTGTGGCTGGGAGAGGAGCCTAGAGCCGAAAGACCGAAACCCAAAGTCCTCTGCTGGAAGGAACAGCGAGGTGTCTTGGACAGAAACGAAAGGTTCTGGCTGGAGCCCCCCCTTGTCCTGTTGGCGGAGCCGGAAAATGGGGAAAAAACGACGAGAGGGCTGACCGCCCTGATGCCGTCTGTAACAACCCGATGGCCATGAGGAGCCCACCTATCAAAACAGGTGGTAGCAGGGAAAAAAGGGGAACCTTGAGCGAACCCATCACTGGATTCAGGTCCCACATTTCTAGTGAACGATGAAATAAAATCTTCAAGGAAACTTGATTCCCGGCCCTCTTCAATATCTGCCATCATCTTGCCCACCGTCCTGACGAGCCAGCATCCGGGATCCCCTGATGAGGCTATGTAACTTGGGACTTCTGAGCCCTGGTAGAATAGAGGGGCCCCGACACGGAAGAATTTTGCGGTCTGGAAGGGGCCACGGGGCATTTGCGAGGAGATGAGTAAAATATGTGAAACTATGCTCGCCTGGGTCAATCCCGATCTATCGCTTGCCTTGGTCCATCTTGAGAACCCTTGAGATCATAGGAAGCCGCGGGCAGATGCACGAGAGCCTGAACAGGCTACACGACCGGACTAGGGCGTCGACATCTAGTCCGGAGCAGGTGCATACTCTAAGCCCCCTTGACTGAGACTTGGATCGGAAGGCCAAAAATGGTCCACGACCAGAGGTCTTCCTTCGCCAGCGATCTGGCTGGTGATTTCCGCGTTGGAGCCCTTTACCTACGGGAGGTCCATCCTACCGCGGACATCGGCCGTCCAAACGTCCCCGCTAGGGATGTGCTGCCGAGATTAGCGAGTGAAGGGACCCGTCCCAGAGCAAGATCTTCTTGGCCTCTTCCCTTGCCATGACACTCACTGCATCTTCCTGGTGGATGATGTAATCACCGCTGTGGCATGGTCCGACTGGAACCTGGCTGGGTCACCGCGACCTAGAGAAGAAATTGTAACTGGGCTAACCAGCTGCCTCTGAAGTCCGGAATGTTGAAGGAGAGACGACGCTCTAGGAGTGTCCCTCGGGACCCTGCCGAGGAATGGTGGGATAGCATACCCTAGCACGGGAGGCTGGTGACGGTTGATAATAAGCTCCAGGGGAGGAAAGGAAGCTTTCCAGGGATGGTTGCGAAGACTGGTCCGCTAGGAGGGGATTGACGGGTCACCCGCGAAGACGGAACCTTCCTGTCTCCGTTCCTCAGCGTGCTCCATTGGAGAGTCCGGGATGAAATCTGGTATGTGCACCGTCGCTACCACCGCCACAGGCTGTGAAGGAGCCAAAAAACCGAAGGGAAGAAACGGGCACGGGAGGCAAAAAGCACGTGGGGCTCTGTGTCAGGAGACCGCAGCCATGCCAGGCGGAGATGGCTGTTGTAGGGATAAAGGCTTTCAGACGGGTTTGCGTGAGGGAACGAAACCTGGTGCATCAGGGCCGATGCCGGGAAGGGGATATACCCTTCTCTTACGTAGCCTAGGGGGGAGAGTAGCCTACCCTGACGTAGCCTAGGGATAAACTAGACTCGACCTATCTCCGAAAGGGCGTTCCCGAAAGTCGGAAAAAAAGTCAGGGACTTCCTAGATGTCGAATCTGCGTTCCTGATCCCGAGTCAGAGGTCTCGATGGTGGGAACACTGATGCTAGAGGTTCAGGCCGGGTAGTGGGCAGACATCAGCTTTGTGAAAAGAGGGTACTCACTCAAGAGGAGACCCAGCCCTGGGTCGGCATAGGTGAGACGTGGACCGCTGCGTATGGTGTCCGGGAAATCCCTGCGGAGCGGCACGATAGTGACGAGAAGCCCGGAGGAACCCAGGCGGGTCGCATAAAGGGTAGCGTGCCGCTTCCTTTCTGAGCCCCCTTCGAGAAGGGGCAAGACAAATAAACGGACTTACCACTGGGAAAAATCACGTCCGGGGATTATCCATGATCACGTAGTCACCGTGCCAACTGGCTGTCCACTGAAAACAACCGTAGTGGCCCCCACCTTGCTTCCTGCAAAGAGGCATGCCCCCTTTCTCCAGAGCCCTTTGGGGGGATGAAATGACAATAACACGACTTACCACTGGTAAACGCCGTGTCTGGTTGCCGTCTGTGATCATTAGCGACTCCAGTATAGTGTGCCCCTTCTCTTCCGAAATCGCCTTGGAGAAGGGAAAAAAGACAATGACAAGACTTACTGCTGGTCAACTCCGTGTCCGGTAGCTGTCTGTGAGCCCGTGGTAACTCAGCGAGCTCTGGATGCCGTCTGATCACATCAGGGACTGCTTCAAATGTCTTAAGGGAGACCTGCATGCACGGAGAGAAGAGGGCTGTCCGCAGCCTTACGGCTTGACTCACCATTTTTAGCAGGCTATTCGTCATGCGCCAAGACATCTAGGTCCTGCTCGGAATCCAGCAGAGGTGGAAGCCTGGGCCATCACCCGAGATGTCGGAAGACTGCCAGAGGAAGGTCAGTCTGGACCTGGGGGATACGTGGAAACTGGGGAGCCACAAGGACGAGACCTGGTCCACTTCCAGCATAGAAGAAAAAAGACCCTGGTACGGGACTCCCCTCCCCGAGGGGATTGCGCCAGTCCTATGGATGGTATGACCGAACATCGGCCGTAGACGCGGCGCATGCGCACGAACCCGAGGGACGTAGCGAGGGGAGTTGTGGCCTGAGACAGGGCGTTACAAGCCGGCAGGGGTCAAAGCAATCTGACATCTTCTTGAAACTAACTCACAAAAGGGGGGACCGAGTCTTGGGCTTACCAGCCCAAAATCACTAAAAAGTCGAGCTGGAAAAACGCCATGTACTAAAAAACGTGAAAGAAAAAACAAGTGCCCGCATAAGCAATGTAGGAGTCAATGTATGCAAGATCATGCACGTATCTATAATAAAAATCGATCCAATATAAAAAATATACACTACCAAAAAAGTGTGTTCTGTTTTTCCCATAATCTTTTTTTTTTTTTTTTTTTTTAAATAAAATGAACACTGAGGGAGCGGGAAAAAAAAAAAAAAATATCCCACACCCCCCTGATGATGCCTGGGGCAGCGCAGGAGGCGGGCCTGGGACGCCGAGGACCAGGCCGAAGCCGGGGGCTAAATTTTTACGCTGCCTCGCGGCCGAGGCAGCGCCGGCGTCCCCGGCCGCGAGGCGGCGGCGTCGCGGCCTAGGACGCCGAGAACCCGGCCGAAGCCGGGGGCTAAATTATGACGCCGCCTCGCGGCCGAGGCAGCGCCGGCGGCCCCGGCCGCGAGGCGGCGGCGTCGCGGCCTAGGACGCCGAGGACCAGGCCGAAGCCGGGGACTAAATTTTGACGCTGCCTCGCGGCCGAGGCAGCGCCGGAGGCCCCGGCCGCGAGGCGGCGGCGGCGCGGCCTAGGACGCCGAGGACCAGGCCGAAGCCGGGGGCTAAATTTTGACGCTGCCTCGCGGCCGAGGCAGCGCCGGCGGCCCCGGCCGCGAGGCGGCGGCGTCGCGGCCTAGGACGCCGAGGACCCGGCCGAAGCCGGGGGCTAAATTATGACGCTGCCGCGCGCGGTGCCGGCGGATCCGGCCGCGAGGCGGCGGCGTCGCGGCCTAGGACGCCGAGGACCAGGCCGAAGCCGGGGACTAAATTTTGACGCTGCCTCGCGGCCGAGGCAGCGCCGGCGGCCCCGGCCGCGAGGCGGCGGCGTCGCGGCATAGGACGCCGAGGACCCGGCCGAAGCCGGGGGCTAAATTATGACGCTGCCGCGCGCGGTGCCGGCGGATCCGGCCGCGAGGCGGCGGCGTCGCGGCCTAGAACGCCGGGGGCTAAAGTCTGACGCTGCCGCGCGGGCAGAGGCAGCGCCGGCGGATCCGGCAGCAAAGCGGCGGCGGCGCAGCCTGGGACGCCCAGTACCAAGCAGAAGCCGGGGAGCGGGGGTGCCCGGCGACTAGGCCCAGACCGGGGCCTAACATTTGTACAGCCGCCCGAGGGGGAGAAGGTAGGAGATGGTGTCCTACCTGATCCTCGGCGCGCTCCAGAGTGCAGGCTGAGACTCTGCACATACTCCTGTGTGCTCCGCTCGCAGAAGGGATGGCTGCGGGCACCAGGGAAACGGCTGAAGAAGGCAGGGAGGTGGACCTGGTGGGGGATAGAAACCCCTAAAAACGTAGCAGCGCTGCGGGCCCCATCCAGATCGAGATGCGCTGTGGTCCAGTCCCTATTTGCCTAGCCCCTTGCGCCCTTTGGGGTGATACCGCAGAGCGGATAGGGGTGCCCAGGAAGATTCTGCCCCGCACGAACACACCAGGGATTGGTACCGCGGGAATGGACGGGGACGAGGGCCCGAAGACTCAAACCTCTGCGACCCTAGGGAGTGGTACCCACCGGGCTGCGAGAGCTGAGGAAGATAAGTACGATACCTGCAGAAAACAGAAAAGTACCACAGATGAGAGCGACGAGCGTCGCCGAGAAAAAATGAAAAAAATACGCAAAAAATCAAGTGGCTGAAGGGGGCCCAGTCGGCCCACATCAGCCTCCTACGACACTAAGCAAAAAACTGATTGAGCCCGCCTCCGGCTCAGGGGTTATACTGCTGGGGAGGAGCTAACTTTTTCTGTTTACTTAGTGTCAGCCTCCTAGTGACAGCAGCATAACCCATGGTCCTGTGTCCCCCAATGAAACGATAGAGAAATAGCGTTAGCGATGTTGCAGCGTGTAAAGCACCCTTTAGTGTTTTATGGGCAAGAGATTATCAGTAGAGGACTAGTTGTCTTGTGCCATGTAGTCCTACTGCTCTGTAACCCAACCCGCACCACTGATTGGCAGCTGTCTATGAACAGTGTAAACAAAAAGCTGCCAATCAATGGTGTGCGGGTTATACAGAGCTCAGCATTCAGAGAACTGGTAGATCTGCAGCAGAGAAAACGCTCCCGATTTGTTGGGCACAGCTCAACCATGAATTGGTAACACACATTCATCTTGAGTGTTCAAAGTTGTCGCTAACCATGTGTTCCCACAGCTAAAGCTTTGGATTCAAGATAAAAAGTGATAAGCTGATCTCCAGGACGTCTTTCTTCTGAGCAGGGATTGTCTCTTTACAGTTAATGACCCCTAAGCCAAAGCGCCAGTATCGCCCTTCACTATAACTAGATGGCACAACAATAGTAAAACTGTACACACTGAGCGTAAGCAAATGAAAAATGGACAATGCTACAGAAAACAGTCCAATCTTTGGCAAAACAGACATGGAAATGTGAATGGTATTATGGGGATACATGACACGGAGCAATGGCTTCAAACCTATTGATATTGACAATCTGAATAATTTCTGTAGCAAAATCAATTTTAGGGCTCATGCATGTACCTATGGCTCTATCCTATACCACTGTGCAGTAATAAACCCTATGGAGGCTTCCATACCTGTGTATGATGTTGTAGAGGTGCTACCCCAGCCCAGACTGAGGATCACTTCACATCAGCGGTATTTTGCCGCAAAACCGGATCCGTCACAAATGAGTTTCAGTTCCATTTTTTTTCAATGGTGGTTGCGTGCGTCATAAACAACCGCATGTGACCGCATCTTGCCGCGATTCCATTGGAAAAGAATGGAACTGAAACACATTTGTGACGGATCTGGTTTTGCGGTAAAATACCGCTAATGTGAAGCGAGCCTGAGAAGTCACTGTGTGATATGGATCTGTCCTGTATTAGTATCAAAACGTATTATCAAATAAGGAATCCATGCAGTGCCCTAACATTACACCAGCAAGGAAGCAGCAAAGAAAACACGAAGTACATGCTAGGGCTTCTTCCTTTACGGGCTGGGAGCACACAGAAGATATACTGTATACTCATCATTCTTGTCGGTGGATAGGCAATGCTTTCAATGCGTTTCGAGTGTGCTTGCATCCTTAGTCGTGATAGAATGCTATAGATATCAGAGACGTTAACGAAGTTCTGTTCCAGTGCACCGCAAAGAACAGGATCTATTTAAGGTCTGTGATATCTATAGCGTTCTATCATGAATAAGGATGCAAGCACACCCGAAACGCGTTGATACCGTTGCCTGTGCGCTAATTGCTTGTCTTACTCACAATGTCCTGTATGTGAACTACTAGTAATGAAAAATCGTTTGTTGAGCCTCATCCTTTATTATTCCCATTAGAGAAAAGATGTTCCAGATATTTTCGGAACATAACACTTTACTACAACACACATCAGGAGAGGTGTGGGGTCCTCTTTAAGTGTTCAAGGGATTCTCCAGAAGATCAAAACAGTTTGAAAAGATGTCCCTTGCTTATGCTGTAGTGCTTTGTAGAGCTGATGATACAGCAGGTCCTGAGATATATCATGCCTGAGACATTGGAGATGTGGTCACTTAGATCAAGGTAGAACATGGCTACGTATATTCTTTTGTGATCACTAATTTGTCACATAGAGTTTAGCTCAAAACTCACCGAGTGTCATACTGACATCAGACACTGTTCACACTACATATTTTGAAACTCCACACTATGGTTTCTCTGGTGTTTCTGAGTTACACAGGGAGGCTCAGGTGTCGACCAGCTGTGTGCTCATTAAGGCTATGTGCCCACGCTAGAATGTCCATGCGGATTTTTTTGCCTGAAAATCCGCAACTTTCGCGGCAAATCCGCACCCGCGGATTTGCCGCGGATTTACCGCGGATTTACCGCGGATTTGCCGCGGATTTTGATGCGGATTTCATTTTTTTTTTTTCCCCCATTCAAAACAGAAAATCCGCACCAAAACTGCACCAAACAATTGACATGCTGCAGTTTGTTCCGCATCAAAATCCGCGGCAAAATCCGCAGCGGAAAAATCCGCAGCATGGGCACAGCATTTCCAAAATGCCATTGAAATGGCTGGGGAGTAGCTGTGCTGCAGATTTTCGGCAAATCCGCGCTAAATCCGCGTCAAAATCCGCGTCAAATCCGCGATAAATCCTGTAGCGTGGGCACATAGCCTAATGGTCAGACTAGGAAGTGTTAACCTCTGCTAGCCTGCTGGTTACCTCTGGGATCACATGTTGTTGGAAACTTATCACATTGACTCCCTGCCTTTTTAAGATGGTGGAATTGGTCTTCCCACACTCACTATATTTTATTGCTGTGTTGGTCCGTGTGCTCTTGTGCCCCAGTCCTGCTGGTGATTATACTGCGTGGTGCTCGGAGTTGATGTGGAATTCTCTCGTTGTCTTGTTGTTTCCTCCCTGCTCTTATATTTCTTCTTACCTCTTATTGTCATACCTCTGTGCGAGCGTGCTGGGAGATAAAGTTTTTGCTTCCCTGATTGTCTATCTCTGTTGGTTTTATCACACTCCTGTCTCAGCCCCTACCCTGGATTAGGGGGAGGGAGGTATAAGAACAGGGCTGGTCAGGAAGGTGGCTCTAGTGTGAAGGCCAGTCTAGTAGCCCCTGTCACTTGCTCTCTCTGAACACCATGACAATCATTCTCAGTGTGCAAATCCTTCCAGTCCCTACAATTTATAATTTTATCCAAGAAAAATGTGCATCTTCCCTTGTTGGCTTCTTCTACCTGTCCAGTCTGACTACCATGCATGTCCTCCACTTGCCTGCTACACTCTTTACAGCTTTTGGTCCTCTCCCATCTTTTCTTCTCACCTGAAGTGTCAGACATGTGTCTCTTCCAAGCCTCGTCTAATTTCTCAGTGCTGTCTACTGCTGCCACCGTTCTGGAGATTAAAAAGTCTGAAAAATAATCCAGGATTAGTGGATTTAGAAGTCAGATCCTCACACAGTAGTAGACCACTCTTGAGGCCGTGTCCTCACCTGTAGACACGCTGCCACTGGTGTACAAGGGCTCATCCAGTTGCTGGAGCGCCTCATGGATGATCCCTTCCACCTCCTGCATCAGGCGCTGAAGGAAACTCTCTTCGAGTTCTTTAAATTGTGAGAGACAATCCTGAGAAGACAAAGCGGAGGGGACAAGGAGATCTCGAATAATTCTCTTATACTGGTGATGAAAATGGAGATGTCTGTTCCACTGGTCATGACAATAATCGGAAATACGGAATAACGTTTTTCAGGTATTGATGCTACTACAGAGCAAATACCCTCTTGTGGAGCATGAACCAATTTTCTCATTGTTGCCCAATAAATAACCATCTTGTATATTTCCAATGATTGTGAGGCCACTTATAACTTTTCTGTTGGAAAATGTTCAAGTTCAACTTTGATGTGGTCCTAAACCATATTAGAATATAATTCAGGTTAATGGTTGAGGTCCTGCTGTCAGACGAGCTCAGTGATGGATTCTCTGTTGACTCATTCTGCTATGTACAGTGATACATAAAGGCGATACAAGCCAATCAGTCAAAAAAAAATTCTGAAAATGTAATGCAAAAGTTATTTTTAGCCAAAAATACAAGCACTTAAGTGACTAAAGTGTCCCCAAATCCTGTAAAGTAATAAAAAATATATCAAAAAGAGTCTGCACTGAAATGTATTCGGTTGCGGTTCTGCTCTTCAGACATCTCACCTGCTTAGATGTCTCCATGCTGCTCTGAAGAAGCTGGACTTCCTGTTTGCTGCTCTCTAGCGCCCCCTGTAGCTCATCCATCTGATGCATCTGCTCTTGTGCCTATAGGTTACAAAGGATAAAACAGGAGACAGCAATTTATTACAGACACAACTAGGTAAAATCAAGCTTTTCATATATAATGGATAGTCCCTTCTTAACACTGTTAATAATGGGCAAAATAAAGCCTTCTGTTTTAAATGTCCTAATCTGGAGCATTAGAAATGTTTTAGGTTTCCCTTAGGCTAGTTTCACACTTGCGTTGAACGGCATCCGTTGCTAGCCGTCGCCTTGAGGAATTACGGTAACCGTTACAGGAAACCGTTTTATTCCTCATAGACATATATTAGCTACGGATAGCAACGGATGGCCTTGCGTTGCATCCGTCAGCCGACGCTGCGTTGCATCCGCCTGACGGATGGAACGCTGCATGTAGCGTTTTTTTGCGCTTGGCAGATCGTCAAAAAAACCGCAACCGGCAGGATTCCGTCGGCGTCCGTTGTTTTTATAATGAACGTCTATGGTGGCGGATTCCGTTAGAATCTGTTATTTAACGGATTCCGTTAACGCAACCGTCTTTACACAACTGCGCATGCACAGATGTGTAAAGTCAAGAAAAAAAAAACTATAACGGATTGCATCATTTTGTTGTGCCACTATATGCAGCGCATCCATTGCATCTGTCACAGAACGCAATGCAACGGATGCCATTCAACGCAAGTGTGAAACTAGCCTCAAAGGGGATCTACGACGTAACTCAGTTCCACATGGTGAGCGGTGAGGATGATGATGAGTCAGATCAAGCCAGGATGTGAGCGAGATCAGCAGGTACTGTGCACCTAAGGGCTCGCTCGCTTGAGCGTATACATCGGAGGAGTGCTACACAATGTTTTATCAGATACCACTCGGACCACTGTTATGCTATGGGGCAGTGCCAATCACAGGTTGTTTTTTTTTCACATGCCAATTCAGCATTGGAAAAAAATTGCAGCATGCTGAGATCTGCAGCTCAAATTGGAAAGTGAGCACATATTCACATCTATGGGACCATGGAAATCATCGGACTGCACTCAGATGACATCCGAGTACAGTCTCATTTCCACGGACTCACAGAATGGAGAAATGGTGTTCTTCATCATCTCCTGACTGTGTAATCCAGAAGAGCAGAAGCAGCGGCACAACCCACGATGTAGCCAGAAAGAAACATGCGGGAGAGGAGCCAAGTGCAGGCCCTTTATGGAAGGGGGACAGCCGTTTTACCACCATTATATCTCCTGACTGTGTGCTATGACCCTCTCATGTAAGACATCGGATCACTCTAAGCTGACACTCACATCAGACCTGGACTACAGCTTGATCCGAGTGTCATTACCATAATTGACCTGATTCTTTTGCATGAGAGAATCAACGCTAGATGACCCCGGTCTTATACACAGAACAGGACCCCTGCGAGATACCTGTCAATCATACACGTGTATTCACAATCACCTGCCGAAGTAAGGAGATCGAGGTACGTGCATGCGCTGAAGACAAGGATAGCAATGCGCACACGCCATCAACATTGGTAATGGCGGTGGTGCAAAATTTAAATGAAGAAAAGGATACAAGGCAATAGGAGGAATCATCACACAGGACCCGATGCTCAAGTCTGTGCAAAAATTACGTCATTACTGAAGGGTTTGAACAAGGATTATTCTGAAATCAAACCTCGGATTTGTCAAATAAAGATATCATTTTAATCAGCATCTTGGTGGTTGGTTCCCTATAAAATGCAGCTGCTGGGACAATCATCTGATCAGCGGCCGCTGCAGAGGAAATGCAGTATTAGATAGTGGCCATTCAGAGCAATAAGCGGCTGATGCAGGGGGATGTACAATTACAGGTGGGTCAGTCATACAAATCAGCGACCACTGAAGGAACATTTCCAGTATTAACTAGGGACCATTTAATGGCAGTATGGCTAAATTCAGAGCCACTTATGTGCAGGGGAGTACTATTTCAGCCCCCTTCACACACCCGTGTAAAACACGTACGTGAAGAAATGGTACCGGTATCATCAGTGTTACGGATCAGTCATCAGTCAGTCATCGGTGTTTTTCACAGATGGCTAAAGAAATAAATTGTAACCTTCTCCTATACTTTGCAATGTTAAACCCAGACAGCATATGGACGCACACTGATTCTACATTGCTGCCATCCATATGCGGTATGTGTTTTTCACAGATGCATAGACTTGTATTGGCCCTTATTTTCAGTGCTGCTAGGAAAAAAAATGTACAGTATTTTTCAGTTTCTCAGACGCACCGGATTATAAGACACACCCCAAATTTCGAAAAAAGTAAAGGGGGAGTCCATCTTATAATCTGGCGGTGTATTACCGGGAGGGGGGGGGGCAGTGCTTGAGCGGGGTCACAGAAGGCAGGGCCGGTGGTGGCGCATGCCTGGGTGCAATTTTCTTTAAGTCTGTTGCCGAGAAAACAATGGTCCGGAGGCAGCGTGTGCACAGATGAGATCTTGAACCGAGAGCTCCATCTGCGCGCACCCCGACTCCAGGTGCCATTATTTGAAGCCCTCACTGCCCACAGCACAGCAGCCCGTAGCATCCGCAGCCCCAGCAGCACAGCCGCAGTACAGCACCCACAGCCCCAGCAGCACAGCGCCTGCAGCCACTGCCCAGCCAATGCAGCACAGCGCCCGTACTCCCAGCCGCCGCAGCACAGCGCCCGCAGCCTCAGCACAGCCGCCGCAGCACAGCGCCCGCAGCCTCAGCACAGCCGCCGCAGCACAGCGCCCGCAGCCTCAGCACAGCCGCCACAGCACAGCGCCCGCAGCCTCAGCACAGCCACCGCAGCACAGCGCCCGCAGCCTCAGCACAGCCGCCGCAGCACAGCGCCCGCAGCCTCAGCACAGCCACTGCAGCACAGCACCTCCAGAATTGCCTTGCCCCAGCCTCCTGCTACTTCTCTCCACCACCTCCCAGTAAGCTACATTCGAATTATAAGGCACACCCCTCATTTTCCTTCCAAATTTTGGGGAAGAAAAGTTTGTCTTAGAATCTGAAAAATATGGTACTTTTTATTGTGTTTTGCACGGACATGTGGCAGCCCCACAGGTTATAATGGGTACATGTGCTATTCACGAAAAAACAAGTACCACAGGTACTGGAAACACAGACATGTGAAGGAGGCTTTATGATGTACAAATACCCTCATAGGACAAATAGACCAAAAATTGTCTTTATAAAGAAGGGAATTTTGTTTACTTACCGTAAATTCCTTTTCTTCTAGCTCTAATTGGGAGACCCAGACAATTGGGTGTATAGCTACTGCCTCCGGAGGCCACACAAAGTATTACACTTAAAAGTGTAAGGCCCCTCCCCTTCTGCCTATACACCCCCCGTGGGATCACGGGCTCCTCAGTTTTAGTGCAAAAGCAAGAAGGAGGAAAGCCAATAAACTGGTTTAAGCAAATTCAATCCGAAGGAATATCGGAGAACTGAAACCATTCAACATGAACAACATGTGTATACAAAAAAAAAAGGGGCGGGTGCTGGGTCTCCCAATTAGAGCTAGAAGAAAAGGAATTTACGGTAAGTAAACAAAATTCCCTTCTTCTTTGTCGCTCTATTGGGAGACCCAGACAATTGGGATGTCCAAAAGCAATCCCTGGGTGGGTAAAATAATACCTCGTAATAGAGCCGTAAAACGGCCCCTTTCTACAGGTGGGCAACCGCCGCCTGAAGGACTCGTCTGCCTATGCTGGCATCCGCCGAAGCATAGGTATGCACCTGACAGTGTTTCGTGAAAGTGTGGAGGCTGGACCAGGTAGCCGCCTGACACACAAGCTGAGCCGTAGCCTGGTGCCTCAAGCCCAGGACGCATCCACCGCTCTGGTAGAATGGACCTTCAGCCCTGAGGGAACCGTAAGCCCAGCAGAACGATAAGCTAGAGAATTGGTTCCTTGAACCACCGAGCCAGTCTTGATTTGGAAGCCTGTAACCCTTTACGCTGGCTAGCGACAAGGACAAGAGTGCTTCCGAGTGGCGCAGGGACGCCGTACGATCGATGAAGAGTCTGAGTGCTCTCACCAGATCTAATCAAGTGCAAATCCTTTTCACATTGGTGAACTGGATGAAGACAAACAGAGGGTACGGATACCCTGATTGAGATGAAAGGGGGGGATTCCACCTTAGGGAGAAATTCCGGAACCGGACGCAGAACCCCTTGACCTGGTGAGACACCAGGAAGGGGACTTTGCACGACAATGCTGCCCCGACAGACACTCTCCGAAGTGAAGTGACTGCCCCTAGGAAAACCACTTTCTGCGAAAGGCGTGAGAGAGAGTTTGTAAGGAAGGACTAAGCGGCAAACCCCCTGCAGGAACGTGCGTACCTGAGGTAGTCTTGCTAGGCGCTTCTGAAAAAAATACAGAGAGCGCTGAGATTTGTCCGTTAAGGGAACCGAGCGACAAACCTTTTTCCAACCGAATTGCAGGAAGGAAAGAAAGTAGGCAAGGCAATTGGCCAGGGAGAAACTCCCTGAGCAGAGGACCAAGATAAGAATATCTTCCACGTTCTGTGGTAGATCTAGGCAGATGTGTGTTTTCTGGCCTGTCTCATAGTGGTAATGACCCCTTGAGATAACCCTGCAGATGCTAGGATCCAGGACTCAATGGCCACTCCATCAGGTTGAGGGTCGCAGAATTCAGAAGGAAAAAACGACCCTTGAGACAGCAAGTCTGGTCGGTCTGATAGTTCCCCCGGTTGGCCTACCGTGAGATGCCACAGATCCGGGTACCACTACCTCGTTGGCCATTTTGGAGCGACGAGGATGGCGCGGCGGCAGTCGGACCTGATCTTGCGTAACACTCTGGGCAATAGTGCCAGAGGTGGGAACGCATAAGGGAGTTGAAACTGTGACCAATCCTGAATGAAGGCGTCTGCCGCCAGAGCTCTGTGATCGTGAGACCGCGCCATGAATGCCGGGACCTTGTTGTTGTGCTGAGACGCCATTAGGTCGACGTCCGGCATCCCCCAGCGGCAACAGATCTCCTGAAACACGTCCGGGTGAAGGGACCATTCCCCTGCATCCATGCCCTGGCGACTGAGAAAGTCTGCTTCCCAGTTTTCTACGCTCGGGATGTGAACTGCGGATATGGTGGGTGCTGTGGCTTCCACCCACAGCAGAATCCGCCGGACTTCCTGGAAGGCTTGCCGACTGCGTGTCCCACCTTGGTGGTTGATGTAAGCCACCGCTGTGGAGTTGTCCGACTGAATTCGGATCTGCCTGCCTTCCAGCCACTGTTGGAACGCTTTTAGGGCAAGATACACTGCCCTGATCTCCAGAACATTGATCTGAAGTGAGGACGCTTGCTGAGTCCACGTACCCTGAGCCCTGTGGTGGAGAAAGATCGCTCCCCACCCTGACAGACTCGCGTCCGTCGTGACCACCGCCCAGGATGGGGTTAGGCAAGATTTCCCTTTCGATAATGAGGTGGGAAGAAGCCACCACCGAAGGGAAGCTTTGGTTGCTTGAGAGAGGGAGACGTTCCTTTCTATGGACGTCGGCATCCTGTCCCACTTGCGTAGGATGTCCCATTGAAGAGGACGCAGGTGAAACTGCGCGAAAGGGACTGCTTCCATTGCTGCCACCATCTTCCCCAGGAAGTGCATGAGGCGTCTCAAGGGGTGTGACCGACCTTGAAGGAGTGATTGTACCCCTGTCTGTAGTGACCGCTGTTTGTCCAGCGGAAGCTTCACTATCGCTGGAAGAGTAAGAAACTCCATGCCAAGATATGTCAGCGATTGGACCGGTGTCAGATTTGACTTTGGAAAATTGATGATTCACCCGAAACTCTGGAGAATCTCCAGAGTAACGTTGAGGCTGTGTTGGCATGCCTCTTGAGAGGGTGCCTTGACCAGCAGATCGTCTAAGTAGGGTATCACTGAGTGACCCTGAGAGTGGAGGACCGCAACTACTGTAGCCATGACCTTGGTGAAAACCCTTGGGGCTGTCGCCAGGCCGAACGGCAGTGCCGCAAACTGAAGGTGTTCGTCTCCTATGGCGAAGCGCAAGAAGCGCTGATGCTCTGGAGCAATTGGTACGTGGAGATAAGCATCCTGATATCGATCGATGCTAGGAAATCTCCTTGGGACATTGAGGCGATGACGGAGCGGAGGGATTCCATCCGGAACCGCCTGGTCCTTACGTGTTTGTTGAACAGTTTTAGGTCCAAAACAGGACAGAAGGACCCGTCCTTCTTTGGAACTACAAACAGGTTGGAGTAGAAACCGTGACCCTGTTGCTGAAGAGGAACCGGGACCACCACTCCTTCTGCCTTCAGAATGCCCACCGCCTGCAGCAGAGCCTTGGCTCGCTCGGGAGGCGGAGATGTTCTGAAGAATCGAGTCGGAGGACGAGAGCTGAACTCTATCCTGTAACCGTGAGACAAAATGTCTCTCACCCAACGGTCTTTTACTTGTGGCAGCCAGGTGTCGCAAAAGCGGGAGAGCCTGCCACCGACCGAGGATGCGGTGTGAGGAGGCCGTAAGTCATGAGGAAGCCGCCTTGGTAGCGGCGCCTCCGGCGGTCTTTTTAGGGCGTGATTTAGACCGCCACGCGTCGGAGTTCCTCTGATCCTTCTGAGGCCTTTTGGACGAGGAGAATTGGACCTGCCTGCGCCCCGCAAGGACCGAAACCTCGACTGTCCCATCCTCTGTTGGGGTATGATCGGTTTAGCCTGAGGAAAGGATGTATCCTTTCCCTTGGATTGTTTGATGATTTCATCCAGTCGCTCACCAAACAAGCGGTCGCCAGAGAATGGCAAACTGGTTAGGCACTTTTTGGAAGCAGAATCTGCCTTCCATTCCCGCAACCACAAGGCTCTGCGTATTACCACTGAATTGTCGGACGCAACCGCCTTCCGGCTCGCCGAGTCCAGGACAGCATTAATGGCGTATGACGCAAACGCTGACGTTTGAGATGTTAAAGACGCAGCCTGCGACGCAGACATACGTGTGACTGCCTCAATTTGCGCTTGAGCCGCTGAGACCGCTTGGAGCGCCCAGACGGCTGCGAAAGCTGGAGCAAAGACACGGCAATAGCTTCATAGATGGATTTCAACCAGAGCTCCATCTGTCTGTCAGTGGCATCTTTGAGTGAAGCCATATCTTCCACTGCAACTAAGGATTTAGCCGCTGGAGATAGGAGGTCCACATTGGAACACTGAACCCAGCCCTTGACAACGTCAAAAGGGAAGAGATAACGTGTATCCTTAAGGCGTTTGGAAAAAACGATATCTGGACAAGCCTGGTGGTTCTGGACTGACTCCCTGAAGTCAGAGTGATCCAGAAAGCGTACTCAATGTACGCTTGGGGAACCTGAAACGGAACTTCTCCTGCTGAGAAGCTGACTCCTCAGGCGTAGGAGCTGAGGGAGAAATAACCAACATATGATTGATGGACGCCGTAAGATCGTTCACTACGGTGTCACAATCAGGTGTATCCAGGTAGAGAACGTTCTCAGGATCAGAATCCTGATCAGATACCTCCGCCTTATCATAGAGAGAGTCCCCATGCTGAGACCCTGAATGATGCGGTGACGTCGAGGGATGCTCCCAGCGAGGTCGCTTAGGGGGTCTGGGACTGCGGTCCGAGTCAGACCCCTCACCCTGGGATCCCTGAGACACTCCAGGAGCACCTTGTTGTACCAACTGGGGGGGGGGACCAGGGGCAATGAATCAACAGAGCCCATGGTCTGAGGGACCGGTCTGGACTGCAAGGCTTCTAGTATCTTAGCCATAGTCTCAGAAAGTCTGAAGTAAATACTGCAAACTCCGTCCCCATCACCTGGACCATTAGCAGAGACTCCGGCTGAGTAAGTTCCACAAGGGCCGTGCATTGCATACCATTGGGGTCCGTGGAACCTGCCGGCAGTATAGCCGTACATGCTGTACAGGCTGCATAGAAAACCTGTGCTTCTGCACCCTTGTTTTTCACAGACGATATGCTGTTATCTCCCCCGAACAATCAAGGAGGGTATATAGCCAAAATACAAAAGTGCGACCGAACAGTGCAATGTATAGCGTACAAGCATATATCTATATGTGCAATTTCGGCACTAGTGGGGTCAGCACCACAGGTGCTGCTTACCGCCCGCTCACAGCGGTTGTGTGACCACCAGAATCCCTGCCAGGGTCTTCCCAAACTTGTCTTTTTTCTCAGTCACAGAAAAAACTGACATGAATGGCTGCCGGCGTCCTGTATAGAGGAGGAGGCCGTGGGCGTGCCCCAGAAAGTGCGGGAATCCGGTTTCACACTGTGTACAGTGAGAGGGGTGGAGTATGCAAAGCATGCTCCATCTCTCAGCGCTGCCGTGCTGTGCAGCGTCACGCCCTTACCCTGACTGGCAGGCCAGTGGGCGGTAACGAAGTGAGAGTAGGCCGCAAAAGCCGGGGACTAGAGTGATAAGCGCGGCCCGTCATATAAGCCCTGGTCGGCGCGGAAGTCCCCGGCGCACCACAAGTCCCAGCCGCGCCTGAGATAAAAATGGCAGCGGCGGTTAGCGCGGCAGTCCCCCAATACTCTAACACACCCAGCACGCTGTAGTGTGCGATGGCACCAGTGCGGGCAGCGCCGCCATCCCTGGCGCACTAACACACCCAGCAGTGCTGCCGTGTGTCTGTGTGCGGTCCCCTTTATGGGGACACAGAGTACCTCAACGTAGCAGGGCCATGTCCCTGAGGATACTCAGCTCCATGTCCAGCAGATTCCCAGGGGCTGTGGATGGAGCACGGCCTCAGTGCCTGGAGACCGATAAGATCCCACTTCACCCAGAGCCCTAAGGGGATGGGGAAGGAAAGCAGCATGTGGGCTCCAGCCTCCGTACCCGCAATGGGTACCTCAACCTTAACAAACACCGCCGACAAAAGTGGGGTGAGAAGGGAGCATGCTGGGGGCCCTAGTATGGGCCCTCTTTTCTTCCATCCGACATAGTCAGCAGCTGCTGCTGACTAAACAGTGGAGCTATGCGTGGATGTCTGACCTCCTTCGCACAAAGCATGAAAACTGAGGAGCCCGTGATCCCACGGGGGGTGTATAGGCAGAAGGGGAGGGGCCTTACACTTTTAAGTGTAATACTTTGTGTGGCCTCCGGAGGCAGTAGCTATACACCCAATTGTCTGGGTCTCCCAATAGAGCGACAAAGAAATAATCCCTTTAAGACAAGTTCACAGAGCGCTTACTTTTCTTTGTGTGTGCTCATTCACTCGTTGGTATGAATCCTCCAGCTCTTTTTTGGAGCGTTCCATGTCCCCAACAGCTTCCCGGGCCACGGTCATCTGCTTTGTGACTTCAGCATTCTAACAAATAAAAATAGGAAATGCTTAAAAGAGTTATTCTCATCTCCAAGATCCTATCCCAATATGTAGAAGGTGTAATAATAATAATAATATTTGGACAATACCTCCAATTATAAATGTAGTATAGTTCTGATTCACTATGTCTCTTACCTCATGTGCAGGTATTGCAGGACCTTAGGTATCCATGGTTACAACCACGCATATAGTTGGTTAGTTGCTAGTGGTCATAACCATGGATACCTAATGTCTTACAATGCCCTGCACATGAGGTAAGTGACAGTGAATCAGGAGAACTATACTACATTTCTAATTGGAGGTATTTGCTGGAGGTATTCGCTTGCAGTCTTTTAATGGCTCTCACTGGGGGTACACAACATTTTCAGATGTAGTGTGTACAAAAAATTTAAAAATCCTGCCTTCCCATCCCTGGAAATGATCTGTTTATGGCTGGCTTTATGTGACTCGCGCGAGTCTCGCATCGCATTACCCGGCACGGCCTGCTGCTCTACGATCAGAAGCATCTCAGCTGCATAGAAATACATGCAGCAGACCCGCTCCTGTCAGGAGAGTGTGCGGCCGTGCCGGGTGATGAGATGAGAGACTCGCGCGTATTACACGTGAGTCACTTGCAAACGTGACTCTGGCCTTAGTTAAAGCCTGGCTGAACCCGGCGAACCCCAACTTCCAAGGGTCCATTTATCTCTAGTCATGGCTCACAACATCAGGAATCCACTCATGAGGAGGTCAAGTACATGATACCAAAGTAAGAGTAATTTCTATTGATTCTCCTTTTATCACACATAGCAGTCTTGTTTATCTTGTTACAGATCTTCTCACAGATCAGTCCTCTTCACCCAATGTTTGACCAAGACATCTAATTACTAAGGCCCCTTTCACATTGCGTTTTACCTTCACAGGTCCCGTCGGAGCATCCGTCCGAACCGCCCCTCCCCCACTCTGCAAAGCGAGTTCCGGTGAATAGCAGTGAATGGCCCTGTCGGGCGCATGCGTCTGGAACACGCTTTGCAGAGTAAAGGAAGGGCCGTTCGGACGGATCCTCCGACGGGACCTGTGGACGTAGAGAAAAACGCAATGTGAAAGGAGCCTTATACAGCGCCATTAATTTCCACACTGCCTGACAGCACACTCAATTGTATTGCCGTCTGTAAGAAAAAATCAAAATGCCAGAATTATGTATTTTTGTTCGCCTCAATATTGCAATAAAATACAATAGCAGGCGATCAAAACATCGCATTTACCCCAAAAATGGTATCAGTAAAAATGTTAGCTCAGGGCACATACATTAAGCCATCACACAGCTCCAGATCTCAAAAAATGAAGACTATATGGATCTCGTAAAATGGCAACAAAAGCAAAAAAAAAATGTTGACAAATTTCTGATTTCTTTTTACTACTTATATAATTTTTTTTACTTATGTCTGGTATCTACGTACTCGGACTGACCTGAGGTATCATATTGCCAGGTCAGTTTTACCATATAGTGAACATGGTAGAAAAAACAAATACAAAAAAACATTGTGGAATTGGAATTTTCTTGCAATTTCACCGCACTTGGATTTTTTTTTCCCATTTTCCAGTACAATATGGGGTAAAATGAATGGTATCTTTCAATCCTGCAGAAATCATGCCCTAATTTGGCTGGAAAAAAAAGTTATGGCTTTTGGAAGGGGAGGGAAAAACGAAAAACGGGGTTAAACATAAAATTCAAAATTGTATGTTAAGCTTAAAGAGGACCAACCATCAGGATTTTCATATAAAAACTAAAGCCAGTGCTATACTGGTGCTATCATGCTGATTCTATACGTACCTTTAGTTGTGAGATCGGATGTATACTTTTTGAAATACAGACAAGTAAAGCTTGTGAAATTCACCGTTACTTGATTGATAGTAGCTACAAAATAACTAATAGGTGGGTTGGGTTTTGCTAGTTATTTCCACCCCTGTCTGCTGCCCTCCTTCCTCCTCCTGTCTCTGTTATTACAGGGGGATGAAGGACAGGGGAGGAAGGACAGGCAGGCAAAAAGGGGCAGGAATAACTAGCAAAACCCAACCCATCTATTAGAGATTCTGCAGCACCTATCAATCAAATAACAGTGCACTTCACAAACTTTACTTGCCTGTTCAGAAACTATACATCCGATCTCACTACTAAAGGTATGTATAGAATCAGCATGATAGCGCCAGTATAGCACTGGCTTTAGTTTATATAGGAAAATCCTGGTGGTTGGTCCTCTTTAAGGGGATTTTGCAGGTTCTGGATATTGATGGTTTATCCTAGGGATAATCAATATCTGATCTCTCAGAGTCCATCTTTGCACTCCCACTGATCCCACTGATTAATAGGGCCATGATACTCAATATTCATCTGCTATTTTTCCCAGCAAGCTGTATACTTAGTAATGAGCTATGATGGATACTGCAGTGTCATATTATTCACATCAATGAATCAAGGCCGCAATCCCCAGCACAGCAGGGAAAATATGGGGCTACGGTCACACACGGCAGACTAACTGAAGAAATATCCACTCCATATATCTGAATGAGGTCGTCTCTGATCCATCCTTCATTTGTCCATGAGATAAGCAAAATCAGAGATTACCAGTAGACATTTATTCCTAAAAACTAAGAATCAAGCACCTTTCTCAAAAGATCTGCATGGCTCTGAACCAGCTCTGCGTATTTCTCCTTCAGCTTGGTATATCGCTGCTCATTTGCTATGGATTTTCCTGCAACATAAAAAGTAAGAGGTTAATCATTTATTTATATGGTCTTCACATTAGCGGCCTGCACAATAGTCGCTCATTAAAGACGTAAGTAGTGCTGGCATTTCAGATAACCGCTGCCTACACCCAGATGGAGGTTTGTCTGCGCTTGTATCGAGGTTACGGCACTGCTGATGCGTGGCTGGCTGGGTATAATCTAAATTTCGTATCACCATAGCTTCTCCCTCCATATATGTTAAATAACAGCCATAAATGAGAACACGGCCTTAGAAGAAATATTTCCTTTGCCTAGGAATGCCAAGTGATAAATCCTGTAGAAACCGTCCAGATCAATGTCTACATCGAAGTTGGTCTGAATAGTGACAATTCTGTGGGCGCTGATAAAGACGGCGATTTGGATCCACAAAAGGTCTAATTTTAGGAATCAAAAGGGAATATGATGTCAAAAAGAATGGCAGAAGTGCAGCCTCGGGCCTAAAGGGAGCCAGTTATCACGATTAACATGTTAAAGTAAAGGTTTGGCCATAATGGCCCTGTTATAGTGCTTCAATATAGGAAGAAATCCACAGCCTGTTTCTTGTTTAATGCATGTTAGACGTTTTGGTGCAATATCCTTTTCATACAGTGGGGCAGGACTGTGGGTAGGGTCTACAATTCTTTTGTAGCCTCTACACATTTATGTGAACCTCCTATTTTAAATTGTGTGTAAGCGCCAGCCCTGATGCAGGTGGCACTCACACTCATTCATCTCCTGTCGGCAAAATGGCGCCAGTGGTGGCGCATGCGCAGATTCAAACCTTCGTTCAATGTTACTGAAGACCATTGGATGTCAATACGTGCATGCACCGCACACAGCAAAGGTGGTGCTTGTGCAAATTTTAAAAAAGGAGGCTCGTACAAATTCGAGGGACCAGCAGAGTCAATATTGCACCAAATCTTCTAACATGAATTAAAGAGGTGGCTCACCCCTTTTCATTATTGGCCTCATTGATATTATGTGGAGAAACAAGATTTCTCTCAAATACCTTGAGTTACAAATCGTGCCTCTGAGCGGCACTATTGCAGTTTGCTCTTCCCCATCGCGTGACCCCCGGGCTCTGTGACCTCTGATGTCCGGTGATGTCACATCAACTTTCTGGTGACCCAATATCACCATAGCCGCCCCCAATCTCCGTGAGTGACTGTACAGTGGCGGAGTTTTACCGCTCATGACAGCCCAGCGTCTCTCCTGCTTGCGGGCTCTGCAATAAAGGAGGAGGGAGCAGGGGGATGCTGGGCTGTGATGAGCAGTGAAACGCCGCCCACAGCCCAGTCACTCAGGAAGACTGCAGCCCGCCTCAGTTAATGTGACATCACCGGATCCCAGAGGCCACGGATCCCCAAGGTCACACTAGGGGGGTGAGCAGACCCCAATAGCGCCGCTCACAGACACTATTGGCAACACAAGGTATTTGAGAGAAACCTTGTTACTCAACATAATATCGATGTGGCCAATAATGAAAAGAGGTGAACCACCCCTTTAAACAAGAACCAGGCTACGATTTTCTTCACTACAGGTATCTAGGTATCTATTATACAAGTATAACAGCCCCATTATGATCATAGCTTTATTTTAAGATGCAAAATCATGATGAACAGGTCTCTTCAGAGAGTATCGCCTTATGCAAATAGGCAATCCATATCTTTCACAAATAGCACTGGTACCTACAATAGAGAATGGGGTCAGTCGCATGTCTGTGATTTACCAAGAACCAAGTGGTCCATGCAAAATAGAGGAGACATGTTTGATTTTGATTGGACTGTTGGATCAAAATTGGCAATGCAAGTCTATGAGTCTGTGAAAAAATTGGACAGCATATACAATTTGCAATACAGAGATCTCTCCCATGATCTGTTTGTACCAAGGACTGTGACAAAAACAAGGGGGCATTCTCTTTGTTGGAGGAAAGAACATTTCTGAACCAGCATAGAAGAGGGTTCTTCACAGTAAGAGCAGTGAGGCTCTGGAACGCTCTTCCTGAGAAAGTGGTGATGGCCAACTCACTGAATGAAGAGAGGAATGGATGCTTTTCTTGATAGCAACAGTATAGAACAGGGGTCTCAAACACGCGGCCCCTCGGGCTGCTTCGTGCGGCCCTCAGGCCCGTGCCACTGTTCACTATGGCGGCAGGTGCATGGGCCGCAGCCACTGTCTGCACTTTATGTCAGATGAATGTGTTGCCGGCGCTGAGCTCTTGAGCCGGCAATACAATCATCTCACATAAATCACTGACAGTGACACTGCGGCTGCTGCGATACTGAACAGGGGCACGGGCCTGGGAGCCGCACAAAGCAGAGATGAGGCAGCGGAGGGAGCGCGGGACAGGTAAGAATGGTGTGTGTGTGTGTGTGTGTGTTGGACGTTAACCCCTTAGCGACCTATGACGTACTGGGTACGTATGGCTCCCTGGTTCTTAAGGACCCATGACGTACCCAGTACGTCATGGCAAAATCGCAGCCCCGGTGGCTACGATCGCTGCAAATACCTTAGATTCGGGGAGGAGGGGACCTAAGGAGGGGTGGTGTCTCCTCCCCGGACCTACGGAGGCTGTGATTGGCTGACAAACGCCGCTCAGCCAATCACAGCCACTAATGTTTCAGCCATTGAAAATCGCTGAAACATTGAAAATCCAGCCAAGATCAGGGCAGCTGTAGCCCTGATCATTGGCTGGAGCTGGGTGACCTGTGTTTCACCCGCCCCCAGCTCTGATTGGAGAGACCGGCCTTGTGACCGATCTCTCCAATCACTGTGGATCTGGGGCACAGACCACTCCCCTCAGCTTCACTCCGGCGTCTGTGGAAGGTGAGGGGAGCTGCTGACCCATTACTACAGGATGGGGACAAAGTGTGCACATTACTATGAGATGGGGATAAGGCTGGGGACATTATTATAGGATTGGGACATTACAAGGATGGGCACAATACTATTGGATGGGGACATTATTACTATAGTATGGGGACATTACTATAGGATAGGGACTAGGATGGGCACATGACTATAGAATGGGGACTAGGATGGTCACATGACTATAGAATGGAGACAAGGCTGGGGACATTACTATAGGATGGGGACAAGGTGGGCACAGTACTATAGGATGGGGACTAGGATGGGCACAGTACTATAGGATGGGGACAATACTACAGGATGGGGACAAGGTGGGCACATTACTGTAGGATAGGGACATTACTACAAGGGGACAAGGATGGGAAACATTACTATAGAATAGGGATGATGCTGGGGATATTACTATAGAGTGGGGACAAGGTTGGCACATTACTAAAGGATGGGCACATTACTATAGAATGGGGACAGTACTATAGGATGGGGACATTGCTACAAGGGGACAATGATGGGGAACATTACTATAAGATGGGGGACAAGGATGGACACATTACTATAGATTGAGGACATTACTATAGGATGCGGACAAGGATGAACACATTACTACAAAGGGGACAAGGATGGGGAACATTACTTTAGGATGGGGACAAGGATGAGCACATTACTGTGGGATGGAGACTAGGATGGGGCACAATACTACAAGGGAACAAGGATGGGCACATTACAACAAGATGTTGGTCAAAATTTCTATATAGTGCTAGATGTAAGACTAATAGTTACAAGAAAAAAATAAAATATAAAAAAAAAATGTTTATATTTAAACAAAGAATGTGCACGTTTGCTATAATGAACAAGTGAAAATGTTCAAAATTAGTGATCCAAAAATGTGTAAAAAACCAATAAAATATATTACACAGCACAACAATGATTTTGCTACTGAGGGTAAAACGTGTACTAATTTGAACATGCTGATTCCAAATATGAACTCAGAATTTGCACAGCACGTCCAGATTTTGAGTTATACTTAGAAAAGGCCATACGCCTATTCAGGCATTGTTGAAGGCATTGCACATGCGGTTGGAATGAAAGAGACCTATGCTTCTATGCAGATCATTCTGAAATTGATTAAATATTCAGAACATCAATGGAACATTTGTGCTGACCTCAAAGTTGTTGCACTAGTCCTTGGTTTGCAGTTAGGTTACACTAAGCATATGTGCTTTCTGTGCCTATGGAACAGTCGAGATGACAACAACCATTATAAAATTAAACGGTGGCCCAATAGAGATGAACATAAGATTGGTAAGCACAATGTTCAACACGAATCACTTGTCGATCCACTTAAAGTTTATCTTCCACCTCTTCACATTAAACTAGGACTAATGAAAAATTTTGTAGTAGCAATGGATCGTCAAGGGAATGGATTTAAGTATCTGAAGGAAAAGTTTAGTGCATTGAAAACTGAGGCCAAACTCAAAGCAGGAATCTTTATTGGTCCTGAAATCCACCAACTAATCCATGATGAAATCTTCAAGAAAGAACTCACCCCACTTGAACTAACTGCATGGGATGCATTTATAGTAGTAGTTCAAAACTTCCTTGGAAACGAAAGAGCAGAAAACTATGCTGAACTAATAGACAATATGCTTCAAGCATACGAAATGCATGGTGCCCGAATGTCATTGAAAATGCATTTCCTACATTCACATCTTGACTTCTTTCCTCCAAATATGGGTAATGTCAGTGACGAACATAGTGAGAGATTCCACCAGGACATTTCTACTATGGAAAAAAGATACCCAGGTCGCTTTAACCCCAACATGATGGGCGATTACTGCTGGTTTTTGCAACGGGCCACTAGGACCACTCACAAGCGCAAAAGCAAGTGCCTGAAGCACTTTTAAAAGTACTCTGCTGAGTTCAAGGCGATTTCTTAAGCTACTATAAGTGATTTTTAAGTTTTTTGGTTTATTTACCTATACTTCTTTTTCAATAAAAATGATAATACATGTTGTGAAACTGTGGGACATAACGATTCTGTATCTTTATTAATTGCTTATTTTAATTTTCACAAAAATTGGAATAACTTAATATCCTGACGTGCTACAAAAAAACTAACTTCAGATTTGGATTCAGCGCATTCGATTTAGTATAGCGCACATGGTTTTTGCCAAGTAGCAGACAAAAAGTGTTTATTTGTTGTGCTGTGTTATATATGGTACCAATAAAAATGTCACTTTGTCCTGCAAAGAATGCGGCCCCCCCAAATTATTTTTTTTCCTCTGTGCGGCCCATACACCCAGCCGAGTTTGAGAGCCCTGGTATAGAAGATTATGAATAACATAATATTACAGGTAGATAGTTGACCCAACTTAGGACCCAGCTTAGGAGTAAAAAATGTTTCCCTATGAAGAAACTTGGCTTCTACTCTGTGGGTTTTTACCTTAAAGAGGTTCAACCCTGAAGAACAGCGGCACTAAAACTAGGCTGAATTAGATGGACATAAGGTCTTCCTTCAGCATTACAAACTATGTATGTTACTACTCATCATATGCCATCAGAGTGCAGGGTGATTGGAGATATTTTTTTTCTCATACAAGAAAAACTGATGACAATGTATCTGTTTTTCTCATACGTGAATACAACGCACATTTTTTTTAAAATTATTTTATAAATCAATAGTACATGTGAAAACAAGTAACTTTGTAATGTATCTTATCAGAGAAATCTGCTTCTTTCTCCTCCATATTGATCATTCATTCTCAAAACTCCTAATTCACATGTAAAATCCGTGAATACTTGGTAAACTATGACCTGAGTGGTCTCAATAGACCCAAATATATTTTTACAATGAAAAGATAATTAAAGAGCCTTTTTGATCATTCCAATTGCAAAATTTTCCAAGAAGATAAAGTTCTGTGTAATGGGTTAAATAAATGCTGTCGGCTTACTTTCTATTTCGGTCAGGCTCTTCTGTGCTTTCTCAGTGTCTTCTCTCTTCCTATTTAAGTCCTCCAGCTCTGTGCGCAGGAACTCATTTTCATCCACCGCCTGCTCCCTCAGATGTTTCTGCTCTGCTAACTCGGCCTCTAGTTCTTGGATGCGGCCCCTCAGATTGCTAACCAACCGATGACTCTGAAATGTAGAAATATAATTATATATATATTATTCTGCATTCCATAACACTTCAGTATCAATACTCAGTGGTGAATGCACAGTATGGGAAAGTGCACAGACGGCTAAAGAGTGTGAAGCCTGACACAGACGGCTCCTCATAGCTCAGCTTACATGAGTAGAGATGAGTATAATAATAATAATGAGTGAACCTGAGGTTCGATGTTTGGGCCAAACACAGATTTTACAAAAAATTGTTCAGATTCGAAGTTTGGGTGCTTTACGTATGAAACCCACTTGCTCGAGAATCTCCCTGCTCGGGTACGCTCGGTGCTCAGCCCAGTGCGAGCCGCCTGCAGTGTTTGAATGGCTCTCGCACTGAGCATGATCAGATGTACTGTGCACAAAAAAACCTACATGGAAAACTCCAGCCCACCTGCCCCCGGAAGCGATCTGTTTATGGCTGGCTTAAAGGGAACCTGTCAGGTCCAATATGCACTCAGAACCACGAGCAGTTCTGGGTGCATATTGCTAATCCCTGCCTAACCATCCCTGTATACACTAGCATAGATAAAGAGATCTTTAGAAAAAGTATTTGTAAAGGTCTTTTACCGTATGCTAATGAGCGAGGAGACTAGTCCCCTGGGTGTTAGTTCCCTGGCCAGTCGCCCCCATTAGCATGTTAGTACGTTCCTGTGGGCGTGCTATCATGCTAATGAATACGCAGCGTCACAGGATGATCTCACTCACCTCTCTACCGCCATCGCGTCCGACGCTGGATTTTGGCTCAGTGTACATGACTCCGAAGTTTGGGTCATGTGCACTATGAAGCCGAGTGTACAAGTCCTGGCTTCAAACTGAAGTAGTGCGCATGACCCAAACTCCGGGATCTTGCGCACTGAGCCAAAATCCAGCGTTGCACGCGATGGCAGCGGAGAGGTGAGTGAGATCATCCTCTGACACTGCGTCTTCATTAGCATGATAGCACGCCCACAGGGGAATACTAACATGCTAATGGGGGTGACTCGCAAGGGGAACTAACGCCGAGGGGACTAGTCCCCTTGATCACTATGATGTTATCCGTGAAACACATACCAGAAAAAAAGTACATTGAAAATAAAAAACATTTTCAACTCACTCGTCTCCAACGATGCGGAGTTCGGCAGCTCTCTGCTTCTTGCTGGCCGGCTCATTATGGCATGCATATTCTGTTATGCAGCCAGAGCCGACCCAGAAGTAGCTGCAGAGGTGAGAGACAGTGGCGGCCGGATGCTGCAGAGCTGGAGACTTCAGCACCACGGACAGCAGGAATGGGACAGGTGATTCTATCTCCATGTGAAATCACGGATGACGGATCACGTATCATGCATTGCACATGGACAACCCACGTGTGCCGTGAATCACAGCACACGGAGGGACATATTCGTTTTTTACACGTCAGTGAGAAACGTCTGTATTTTTCACTGACGTGTGAAACAGGTCTTAGGGAGTACCGGCAGTCTTTTTGTCTAGGTCTTGATGAGGAGGCATGCTGGAGCCTTAATGAATGAGTGTGCCTCTTAATGAATCAGGCACATCTGAAAGTAGCATGTGTTGCTTTGCGCCTCGTCACAAATCTTACGTCGGTCGGAGACTGGCAAAAGATTTCAGGCATAAGATACGCCACAGGTCATTGATAATTTGATGAGTTATGCCGTCATGTCCGAGTCCTTTCCCAGCATTGGCCATTTTACCGGAGCTTGGTGAAACTAGTGTGAAAATGCTAAAGGTCGCAATGTTCTTGTCGCACAATCTTTTTTCAACTTATCAAATGTGTTTTAAGCCAGATTTCTGGTGAAAACATTTCGTGAATCAGGGCCATAAACTCATATGTTTGAGGTAGAAAAGCACAAGACACAATAATGACAAAAAAAAAAAAAACTTGGAAAGAAAAAAAGAAACAAAATTAAAACAATGCTAGGACAGGATTAATTGCACCAGCTGTTCAGTGGGAAGGAAAAGAAAAAAAAAATACCGTAGATTAATTTGGGAATAATTACCAATTAAGATTCATTTTCCCTTACATTGCCAGATCTTAGAGAATTATAATTAGCCTAAAGGCCGCTTTACACGCTGCGATATCGTGACCGATATCACTAGCGTGGGTACCCACCCTCATCGGTTGTGCGACACGGGCAAATCGCTGCCCGTGGCGCACAACATCGCGCGGACCCGTCACACTACTTACCTGCCTAGCGACGTCGCTGTGACCGGCGACCGCCTCCTTTCTAAGGGGGCGGTTCGTTCAGCGTCAAAGCAACATCACTGAACTGCCAACCAATAGAAGCGGAGGGGCGGAGATGAGCGGGACGTAACATCCCACCCACCTCCTTCCTTCCTCATTGCGGGCGGACGCAGGTAAGGTGAGGTTCCTCGTTCCTGTGGTGTCACACATAGTGATGTGTGCTGCCGCAGCAACAAGGAACTAGATTGCTAGTTGCAGCAGCAGCGATAATTGAGAATAGGGGGGCATGTCACCGATAAGCGATTTTGAACGTTTTTGTGACGATTCAAAATCGCTCATAGGTGTCACACGCAACGACATCGCTAAAGTGGCCGGATGTGCGTCACAAATTCCGTGACCCCAACGAGATCACTTGAGCGATGTCGCAGCGTGTAAAGCGGCCTTAAGAATGGTGGCTCCAATGCTTAAAAAGGCCATTTTTAATTCCTATTCCTCATTCACATTAGAAAACAGAATAGAGCTGTCTGAACACACCAGAAATGCTATTGTTTTGCAGCAGAAGCAGTCTACAGTGTACAGGACTATCTCCAAAGACCTTGGCATCTTATCTTTACAAGCTTAAATGTGATCAAGAAGATTGCTACTTATGGATCAGTCAACAACCTTCCACAATGTGTTGAAAGAAGAAAACTGATAAGAAAACCTTATGAATATTGGTTAAAAAGTTAGCAAATAAACTATACACAACATCCAAAGAACTTCAGGCTGACCTAGAGACACCAGGAGTAATAGTTTCAACATATAATATACATGATGCGCTAACCACAACAGGGCTCTGCCAGAGGCATAATAAAAAAAATCAACTGAACTTTGTATAATGTTACATAGACAAATTGCAATCCTTTCCAGAAAAAGTTGAATGGACAAATAAACCATGTGTTCCACTGATATGTACAGTTTAAACCAGACGTTTATATACACTATCTAAAAATTGTTTGGAAGAACTGAGAGTCCTCAGTGGTTGATACCTTTTAATGGCTAACTGAAAAGATGGTAATAATAGCAAGCTTTCGAGACTACTCAGGTCTCTTCTTCAGGCATGATATAACACAAAATCTGAAGAGTCACATATTTATACACAACAGGACATAGAATGGGGCAGTAAATAAAACAAGTTATGTGAAGCAGAACTATCACTATGGCAAGAGGACAAACTGTTGTGGCCATAAATATTGCTGCAGTTCAGTGGAGTGGACTGAACTGAACTGCAGCAATATTTATGACCACAAGAGTTTGTCCTCTTGCCATAGTGATAGTTCTGCTTCACATAACTTGTTTTATTTACTGCCCCATTCTATGTCCTGTTGTGCATAAATATGTGACTCTTCAGATTTTGTGTTATACTGAGCCTGAAGAAGAGACCTGAATAGTCTCGAAAGCTTGCTATTATTACCATCTTTTCAGTTAGCCATTAAAAGGTATCAACCACTGAGGACTTCAGTTCTTCTAAACAATTTTTTATCTCCACTGGCTAACACGGTACAAAGATATATTTTACCTATACACTATCTAAAAAGACACATCTGCATGTTTTTCCTCACTATCTAACATGAAATCAGAATAAACCTTTCCCGTTTAGTGTCAATTAGGAACCAAAAAAGAGAATTTTGTTTACTTACCGTAACTTCTTTTTCTTATAGTTCCGACATGGGAGACCCAGACCATGGGTGTATAGCTTCTGCCTCCGGAGGACACACAAAGTACTACACTCAAACGTGTAGCTCCTCCCTCCGGGCTATATACACCCCCTGGATGACAATCTAACCAGTTCAGTGCAAAAGCTGAAGGAGGACATCCACCCATAAGTAGAGATAGAGTAAAACTCAGAAAGACCGGAACTCTGTCTACTAACAACAGCCGGTGAAACACACGGAACAAAAAACTGCCAACAGGCAACAGGGAGGGTGCTGGGTCTCCCATGTCGGAACTATAAGAAAAAGAATTTACGGTAAGTAAACAAAATTCTCTTTTTCTTCATCGTTCCTTATGGGAGACCCAAACCATGGGACGTTCCAAAGCAGTCCATGGGTGGGAAATAAACCAAACTGAGAAGTAGGCAAAACCTAACTTCACAAATGGGCGACAGCCGCCTGAAGAATGCATCTGCCCAAGCTCGCATCTGCCGAAGCATGAGCATGCACTTGGTAGTGCTTCGAAAAAGTGTGCAGACTGGACCACGTGGCAGCCTGACAAACCTGCTGAGCCGTAGCCTGGTGCCTGAAAGCCCAGGAGGCACCGACAGCTCTGGTTGAGTGCGCCTTAATCCCTGGCGGAGGAGGCACCTGAGAACACTGGTAGGCATCGGTGATAGCCGACCTGATCCAACGAGCTAGGGTCGGTTTAGAAGCAGCGAGACCCTTGCGCTGACCAGTGGTTAGCACAAAAAGTGAGGTGCACCGCCTAAAAACGGCGGTGCGTGACACATAGATTCGGAGCGCCCGCACCAAATCTAAGGAATGCAACGCCTTCCCAAAGCGATGCACAGTGGTCGGACAAAGAGAAGGCAATGAAATGTCCTGGTTAAGGTGGAAAGGAGACACCACCTTAGGAAGAAAGTCCGGAGTCGGACGAAGAACCATCTTGTCTTGGTGAAACACCAAAAAGGGGGATTCCGAAGAGAGCGCAGCCAAATCAGAAACTCTCCTGAGAGAAGTTATGGCTACTAGAAAAACAACTTTCTGTGAAAGTCTAAACAAAGGAACCTCCCTGAGAGGCTCAAAGGGGGGTTTCTGTAAGGCCGTGAGGACCAGATTAAGGTCCCAGGGATCCAAGGGCCACCGGTAAGGAGGAATGATGTGAGATGCGCCCTGCATGAAGGTGCGCACCTGAGCCAGTCGGGCGAAACGCCGCTGGAACAATACCGACAGAGCCGACACCTGTCCCTTGAGGGAATTGAGGGACAGTCCTAGCTGTAGACCGGACTGTAGAAAAGACAGGATGGTCGGCAAGGAGAACGGCCAAGGAGCATGGTCGGAAGAGCGACACCAGGACAGAAAAATCCTCCAAGTCCTGTGGTAAATCTTGGCCGAGGAAGACTTCCGAGCCTGAGTCATAGTGGAGATGACCTCAGAGGGAATGCCTGAAGCCGTCAGGATCCAGGACTCAAGAGCCACGCCGTCAATCTGAGAGCCGCAGAATTCTGGCGGAAGAACGGACCTTGAGAGAGAAGGTCTGGGCGGTCCGGGAGGTGCCACGGCACCCCTACGGACAGACGGAGCAGGTCTGGGTACCAAGCTCGCCTGGGCCAGTCCGGAGCAATGATTATGACTCGACGGCCCTCCATTCCGATCTTGCGCAGAACCCTGGGCAAGAGAGCTAGAGGGGGAAACACATAGGTCAGACGGAACTGAGACCAATCTTGAACCAGTGCGTCCGCTGCGAAGGCCTGAGGATCGTGGGAGCGAGCCATGTAAACCGGAACCTTGTTGTTGTGCCGGGATGCCATTAGATCCACTTCCGGAGTGCCCCACTTGCGGCAGATTGATCTGAACACTGACGGATGCAGGGCCCACTCGCCGCTGTCCACGGTTTGACGGCTGAGATAATCGGCCTCCCAGTTTTCCACGCCTGGGATGTGGACTGCAGATATGGTGGACTTGGAGTCCTCCGTCCACTGGAGGATTCGTTGAACCTCCAACATCGCCAGACGGCTGTGAGTCCCGCCCTGGTGATTGATGTAGGCAACCGCTGTCGCGTTGTCCGACTGAACTCGAATGTGCCTGCCCGCCAACAGGTGGTGAAAGGCTAGGAGAGCTAGAAACACAGCTCTGATCTCCAGCACATTGATCGAGAGGGCTGATTCGGACGGAGTCCAAGTGCCCTGTGCTCGGTGATGGAGAAATACTGCTCCCCAACCGGAGAGGCTGGCATCCGTGGTGAGGATCACCCAGGACGGAGTCAGGAAGGAGCGTCCCTGAGACAGAGAGAAGGGCCGAAGCCACCACTGAAGGGAGCTCCTGGTCTGTGACGACAGAACCACCAGCCTGTGCAAGGAAGAGATCCGCTTGTCCCAACATTGGAGAATGTCCAGCTGCAGGGGACGCAGATGGAACTGGGCAAAGGGAACCGCTTCCATTGATGCCACCATCTGACCTAGCACCTGCATAAGGTGTCTGATGGAATGACGGCGGTGCCTCAGCAGAGAGCGCACCGCCAGACGAAGGGACTGCTGTTTGACTAAGGGCAACTTGACAAGTGCCGGCAGAGTCTCGAATTGCATCCCTAGGTAAAGAAGCACCTGGGTCGGGGTCAGAGTGGACTTGGGCAGGTTGACAAGCCACCCGAACTGAACGAGCGTGGCGAGCGTGAGTGAGACACTCCGCTGGCAGTCTGCACTGGATGAGGCCTTGACTAGAAGGTCGTCCAGGTAAGGAATCACTGCCAACCCCTGGAGGTGCAGAACCGCAACCACTGCTGCCATGACCTTGGTGAATACTCGAGGGGCCGTGGCTAAGCCGAAGGGGAGAGCCACGAATTGGAAGTGTTCCTCTCCGATTGCAAAGCGTAGCCAACGCTGGTGTGAAACCGCAATAGGCACATGCAGGTAGGCATCTCTGATGTCGATGGATGCCAGAAAATCTCCTTGGGTCATTGAGGCAATGACCGATCTCAGAGATTCCATGCGAAAGTGCCGCACCTGAACATGCTTGTTGAGAAGCTTGAGATCCAGGATGGGCCGGAAGGAACCGTCCTTCTTGGGAACTAGAAAGAGGTTTGAGTAGAAACCGCTGAACCGTTCCCGGGCGGGAACCGGAACAATTACACCGTTGGCCTGCAGGGATGCCACGGCCTGAGAGTAGGCGGCGGCTTTGGAGCAGGGGGGGGTGGACAGAAAAAATCTGTTTGGCGGGCTGGAAGAAAATTCTATCCTGTAGCCGTGGGAGATGATATCTCGCACCCACTGATCGGAGACGTGTTGAAACCACACGTCGCCAAAGTGGGAGAGCCTGCCACCGACCAAGGACGTTGCTGGCGCAGCCAGATAGTCAAGAGGAGGCTGCCTTAGTGGCAGCGGCTCCTCCGGTCTTTTGAGGACGCGGCTTCGCGCGCCAGTTGGGTTTACGATCCTTGGCTGCGGTAGTGGACGAGGTCGAGGGCTTAGAGGATGACCAGTTAGAGGAACGAAAGGAACGAAACCTCGATTGGTTCCTGCCCTGGACAGGTTTCCAGGTTTTAGTTTGTGGCAAGGAAGTACTCTTCCCGCCAGTAGCTTCCTTAATTATTTCATCCAGTTGTTCACCAAACAGCCGGGACCCAGCAAAAGGAAGACCCGCAAGGTACTTCTTAGAGGAAGCGTCTGCTTTCCACTCTCGAAGCCACAAGATCCTGCGGATCGCGAGGGAGTTAGCGGAGGCCACCGACGTGCGGTGAGAAGCCTCCAGGATGGCAGACATGGCGTAGGATGAAAAAGCCGAAGCTTGAGAAGTTAAGGCATCCATCTCAGGCATAGAGTCCCTGGTGAGGGAATGTATCTCTGCCAGAGAGGCAGAGACTGCCTTAAGAGCCCACACTGCCGCAAAAGACGGGGAGAACGAGGCTCCTGCCGCCTCATATACAGACTTGGCCAGAAGGTCAACCTGGCGGTCAGTGGGATCCTTAAGAGAAGTGCCATCAGCCACAGCTACGACTGTGCGGGCTGAGATTCTGGACACTGGAGGGTCTACCTTTGGAGACTGGGCCCATTCCTTAACCACCTCTGGTGGAAAAGGAAAACGGTCATCAGAACTACGCTTCGGAAAACGTTTGTCAGGACAGGCCCTGGGCTTGGTAACAGTGGTCCGAAAACTGGAGTGGTTAAAAAACATACTCTTAGCTCTCTTAGGTGAGGTAAACTGGTGTATCTCTACCAGAGAGGCTTGTTCCTCTGACTCTGGTGGATTGAGGTTCAGTACGGAGTTAATGGATGCAATCAAGTCACTAACATCCGCATCACCCTCAGACACGTCAATGGGGTACATAGAGGTAGCGTCTGAGCCCACAGTAAACGAATCCTCCTCACCCTGCACCTCGGCTCGTGAATCAGAGCCGTGGGACGAGGAAGGAGAAGGGTCCCTGCGTCTCCGTTTAGGGGGCGGGGTCCTAGGACATGCTCTGAGAGCTCTGCAGAACTCGGAGCAGCAGAGGCACCCTGAGAAGAGGGCTGATGCATGGTCAGCAGTGTCCGGGACAGCTGCCCCATGGAGTCGGCAAAAGACTGGGAAATAGCTTGGGAAAAGGATGCTACCCAAGCCGGGGGTTCAGCCACCGGGGCCGGAGCAGCCGGAGGGACCCCTGAGGAGGCTCCAGGCTGAGACACAACCATGTTAGCACAGGCATCACAATGTGGGTATGTGCTTGGCTCTGGCAGAATGCGCTTACATGCAGTGCATATAGCGTACATGTTTGCAGCCTTGCTCCGGGTGACAGACATGCTGCTGAGGTGGAAGCTCTGCAGTAAGAATACACTCATATAGAATGTCCTGAGAGTGTATAATAAAGCCCACAACCAGAGGTTGTGGCTTACCAGACCGCTCTCTGTGTGCCCTCCGGATTCCACAGCTCGGACCCCCAGTAAAGCGTCAGCATTCCTAGAAAGCAGCAGATTCAGCAGCCAGCGCCGATCAGTGTGATAAACGCTGAGAAAATGGCGCTGGGAGGAGGAGGGGGGGCGGAGATTAGCCCAAGAGCGGGAAACCGGAGGGCTAAGGAGAGATGCAGGGGAGGGAAACATCTCCTCAGAGAGGAGTGTCCTCCCCTCTGCTGGATGGCCGGTGGGCGGCGCCACTCTATTCCCCTGCATGAATGACATGCAGAGGAAGATGAAACCGAAACTAGGCCCAAACAGAAGCCGGGGCCTAGATTTTAACATGCGGCCGACGAGCAGGCACCCTCGGCGCGGTTCTCAGGGGAAACCCCCAGAACCGGCCGGAATTTACAGTAAACATAAAAAACATACTTTCCCCCTAATAAAAGTACCCGGGACCCCTGAAAAACGTCTCAATACTTAGCTTTTGAGACGCAGGGCCAGTCCCTGAGGGGGGTTAAACGCTCCTTCCAGCAGGAACCAGACAGGGCTGCGGATGGAGACCGGTCTTCTGCAAGCAGAGAGGACCGTGACGGCTCCCACTTCAACCCAGAGCCTCTCAGAGGATGTGAAGGAGCGCGGCATGTGAAGGCTCCAGCCTTGTAAAGTCAACCTTAACAGCACCGCCGACACAGTGGGGTGAGAAGGGACATGCCGGGAGTCCAGACTGGACCCGCTTTTCTTCCAAATCTTTAAAATCAAAAAATAAAAATGAAAAAAATCAGAGAATGCATGTGTGTGTGACCTCCTGAACACAAAGCATTGAACTGGTTAGATTGTCATCCAGGGGGTGTATATAGCCCGGAGGGAGGAGCTACACGTTTGAGTGTAATACTTTGTGTGTCCTCCGGAGGCAGAAGCTATACACCCCATGGTCTGGGTCTCCCATAAGGAACGATGAAGAAATTATATTTATTTGCCAGATGCCATAATAATGAGAGAGAATGATTTAAGGCATTTTTATTACTCTCTGCAAAGTCAAACATTTACATACACTAAAGGCCGCTTTACACGCTGCGACATCGCTAGTGATAGCACCCGCTCACGTCGTTCGTGCATCACGGGCAAATCGCTGCCCGTGGTGAACAATATCGCTGGTACGCGTCACACGAACCTACCTTGCTAACGACGTCGCTGTGGCCGGCGAACAACCTCTTTTTTAAGGGGGCGGTTCGTGTGGCGTCACAGCGACATTATACAGCCACCAATAGAAGCGGAGGGGCGGAGAGCAGCCGCATGAACGTCACTCCCACCTCGTTGCCGGAGGACGCAGGAACACTGTTGTTCGTCGTTCCCGGGGTGTCACACGTAGCGATGTGTGCTGCCTCAGGAACGACGAACAACCTGAGTCCCAAACGAGCAGCGATATTTTGAAAATGAACGACGTGTCAACAATCAACGATTTGGTGAGTATTTGGGATCATTAGCGGTCGCTCGTAAGTGTCACACGCAATGATGTCGCTAACGAGGCCGGATGTGCATCACGAATTCCGTGACCCCAGCGATATCTCGTTAGCGATGTCGTTGCATGTAACGGGGCCTTAAGAGTACTATGCCTTTAAACAATATGGGACAGCCCATATGATGATGTCATGTCTTTGGAAGCTTCTGATAGGTTTATTGGCAACATCTGAGTTAGAGACACCTGTTGATGTGTTTTAATGCACTCCTAAAACACACTGCTTCTTTGTGTAGCATCATGGGAAAGTCAAAAGAAATCAGCCAAGATCTTAAAAAGAGAATTGTGGACTTGCACATGTCTGGTTCATCCTTGGGTGCAATTTCCAGTTATCTGAAGGTGCCTCTGTACAAACAATTATACGCAAGTACAAACAAGATGGGAATGTCCAGCCATCATACCGCTCAGGAAGGAGACGGGTTCTGTGTACCAGGGATGAATGTATTTTGGTCAGACATGTACATATCAACTGAAGAACAAAAGCAAAAGACCTTGTGAAGATGCTGGCGGAAGCTGGTAAGATTGTATCATTATCCACAGTCACACAAACGAGAACTGTATCAACATAGGATGAAAGGTTGCTCTGCCAGGAAGAAGCCATTACTCCAAAAGGAACATGAATAGTCAGATTAATGTTTGTAAATGTAACCAGGAACAAAGACCTTAATTTTTGGAGACATGTCCTGTGGTCTGACGAAACTAAAATTGAACTGTTTGGCCATAATGACCATCATTCACCATCCCAACTGTGCAACACGGAGGTGGCAGCAGCGTGTTGTGGGGTTGTTTTGGTGCACTTTACAAAATAGATGGCATCATGAGGAAAGAAAATGTGTCAATACTGAAGTAACATCTCAAGACATCAGCCAGGAACTTAAAGCTTGAATGGAAATGGGTATTCCAAATGGACAATGACCCAAAGCATACTGCCAAACTGGTGACAAAGTGGCTTATCGATAACAAAGTCAATGTTTTGAAGTGGCCATCACAATGCCCTGATCTCAATCCTATTGAAAATTTATGAGCAAAGCTGAAAAGGCTGGTGCAAGCAAGACGACCTACAAACATGGCTCAATTACACCAGTTCTGTCAGGAGGAATGGGCCAAATTTCTACCAACTATTGTGAGACGTTTGTGGAAGGAGATCCAAAATGTTTGACCTAAGTAATACAGTGTAAGGTCAATGGTACCAAATATGAATGACATGTATGTAAACTTTTGACTTTGCAGAAAGTAATACAAATGCATTAACACATTCTCTCTCATTATTCTGACATTTGGCAAATATAAATAGATTTGGTTCCCAATTGACCTAAACGGGAAAGGTTTATTCTGATTTCATGTCAGATAGTGAGAAAAACATGCAGATGTGTCTTTATAGATAGTGTATGTAAACTTCTGGTTTCAACTGTATGGTCATACAACAGTTTAAAAAGAAAGTACATTTTTAAAGTAGCATACGGCTTTTAATACATTTGCAAAATTCATTGTAATCTTACATTAATCTTCTGAAAGGCCCCAATTCAGCATTGCTGTTTCTCCAGTTTTCTAAAGCAATTTGTTCTTTCTTAGTGGCCTTATTATTTGTGCCTTATTCTCTACAAGGTTTGCACCCCTTTTTAGTGGTCTTTCTTTTTTAAAGATGGGTTGATAGAAATGTACAATGCCCTTTTATAAATATCTATTCCTTTCTCGCCTTTTCATTGGGGGACACAGACAGTGGGTATTATGGTGTCTCCAGGGAGGCTTGACACTAGATTTGCAAAAGTGTTAGCTCCTCCCCCCACAGCATATACCCCAGCTAGGCAGGAAACTAGCTCAGTTTTTTCCTAGTGTCAGCAGGGAGGCTGACATGTCTGGACTGAGCTCCACCAGAGGTGCCTCAGCCCAGCTTATTTTTACTTTTTATTTTCTTTTTCTTTTCTTATTCATTCTATTTTTGATAGGGGCAATACTAGGGTGCCTCGCAACCCCCGTTCCCCCCGTGTACGGGCAGAAGAAACCTGGCGTGCACAAGCCGTCAGTCTTCCCTCGCGCCCAAGTGGTCGGGTCTGCGTACCCCTCCAGGCTCCCTGGAAGCACCTCACACCAAGGTAGCTCCAGAGGGCTAGCAGAGCCGAGGACCTGCTTCAGCCTTGAGCCGAAGATGCGTCCCCGAGATCCCCGCATCCCAGGACCGACGCGTCTTCAGACGGAGCCAAGAGCAAGTAGGGAGACGACGAGTCATCTGTCCCCTGCATCCAAACCGCCGCCTGAAAAGGCGCCGGTGGGGCGATGCAGGCCGTGATCCCGGGGAAGCATCATTAATTTAGCTCCCGGCGTCGGCCTGCATTCTAGCAACGCCCCCTCTCACTGCTCTAGAAGCTGCTCCCTCAAGTGGGTCGTCTCTCCCCTCCATGCTGCCAGAGAACACTGGACGCCATTACATGTGGGGAGCAGACACGGGTGAGATCGCATCCTTGGCTCTGCGATTCTGCAGCACTATATACCGCTCTGCTCAGTGGTATATCGCTGTCTTTCTAGCGGTGTGTGTCTGCTGGCTGGCGGTGCATATCAGCTTTTAGTGGTATATACTGACTGTGTCTGTAGGTATATACCGACTGTTTGACAGGGTGTGCCACTTTACTCGGTATACACTGTCTTTGCATAGCAGTCATTTATAATACTGCTAGCAGCTCCTCACCCACAGCAGTCCCTTTATAATACTGCTAGAGGATCACTGTACTTATTGTGGAACCGTTGCTGACATTCGTAACCGCAAGGGTGATAAAGCTTCCCAGGCGTCCTCTACGGACCTGTACTATGCTTGTACCACCTGTGGACGCTCGTTTTCTAATGGACGAAGCTATCCACTATGCCGGGGCTGTGATGCCCCTACTACAGTGTCACAACAGCCTCCGCTGCCGGACCAGGAGGTCGTGCAGTCTGTGGATTTGGCTGCGGCCACTATCCAGGCAGTACCCCAGTCTGATGACGTTACTCCTGCCTGGGCTCTTCTAATGTATAAAGAGGTTAGATGACCTGGCCGCTCAGATATCCCAGCCTTCCACAGGCTCTCACAGCCTCCCCCCCCGGCTCAGCTCCCCCAGGGGAGCCCGCCTTCATCTGGTGTCTCGTTCCCAGTACGTAAAAAGGTGGTCTCCAAAAGGCGCCATTGCAACCGTTACGTCTCGTCCGACTCGGACGATGATCAGTCTGACTCAGGTTCCGTGACCTTTAGTAGTCACGATTCCCGAGACTCTGACTCTGATTCAGATGTCCCTTCTGAGTCTAGACATATGGAAGACACGTTAATTTCGGCTGTCAATCACTCTGTCGATTTCTGATCAGCCTTCGGACCCGACTTCTCAGTCGGCAATCAAGCGGGCCAAGAAGCCTCCTAAGTCCTTTGCCCAGGATCCGATTTTTCATCAAATCATATCTAAACGGTGGGATCAACCTGATAGGAGGTTTAATAAAAAATCCTCCTCTTCATTCGCTTAACCCTTTCCATCGGATCTGGTTAAGCTCTGGTCAGTACCCCCCGTTGTGGATCCGCCAGTATCCAGGCTGGCTAAACACTTGGTTATGTCTGTCTCAGACACTGCGTCTCTGAAGGACTCGTCCGACCGCGCAGTTGATGCTGCGGTCAAATCTATTTTCCAGGCTTCAGGCTCCTCTCTGCGCCCCGTTTGCCTTGACATGGGGTGGCGAGAGCTATGAGTGTGTGGAGTAGGAAGTTGCTTCGCTCTTGCAATATTCCTTCAGAGGCTCTTAAGATCCTTGATTTGTTCTCTCTAGCCTCTAATTACTTGCTTCACGGCTCCTTAGATGCAGCTAGTTTGTCAGCCCTAACGGCAGCCAACGCTGTTTTTGCCCACAGAGTCCTGTGGCTAAAGATATGGAACGCGGACAGTGCCTCCAAGAAATCCGTGTCCACACTCCCCTTCCAGGGTCTTCGTCTGTTTGGAGAATCCCTGGACAAGCTTATATCTGAGATGATGGGTGGTAAAAGTACCATTCTACCACAAAAGCGGCCTGTATCCAAAAATTTTTAAAAGTCTTCTTGGCGCAGGCAGTCCTTTCGGCCTGCCCCCCAAAAACCATCACAGGGGTCATCGCAACACTCAGATCGGGGATCCGGTCCCTCAAGGGACTTTTCCTGGCGTTCCCACTCCAGTCAATCTAAACCCAAGGGACCTCGCCCCGCGAAGGCCCCTTCAGCATGACGCCGGGTACCCCTCAGAGCCGACTCCTGTTGAAGGGCGGCTTCTGCTTTTTCGGGATATCTGGCTAGACCATACTCACGATGCTTGGGTTCGAGAAATCGTCACCTCAGGTTACAAGATCGATTTCCATTCCCTACCGGCCAACAGGTTTCTGCGTTGTCGGCTTCCAAAGTCCACAACGCAAAGCCAGGCCTTATGTCAGGCCATAGCCTCTGTGCAAAAAGCAAACGTTATCATTCCAGTGCCCCTGGAACAGCGCGGCAAAGGTTTCTATTCAAACCTCTTTGTCGTCCCCAAAAAAGATGGCTCTGTCCGTCCTATCCTGGACCTCAAAAGGCTAAACAGGTCCGTACGGATTCGGACCTTCCGAATGGAGTCATTGAGAGCAGTACTAGCTGCTATGGAACTGGGAGAATTCCTAGCTTCCATAGACATTCAAGATGCTTATTTACACATTCCCATATGTGTATCGCATCAACGGTTCCTTCGTTTTGCCGTAGGACACCGTCATTTCCAATTCAGGGCCCTTCCCTTTGGACTGGCTACTGCGCCTCGGGTCTTCACAAAGGTCATGGCAGCCGTCATGTCCATTTTACACTCCAGAGGCGTCCTGGTCGTTTCCTATTTGGACGACCTACTTATCAAAGGGAGCTCTCTTCAAGTTTGCTCAGAAAGCGTGCAAATTTGCCCAGACACGCTCTCAAGGCTAGGGTGGCTTCTCAACTTCAACAAGTCATCCCTCAATCCTCATTAGCGCATCACCTTTTTAGGTATGCTGATAGACACGGTTCAGGCCCGGGGTTTTTCTTCCAGAAGACAAGAGGTCTTCCCTGATCCGGGCCGCCCAATCCCTCCACTCCCGGAGTTACACATCCCTCCGGAGTGGGATGAGAGTGTTAGGCAAGATGATAGTAGTCATGGAAGCCTTGTCGTTTGCCCAATTCCATTTGCGCCCTCTACAACTGGATCTTCTGTCCTCTTGGGACAAGAATCCAGCCTCTCAAGACCGGTCAGTCCGCTTATCTCGGACTGCGCTCAGCTCCCTCGTCTGGTGGACTCAGGTCTCATCCCTATCTCAGGGGAAGTCCTTCCGCCCTGTCCACTGGCACGTAGTCACGACAGATGCCAGCCTGTTAGGCTGGGGGGGCGGTGTTTCTCCACCACACTGCTCACGGACGCTGGTCTCACCCCGAGCGATCCCTTCATATCAACGTTCTGCAGATCAGGGCCATATTTCTGGCCCTTCAGACCTTTCAACCCTTTCTTCTGGGCCTCCCGGTTCGGATCCAGTCAGACAATGCCACGGCTGTGGCTTACGTCAACCGTCAGGGAGGAACTCGCAGCAGGGCAGCGATGAAAGAAGTCTCCAGGATTCTTCTTTGAGCAGAGATGCACATTCCCATTATTTCAGCTGTCCATATTCCGGGGATAGACAACTGGGCCACAGACTTTCTCAGCAGGCAAGGTCTAGCGGCAGGGGAATGGTCCCTCCACGATGAGGTGTTCCATCAGATCACTCTTCGTTGGGGGCTCCCAGATGTGGACCTCATGGCGTCTCGGCTAAGCGCCAAAGTACATCCCTTCGTATCCCGGTCGAGAGACCCGCTAGCGCTCGGCTCCGACGCTCTAGTCCTCCCGTGGTCGCAGTTTCGCCTGCCATATGTTTTACTTCCGTTCCCTCTCATTCCGAGAGTAATCAAGAAAATCAAAGCGGAGGGAATCCCGGTTATCCTCGTGGCCCCGGACTGGCCCAGAAGAGCCTGGTTTCCAGAGCTCCTCCACCTTCTCAGCGACACTCCCTGGCGTCTTCCCGACCGCCCGGATCTTCTGTCGCAAGGTCCAATATTCCACCAGAATACAGCACAGCTGCATTTGACGGCGTGGCGCTTGAATCCTTGATTCTAGCCAAATCGCGTCTTTCTTCCAGGGTAGTTCATACCATGCTTAATGCTCGCAAGCCTTCCTCCGCCAGCATTTATCACCTGGAAGACCTATCTGTCCTGGTGTGACCGTCATAATCGGTCGCCCCTTACCTTTTCAATCCCTAATGTTCTTGCCTTTTTGCAAGATGGTCTGGGCTCGGGTCTTGCTCTCAATACCCTTAAAGGACAAGTTTCTGCCTTGTCAATTTTTTTTCCAGAAGCAGCTGGCTTCTCGCCCTCAGGTCCGTACCTTTCTTCAAGGGGTGGCGCATTTGGTCCCCCCCTTATTGTCACCCCTTAGATCCCTGGGATCTGAATTTGGTTTTCGGAGCTCTTCAGCTTCCTCCTTTCGAACCCTTGAGAGAAATCTCTCTTCAACGGCTGTCTTGGAAAGTTGCCTTTTTAGTCGCTATTACCTCTATCAGGCGAGTGTCCGAACTGGCAGCTCTGTCCTGTCGCTCACCTTACCTGATATTCCATCATGATAAGGTGGTCCTTCGGCCTTCCCCCGCCTTCCTTCCGAAGGTCGTATCCTCTTTCCACCTGAACGAGGACATTGTGTTGCCGTCATTCTGCCCGGTCCCGGTCCACTCCTTTGAGAAAGCCCTTCACACTCTCGATCTTGTCAGGGCTCTGCGGATCTACATCTCCAGAACAGCGCCGTTGCGCAAGTCCGATGCCCTTTTCGTCCTCTCAGAAGGACACAAAAAGGGCGACCAGGCTTCCAAATCCACGATTTCTCGATGGATCAGGACTGCCATCTGTGAAACTTACAAAGCACGAGGTGTCGTTCCCCCTCAATCTGTGCAGGCCCACTCTACACGAGCAGTGGGTGCCTCCTGGGCTATCCGCCATCAGACTTCGGCGGCCCAACTTTGCAAGGCCGCTACCTGGTCCAGTGTGCACACGTTTACAAAATTCTACAGAGTGCATACGCATGCATCCGCGGATGCTGCTCTTGGAAGACAAGTCCTTCAGGCGGCAGTGGCCCATTTATAAGTGGCCACTGCTCGATTTGTTGACAGTGTTGATGATATGTGTTCACTGCAGTTGTTAGTCAGCTCTTAGGCTGATGTTCTACACTGTTAATAGTTCAGTTTCCACCCAGGGACTGCTTTGGGACGTCCCACTGTCTGTGTCCCCCAATGAAAAGGCGAGAAAGGAAAGGACATTTTTGTGTACTCACCGTAAAATGTCTTCCTTGGAGCCTTTCATTGGGGGACACAGCTCCCGCCCTTGTGGTTTTGGTTGTCCTTCTCCTACTGCTTTTACACCAAACTGAGCTAGTTTCCTGCCTAGCTAGGGTATATGCTGTGGGGGGAGGAGCTAACACTTTTGCAAATCTAGTGTCAAGCCTCCCTGGAGACACCATAATACCCACTGTCTGTGTCCCCCAATGAAAGGCTTCAAGGAAGTTATTTTACGGTGAGTACACAAAAATGTCCTTTTTAATACTTAAGACTTTTGTAATTTGCTTTATTTCAAAATACCCTACTCTTTACCTAAACTGCTAAAGATTATTTATTTGTGCTTTTAAATTTTACTTTATGTGACGTTTTGTTTGGGGGAAGTCTCGAATGACACATCATCAATAGGATGACCCTACAGTGCCTTTTCCATTCTTATCACCCCACCTTGAGCAGGACATCATGAAGAGGAGACGTTGCAGTCACTTACATAGCTTCTTTCATCGCCAACCTCTGATGACATCTAGAATCAATAGGACTGATAGAATGTATGGGAGTGGTGACCGCAGCACCAGCACACTTCTGCCATCACTGTTGCCCTGCAGCTTCTTTCTCTGAAACAAGATGCCATCAGGTGGCAGTGATAGAAGCAGGGTAAGGCCGGGGCCATACGGGGCACTCGTGCGATCCTCGCATGACACTCGGCTCACGCTGGTAGCACAGCAGGAGCCGAGTGTCATGCGAGTGTCCCTGCGACTGAGGTCCGACTGTGCGAGCGGACCTCAGCTGCGGGGGGCGGGCCGGCACTAAAGAGGGGAGGGAGGGATTTCTCTCCCTCTCTCCTCCGTAGCCGGCTATTGCGATTCTCGCTCTGCACGCGCGGTACACCGGTGTACCGCGAGTGCAGTGCGATTTTTCTCTCGCCCATACACTTGAATGGGTGCGAGAGAAAGAGTCTCGCATTACAGTCGCAGCATGCTGCGATTGTTTTCTCGGTCCGATTAGGGCTGAGAAAATAATCGCTCATGTGTGCTGGCACACAGGTTAGAATTGGTCCGAGTGGAATGCGATGTTTTATCGCACTCCACTCACACCGTTTTTCTCACCGTGTGGCTTAGGCCTCAGTGGCACCAGCACCTCCCCATTGCGGTCACTCACCTAGCTTCCATCATTCCCTCTGATATCTCTTTTTAGACTTCCCTCAAACAAAATCTCACGAAAGAAGAGTAGGATATTTTACAATAAATTACAAAAGCGGTTAGGGGATAAAAATAGATATTTCTAAAGGGCATTTTAGGCATCTCTAAGTACCCTTTCACATTTCGCTTTCACATACGTTCGCTGGTAGTGTGCATATATATGTTTTCTGCAGGCGGACACCAAAACGTAGTTGACTAGGTTTTGGTGTCCGCCTGCAGAAAACGTATATGTGCAAAATTGGTGAAAGACAGAGCACACGCTACCGGAGTCTGCTCCAGTATAGTCAATGGCCCTGTCGGCGCATACGTCCAAAGCATGTTTTGCGGGGTGGGGGAGGGGCGGTTTGGAAGCCCCGACGGGGCCATCGAACGTATGTAAAAGTGCAATGTGAACGTAGGCTAAGTCTTTTTTTTATTTTATCTCTGTTTTATACAAATTCATGAAATGTGACTTTTACTAAATGTCACATTTTTGGGCACATCTCACTTCAGTCCATGTCTAGAGTAACGTTTCTGGAGGAGTTTTCAATTTTGGTGCTCAAAAGTCGCAAAAGCTGGTCAAATACAAAAATAAAGAGTATTTTTTTATTTTGGGGGAAATTCATGCCGCAAGTGCATTATTTTGAAGAATTTGCTATAAAAAATGTCAGCAAATGCCACAAAACAAAATGTGACTTTCTAGAAATCGCAAATGATGAATTGGGCCCAATGTGTTTAAAAAATGTGCCAAACATACAGCATCATCCAGTATGAGCCATTGTGAAAAGTGTAGCGCATTGTAAAGCTGCCCAGAGTTTGAACTGTCTAGATGTTAGCGCTCATTCAGACGTCAGAGTTTTTTTTTCTTACACAAAACAGAGGAATTATTTCCATAAGTGTTGGTCAGTGGGCCAGATTTTATCAACAGAGTTTTGATATTTTTTTTTGCATTTGAGAAAAAACTAACCGATGAAGGTTTCTCAAGTTTCTCCTATCAGTCAGTTAAAAACAGACATTACATAGATGGCACATGGATGGCACCCAAGAGATGCATGATTTTTCCATGGACCCATAGGCTTGCATTTGGGAGGTCGATCTGTGATTCAGATCAAAAATTGCACATGTCTTCGTGTTTTGGAGCAGATCACTCATTCTCCAAAAAAATCATGAACAAAATCATGTGAACAGACAGATTCATATGTGAATAAAACAAAAACGTCTGAATGAGAGCTTAGGATACGTCAATCTGCCGTAAAGGGAACCTGTTAAGTCCAATATGCACCCAGAACCACGAGCAGTCCTGGGTGCATATTGCTAATCCCTGCCTAACCTTCCCTGTATAGACTAGCTTAGGTAAAGAGATCTTTAGAAAAAGTATTTGTAAAGATCCTTCATGATATGCTAATGAGCGAGGGAACTAGTTACAAGGGCGTTGGTTCCTGCGCTCATTCCACCCTCTTAGCATGTTAGCACACCCACAGGGGCATTCTAACCTGCTATTCAATGCCCATTGCCCAGCATCATCATCAGCGGTAACGCACGTACCTGTGTTTGTTGCACCGCCTCAGAACGCCGGGCTTAGGCTCTGTGCACATGGATCAGAAGTCCCAGCACTTCCGGTCACGCGCACCAGATCTCTCTGAAGCCAGGATGCGTACACCCAGCTTCATACTGCGCAAGACTGGAACTGTGGTGACTTCTGACCATCCGCACTGCCCGGTGTTCTGATACGTTGACATCAGACACAGGTATGTGCGTCACTGCTGACGATGCTAGGCAGTGGATATTAAATAGCATGTTAGCACGCCCCTGAGGGCGGAATGAGCGCAGGACTATCGCCCTTGTGACTAGTCCCTGCGCTCATTAGCATATCATAAAGGATCTTTAGAAATACTTTTCCCAAAGATCTCTTTATCTATGCTACTAGATACAGGGACAGTTATGCAGGGATTAGAAATATGCACCCAGAACTGCTCGTGGTTCTGCATACATATTGCACCTGACAGGTTCCCTTTAAATAGCTATTGCCTTCTCCAAGATCCTATCCCAATATGTAGTAAGTGTAATAAAAATAATATAAGCAAATACCTCCAATTAGAAATATGGTATATTCTCCTGATATAGCCATGTCTCTTACCTTATGTGCAGGGCATTGCTGCTTAACACTAGAACTACTGAGGTAGTCATTTTGACTACTGCGCACATTGTATTTCTATTAGGTGTCACGAGTCCAGTAGTTCTAGTGTTAAGTATCCATAGTTGCGTGCCAGTTAGGCTGCTTTCACACTACGTCTTTTTAACATGCGTCTTGAACGTTTTTTTAACGCAGAAACGGATCCAGTGCAAATGCGTTTTCATTTCAATGCATTTGCAATGGACTCGCGTTAACATGCGTTCACCTGCGTTTGCGTGCGTTATAGTGAGGATCCAGCGACTTGCAGTTTTTTAACATCTTTCAAAAACGCTACTTGTAGCGTTTTTGAGCTGCGTCCAAATACTGCAAATTGCTGGATCCTGACTAAACAGCACGCAAACGCATGTGAACGCTGGCATGCTGATAGGCAGGATCCTGCTTGCTCTACTGAGCATGCCCAGAAACCAGCCTCCGTGATCAGTCTCTCTCTCTCCTACCTCTCTGTCTCTCTCCTCTCTCTCTGTCTCTCCCCCTCCCTCTCCCCCACCTGAGAGCTGCGGACACTCGTAACCAAGGTAAATATCGGGTAACCACTTCTCTTAGTTACCCGATGTTTACGTTGGTAACGTGTGCAGGGAGCCCGGCTCCTAGCAGCTGCAGACGCTCGTAACCAAAGTAAATATCGGGTATCCAAGCAAGTATACCCGATGTTTACCTTGGTTACGAGCCTCACAGCTGTCAGATGCCGGCTCCCAGTCTGGCACGTTTTAGTTCCCCTCACTCCCGATCACATGACTCCAATGCCCGCCCCTAAACATCCAGTGACAGGATCCTGCAAAATAAGACATGCGTTTGCATGCATTTTTTGCTGTAAAAGCAGGATCCACTTTTGCAGCAAAAAACCGTTCAGGACGCATGTTAAAAAGACGTAGTGTGAAAGCAGCCTTAGTTAGACATTCACCATGGATACCTAAGCTGCAATGCCATGCACATGAGGTAAGACATGGCTATATCAGGAGAGCTTATTTGCATTTCTAATTGGAGGTATTTGCACATATATATTTATTTTTAAACCTACTACATATTCGGATAGGATCTTGGAGATGACAATACCCCTTTAATGTTCATTTGTTTTGCCAAATGATTCCAGTGAACTCATTATGCCCAGTTAGGCGAATAAGATAATATGCTATACACCAATCGCCTGTAGGATGCATAACATATGTTCTCCAATGACTTGTGTAATATCAAACGCAGACAAAATGGGAACTAGAGCAGCACTCATTCAACGTACACAGGGCATTGTCATCATTTTGTCATGTTGATTTCTTAATTCGGGCAGAAGATGCAGCAGCTGTCCGCACTTCTTCTGAGAGATACTGCGGTACGGCAATTGCTAACGTGACATCAAAGTCTGCACTCAAGAAAGGAAATTACTCCTAGATTAACACTTGCTTTTGTACCCGGTGAAATGTCTTACCTCTGCTTTGAAGTTTCCAAAATCATCCCTTAGAATGGCAATTTCTTTATACAGCTGTTCTATGAGCCGATCTCTGAGTAATGGAGGAAATAATGAAGATCTGATATAAATCACAGCACGAAGTATAAAAAGAATTATGAAAAATGAAGAGTATTCATTCGTATTCACATTATTTTTATTGTTGGCATATCATGGGGTTAGTGCCACGCCTCCGTGATCGGTAATATCATGCTCTAGGTTCAAACTTATGTTTTTGTTTACTATCAAACACTAAAAATGTTGTACTAGATGACTTAGTTTTCTATTAAAAATATGAAAGTTTATATAATATAAACTTTTCAGATCAGCACCGAGAGATTATAGTTGGCTGCAAAAATCCTTCACAAACAGCATACTACCGTCCATTCAATTTATTAAAAAAAAACAGAAGGCAGCACTCCATTTCTCGTCAGGTTTGTCTCTTTAATGGCCCACAACACAGGACGTTTCGGTCAGAAACTGAACCATTTTTCTTCAGGTTTGTCTTTCTTTAATGGCCCATAACACAGGATGTTTCAGTCAGAAACTGACCTTTCTCTGCTGGAGAAACATCAGTTTCTGACCGAAACGTCCTGTGTCATGGGCCATTAAAGAGAAAAAAAAAAATTATATATATATATATATATATATATATATATATATATATAAAAACTGACGGCAACATTCTCCTGCAGTAAAATGTTGCAGCTGCTTAACAACTATTCTATACACATGTAACCCGGTAAGGAAAGCATGACTATTATTACCATGGAACCTAATAAACTTTAATAATTCACAGTAATAAAAATATATAGAAAAAAATCTATATAAAAATATAACATATAGTCCACACAATGTGTAAAGGAGAAAAAGGGCTGAGGTGGCAAATCAAGAACTCCAGAATAAATCAAGGTTAAAGGGAATCTGTCAGCAGGTTTTTTCTATGTAATCTGAAGACAGCATGCAAGGGTTATCACAGAGAATTCAATGATGACTGTCTTACGAAGGTCCGATCTGTTTATTTGCTATGTTTGTTTAAGCAGCAGGACTTCTTATTGCTTGGACTACAATGACAGGCCCACGATAGTCCTCCTCCTCTGATTGGCATCTCACTGTCAATGTACAATCTCTATAGAGAGCCTGGTGTGGGTGGGGGCAGCTCTCTCAGCTCTGCTACATGGCTACATGGCTAAATCTAAAAATTCTGATTGTGTCAGAACAGCTGCAGCCAGTAATCTAAGTGATACATCGTTGGATTCAGGGTCTCTTTGCCTACATCATGCTGCTCTCAGATGAGGTAGTGAAAACCTCCTGACAGATTCTCTTTAAAGATGTTAATGCATATGGTATGATATACTGTATATATCAGTGACACCCAGAACTAAAATACATATATGCTTGTGCTGAAATTATAGAGTAAATAGTAAGTGCAGATTTATAAGTCCGTATTAATGAAGGCACATATATAGTGAACCTATGTGTGTATGTACAATGTCAGATGTAATAATACCAACCAGATGTAAGAGGGAAATGAAGATGCCCAGCCAGCCAGACACGCATTTGGCACAATGTGTTCCATAGCCTGAGAAATCACAATGTGGAAACGTGCGTCAGGCTGGCTGGGCATCTTGATTTCCTCCTTACCTCTATATTGTAAATCGTTCTCTCCTCTGTAAAATTCATATATTCCAGTTTAAATGTTTGGGAAAGTATCTTACAAATTCACTCTAAAACAATTGAACATTTTACAATTCCCTCCCTCCATTTCTTTGAGAAGTCTTGATTTGGGTAACATTTTATTTCTAAATAAAACCTGAATATACAAAATCCATGTATGCAATTTCTGGGGATGTTTTACTAGTGTAGTTAAGGGGTTAGCTACAGCAATATAACACAATATCAGATCATACAAATCTTTCCATCACTACAATCTGAAAGTATTTATTGTACCGTACAATAATAAGGTCTAATGTTTTTAATTTTTCTTTGATGCCATGATGGAGCAAAGGGTATTTTCACAAAGTAATTATATTCCTGTCTATACAATTATTTCAATAAAATCCCTCATGTCCTGATATCAGTCACTTACTTGTCATCCCTGGTCATTCCATTCTGGCTGCTGAAATTGAAAGGGTCATTGCTGAAGGAGCTGCCGAATATATCATCAAACTTATTTTCAGGTATACTCTAAAATGCAAACAATATGCACAATAAGCCAAGAATACTGATACTATATGTAGAAAAAGTTTAAATGTATAAATAATTGTATGTATAAATGTATATAATTTCAAAAAAGTTGGGTTGCTGTGTCTAATGTAAGGAAAACAAGCATAAAATTATTTGGAGACCTCTTATAGCCATATTTTGTTCACAACAGAACATAGAACACTTATAAGACGTTGAAAGTTAGACAATTGTCCATTTCATTTGCAAAAAAAAAATAACATTTAAAAATTGATGGCAGTAACACATGTCAAAACAGTGAAGACAGAGATAACAAAAGACTGGAAAAGTAAGTTGCACTTTTGAAAAAGGTCTGCAGGGTCACTTTTCAACTGAGTCACATAAATGTGTAGAAAAAAATCATGACAGAGAGGCAGAGTCTCTCTCAGAAGCAAAGATGGTCAGTAGTTTACTAATCTATGAACAACTGCTTCTAAAAATTGTGGGACAATTACAGAAAAATGTTCTTCAATGTAAAATTGTAAATACAGTGAAAATCCCACTGCTTACAATACATAAGACTCAGATTCCAAACAAATTTATGTGTACAAGGGATAAGGCATGGATGATCGTAATCTACGGGCCCCCAGGCAGCACTGCAGTAAAAATAGGCATGACTTGTATGTCCAAATCATTGCTTGGGCTCAGGAATACTTCCAGAAATCATTGTCTCTGAACACACTTTGCTGTACAATCCACAAATGCAAGCTTTAGGGGTACTTTGCACGCAGTGACATCGCTACTGCGATATCGTCGGGGTCAAATCGAAAGTGATGAACATCCGGCGCCGGTAACAACGTCGCAACGTGTAAAGCCTAGATGCGCCAATAAACGAGCGCAAAAGCGTCGAAAATCGGTGATCTGTGTAGCGTCGGTAGTTTTCATAATGTCGCACCAATAGGAGATACGATGTTGCTCCTCGTTCCTGTGGCAGCACACATCGCTGTGTGTGAAGCCGCAGGAGCGAGGAACATCTCCTTACCTGCCTCCACCGGCTATGCGGAAGGAAGGTGGGCGGGATGTTTACGTCCCGCTCATCTCCGCCCCTCCACTTCTACTGGCCGCCTGCCGTGTGACATCGCTGTGACGTCCCACGACCCGCCCCCTTAGGAAGGAGGCGGGTCGCCGGCCAGAGCGACGTCGCAGGGCAGGTAAGTGCGTGTGAAGCTGCCGTAGCGATAATGTTCGCTACAGCAGCTATCACAAGATATCGCATCTGTGACGGGGGCGGGTACTATCGCGCTCGGCATTGCTAGCCGATGCTAGCGATGTCGCAACGTGCAAAGTACCCCTTAGTTCCATCATGGAAAGAAACATAAATCAATAAAATACAGAAATGCCGATAGTTTCTCTGTGCCAAAGCTCATTTTTTTTTGTTTTAAATCAGACATTTTTTATTAAATTTTCCAATCCCGCACAGTGTCACCCAGGTACAGAATGATCTGTCATTGTGCAATAACAAGAAGAATATTACCTATGCATGGACAATAATTTTTCAACTATAGAGTTATTCATTAACAGACTAAAATATCAATATATATCATAGAGGGTTCAGCATATAACATTTATATTTTCAGTTCACAAGAACAGACGTTTCCATTTACTGAAAGAGATTCAAACTATATATCCGCAATTCCCTTGACACCAGGCCCCGACTTATCAATCCAGGGACACCAGATCTTATCAAATTTAGCAATAACGTTCCCTTTTTATATAAATGCCTCTTTCCAAATTTACCACCCAGTTGATTTTATTGATGAATTCCATCCTAGCGGGCACTTGGTCTGATATCCAATTTCCCGGCCATATACTGCATATGTGACACTGCAATTTTGCCATGATCTACTGTGGTTAGATCCTCAACATATCCCAATATACAAAGGGTGAGAGGGTTATAGTAACTGTATAGACCTTATTTATGATTTCCAGAACTCCTTCCCAAAACAATTCCAAATTAGGAGAAGAACATATCATGTGTAATAGATTAGGTGGATGTATCTGACACCTGGAGCAGCCCAACGTCAAACAGGAACCGGTGAGTTCTATATACCTGACGTATCACATATAAATGAGATGGCCTATGAGACACTCAAAGACAACTGTGGAACTCTATCTAGTGTTTCCTGCCACTGACCATCGCTAATAGGACCTATGTCTCCCATTTGCGCTTAGAAGGTATTGAATACTTCATTAGGGCCAGTTCCAACAAGGCACTATACAGTACTGAAATCAGTCGGCTGGAACTATTTGAGGCTGATAACCTTTGTCACCTAAGTCAAGCCTCTCTGCTTAAAATGCATACCGCAATTGAAGATATTTCTAATATTTAGAGTGGGTAATTTCAAATTCACTTTCTTGAGTCACCAGTTAAAATGGGAGGTATTCTATGAATACATCTCAGACCCCAGCTTTGAAACCCCTTTTACCAGAATAAATGAGTAATCCATAACTAAGTACAGTATATTGCGTAATCCCTTTCAGACCTGGAAACTCCATCACCTTCACCGTAGCCGTTGTATTAGTAGTAATGTCAGCAATCTACCTTGAGAAACTGTGTACTCATATGATTCCAGTGCTTCGTATAGTTTTATTGATTTAAGATGATCAGAGGACAAGAGCACATGTTTCTGCCCAGTTTTGAACCAGGGACCTTTCGCGTGTGAGGCAAACGTGATAACCACTACACTACAGAAAGAGGACAACTTAAAAATGATGTTGAAAAGAAGTGCTGTGCCCCCCACTCCCTTCCCACCCACGGATATGATGACAATGAGTAACCATATAGTAAACCCAAGAATTTGGAACTGCCAATTCTCCTTTCCTTGATCCTCTGCGTCCTCTGATGAAGCTTTATATTTTTAATATGCGAAACGTATGTTAGATTTTTTCTATTTTCTTTGGGCCTCTACTCCTGGCTGTATCACCACCGGCTGAAGTAAGTGTTTCCTTTGTTCACATGGGATATTTTGCCCTTGTCCGACACATGATCGACATTTATGCCTCTGTTTATATGTATGTCATTGTACTGTGCCTCTTTATGATTTTCAGGGCTTATGTCAACATGAAGTTGCACTTACTACTCCCGATGGTTTGTTTTTCTGCTATGTAGCATTTTTTGATTCCACACTACACTTGGTATTGTACCATTTATTGCAGCAGGAAACGGCCTTTCTGTGTTTCCTTTGTCTCTCTTCCCCCTTCCCCTTATCCCATCCTATTTTCATTTTTGGATCAATTTTCTTTCATGATTGATTTTACTTAGTTTTACATCAATGAAGTTTTGTAATTTTTCACTACTTTAATTCCTTTGTGCTTTTTTACTCCATCTCTCTTTATTAATTCCTGGAGTTTTTCGCTGTCTTTCTATGTCCATGTTCACTTCTTGTTTATATGGCCTTGATCTACTTGAGCCATGTGTGTTTGGAATTTTGTTTTTCAACTTAAAGATGATGTTGAAAAAGGAAGTGCTGTGCCCCCCACTCCCAGGGTCCTTCCCACCCACGGATATGATGACAATGAGTAACCATATAGTAAACGGAAGGATTTGGGACTGCCAATTCCCCCTTCCTTTTTTCTTGTCGTAATGTTTCCAGAAGAAAATGAAGAGCTTGTTTATCCCAGATCAGGTCCCTAAACAAATGGTTAATTTTGAAAAAAATATCTCTGGAATTTCGAAATTGTTCAATTATGTAAAACATGTAAGAGTTGGGGCAATCAGATCATTTAACCAAATTGACCCGTCCCACCACAAATAGTGGTAATTTAGACCAAGTGTCCAACTTTTGTTTAAACTTTGTCAGTATTGGATCAAGGTTTAGTCTCTCATCGTTCACCTGTACCGTTATCTCAACACCCACACATTTGAATTGAGAGGTCACCTGACATCCAGACCTGGTGTAATTAGGTATATTATCACCGCTATCCAAGGGGAGCAAGGCTGATTTACTTCTGTAAATTACCAGGTCTGAATATTTCCTAAATCTATCAATTGCCTCCATCACTATGGGAAGAGAAGAAGCCCTATCCAAAAACAATAAAGCATCAACAGCATATAGTACCACCTTTTCTTCCATTCCTCGCTACTGAAACCCTTTAAAGGGAACTTGTCAGGTGCAATATGCACCCAGAGCCCCAAGCAGTTCTGAGTGCATTTTGCAAATCCCTGCATCTAGTAACATAGATAAAGGGATGTATAGAAAAAGTATTTCTAAAGATCCTTTATAATATGCTAATGATGCCAGGGATTAGTTGCAAGTGTGTTAGTTCCCTTGGCTAGTCGGCCCCCTTAGCATGTAATCACACCCCTGTGGGCGTGCTAACATTCTAATGAATTTGCAGCGTCAGAGGCATGGTTGATCTCACCGCTCTCTGTTGCCTCCGCCCCCAACGCTGGTTTTCGGCTCAGTCCACATGATCAGAAGTCCTGGACTTCCAGTCATGTGCACTATGAAACCAGGCATACGCATCCCGGCTTCAAACTACTGTAGGGTGCATGACCAGATGTCTGGGGACATTATGATTGTGTGCACTGCGCCAAACACCAGCGGTGGCAGCAGAGGTGAGGGTGACCATGCCTCTGGCGATGTACATTCATTAGCATGTTAGCATGCCCCTGTGGGCGTGCCAATATGGGGGCCGACTAGCCAAAGGAACTAACACCCTTGCAACTAGTTGCTGGTCTTATTAGCATATAATAAATGATCTTTAGATATACTTTTTCTAAAGATCTCTTTATCTATGCTACTAGATACAGGGATAGTTAGGCAGGGATTACCAATATGCACCCAGAACTGCTCATGGTTCTGGGTGCATATTGCACCTGACTAGTTCACTTGAAGCCCTTATCTATATATATATATAATTGCCTTATTCTGTCTGTCTGTCTGTCTTGCTCCAAAATGACGTCATTACAGTGACAACCGTCACATTGGCCGCTCGGCCTGGCCCCGCCCCCTCACGGATTGGCCGCTCGGCCCGGCCCCCCGCACGCATTGGCCGCTCGGCCAGGCCCCGCCCCCCGCACGGATTGGCCGCTCGGCCCGGTCCCCTGCACGCATTGGCCGTTCGGCCAGGCCCCACCCCCCTCACTCATTCGACACTCGGCCTGGCACCGCCCCCATTCCCCGAACCCACACGGAGCCCCGACTCCCAGGTGACTGCTGCACCTCGGGAGCCCACACCGGCAACCCAGCCGAGACATACCCTTGTGTTGCTGGGATCGTGCCGGAGCCGGCGTAGTCTGGTAACCATGGTACACATCGGGTAACAATGGAAACCACTTTGCTTAATTACCCGATTGTGTACCATGGTTACCAGCGTATGCCGCCTCCCTGCCCATTCAGATTGTTGGTCTCCCGCTGTCAAACACGCCGATGTGCGTGCTGCACAGCAGGAGACCAACAAACAAAAAATGAACCAGCACTGTCGCTTTGAATAGTTACCTGATGTCTGACATGGTTACTAGCTCACCCCGGCTCCCGGCACACGTGTGCCGAAGTTGGCGTACGCTGGTAACCATGGTACACATCGGGTAACTATGGAAACCACTTTGCATAGTTACCCGGGCCCTGCCCCCGCACACTTTGCCCACTCAGCCTCGCCCCCCGAACACTGTACCCGCTCGACCACACCCCCCGCAAACTGTGCCCGCTCGGCCACGCCCCCCGCACACTATGCCCGCTTGGCCACGTCCCCCGCACACTATGCCCACTTGGCCACGTCCCCCGCACACTATGCCCGCTCGGCCACGTCCCCCGCACACTATGCCCGCTCGGCCACGTCCCCCGCACACTATGCCCGCTCGGCCACACCCCCAGCACACTATGCCCGCTCGGCCACGCCCCCCGCATACTATGCCCGCTCGGCCACGCCACCGGCACACTATGCCCGCTCGGCCACGCCCCCCGCACACATTGGGCACCTATACACCTCCCCCAAGGACTACTCCACCTATTAGACACCTCCCCCCAAGGACTACTCCACCTATTAGACACCTCCCCCAGGACTACTCCTCCTATTAGACTCCTCCCCCAGGACTACTCCTCCTATTAGACTCCTCCCCAGGACTACGCCTACTATTATACCCCACCCCCTCCAGGACTACTCCTATTAGACTCCTCCCCCAGGACTACTTCTTCTATTAGACTCCTCCCCCAGGACTACTCTTACTATTATACTCCTCTCCCCCCAGGACTACCCCTCCTATTATCCTCCTTTCTCCCCAGGACTACTCCTCCTATTATCCTCCTCTCCCCCAGGACTACTCCTCCTATTATACTTTTCTCTCCCTAGGACTACTCCTCCTATTATCCTCCTCTCTCCCCAGGACTACTCCTCCTATTATCTTCCTCTCTCCGCAGGACTACTTCTCCTATTATCCTCCTTTCTCCCCAGGACTACTCCTCCTATTATCCTCCTCTCTCCCCAGGACTACTACTCCTATTATACTCTCCTCCCCCCAGGACTACTCCTCCTATTAGACTCCTCCCCCTCCAAGACTACTCCTATTAGACACCTCCCCCAGGACTACTCCTCCTATTAAACTCCTCCCCCCAGGACTACTCCTTCTATTAGACTACTCCCCCTCCAGGACTACTCCTATTAGACTCTTCCCCAGGACTACACCTCCTATTATACTCCCCCCAGGACTCCTCCTCCTATTATACACCTCTCCCCCCAGGAATACTCCTCCTATTATACTCCTCTCCCCCCAGGACTACTCCTCCTATATTCCTCACCTCCAGGACTACTCCTCCTATTATACTCCTCTCCCCCCAGGACTACTCCTCCTATTATACTCCTCTCTCCCCAGGACTACTCCTCCTATTATACTCCTCCAACACACACGCTGCACAAAACATACCTCCCCCCAAAACACACACACACAAACCGCGCAAACACACACACAGCACCACACACACACAACGCTGCAGACACACAGCGCTCCACAAACAACGCAACACACAAACAACACCGCTCTCGAACACTCCCAGACCCAGACAACACCCACAGCTGCGCTGGAAGCGACGCTGGAGCATCCTGGATTACGCCGGACAAGGAGGGCTTTTTTGGGCTGATTAAAGTGGTTAACCAGGGTATATGTTTGTGTTTTTTATTTCTAATAAAGGATTTTTTCGTGTGTGTGTGTTTATTTACTGTAAGTTACAGATTAATCATGGAAGGTGTCTCATAGACGCCTGACATGATTAATCTAGGATTTATTGGCAGCTATGGGCTGCCAATAACTCCTTATTACCCCGATTTGCCAACGCACCAGGGCAAATCGGGAAGAGCCGGGTACAGTCCCAGAACTGTCGCATCTAATGTATGCGGCAATTCTGGGCGGCTGCTGGCTGATATTGTTAGGTTGGGGGGCTCCCCATAACGTGGAGCTCCCCATCCTGAGAATACCAGCCTTCAGCCGTATGGCTTTATCTGGCTGGTTTTAAAATTGGGGGGACCGCACGCCGTTTTTTTTAATTATTTAATTATTTATTTCACTGCACAGTATAGACACGCCCACCGGCTGCTGTGATTGGGTGCAGTGAGACACCTGTCACTCAGCGTGGGGGCGTGTCTCACTGTAACCAATCATAGGTGCCGGTGGGCGGGGAAAGCAGGGAATACGAGATTGTTTAATGGGCGGCCGGCTTTTTCAAAACAGTAAAAGCCGCCGGAGCAGTGTGAATGCCGTGCAGCGCGGGGATCGGAGATCGGTGAGTATATGAGAGAGGGCTGCTAAACTCAGGAGTTTAGCGGTCACCGGTGAGTCTTCACAGGTGACCGCTAATCAGGACGCGACACAGACAGAGCCGCAGCATGACAATGAAGTCAGGTGAGGTTCACCCGAGTTCATTCTGACAGTGCGGCTCTTTCTGTGTCTGCTGCCATCTGCCATTCAGCTCTGCTACATGGCTGTCTGTGTCTGCTGTTAGCGGCCATGTAGCAGAGCTGAATGGCAGATGACATAGTAAAAACGCATCCCTACACATTACACACGCAAGTCAATAAATAAAAAAAAAAAAAAAAAAAGGTGCCCAATGCATACGTCACAGAACACATGATCTAAAGGATCGCACATAAAATTGATCAATTTAACATAGACTACTAACGCAAGTGTGACAGCAAATGAACGACCTACATGCAATCTCATAAGATCCCGTATGCAACCTGGGCGTGTCACATCGCAAATGCGATTGTACAACTATTTGCAACGTGTAAAGTGGGCTTAAGAGAGGTTGATCAACCATAATGTAAGGGATAATGCAGGCTAAGGGGTGCTTCACATACAGCGAGCTCGCTGCCGAGATCGCTGCTGAGTCACGTTTTTTGTGACGCAGCATTGACCTCATTAGTGATCTCGCTGTGTGTGACAATGAGCAGCGATCTGGCCCCTGCTGCGAGATCGCTGCTCGTTACACACAGCCCTGGTTCGTTTTCTTCAAAGGCGCTCTCCCACTGTGACACACAGATCGCTGTGTGTGACAGCGAGAGAGCGACGAACTGAAGCGAGCAGGGAGCAGGAGCCGGCATCTGGCAGCTGCGGTAAGCTGTAACTAAGATAAACATCGGGTAACCAAGGTGGTTACCCGATATTTACCTTAGTTACCAGCCTCCGCCGCTCTCACGCTGCCTGTGCTGCCGGCTCCGGCTCTGCACATGTAGCTGCATTACACATCGGGTTAATTAACCCGATGTGTACTGTAGCTAGGAGAGCAAAGCTAAGCGGTGTGCGCTGGTAACTAATGTAAACATCGGGTAACCATACCCGATGTTTACCTTAGTTACCAGTGTCCGCAGCTTCCAGACGCCGGCTCCGTGCAAGCGCAGCGTCGCTTGCATGTCGCTGCTGGCTGGGGGCTGGTCACTGGTGAGATCTGCCTGTTTGACAGCTCACCAGCGACCATGTAGCGATGCAGCAGCGATCCTGACCAGGTCAGATCGCTGGTCGGATCGCTGCTGCATCGCTAAAGTGTGAAGGTACCCTTAGGTGATACCCTCAAGCACCTTAGTAATGGCGAATGATCTGGCAAGACCCTAGGCAAATATTGAACCTTTTCCACTTGGGGCAAGACATGTTCTATACCCAAGGCCAAGTCAATACACGATAGTGATTCATGAGATTTCGAGTAACAGGTTTTCTAACGCCACAAATCTCACAGTGATATTCCAGCAACAGCGTGCGAAATGTAGATATGGTAGTGGACTACGTGGCCTGATCTGATTTGAATTTGTCCCAATATGGGTCAATAATATTGTTAAAGTCTCCCATAATTAACACAGGAAATCCCGTTTTCCCGTTTTTTTTCATAAGTAGCATTATCGACTTCAACACCTTATGGAGGAGAGTCATATACTACAACCAGTAACAATTCCTTGCAAAAAAATCTTACAGTCCTAAAATCAGCTGATTGGCGGGGTGTCTGACCCCAGTTGATCAGACACTGATGACCTATCCTAGTAATAGTCCATCAATGTTAAAGTAGAAGACAAACTCTTTCAGGCTATGGCTGCAGGACAGGGAGATTATCACAGCATGTAACTGCAGATCCCTATGACCCCTCACTTAGTTTTAGGGGTTGTACAGTAACACTGTCTGGCTGTGTCTGCGGTCACAATGCATAGAGGCCTTGTATAAAGAGAACCAACCAGCAGGATTGTGCTATGAGGTAAAGGCATTGCCATACTGACACTAAGATGCTGAATCCAGGCATACCTGTAATAGAAAGATTTGATGCTTGGTTGATTAAATATCGTTAATCAAAGTTGCAGAAAAGCACTGCACTTTGATTGATGTTTGCAACATGAGCGGGTCTTTGTGGGTTGGGTCCTCATGTTTATTCCTCCTCCGGCGTTCTCTGGTATGCCCCCTTTTCTGTATTTGAATATCGTGCCACCATTGCTATTATTGGCGGCGCATCCGCATTGCCACAGTACTCATTAAAATGGCGCCGTAGTCCATACATGTGCGTATCGCGATCTCCGGTGTCATTTTATTGAAAACACTGTGGTGAAGACTATGAGAAGTATCGGCGCATGCGCAGGATTTTTTTTTTGTTATTTTTTTTTACATCTGCGCAACGCTGATGTTTCTCATAGTCTTCAACACAGTGTATTCAATAAAATGACACAGGAGATCGCGGTACACGCATGTGCGGACTCCGGCGCCATTTTAATGAAGACCTGAGTACTGTGGCAATGCACAAGTGCCACCAACAATAGCAATGGCGGCACGGTACGATACTCAAATACAGAAAAGAGGGCATCCCAGAGGACGCCGGAGGAAGAGGATTAAACGCGAGGACACAACCCACAAAGACCCACCCCAGTTGCACACATCAAAGTGCTTTTTTGCAACATTGATTAAAGATATTTAAATCAACCATAACAGGTATGCCTGCAATCAGCATCTTACTGCCTGTATTGCACTGGCTTTACCTCATATGGCAATGTCCTGCTGGTTGGTCCTCTTTTATGAAAACCATATACGGTGTGTCCTGTGCAACAGGAGAGGGACCATCCAGCTTGTTACCAGTGCACAGTTCCTGCATCTCTGATCTTGTTGGGGTTGCATTAGTGCCTACGGTATGTGCAGCTTACACATCGTGAATGGCACTATCAATCCTTATAGCATTATACAGAGGTTTTATCAAGACAATGTTTATTTCAGGAAAGGCCTTGCATATTTCAGGAAGAAAATGCAAAATCCCATACTGCATCTATCACAACAGCATGGTCTCCTCACTTCACAGACGTTTACAGGCTGGTGTAAATAGAAGAGGGAATGCTACCCAATAGTAGACACAGCACAGGCCCAACTTTCTGAAATGTGTTGCTACCATCAATTTCCAAATCAGTTAATATTTTCAAATTAAATGGTAAAATGTCTAACTATGAACTATGTTCTATAGTGAATAAAATGTCTGAAAGATATTTCAAAATCATTGCATTGGTTTTTTGTTTACATGATACACAGCGCCGCAACTTTTTTGAAATTGGGGTTGCATAATAAAAATAACTTTTTTTTTGTAATCAAAAAAGCATGTCCATATATTATCTCACTCTGTCAACGATGATTGTACAAGGCTATAGTATAGCAGCACACCTCGAATTGGTAATGCCTTGTCATCAATGCATTTATTAGTCACTAGGAAAAACTACAGAAGAGTACAATGCAAAGTTCTTATATAACATGCCTTAGAATTGTTACGGTATTTAACTGACAATACTAACATATACTAAAACAGACAGACTTTTTAATAAGGAAAATAATTATTTAAAAATGTAAAAATCTATTCTGGCTCAAGAATATATCGTTTTTCTGATAGCTAGATCTTAAAAAAAAACATAAAAAATTGATAACATCATTTTTCAGTATAAATAAAATATATTTGCTGAAACCAAATTACCTCGTTAACACTGAATTGATATTAGGCTATTTTTGTTTTAAAATTTTAAAGGCCCCCATTAGTGATTGTATTCTTTTCACTATGCCACCATGGAAAAACTATCTAGTCTATTGGAATATTGCTAAAGATGGATGAGACGAGCAAAGGAATATATAGTTTTGTGTAAAAGAGTATAAGGTATCGATTGAAAATCATGCTTTTTCTGTACTTAGGATTCCAGTGGGAGATCTCATTGATTGGAATTGGACTCGTAAGTATAGAACAAGCATGGATGTCAATCAGCGTGTATTTATTTCTGGCTCAACCCTAATGCTTTGTGATAAAATTTTCCCACAAAACTATTTAAAGGGAACCTGTCACTAGATTTGGCCCCTATAAGCTGCAGCCACCACCAGTAAGCGCTTATATGCAACATTCTAGAATACTGTATATAAGAGTCCAGGTCGCTCTGTATAACGTAAAAAACTCTTTTATTATACTTACTTAGAGGGCGGTCTAGTTCGATGGGCGTCACTGCTCTCGATCCGGCTGTCCTCCTTCTACCCAGCCCAGTATGGCTGATGTGTCCTACATCATCAACACAGGCCGGCATTGAGGTCCTGCGCAGGCGCACTACGATCTCCCCTGCTGAGCGCAGATCAAAGTAGTGTAATGCAAAGTCGGGAGAAAAGATTAAAGACCGCCTGTACATGCACACTACCATACTTTGGTCTGCCCTCAGCAGGGCAGATAAAAGTGTGTCTGCGCAGGACCGCAATGCCGGGCTATGTGGATGACATAGGACACGTCAACCACACTGGGCTGGGAAGAAGGAGGACGGCGATCGCAGTAGAGAAGAGGCGCCAGACCAGAGAGAGGCAACACCCATAGGACCGGACCGCCCCCTAGGTGAGTATAATAAAAGTGTTTTTTACGTTTATGCTGAGAGGCCTGGGCTCTTATATACAGTATTCTAGAACGCTGTATATAAAAGCTCATTGGTGGTGGCTGTAGCTTATAGTGACCAAATCTGGTGATAGGTTCCCTTTAACAATTTGCTCAGCTCCTAGTATTCATGCCTATAAACCCCCTAACAAACGTGCTCAATAAATGCTAAAAATAAAGAACATATACATAGCAATTTGAAAACGACGGCTGTGCATATAACCCATCTTTTTATCCCTAGGCTTCAAAAGCTGTAAAGAAGGTTACCTGACCATTCTCCTAGCAGCTTCTGCTTAGACGCCATTGCTATTTTATTTGTAGATTACAAACAAATGACGTCAGTGGTTCATCCGCCGCAAAGATAACAAAAAATAATTTAAAGAAGTTACTTCAAGAAAAACACAAGACTGCATTGTCCTGGAGAATCTTCTGCTTCAAAAGTTAAGCGGATATGTCAGTGTCTGTAAGGCCTATTTAAAATGTCAATGCAAACACTGACATTTTGCATGGCCATGTTGAAGGTGCGTATGGCCCATCCGTGTGCTGTGATTTTGGTACACTAGTGTTCACCGTGTGCTATCCGTGATAGCACACGGAGAGCAGGAAATTTTTACTCACCTGTCCCCGGCACTGTTGTCTGCAGTGCTGATGTTTTCGCTGCTGCTGCGTCCAGTGAATATTCATGAGCATAATGAGCGGGCCCTGAAGCAAGTGAAAGCAGCGCCAAAGACAGCAAGGCTGGAGACAGGTGAGTATAGAAATTATTTTATTTCAAAAACACGCATTTTCTCTGGTACGTGTCACACGGATAACATCAGTGTGTAGTCTGTGTGACATCAGTGCTGCCAGAGAAAAACGGACTTGTCTCCACGTGGAACACACGGACACACGTGTGCTCCATACAGACCCAAGGGTCCTGGTGAAAACTCTGATGTGTGCGCATACCCACTGATTTTAAAGGGTCTGTGTATGTCCGTGTCTCAGGTACATATGAAACCGAACGTCATACGTACCGGAATCACTGACGTGTGAAGGTGGCCTAAGACGTTGTGTGCATATGCCCTAATATGATACTGGCATATTGCAATTCATGTAAAATTTAACAAATTAGCTTTAAAATGAACCAGACAGTTGATACATGCTGCCCAATCTGTGGGAAGCATTTATCAACCACTGACTGTATGATCTCGGAGAGGTGCACGTGTAGGTAGAAACCTGTCAATCAAGGCCATCAGGTAGAGAGAAACCACCAGGGACCAGCCTGTCCGACTAGTCTACAGTGCGGCTCCGTCCCTGGCGGCTATTTAAAGTATGGCGCAATGTTTCAGAGTCCAAGATACCTGGCTAATTTTATACAGCCACTGTCCGATATATGTTGTCCACAGATTGGGCAGCATCAGCTGTCAGGTTCACTTTAAGCCAGTCACCGCTTTCTATAGCAGCCATTATCTTTGATATGGGTCAACTAATAATAGTATTTACCTGGTTAGAAGTAGAGTCCATCCCAACAAGATCATCAGTCTCCACTAAGGTTTCGCTGTCAGGTGGGGAATTTTCTGTAGGTATGAGAACCACGGGGCTAATGTGCTCCGATAAGGCCGACGCTCGCAAGAAGTTTGGTGGATTCTACATCAGAAGGGCGCAGAAACACAAAAATATCTGTGTCATGAATCATTTTTATGCAATTAGAAACAATAAATTTGAAACACATTTTAGCCACATTCACACATTGAGTATTTGGTGAGTTTTTTACCTCAGTATTTGTAGTCAAAACCAGGAGAGGAACAATCAGAGGAAAAGTATAATAGAAACATCAGCACCATTTCTGGATTTATCACCCACTCCTGGTTTTGAATACACATACTGAGGTAAAACCTCACCAAATACTCAATGTGTGCACATGGCCTTATAGATCTTGTAAGAGGATGGTATCTATTATATTGGGACATTGTAGATTTACTGGCCACACAGGTAAAGTAGTTGCCCAGAAACTGCAAATGAGCATAGCCTTGCTGCTTGAATCCTACTCCTATTCAGGAAAACCAGACTACATATTCCCAGAGCTCTTTCCATATTAATGGAGGGCATTGATTCTGTCTATTAGTCATAATACTGCTATATCTGTATACTGATAATAGTCTTACTTGGTAAAGGTCAACAGTAGAGTTCCCATAAGCAGCTGTATATGTACAGCAGTATCCAGTGACTGCCAGCCACATGGCTGCACTAATGGTGGGGATCGGAGAAATCTCCTCTCACAGCTGTTTAAAGGGAACCAACCTGCAGGATATTCATATATGAAGGAAATCCAGTGCTATACTGCTGCTAGGATGCTGAATGTAAGCCTAGCTTTTCTTCTGACATTAAATGTTTTATTTCAGAAATATGTGCAAGTAAAGTTCCAGCACTGCACTGCTACTTGATTGACAGGTGCAACAGCAGGGGAATATGTGTGTCGGGTCTTGCTATCTATTCCCGCCCCTGTCTGTCTGCCTGCCCCGGAATTAACATCTATGACGGCGACAGGGGGAGGAAGGTCAGGCAGGCAGACATGGGCAGGAATAGATAGCAAGAACTGAGTGGTCCGAGAAAAAAAAAAGAGACATGTCCGATTTTTAACAGAGGGAGTTGCATCAATAACTGCAATGCAAGCCTACAGTGCCTACAAGTAGTATTCAACCCCCTGCAGATTTAGCAGGTTTGATAAGATGCAAATAAGTTAGAGCCTTCAAACTTCAAACAAGAGCAGGATTTATTAACAGATGCATAAATCTTACAAACCAACAAGTTATGTTGCTCAGTTAAATTTTAATACATTTTCAACATAAAAGTGTGGGTCAATTATTATTCAACCCCTAGGTTTAATATTTTGTGCAATAACCCTTGTTTGCAATTACAGCTAATAATCGTCTTTTATAAGACCTGATCAGGCCGGCACAGGTCTCTGGAGTTATCTTGGCCCACTCCTCCATGCAGATCTTCTCCAAGTTATCTAGGTTCTTTGGGTGTCTCATGTGGACTTTAATCTTGAGCTCCTTCCACAAGTTTTCAATTGGGTTAAGGTCAGGAGACTGACTAGGCCACTGCAACACCTTGATTTATTCCCTCTTGAACCAGGCCTAGGTTTTCTTGGCTGTGTGCTTTGGGTCGTTGTCTTGTTGGAAGATGAAATGACAACCCATCTTAAGATCCTTGATAGAGGAGCGGAGGTTCTTGGCCAAAATCTCCAGGTAGGCCGTGCTATCCATCTTCCCATGGATGCGGACCAGATGGCCAGGCCCCTTGGCTGAGAAACAGCCCCACAGCATGATGCTGCCACCACCATGCTTGACTGTAGGGATGGTATTCTTGGGGTCATATGCAGTGCCATCCAGTCTCCAAACGTCACGTGTGTGGTTGGCACCAAAGATCTCGATCTTGGTCTCATCAGACCAGAGAACCTTGAACCAGTCTGTCTCAGAGTCCTCCAAGTGATCATGAGCAAACTGTAGACGAGCCTTGACATGACGCTTTGAAAGTAAAGGTACCTTACGGGCTCGTCTGGAACGGAGACCATTGCGGTGGAGTACGTTACTTATGGTATTGACTGAAACCAATGTCCCCACTGCCATGAGATCTTCCCGGAGCTCCTTCCTTGTTGTCCTTGGGTTAGCCTTGACTCTTCGGACAAGCCTGGCCTCGGCACGGGAGGAAACTTTCAAAGGCTGTCCAGGCCGTGGAAGGCTAACAGTAGTTCCATAAGCCTTCCACTTCCGGATGATGCTCCCAACAGTGGAGACAGGTAGGCCCAACTCCTTGGAAAGGGTTTTGTACCCCTTGCCAGCCTTGTGACCCTCCACGATCTTGTCTCTGATGGCCTTGGAATGCTCCTTTGTCTTTCCCATGTTGACCAAGAATGAGTGCTGTTCACAAGTTTGGGGAGGGTCTTAATTAGTCCGAAAAGGCTGGAAAAAGAGATAATTAATCCAAACATGTGAAGCTCATTGTTCTTTGTGCCTGAAATACTTCTTAATACTTTAGGGGAAGCAAACAGAATTCTGGTGGTTTGAGGGGTTGAATAATAAATGACCCTCTGAATAAACTTTTCTCAATTTAAAAAAAAAAAAAATAAAAAGAAATGACATTCTTTTTTGCTGCAGTGCATTTCACACTTCCAGGCTGATCTACAGTCCAAATGTCACAATGCCAAGTTAATTCCGAATGTGTAAACCTGCTAAATCTGCAGGGGGTTGAATACTACTTGTAGGCACTGTATGTGTTCGTGAAAAAAAATCGAGTGCGGTACGATTTCACAAATTGACAGAATGGAGAAGTTGAAAAAACATTTTTTTTTCTCCACGTCTCTATGATGCCACTCTGATCAAAGCCTAGTAAGAATAATCAAACTGTTTTTCTCGGATATGGTGAAAACAGTCGTGTCAAACCTATCCTTACAGTTAAAGGGAATTTGTCACCAGATTTTTGTTCCCCATCTGAGAGCAGCATAGTGTAGAGACAGAGACCCTGATTCCAGCAACGTGTCACTTACTGAGCTGTTTTCTGTCATTTTGATAAAATCAAGAGTTTTCTGTGCTGCAGATCTAGCAGTTATACAGAGATCATGAATATGCTGGACTACCTGCAGCAGTCAAGTAGTCCTGTAATGATAGTCTACTGCTGATTAATCAGTGATTTTATCAAAACTACAAAAGGTAAGCCCAGTAAGTGGCCCATCACTGGAATCAGGTTATCTGCCCCTATGTTATGCCGCTCTCAGATTAAGTGGCAAAAACCTGGTGATAGATTCCCTTTAAAATGTGTCAGGTAGACATACAGGCAAGTTTCATCCTTTTATGAAGAATATATGTATTGCCAAAAAAAGTGACAGCATTAATACACAAGCATTGTCACAAAACTGACTCGCCACCCAACACTTGGATCTTACAATAAATGGGTGAAAACTTGTAATCTGAAGCAAATATAATTTCATTTTGCGAACTTCACTGTTCCTTTAATAACTTAATTAAAAAAAAAAAACATTTTTTGTTCTTTTATTATTCCGTAATCATAAGACAAAAATGGTCTTAAAGAATAGAGTCACCTCTGGAAGCTGCGGAATCTGCAGGAGGCGTTTGAAGTATTGCAGGTTACTGGAACGGTAAAACAAATCCTTCAACCTATGAACAGATGAAAACCGAGAATTACATTCCTAATTATAAGGAAATGACTCACTCGTTACAGATCATTGCTGGCACCACACGTCATGATTGTCAGCCTGACAGCAGGTGAGAGAGAAGGAATTACGCCATAATTAAAGGTAAATTTCAATAGAGATTTATTTTTTTTAATATGACATAAATCATATGTCCGTAATCTCCTATACCTAATAATTGCTTAACCTCTTCATGACCATGCGATTTTCCATTATTCATTTTTGTTTTTTGCTCCCCTTCTTCCGAGAACCATAACTTTTTTATTTTTCCGTCAGTCTTGCCATGTGAGGGCTTGTCTTTGTGAGACAGGTTTTACTTTTAAATTAAACCATATGTTTTACCATATAGTATACTGGAAAACGGCAAAAAAAATTCCAGGTGCTGAAAACTTGCAAAAAAAAAGTGCTATTACATGATTTTTGGAGTATTTTATTCACTGTGTTCAGTATATGGTAAAACTGATGTGTGGGTGTGATGCCCCAGGTCGGTACGAGGTTGTAGACACCAAACATGTATAAGTTTACTTTAATCTAAGGGGTAAAAAAAATTCTGAAGTATGTCCAAAAAAGTGGTGCACTTTTTGCGCCATTTTCCACGACCCGTAGCATTCTCATTTTTCAGCATATGGGGCTCAGTAATGGCTTATTTTTTGTGTCTGGAGCTGATGTTTTTAATGGTACAAATTTTGTGCAGATGCTAGTTTTTATCGCCTGTTATTGCATTTTGCAAAAAAATATGTGAAGTCCAAAAAATGTAATTTTGGCGTTCAAAATTTTTTTTGTCACTGCGCCACTTACCAATCAGGTTAATTTATTTTATATTTTGATAAATCGGACATTTCTGAACAAGGCAATACCAAATGTTTGTATATTTTTAATTTTTGTTATAGTTTTATTTTTAATGGTGGGAATGGGGGGGGGAGTTGCACTTTTAGTTTTTTTTAAAAAAATGTAAAACTTTTTCTTTATTTTACTAGTACCCCTAGGGGACTATAAAGATTAGCAGTCTGATCGCTGATTCATTTCTGTTGATCAGAGTAGCACAGCTCTAATCAGCAGAAATGCAGCGTTCCTGTTACAGCTGCTGCTCCATGGGCTCTAACAGGGACTACGTCATGAAAGCGACAAGAGTCATTACCTGACCTGTCGCTACTGTGGCAACCATCGGCTCCCCGTGAACGTGTCACGGGGTTTCCAATAACGGCACGGAAAGGCACGTTCCCTGCTGGGGTAATTTAAATCCTGCTGTCACAGTTTGACAGCAGGATCTAAAAGGTTAACAGGCATGGGTGGATCGTAGATCCACCAGCGCCTGCTTGCCGCACATGTCTGCTGTGCAAATAAGCAGTTGTGCCGTCAGCAGTGATTACCCCAAAATGATTTAAGACATACCGATACCGGTACGTCCTAGTCATGAAGGGGTTAAAGGGGTTGTTTACCACAGTAGACATTTTTTTTTAAATGCATACATTTGGTGCTTTAATATTTTGCACCATTTGTCTTTTACAGGCTCTTTATATTTTATCCACTCCTGGTTTTGGCTTAGAAATACTGAGGTAAAAAACTCACCAAATAATTAACATGTGCACGAGGTCTTCAACTAACTTTATCAGATCGTGTGCGCACGCTGCGTTTTTTGCCGCGGAGTTGCTGCGGTTTTTGCTGCAGAAAAGGTGCAGTTTATGTTCATAACCTTCCTGCAGTCCTTCCCCAGCAGGATTTGCTGCAGAATTTCTGCGGCAAAAATAAGCAACATGTCACTTCTTTTTTGCAGGTACCTGCGGTTTTGCCATTAAAAAATGGTTAAAAACCTCAGGGACCAACCCGCGGAAAAACCGCAACAAACCGCAGTAAAATCGCATGCAGATTTTGAGTACGTTTTTTTGCGGCGGATGCAGGATTCTGCCAGAGGGTGCGTATTTTACTTAAGGAACACATTTTCCCAGTGCGCACAGACCCTTAAGTATGTCCTGTAGATAAAGCAAATATATAATCTGCACCCAACTCAAAGCGCAGAAAAACCTGCATTTTGAAAGCAGCATTTTTACCGCCAAGAGAGCAGGTTATAGCTGCAGAAAAAATACAGTGAAAACTCTGTGTGAACATGGCCTGAATGTAACATTTCAATACTTACTTTTGAAATTGTTCCATAAACCGATCTCGATGACCCTGTAATGTGTCCGTAGGAAGGCCTGAAAGACAAATGGCATTGCTGCTATTATTAAATGACTCTGCTTTAACCATCGTATAATCTGGTTACATACAAGTATATGACATCAGTCACTAGAGACTACAGAATGTTCCTCTCTCGTCACCTGCACCAAGCAAATATTTATTAATCCTTACAAAACCGCCAATTCACATTGAGCTACACTGACACATTTGTGACCAAAATGGAATCGGAGTATTCGGGTGCCTCCAAATGTAAAATTACTCATGAATATTCTACTACACATTGAAATCAACATTCACAAGTTAGATTGAAATAGAAATTGCACAGATTAAAACTGGGTAATTTCCGCTGTTGTTTTTACTACATGTAGCATTAATGACATTGGGTAAAATTTTATCCAGTTTGTTTTTGTAATACACTGCAGATTTTCTACATGCAAATTTGGAAGGAGAAACTGCAGAATATGCACCCTGTGAGAACATACCCTTAGGCTATGTGCCCACGTGAGATTAAACCTGCGGATTTATCTGCGGAAAATCCGCGGATTTTTTAGATTTTCCAGATAAATCCGCAGGTTTCAGCATGTACAGACACTCCCCATGTTATCCTATGGGACAATGGGAGTCCTGTGTCCATGCTGCGGATACGTGCGGCTGCGGAACATGCTGCAGATGTCCCGCAGCCCCATGTAATTGCATGTCAATTCTTTCTGCGGAATTACCTGCGGAAATCCCGGCTCTCCACTATGGAGATAGGGCCAGGACTTCCGCAGGTAAGCCGCATGAATGTCCGCAAGTTTACTGCAGCTATTTCGCTGTACTACCGCAGCTAAAAATAGCTGCGGATTCTGGTGAGCAGCTGCGGGAAACCTGCGGCCGTACCTGCAGATATATCCGCAGGTACAAACACCTGTGGGCACATAGCCTTACTGTTAAAGGGGCTGTTCAGTACTAAAGCCTTTCTAAAGAAGGATTTGGGCTGTACTTTTATTTTAAAAAATATGGTTTCATTAGCTGCATTGTCCCTTTTACCAAGTGCATCTACAGACTTCATAACTGCACTACCAGGATCATTGGCGCCTCTGCTGACGTCACATTCGAATGCCCACCGAGTTTCTGTGGCATCCAAATGCAACATCAGCATTGACTTCTGCTCAATGCACGATCAGTTGGGAGATGAGGAGAGCCCGGGAAGTAAAAAGAATGGCTGATGTTCCATTTGGATGCACCGCAAAAGGGACACTGCAGCTAATCAAAGCATATTAGCAAAGTAAAACTGCACTTTATGGCTTTTTAGAAAAGTTAATTGCAGTAATGGAAAGCCCCTATAATAATCGATCTGAACTATTATAGTTTTATGCGCTGTCCATGTCGGACTCTGTCCACACTACTGAGTCCAACAAACAGCCTATCATGCGCTGCCCGGATCGGCATCTGCAGTTTGCTACTACCGGGTTGGTACCGGGTCTGTAAACACTTAAGAATCTAACAAGCAACCTGGCTTCTATTGAGGAGCTCGGTTCTGCCGGGCGTCAGCAGTTATATCACCACTGCTATGGGCACTTTAGGAGTTAATGCCTCCTAGAGCAGTGTGTGACTTCTCAGAGAACCAGGTTAGGGCTCACTCACACTTGCGCTATTTTGACGCAAACGGAATCCGTCACTAATGTAGTACAGTTCATTTATTTACAGTGGAAGCGTGACATCATGTGGACACAAGCGGGTACTGCATGACACACACACGCGCCATAGTAACGCGCTTCCACTGTAAATAAATGAACTGTACTACATTAGTGACGGATTCCATTTGCGTCAAAATAGCGCAAGTGTGAAACTAGCCTTACTAATCACCACCTTTAGCTGCTCTCCTCCTACTTAAAACTGGGGAGTTTCCTGAGTTATTGCCAAAGATAGTTTCTGCTTGGCTGTTGCGATATCCCCCTGATTGTGGCCATCTTCCTTTTGGTGTCCAGCGACTTGTTATCTGCGCTCTATGAAAGTTCATTGGGGTGACTCTCTCTTTCCTCCTTTTCTTTTTGGCTCTCCTCTGTGGATATTTGCTGTGTGTATAAGTTTCTGTTTTTACCCCCTTGTTTTTGTCTTGTGGGAGGTTTATTACTTTATGTCCAGTCCAGTCCAGCCCATCCCTGGGTGGGTGGTGCGGGGGTATTAGGTCAAGGCCGGACAGGAAACAAGGCCAGGTCAGGAAATCGGGCCCTGACATGCCGTATTGTAGTGTCATATGTTATCACATAGTCCCGTCACAAAATAGTCAACAATAGATTAAAAAAAGGTACTTTAATGGTACCTCTGGGTAGAGGGTGAGCGCAGGGGTTCCAGTCTTAGGGCCAGTATAGGTCACCCTGTGTCCCCTAGTCACCCGTGACATTTTGCCAGGGAAACATTGTATCTTGAAGATTTCGTACTACTCCAAATGAATAAACATCCAAATACTTCAAGCACACATTGGTCCATCAACCCATGAGCTGCTTTGACAGAGCAACTCTCCAGTCTGCCAAATAGAGACAGGTCCCAAGACAGTGACTTCTATGAATACTATACACCACAACAGAGTATTTGGACAAGGGCTGTTATCATGGGACAACCCCCCTATTAGAAAATACTGTTGTTACATTAACATTCCTGGGCATTTATAATTGTAATATGGGCTGACTATTATATAATACTTTTAGGTTAGGGCTACATGATTCCAACACCCTCTAACACCAGGACAGAAATCTCCATCAACACACGTAAATAAAGCGGGCTTTACACGCTACGATATATCTTACAATATGTCGTCGGGGTCACGTCGTTAGTGACGCACATCCGGCCTCGTTTGACATATCGTAGCATGTGACAGCTACGAGCGAGTGTGAACGAGCAAAAATACTCACCTTATCGTTGCTCGTTGACACGTCGCTCATTTTCAAAATATCGAACGTCCTTCTGCGCGCCGGTTGTTCATTGTTTCCGAGGCAGCACACATCGCTCCGTGTGACACCCCCGGGAACGATGAACTGCAGCTTACCTGCGGCCGCCGGCAATGCGGAAGGAAGGAGGTGGGCGAGATGTTACGTCCCGCTCATCTCCGCCTCTCCGCGTCTATTGGCTGGCGGCTGTGTGACGCCGAACATCCCTCCCCCTTCAAGAAGAGGATGTTCGCCGCCCACATCGAGATCGTTCGGAAGGTAAGTACGTGTGACGGGGGTTACTGACTTTGTACGACAGGGGTAACAAATTGCCCGTGCCGCACAAACGATGGGGGCGGGTGCGATCGCACATGAAATTGATGCTTGTAAAGCAGCCTTAAGGCACATAGTACATGAATGCTACTATAGATCCCACCCAACTAGAGTACCTAAAGTATAAATAAGTGTTGATGCAAAAAAAATGTACATAGAAACGATCCATTTAATCAATAATGGATTCTGTCTTACACATAAAAAAAACCACATTAAGTGCAAATCCCGACCATGTGGAAATCATCCCATCACTAAATCCTATGTCTCAGGTCCCCACCACTGATGCCAACACAAATGTTTTTTTTAGAAAAGATTTTTAAGGTGATTAATACCACTGTATGGCACCCATCTGAAGCACCTAATCTGTGCACAGGTTTACGCTATGTGGAAATGGAGTTTTTGAAAAAATTACAGTGGAAACCACTTCGGAAAATGCTCTTTTTGGGCAGTTTTTTTCCCTGAAGCAGTTGTCAAGAAATTCCGAAGCATTAGGAAAGAAGGATTTTTTTCCTGAAGTGTTTTTTGTAGCATTTTGAATGGCCAGTGCCTAATTTGGAGTGGATTCCATTGGAATCTGCTTCCAAGAAGTGAAATGCACTCTCCTTTTTCCAACTAGCATTTTCCAAAACCTGAAGTGGAAAAAAATGCTTAAAAACAACTCTGCATAGGAACAGAAGTAAAGGGGTTGTCTGGTCTAAAATCACAAGTCTGGAGCCACTCCATTTGATTCCACATTTATGAATCCCCACAGTGCACACACTGCGCGCTGTGAGGATTCTACAGTGTTAGAGCCAGGAACAGTGGTCTTGGTTAGAGCCAGGCCAGAATCCAACTAGATGGGTGCAACCTCGCTCAGTACACTTGCATCGAGCCAGACTGAGCCCTTCCAGTCAAGTTCTGGCCTGGAGTGTACATATCACACACTCGTGACCACTGTTCCCGGCTCTGACACTGGAGAACCCTCACAGTACGCAGTGTGTGCACTGTGAGGATTCATAAATCTGGAGTCAAATAGAGCAGCTCCAGACTTGTTATTTTAGACAAGACGTCCTCCCTAACAAGTAATTGAATATGAAGAAGTTCAAGCATTTTTTAGATGATCTTTCTGGTGTTTTTTGGAGTAGCTCTTCTCTAACACATCTTACTGTAGGAACATGATTAATAAGTAAATTCACACATAGAAGAGCTAAAACATTTTTTAAATGATATTTCTGTTTTTCTGGGAGCGGCTCCTTTCTTTAAACTCAATCCTACGTCTGGTGTAATTCTGGACTGCTACAACAATCATTTCTGTAATATAATGGGTTAAATACAGAGACTATCTATTGATTGGGGTCCTGTGTGACTGGGATTTACTGGAAGAGACTTGCTGACTTCTCACTGACACATTTTAGGACAGAGTTTTTCCTGCTTAGTCTCCTCAAAATCAATTCCTTTGTATATATTATGAAAGTAAAAACTGAAGTCGTCAGAAGGGCTCACTCCACCTTCTCCCGGGGACCGAATACTACTAACATGGAAAGGTCTGCAGAGATTTATAGACATGACAGAGACTACTGAATCTGCAGCCCGCACTGTTGAGACACAGATCACTTACAGATTCTTTTATTACTAACCCTTTACCCAAATATAAAGAGAAATTCAAACCTGGAATAACTCAGAAAGCTTCTGAAGATCTTACACGAAGCTCTCACTCCAGCAATAAAAGGTAATGACTAAGCAACACAAAAGTGTCAAGAAAAATGGCCTACATGTAACTGTTTTAAGCACATCTGCATCATGTCAGTACTGATTTAAAGCCCATATATACTGGCTGATAATCGCTAAATGACTTTTCCTGATTATCAGCCAGTGGAAACATATTACTATTGGGTGACTGAACTGTTTATGACGGTATACAGGTCTGCGTTCTAGGCAGCACATGAATGGGATATATGCTGCCGAGAACATGATGCTATATGGGATCACACCAATCATATTAGCAAAATTCTTCGCAATATATTTTTTGTAATCCCACCTGAATAGCCAGTCAATGAATTAATGATTGACTTGGCGATCAGAATCAGCTAATCTGACTGGACCTTTAGGGGTACTTTGCACGCTGCGACATCGCAGGCCGATGCTGCGATGCGAGCGCGATAGTCCCCGCCCCCGTCGCAGCAGCGATATCCTTGTGATAGCTGCCGTAGCGAACATTATCGCTACAGCAGCTTCACATGGACTCACCTGTCCTGCGACCGTCGCTCTGGCCGGCGACCCGCCTCCTTGTTAAGGGGGCGGGTCATGCGGCGTCACTGCGACGTCACACGGCAGGCGGCCAATAGGAGCGGAGGGGCAGAGATGAGCAGGATGTAAACATCCCGCCCACCTCCTTCCTTCCGCATATCCTACGGAAGCCGCAGTGACGCCGGTAGGAGATGTTCCTTGCTCCTGCGGCTTCACACACAGCGATGTGTGCTGCCGCAGGAGCGAGGAACAACATCGGACTGTCGCGTCAGCGTAATTATGGATTACGCCGACGCTGCACCGATGATACGATTACGACGCTTTTGCGCTCGTTAATCGTATCATCGAGCCTTTACACACTACGATGTCGCATGCGATGCCGGATGTGCGTCATTTTCAATTTGACCCCACCGACATCGCACCTGCGATGTCGTAGTGTGCAAAGCCCGCCTTAGTCATGGACAATGACAACAATTTCAATTTGCAGTTTGACGGATATATGTACATACAACATATATATATACTTGAAAAGAAGGGAATTTTGTTTACTTACCGTAAATTCCTTTTCTTCTAGCTCCAATTGGGAGACCCAGACAATTGGGTGTATAGCTATTGCCTCTGGAGGCCACACAAAGTATTACACTTAAAAGTGTAAGGCCCCTCCCCTTCTGGCTATACACCCCCAGTGGGATCACTGGCTCACCAGTTTTAGTGCCAAAGCAAGAAGGAGGAAAGCCAATAACTGGTTTAAAGACCAATTCAATCTGAGGAAACATCGGAGAACTGAACCATACCACATGAACAACATGTGTACCCGAAAAAACAGAAAAACCCCGAGAAAACAGGGCGGGTGCTGGGTCTCCCAATTGGAGCTAGAAGAAAAGGAATTTACGGTAAGTAAACAAAATTCCCTTCTTCTTTGTCGCTCCATTGGGAGACCCAGACAATTGGGATGTCCAAAAGCAGTCCCTGGGTGGGTAAAAGAATACCTCATGATAGGGCCGTCAAACGGCCCTCTCCTACAGGTGGCCAACCGCCGCCTGAATGACTTATCTACCTAGGCTGGCGTCTGCCGAAGCGTAGGTATGCATCTGATAATGCTTGGTAAAAGTAAGTAGACTCGACCAGGTGGGTGCCTGACACACCTGCTGAGCCGTAGCCTGGTGCCGTAATGCCCAGGATGCACCCACGGCTCTGGTAGAATGGGCCTTCGGCCTTGAGAGAACCAGAAGCCCAGTAGAACTGTAGGTTTCAAGAATTGGTTCCTCGAGCCCCCGAGCAAGGGTGGATCTGGAAGCTTGCGACTGTTTACGCCGACCAGCGACAAGGACAAAGAGTGCATCCGGGTGGCGCAGGAGCGCCATGCGGGAAGTAGAACCTGAGTGCTCTCACCAGAACCAACAGATGCAAATCTTTCTGAAATTGATGGACTGGACGAGGACACAAAGAAGGTGAGGTGATATCCTGATTGATATGAAAATGGGATACCACCTTAGGGAGAAATTCCGGAACCGGACGCAGAACTACCCTGTCCTGGTGAAGGACCAGGAAGGGAGTTTGTATGAGAGCGTTGCTAGCTCGGAAACTCTCCTAAGAGACGAGACCGTTACTAGAAGGCCACTTCCCGTGAAAAACGGGAAGGGAGACATCCTTCAAAGGCTCGAAAGGCGGCATCTGGAGAGCAATTAGAACCTTGTTCAGATCTCAGGGCTCTAACGGCCGCTTGTACGGAGTGCTGAGAAGACAAACTCCCCGTAGGAACGTGCGTACCTGAGGAAGTCGTCGTTTCTGAAAAAATACAGATAGCGCTGAGACTTGTCCCTAAAGGGAACTGAGCGACAACCCATTTTCCTACCTAGATTGCAGGAAGGAAGGAAACATAGACGATGCAACCGGCCAGGGAGAAACACCCTGCGCCGAGCACCGAGATAAGAACATCTTCCACGTCCTGTGGTCAATCTTGGCGGACGTTGGTATGCTAGCCTGTCTCATGGTGGCAACCACGTCCTGAGGTAATCCTGACGACACTAGGTTCCAGGACTCAATGCCACACCATCCGGTTGAGGGCCGTAGAATTCAAATGGAAGAATGGCCCTTGAGACAGCCAGTCTGATTGGTCTGGTAGTGCCCCCGGTTAGCCTACCGTGAGGCACCACAGAACCGAGTACCACAACATCCTCGGCCAATTTGTAGCGACGAGGATGGCGCGGCCGCAGTCGGTCTTGATCTAGCGCAGTACTCTGGGCAACAATGCCAGAGGTGGCACCTAAGGTAGCTGGAACTGCGACCAATGCTGAACTAAGGCGTTTGCCGCCAGAGCTCGATGATTGTGAAACCGTGCCATGAAGCTGGCACATTGTTGTTGTGCCGTGACGCCATTAGATCGACGTCCGGCCTCTGTCAGCGGCGCCAGATCTCCTGAAACCCGTCCGGGTGAGGAGACCATACTCTTTCGGCCACACCTCAGCGACTTAGGAAGTCAGCTTCCTAGTTTCCACACTTGGGATGTGAATTGTGGATATGGTGGATGCCGTGTCTTCCACCCACATCAGAACCTGCCGGACTTCCTGGAAGGCTTGCCGGTTGCGCGTTCTTCCTTGGTGGTTGATGTATGCCACCGCTGTGGAGCTGTCCGACTGAAGTCGGATATGCTTGCTTTCCAGCCGCTGTTGGAAGGATTGTAGGGCAAGATACACTGCTCTGTGTTCAAGAACATTGATCTGAAGAGTGGACTCTTGCTGAGTCCACGTACCCTGAGCGCTGTAGTGGAGAAAAACTGCTCCCCACCCTGATAGACTCGCGTCTGTCGTAACTATCGCCCAGGACGGGGATAGGAAGGACCTTCTTTTTGACCAAGAGGTGAGAAGAAGCCACCACCGTAGAGATTCCTTGGCCGCCTGAGAAAGAACGACGACTCTGTTGAGGGACGTCGACTCCTCGTCCCATTGGCGGAGAATGTCCCATTGTAGTGGACGCAGTAAAACTGCGCGAAAGGAACTGCCTCCATTGCTACCATCTTACGTAGGAAGTGCATGAGGCGTCTCAATGTGTGCGACTGGTTCTTAAAGAAGAGCTTGCAGCCCGTAGTGAATGCTGTTTGTCTAGCGGCAGCTTCACTATCGCTGAGAGAGTAAGAAACTCTATGCCTAGATATGTTATCGATAGGGTCGGGGTCGGATCTGACTTTAAAAAGTTGATGATCCACCCAAAACTCTAGAGAGTCTCCAGCGCAACGTTCGGGCAGTGTTGGCATGTTTCCTAAGAGAGTGCCTTGACAAGTAGATCGTCTAAATACGGGACCACAGAGTGACCCTGAGAGTGCAGGACTGTGACTACTGCTGCCCTGACCTTGGCGAAGACCAGTTGGACTGTCGCTAGCCGGAAGGTAGAGCTACGAACAGAGGGTGTTCGTCTCCTATAACGAAGCGTAGAAACGCTAGTGCTCTGGATCAATCGGCACGTGTGGATAAGCATCCTTGATGCCTAATGATGCTAGGAAATATCCTTGGGACCTTGAGGCGATGACATGGCGGAGGGATTCCATCCGGAACCGCCTGGTGTCCACGAGCTTGCTGAGCATTTTTAGATCCAGAACGGGACGGAACGGCCCGTTGTTATAGGTACCGCAAAGAATTTGGGGTAAAAACCGTGACCTTGTTCCTGAAGAGGAACGGGGGTCATCACTCTTTCTGCCTATAGAGTGCACCCTGTTTGCAGAAGAGCAGCGGCCCGGCCGGGAGGTGGAGAAATTCTGAAGAATCGAGTTGGAGGACGAGAAGTGAGCTCTATCCTGTACCCGTGAGACAGAATGTCTCACACTCAATGGTCATTGACCTATGGCAGCTAAATATCGCCAAGGCGGGAGAGCCTGCTACCGACCGAGGCCGCAAGTCATGAGGAAGCCGCCTTGGAAGCGGGTTTTCAGACTGTCGCTTTTTTGGGCGAGACTGAGCCCGCTAAGAATCTTAGCTCCTCTGATCCTTTTGAGTCCACATTGGACGAGGAAAAATGGGACCTGCCCGAGCCTCGAAAAGGCCGAAAACCCCGACTGCCTCTTGCTCTGTTGGGGTTTGTTGTGTCCGGGCTGAGGAAAGGATGAATCCTTACCCCTGGACTGTTTGATGGTTACATCCAACGCTCACCAAACAGTCGGTCAGCAGAAAAAGGCAACTGGTTAGGCAACCTTTTTTGGAAGCAGAATCTGCCTTCCATTCACTTAACGAGCAGACCAGGCTCTGCTTAAAAACACGGAGTAGCGGAGGCTACCGCCGCACGGTTCGCAGAGTCCAGGACAACCTGAATCGCGTAAGAAACAAATGCAGACATTTGAGAGGTTAAGGATGCCACCTGCGGCACAGATGTACGTGTAACCGTGTCAATCTGTGTAAGACAAGCTGAAATAGCTTGGAGTGCCCCAAGGGAGAGAATGCCGGAGCCAACGGTGCGCCGACAGCCTCATAGATGGCTTTCGACCAGAGATCCATCTGTCTGTCAGTGGCATCTTTGAGTTTGCAGTTCCATCTCCCACTGCAACTATGGATCTAGCTACAAGCCTGGAGATTGGAGGATGCCGCTCGGGACATTGGGTCCAGTCCTTGACCAAGTCAGGGGACAGGGATAACGTGTATCCTAAGCCGTTTGGAGAAGCGCATATCTGGATAAGCGTGGTGTTCCTGGACTGCCTCTCTGAAGGCAGAGTGGTCCAGAAAAATACGTGAAGCTGACTCCTCCACTGGAGGAGCTGTGAGAAATAACCCACATTCTATAGATGGACGCTATAAGATTATTTACTATGGCGTCACAATCAGGTGTATCCAGATTGAGAGCGGTCTCAGGATCAGAATCCTGAGCCGCTACTTCCGCCTCATTACACAGCGAGTCCTTCTGTTAGGACCCTGATGAAACCGAGGCCGCTCATAGCGAGCCCACTTAGGCTGTCTGGGACTGACGTCCGTGCAGAGCCGTGACTCTGGGATGCGTGTGACATTCCCGGAGCTGTTAGTTATTCACACTGAGGGGGGCCATGGATCAATGATTCAACAGTGCCCATATTGTGAGAGACATGTCCGGACTGCTAGGCTTCTAGTATCATAGCCATAGTCTCAGAAAAACTGTCAGTAAATACTGCAGACACCGTCCTCATCCCCTGGCCATTAGTGCATACAATGGGAGTCTATGTACCTGCCGGCCGTATAGCCGTACATGCTGTACCAGCTGTATAGAAAAACATGTGGTTCTGCACCTTTGTTTTACACAGAGAATATGCTGATAACTCCTCCGCATAATCCAGGAGGGTATATACAACGTGCGACCAAACAGTGCAATGTATATAGTACAAGCATATCTATAAGTGCACTTCTGCACTAGTGGGGTTAGCACCACAGGTGCTGCTTAACGCCTGTTACAGCGATTGTGTGACTATCAGAATGCCAGGGTCTTCCACACTTGTCTCTGTATCGTACAGAAACTGACACTAATGGCTGCCGGTGTCCTTGTAGAGAAGGAAGCCGTGGGCGTGCCTGAGAAAGTGCGGGAATCCGGATTCACAGTGCACACAGTGAGAGGGGTGGAGTATGCAAAACATACTCCAGCTCTCAGCTCTGCTCTATGCAGCGTCACGCCCCTACCCTGACTGTCAGGGCTGTGGGCGGTAACGAAGGGAGACTAGGCCCAGAAGCCGGGGACTCGAGTTAACAGCGCGGCCGCCGTAAAAGCGCGGGCCGCGCTGAAGTCCCCGGCGCACCACAAGTGCCAGCCGCGCCGCAGTTCCAGCGGCCGGCGCGACCGATTCATAGAAGTGGCCAGCGTCCCGCCCCTCTCCTGACTGGCAGGTCTGGGGGCGGGAACGAACGGAAGCAGGCCGCAAAAGCCGGGGACTCTAGTTATCAGCGCGGCCGCCGTAAAAGCGCGGGCCGCGCTGAAGTCCCCGGCGCACCACAAGTGCCAGCCGCGCCGCTGCCAGCGGCCGGCGCGACCGATTCCTGGAAGTGGCCAGCGTCCCGCCCCTCTCCTGACTGGCAGGTCTGGGGGCGGGAACGAACGGAAGCAGGCCGCAAAAGCCGGGGACTCTAGTTATCAGCGCGGCCGCCGTAAAAGCGCAGGCCGCGCTGAAGTCCCCGGCGCACTACAAGTGCCAGCCGCGCCGCAGTCCCAGCGGCCGGCGCGACCAATTCCCATAAGTGAGCCTGCTTCAGCAAAGCTGAATGAGGCCATGGCACAGGCGCCGCAGCGCTGATGTCCCCCGGCGCACTACAACACCCAGCATGCTGCGGTGTGAGCGCCAAATGCACGGGGACACAGAGTACCTTGAGGAAGCAGGGCCATGTCCCTGATGTACTCCGCTCCATCCAGCATCTTCTCCAGGGGCTGTAGATGGAGCACGGTCTCAGTGCCTGGAGACCGGTAAATCCCACTTCACCCAGAGCCCTGTAAAAAGGGATGGGGAAGGAATCAGCATGTGGGCTCCTGCCGCCGTACCCGCAATGGGTACCTCAACCTTACAAACACCTCCGACATACAGTGGGGTGAGAAGGGAGCATGCTGGGGACACTATATGTGTCCTCTTTTCTTCCATCCGACATAGTCAGCAGCTGCTGCTGACTAAAAAGTGGAGCTATGCGTGGATGTGTTGCCTCCTTCGCACAAAGCACAAAAACTGGTGAGCCAGTGATCCCACTGGGGGTGTATAGCCAGAAGGGGAGGGGCCTTACACTTTTAAGTGTAATACTTTGTGTGGCCTCCAGAGGCAATAGCTATACACCCAATTGTCTGGGTCTCCCAATGGAGCGACAAAGAAAATAAAGAAAACACTAAAGTACCATATCATAGTTCTCAATGAATTTAATATTCCAGATTCAAATCTTTAATCATTGCATAGTGTAATGTGATGCGAACAATAAAACATAAAAATGATAAATGTATATAAAAATTATTATCCCTATCAAATTACAGGCTGATCTAACTTCCCTGGAAATGCCTCAACACAAGGAAATGAGGCTCAGTGGGGTGTGTGTGGCCTCTACATGCCTATATGACTTCCCTACAATGCCTGGGCATGCTGCTGATGAGGTGGCGGATGTTCTCCTGAGGGATCTCCTCCCAGACCTGGATTAAAGCATTAGTCAACTCCTAGACAGTCTGTGGTGCAACGCGGTGTTGGTTAATATGTCAACTTGCTCTCATCCATGAAGAGCACAGGGTGCCAATGTAGAATCTGCCAAGCTTGGTGTTCTCTGGCAAATGCCAATGGCCCTGCATGGTGTTGAGCTGTAAGCCCAACACCCACTCATGGACGTCGGGCCCTCATACCACCCTCATGGAGTCTGTTTCTGACAGTTTGAGTAGACACATGGATATTAGTGTCCTGCTGGAGGTCATTTTGGAGGGCTCTGGCAATGCTCTTCCTGTTCCTCCTTGCACAAAGGAGGAGGTAGCGGTCCTGCCGCTGGGTTGTTGCCCTACTACAGCCTCCTCCATGTCTCCTGGTATACTGGGTTGTCTCCTGATATCTGCTCCATGCTCTAAACGCTGTGCTGACAGACACAGCTAACCTTCTTGCCACAGGTCACATTGATGTGCCATCCTGGATGAGCTGCACTACCTTAGCAAATTATGTGTGTTGTAGACACCACCTCATGCTACCTCTAGGAGTAAGAGCAATATGAAAATGCAAAAGTGACCAAAACAACAGCCAAAAAGAAGTGCAGCGCAACTTAAGATAACTATAGAAGTTACAGTGATATGACTTAATGTGTTTGTCTCACAAAAGCAAACTTATTTCAAAATAAGCTTCTGGTGACAATTCTCCAACTCCAGTTTCCAGGGATGGCTCGAGTCTACCACAATGGGTGCAGCTAGTATAAACTGACTATCCATTCTAGCTTACATTAGTGAGTCCTGAGCCGGGGACCCTGCTGTTTGAAGTCCATATGCCAAAATATGGCCACAGTATTGGTCATCTCAAACCAGCCTTGGGCTGCTCAGACTCCTTACAGCAGGGCTTCTCAAACATTTTATACTGGGTCCTCCTAAACTGATTAAGATAATGTCTGGGCCTCACCAGAAAAGTGAAGATGATATCTAGACTTAACTTTCAGTAATGGTAATTCATCCTTAATTTAAAAATCTCTCTCCATTTTCCTTATTTTGTCTATTGAGTCTATTATGGCATTACAATAAGGGCAAAATACACACATTGTTTCTTCCAAGAGGAAGAGGACTTGAGCTCTAGTGCCACCTATTGGAAGTAGCAACACTAAAAGTCAGAATCAAAGGGAACCTGTCACCAGATGTGTCCCTTATAACCTGCGACCACCACCAGTGACCCCTTATATACAGCATTCTAGAATATGGCATTTAGGTGCCCATGCTGAGCTGTATAACATAAAAAACAGCTTTCATTATACTCACCTGCGGGGCGGTCCAGTCCGATGGGCGTCACTGGTCTCAGTCCGATGCATCCTCTCTTCTTGCGATCACCGTCCTCTTTCCCTGAGCCGTGTGGATGATGCATCCTACATCATCCACATAAAAGCCTTCATTGCGCTTCTATGCACATGCACTTTTCACTGCCCTGCTGCGGGCAGAGCAAATATTGAAATGCGCATGTGCGGGGAAAGATCATAGACTGCCCATGCATTCGCGCTACAATGCTTCGACCTGCCCTCACCAGAGCAAAGAGACGTGCGCGTGCGCAGGAACGCAATGGCAGCCTCTGTATGGATGATGTAGAATGCTTTATCCACATGGAGCAGGAAAGTAGGTTGGCGATTGCAAGAAGAAAGGAGGCACTGGACAGAGACCAACAACGCCCACTGATTTTTACCTCAGTATTGAGAATTTTGATAACAATTGATCAATTCTGGCAGAAAAAGAAGTATATTTGTCTGATATGACATAAAAACTAAAACTCTTTAACAGAAGCTTAAAGGACTGAACATATGAACAGCAAGTCGTTTTCCCATACATTCACTCGTTTGAGCATTTACTTAGCATTTTTTTTTTCAGGCGAGTTTTAGAGTGAACCTCCTGAAAAAGACTTTGCATGCATGTACCCAAAGACTGCCTATAGCAGTGATGGCGAACCTATGGCATGCGTTCCAGACTGGGCACGCAGAGCCCTTTCTGCCGCCACATTCACACAAGTGGCTGAATGTGGCGCGCGTGCCCTGTCGCCACATTCAGCCACTTTGACCTGTCGGTGTGATCACGCTGGCAGTTCAAAGTTGTGTTGGAGCAGAGGAGACATTTCTCCTCCCTCTGACACGCCTCCTCTCCTAGGCCGCAGGCCTGTTGCCTAGGAGACGGCGGAGCGTCAGTAGGCGGCGCCGGCGTCTTGTGGCCGCGCGGGAACTGACTGAGGACCCAGCGGCGCGCAGCAGTGGAGCGGGTGCTGGAAGGTGAGTTGTTTTTTTTTAATTTTTAAACTGTGTGCGGCTGTGCCAAGGTGTGGGGGGACAGTGCCAGCACGGATGGGGGGACAGTGCCAGCACGGATGGGGAAAACATGGACAGCACGGATGGGGGAAACATGGACAGCACGGATGGGGGGGGACAGTGCCAGCACGGATGGGGGAAACATGGACAGCACGGATGGGGGAAACATGGACAGCATGGATGGGGGGGACAATGCCAGCACGGATGGGGCTGGACAGTGCCAGCACGGATGGGGGGACAGTGCCAGCACGGATGGGGAAGCATGGACAGCATGGATGGGGGGACAGTGCCAGCATGGATGGGGGACAGTGCCAGCAGAGATGGGGGAAACATGGACAGCACAGATGAGGGGACAGTGCCAGCACGGATGGGGGAAACATAGACAGCATGGATGGGGGGACAGTGCCAGCACGGATGGGGGAAACATAGACAGCATGGATGGGGGAAACATGGACAGCACGAATGGGGGACACATGGACAGCACGGATGGGGGAAACATGGAAAGCAAGGATGGGGGAAACATGGAAAGCACGGATGGGGGAAACATGGCTGCACGGATGGGGGGGAAACATGGCTGCAAGGATGGGGGGGAAACATGGCTGCAAGGATGGGGGGGAAACATGGCTGCAAGGATGGGGGGGAAACATGGCTGCAAGGATGGGGGGGAAACATGGCTGCAAGGATGGGGGGGGAAACATGGCTGCAAGGATGGGGGGGAAACATGGCTGCAAGGATGGGGGGGAAACATGGCTGCAAGGATGGGGGGGAAACATGGCTGCAAGGATGGGGGGGAAACATGGCTGCCAGGATGGGGGGGAAACATGCCAGGATGGGGTAAATTTAGCAGGAAGGGGAACATGCCAGGAAAGGTGACATTTAACAGGATGGGATACATTTACCAGAATGGGGGATATATTTACCAGGATGGGGGAAAACATGAAAGGATGGGGGTACATGAACATGCCAGGATGGGGAACATTTAGGAGGAAGGGGAACATACCAGGAAAGGGGACATTTACCAGGATAAGAGAACATGCCTGGATGGGGTACATTTACCAGGATGGGGGAACATGCCAGAATAGGGTACATTTACCAGGATGGGGGAACATGCCAGAATGGGGTACATTTACCAGGATGGAGGAACATGCCAGAATGGGGTACATTTACCAGGATGGGGGGACATGCCAGAATGGGGTACATTTACCAGGATGGGGGAACATGCCAGAATAGGGTACATTTACCAGGATGGGGGAACATGCCAGAATGGGGTACATTTACCAGGATGGAGGAACATGCCAGAATGGGGTACATTTACCAGGATGGGGGGACATACCAGAATGGGGTACATTTACCAGGATGGAGGAACATGCCAGAATGGGGTACATTTGCCAGGATGGGGGAACATGCCAGAATAGGCTACATTTACCAGGATGGGGGAACATGCCAGAATGGGGTACATTTACCAGGATGGAGGAACATGCCAGAATGGGGTACATTTACCAGGATGGGTGTACATGCCAGAATGGGGTACATTTACCAGGATGGGGTCACTTAACAGCATGGGGGAACATGCCAGTGATGAAATACATTTACAATAATGGGGTACATTTACCAGAATGGGGTACATTTACCAGGATGGAGGACATTTACCAGGAATGGGGTACATGCCGGGATGAGGTACATTTAACAGGATGGGGTCATTTAACAGCATGGGGGAACATGCCAGAGATGAAAAACATTTACAATAATGGGGAACATTTACCAGGATGGAGGAATATTTACCAGGATGGGGAATATGCCGGGATGGGGTACATTTGCCAGAATGAGGCCATGATGGGGACAAATATACTAGAATGTAGGAAATATATATCAGGATGGGGGACATGTTTACCAGGAAGTGGCCCAGGAAGGGGGACATAAGTACACAATGAAGGGGGAGGGGTGCAACTCGTACGTCTTTATCGGATTTCGAGATGTTTAGACTTTTAAATGTAGATGTGGATTACAGGTGAAATCTGATTGCATTCCAGGCTAAAATCTCTGTCTAATATGCTGCATTTTTTTCCAGAAACATCAATCCAACTGCTGTGTCTGGAAAGGGCAGGGGCTCAGCTTCAATGTCTGGTAAGCAGGAATGAGCATGATGCCCCCTGCTGAGGAGAAGAGAAGACTGCAAAGGTAAGGTTACAATCAATTATTTACATAATAGAATTGGTTGGCACTTCTGAAAAAAAATTGGGTTTAGGGCTACAGTTTGGGCACTTGGCCTGTGAAAGGTTCGCCATGATTGGCCTATAGTGTATATGGGGGGGGATCAGGGAAAATTAATAAACCACTTTGTAGTCTGCTTTAAAAGTAACAGCAAATAAAGAAATAAAATGCCTAATCACATATTCTATCCATGCACAAAATCAGCTCTTTCAGATTTCCCTGTGGATCAGCAGAGTAGGTAATTCTTGCCTATAGGGAAAATGTGCAATAAATCCAAAATTGGCAAGCTGCAGAGTGAAGAATCCAAAAAACAGATCTATTTTCACCCTGAAAACTAAAGCTGAGTGGATGAGACTATAAAAATCCCACGGGGTTGCTAGAACTGGAAATCCGAAAATTCAGCGAGAAAATCGGCACAAGATACATTACACCTAAACACTTAGATTACTGCTCAGATTTTATCACTATTATATAGATGCTAAATGACAACAGTGCCTTCACTATCCCCCATAACAAATTTCAGTAGATGGCGCTGTTACCATCTGTCAAGGATATTTACACTCACCATTCACCATTCATATTTTATTATACAATTTCCAATGAAACAGAAAAATAAAACAGTACAAATGAAAATAAATGACTGAGAACTAAATCTAGTAATCAACCACTCCGAACGAATGGAGAACATTTATAAAAAGTATTGTCAATTTCACAATTATGGCACACGGAACATTAATGTGACCGTCATTGGCCAACAGTATTTTGAAGTCAAACAGTTTCTTTTTTTACATTTTCAGTCCTTTCTTTGTTCTAGTTACAGAATACTCACAAGAGTGAAGTTTGAAGAGGAGTTTTACAGTGTAGTCGTACAAGTGGCTGCAGTCTAGTATGACTTGGATGAGAGGCGAGAGACGGCACTGGCCAGCAGCGGTGACAGACACAGAACGGGACATGTCCAACGATTTAAAAACTGCAAAGACAAAAGAACAATTCTGTGAGAAAAGCACGTCATAGTACATAGGTCTGCACAGCATCAATGGTTAAAAAGCCTGTGTGATTATAGCTCATCCTATAAGTGTCACGGTTGTGTCTCATTCCTATCTGGGACTCTACATTTAAATGTTGTTTCGTTTCTCTTCATGCTTAGACAGTTAATGTCAGTTTTGCTGCCAGCAGCTTACCGGCAATGCTTGTCAGTTGTAGCTGCTTTGTAGCCACACCCCTTTTGTGTATAAGTAGTAGGATTTCACAGCAATCCTTGATGATTATACAAACCTATTTGTATTCTGGCCGCCTTGGTGGAAGGAGTTGCTGTGGATTCGTCCTGAAGTCGTATGTTCCCTATTTTGGTTGTTATCCCCCTGTTTGTCTCACCTACCCTCCTGTTGTGTTAGTGCAGCAGTGGGTCTAGTGAGCTTTACCTTCCCACTCATTAGCCTGGATCACTGTAGGGTCTTTTCAGGGCTCAGGTTCCTGCTCGATGCGGAACCTGTATAGGGTCTGGCAAGGAGTGCAGGGTACATTGGCAGGTAAGAGCAGGAGATGTCCCATCTACCCTCTCACTAGTGCTAGGGCCCAGCATTGGTATTGTATTCCTGCTGTCCCCCCTTGTTTATGGTGTTGTTGTGGTGTGTTTTTGTTGTGCATCAGACATATTTGGTCTGAAAGCGCGTGCAACATCTAAAGTGTGACATTAAGTCAATGTCACTTTACAATTCTTAAAACATCACTATGGCATTCATTCTTATTTCACCACTGAACTTGTGTCACTATTGTAAGTTCCCTGCCCCTAGTAATATACTTACCAGCGGTCATCTTCTGTTCTCATCGCTGTTTAAGTCATCTTCTGCTGGTTGTGTGGGCACACCGAAAGTCAATGCTCAGTATAAGTCTATAAGAGCCAGAACAAGGCTCTCATAGACTTACATTGAGAGCTTGTGATCATTACTTCTCACTTCTGGCCAGTCAGGAGCTGTGGTCACAAGATGCCGGATCAAGACCACAGTAGAAGACAGTGAGTGGTAAGTGTACTAATAGGGGCAGGAAACACACGTTAGTGATACCACTATAGAGGTGAAAGAAAAAATATGCCTTAATGGTGGTTTAATACAGTCCACCAGTTGCTACAAACACAGCTCATGTACAAGTCATTGTGCTGTTAGTTTTCTTCACCCTTTAGTCTTTAGTGCTATTTATTTCATTTTTAATTTTCTTGCACACCAAGGGTTCACATAAAAAGATCCAAGACGTCCAATATTGGTCTAACCCCATTTGTATTGTATTAAAGCTTGGGCAACTTCCAGTTTTATTTTTTGCATACTAGGAAAATTAATAACGGATATTACAATCATATCATCTGACACCTTAAAGTTGCAGAAAATGTACAATTTCAACTAATCATCCAAATTCAAGCAATAAGTCATGTAAATGAAGAATTGTTTTAGCCAACTGATCACAGTGTGTTGTCGTTTGAAATATAGTTGATCAAGTTTAATTTTTTATCACAAAATATCTTTTTTTTTTTAATCAGATTATTTTATTAAACATTTTTTTTTTCAGAAAATAAAATACTCATACAAAACAGTATGGAGAACAGTCCCTCCCCCCACCCCCCACTCCCAGTAACTTCCCAATTCGGCTCATCATGCAAATATATTTACATCTACAACTATATTCGTATAGACAAAATATCTTTAATTCAAGCAAAGACCGTTCATCTATTGACAATCTGTCATTGAAAAACTATTCCCACTATTGCTCACTATATACGGATTGGTGTCTGTAGCAGAGGACATAACTTCATTTTCCCCCTGTAGCCGCTCTTTTAGTAAACCAGCCTAAAATGACTTAAACAATATTTACCTGCAGATTACATCCAAATACACAGGTAAGCAGCATTTTTGGAGGTGAAATGTTCCCTTTAAGTGTGCCTTATTTTACCACAAAATTATTTACGGGCAAATTCTACATGAGTTTCTCACTTGGCATTTATCTGTGACTATGCTGTAAGACTTGTTAATGGGTTTGTCACTGATTTATAGAGTAGCTATCGCTCCTACATGGAACTTACAACATAGTATCTTTAGTTGTATGCTGGCCTCCTGGGTGCCTCTTCTAATTACTATGCCCACGACGCTGTAGAGGTAGTCGAGTCTCTATGCTAAATGTTGTCTACATGTACTGCGAAAGATGTTTTATACCAGATGTATTATATTGTGTTGATTGTTAGAAATGTGTGTTAACATGTAGATGCTGCTAGTGCAGTGTAGGTTCTCTACGTAGCAGAGTTGGGGCCATTTGCCAGCAGGTGCCACCTAGCGGAAGGGCTGAACCAGCAGCAGACTAGATATCAGATAGGACAGGGTTAAGTCGAGGTAGTGGAGGAGTGATGGCAAGTGGGCTGGCTAGTAGTGCGGGCATCGTGGGGTGCCAGTTCTGAATAGGAGTTCAGTAAGAGAAAATGTGGCTACAGTGTCAGGGCCTGAGGTAACGTTGTGAGGGCTGGAGCCTACGGCTCACCCCAGCGGGCTTAGAGAGTCATGCGACCAGAAAAGCAGTCAGGGCCAAGAGGCAAAAACTGTGTAAAGAAAGGTGGGAACAAACAGAGATACAGACCCGGCAGCTTGAGGACAAGTTCCAAGATAGCGCGGGACAGGTTGAGAAAGAGTAACCCAGAGACAGTAGAATCAGAACCGTGAGGAGTGAGACCATGTCTGTCATAACAGTGTGAAGAATAAACTGAATGAGTTTGGTTGCCAAGTGAACTCTGTTGTTGCATGGGCTACTATTTCATCTACAATGAGGACCAACAGTGAGGTGATGGACACCAGCCTGAAGAAACTAGTAAGGCTACTTTCACACATCCGGATTTTTGCTCTGCGGCACAATACGGCGTTCTGCAGAAAAACTGCAACCGGCTTTTGTAACGCCGGTTGCGGGTTTTTTTGCATAGACTTACATTAGTGCCGTATTGTGCCGCAGGGGCTTGCGTTCGGTCCGGTTTTTGCCGCATGCGGCAGATTTAGCCGATGCAGCGGCCGGATAGAACGTTCCCTGCAACGTTTTTTGCTCCGGCAAAAAAAAAAACGCATCGCGGCGCATCCAGCCGCTGCGGCGCATTTTCAATGCATGCCTATGGATGCCGGATGCGGCGCGATGCGGAAAAAAACGCATCCGGCCGCCGCATGCGGTTTTTTCCACTGCGCATGCTCAGTAGCGTGCCGCAACCGGAAAAAAACGGACCGGCCGCATGTAAAAACTTATGCAAAAGGATGCGGTGTTTTCGCCGCATCCGTTACATAGGTTTCACAGCCGGATTGAGCCGCACGGCTCAAACCAGATGTGTGAAAGTAGCATAAGTGTCATGCACCCCACCCAAAGTCACACCCGTACACAGAGTCTGCTTGGCGAAGGAGCACAGTGTCCGTATGGCCTGGAGTCCGGGCCTTCCTTCAACGCCATGATACTGTGAGGCATAGTCACTTGGTTTTAAGGCTTAATATGTGTCGCTCCGCAATGTCTTGTTCTAGTGAGGACCTAATAATCACAAGAGGAGCCCAGGATACCAGCATTTGAGTGCTGACTGAATACATTAGCACTGCCCTGATGCGGCTGACACCGAGTACCGACATGGACCAGAGTTCTGCTAAACTTTGTGCATACTCAGCTGGTCTCTTTTGATGAGAACTGGTATTGCTAGATATCTTTTGGAAAAATGTATTGTAGAAAAATAAAGATGAGACGAAGATTCCTAAAACAGCACATGCCTCATAGCTTTGCGCAAAGTAGTAAGGGTGGTAAGCAACCGAGAACATGATTTATTGATGAGCAGAGCAGAGTGGTGGTCGACGTAGATCATCACAGGATCATGGTAAGATAAATTTATTGCATTCCTCCACAGAAAACACAGCTGGAATAACAGCTCACTCCATAGTAAAGTATAACTTCTCCTCTCCTGTATCAACCTAAGCTCCGTGGTCTTCATGTCATGTAAACCCACACTGCTATGGGCGCCTAGAGCGGGAATCTGTGGCTCCCTGCAGTCATAATGCTGGTTGGGGATGGCCTTGTTGGATGCTTTGACTCTACTGATGTATACAGAGAGGGGATAGTGTAGCAAGAACAGGATTTCTGCCCATAGCCAGAAAAGCAGGCTGACCCATACATACTGTGCATTTAGGAGTCCAGTAGGCGGGACTACTCAGTGACTGGCAGCCTTCCCTGCAGGATAAGGTCTCAATCAAACGCCCGTATTGTATGTACGTGTTGTATTTTTTTCACAGACATAGAACATATCCATTATAATCTATATAATCTATGGTGCTATTCACATGTACCTGCTTTTACACAAACTGTGTGTCCCTGCAAGACTTGTCTGTTTTTTCTGGCAGCAACGGATGACAAGATCCAATACAAGTCTATGGGTCTGTGAAAAACACATACAGCACACGGATAGCATCAGTGTACAATCCATGCGCTGTGCATGTTTAACATTGCAAATTATAGGAGAAGCTTTGTCATTTATATCTTTATCCATCTGTGAAAAACACTGATGATTGACGGTAAAAATAGACACATCACTGCATTTTTTCATGTATGTGTTTACATACGGACGTGTGAATGAAGTCTAAGAGTGTCATGGCTCATATTCTCACAGTGAGCAGGAATTTCCATCATATCATTTTTTTATAAGGTTCTATTGAATTATAAAATCCTACCTGCAGAGCAGAAAGAATATTAATTGTGGCAGGCTCCCTAGCTACAGATTACCTGGGGCTCCGCTGAATAATTATAAGGTGTATATTCTTTCAGCAATGCCTTGCTTATCAAGCTCCATGCTGTTGTTTACCTACAATATTTGTTTTAGCACCAGGACCTTATCATTGCTTGGACAAAATTGCACGCCCCCTGCTATGATTAGCAGCTCACTGTCTATAGACATTATACATAGAGAGTCTGGTGTGGGAGAGGTTAGCTTTCTCAGCTCTGCTGCATTACTAAATATAAAAATTCTGATTGTGTCACAACTGCTTCACCCAGTAATCTAAGTGATACATCGTTGGATTCAGGGTCGCTTTGCCTGCATCATGCTGCTCTCATATGATGTAGCAGAAACCTGCTGACAGATTGTGTTTAAACAACCACTCCAGCTTTTTTTTTTTGGGAGGGGGGGTTCAGAGCTAGAGTATTGATTTTCATCTAAGATGTGTGATCCTGGTAAAATACTCACTCTCCCTCATGTTAAATTTTTACCGATGCTGCTCCGGTCCCATGGTGCCATCTTGTAACCACAGCTTCTGAATGGACAGAAGTTCTATCACAAGTTCTCAATACAAGTCTATGAGGGACAGAACAAGGCCAGAAGGAGGCTCTCATAGACTTGCATTGAAGAATGACCTCCGGCACGCTCCATGAAACACTAACACAAACTATCGGAGACCAAAGGGAACAGTGTTGATAGAAGAAGAATATAGCGGCAGGTAAGTATGAGAATAGGGGCAGGGAACTTGAATTGGAAGCACCACTCCAGCGGTAAAATGTTTTTAAAAAAAGCACTGTAGTGGTGCTTTAAGCAAATCTGCAATTGTAAAACCCAACAAACCTTACATGTTGATTTACTCTAACACATGTGGTTATGATGGGTTGTAACGCTCCAGGGTTTTGTTACTGACAGAAAAAGGTTTTCCCCCCATTTTATATATATATATATATATATATATAGTAAGACTGCATTCCTAACACTGACTTTTTAGTTAAAAGCAATTTATCTAGCAGTGATCACACAAAAAAGTTTTATATCATGCCTTTAGCGATTCGTACATATAACTTAACTAGAAGGTGGCCCGATTCTACGCATCGGGTATTCTACAATTTACGTATTGTGTAGTTAATGTATGATTTTTGTTATATATATAGATGTTGTTGTCTGTAGTTACCAAGTGTTTGTGTAGGGGCTGTACATGTTCTGGGTGTTGTCTGGGTGTGGCGGGGGGTGAAAGCGGTGTTTGTGTGTTGCGTTGTGTGTCGTTATTTGTGGAGCGCTGTGTGTCTGTATCGTTGTGTATGTGTGTTGCGCGGTTTGTGTGGGTGTGGGGTGTGTGTTTTGGGGGAGGTATGTTTTGTGCAATGTGTGTGTTGTGCAGTATGTGCGTATATTTGTGTGTGCCGCGGTGTTTGTGTGTTGGGTGTTGTGTGTGTGCGGCGTTGTCTGTGTGTGTGGGTGTCTGTGTAGGGCAGTGTTTGTGGTTCCCAGTGTGTGTGTGGTGTGTTGTGCAGTGCGTGTGTGGCAGTGTGTATGTGTGTGTTTTGGGGGGAGGTGTGCACCCCCCATCGTGCTCCATCCCCCATGCTGCGCACCCCCCATCGTGCTCCATCCCCACTCCCCATTGTGCTCCATCCCCCATGCTGCGTACTCCCCATCGTGCTCCATCCCCCATGCTGCGCATTCCCCATCGTGCTCCATCCCCCATGCTGCGCACACCCAAACGTGCTCCATCCCTCATGCTGCGCACCCCCCATCGTGCTCCATCCCTCATGCTGCGCACCCCCCATCGTGCTCCATCCCCCATGCTGCACACTCCCAATCGTGCTCCATCCCCCATGCTGCGCACCCCCCATCGTGCTCCATCCCCCATGCTGCGCACTCCCCATTGTGCTCCATCCCCCATGCTGCGCACCCCCCATCGTGCTCCATCCCCACTCCCGATTGTGCTCCATCCCCCATGCTGCGTACTCCCCATCGTGCTCCATCCCCCATGCTGCGCATTCCCCATCGTGCTCCATCCCCCATGCTGCGCACACCCAAACGTGCTCCATCCCTCATGCTGCGCACCCCCCATCGTGCTCCATCCCTCATGCTGCGCACCCCCCATCGTGCTCCATCCCCCATGCTGCACACTCCCAATCGTGCTCCATCCCCCATGCTGCGCACCCCCCATCGTGCTCCATCCCCCATGCTGCGCACTCCCCATTGTGCTCCATCCCCCATGCTGCGCACTCCCCATCGTGCTCCATCCCCCATGCTGCGCACCCCCCATCGTGCTCCATCCCCCATGCTGCGCACCCCCCATCGTGCTCCACAGTCACACATCAGACAGTAAACACGCACACATCTGATCGCATACACTCACACACACACCCCACTTCTCCCTGTGCCCACCGGTGTGCGGTCCTAGCAGCTGTGCTGCACGCCGTGCTCCTCTGCCGACACTCACAGATCCGATCGCATACACTCACACACACACACTCACACATCAGAACACACTCACGCACATCCGATCGCATACACTCACACACACACACACACACACTGACGATATCGCACATACGAGCTGACACAATCACAACATCCAGAGATACCACATGCTTCCGGCCATGTGATCCTCCGGCAGGTCCTGGAAGGTCACTGCACAGTATCGCCGCCGAGAACCAAGCGATATCACGGGATGTTGTGAGTATGTGGATGCGATCTGATGTGTGTGTGAGGTGTGTGTGAGAGTGAGTGTGATCTGATGTGTGTGTGTGTGTGTCTGTTCTTATGTGTGTACGTGGGTGTGTGTACCGCCGCTGCAGGACCTTGATGCGCTCACCTCGGGGCGAGAGGCCATTCCGTGGGGGGGGCGGAGCCTGGGCGAGCGGCCAATCCGTGCGGGGGGGGGGGGGGCGGAGGCGAGGCGAGCGGCCAATCCGTGCGGGGGGAGGAGCCGAGGCGAGCGGCCAATCTGTGCGGGGGGCGGGGCCATGGCGAATCCGTGAAGCCGAGTGGCCAATCCGTGCGGGGGGGGGGGGCGGACCCGAGGCAAGGCGAGCGGCCAATCCGTGCGGGGGGGCGGGGCCATGTCGAGGCCAGCGGCCAATCCGCTGTTTGTCACCATAAGGACATGTCACGGTAAGGACACAATTTTGGAGCAAGACAGACAGACAGACAGAATAAGGCAATTATATATATAGATTACGACTATGTTTTGCACGGAGCCAAAACAGGAATGAATGTGGCCCTTATGCTGCTTTCATGTGCTTTATATTATATGGAAACATAGTTTTTTCCTGTTGCAGTATGTCCTAAACGGACTGGATATATATTGTGGCATACTCAATTTTCCCTGTATATATAGTGATATTGTACCCTCAAGGTACTGCTATGGGGTCTGAAGGGCCCCCGCAGTGGTGCATAAAGGCTGCACAGCTCCACATCATCTTACACGCTCCTCCTGCCTATGTCTGCTGTGTGCATGAACTCTAAACTTCAAAAATCAAGATTCCTTGGAAGCCATAGATCAAAAAGTTTTTTTTTTTTTCAACAATCGGGGCTGTGAACTGACCATACTGGATTAAATTAATAACTGTACATGCTTCTTTTCTGTATTGCTACCTACACATGAAACAGTAGTTGTTAATCAAATGTAATGTCTAATTAGGAAATAATGGAACAAATCAAATGCACTTAATGCTGTTTAATCAGCACATGTCAATCACTTACAACACATGCTGAAACAAGCTTGTGTAGGAGGAAGCTTGCATTTAGCACAGAGGATTATGCTTCATTTTTATTATGACTTAATGTTTTAAAAGTGAACAAAATGAACAAATAAAAGAAAAGATCACAAAATTTCAAATGTATTATAGTCCATATTTGTGCTATGCATCAGTGTCGCAGACCGGAACTATGCAAGAACCATCTAAAAAGGACAATATTGCATGCATTAAAACTAATGTAAAAATAATTGAACACAATAAAAATATTGTTACTGTGTTCGTTTATTTTTCTTTTAGTTTTAATGTGTGCAGTGTAAAAAAAAATCTTCTGTTTATTAGACACTACCCACATAAACCACTACCGTATTTCTATGTGCTTTAGGGTACCGTCTCACTAAACGACGTACCAGCGATTCTGACCACGATATGACCTGTTCAGGATCGCTGGTGCGTCGCTACAGGGTCGCTAGTGAGCTGTCAATCAGGCAGATCTCACCAGCCACCAGCGACTCTGCGCTTGGCAACCAGGGTAAATAACGGGTAACTAAGCAAAGCGCTTTGCTTGGTTACCCGATATTTACCCTGGTTACCAGCCAGCATACACCGCTTAGCGCTGGCTCCCTGCACAAGTAGCCAGGGTACACATCGGGTTACTAAGCAAAGCGCTTTGCTTAGTTACCCGATATTTACCCTGGCTACGTGTGCAGTGAGCCAGTGCTAAGCGGTGTACGCTGGTAACCAGGGTAAATATCGGGTAACCAAGCAAAGCGCATTGCTTAGTTGCCCGATATTTACCCTGGTTACCAGCGTACGCTGCTTACACGGAGTCGGTGCTCGTTGGTCTCCCACTGTCAAAAACAGCGATGTGTGCTGCACAGCGGGAGACCAACGAGCAAAAAATGAACCAGAACAGTGTGTAACGATCAGCGATTTCACAGCAGGGGCCAGGTCGCTGCTTAGTGTCATACACAGCGAGATCGCTGATGAGGTCACTGGTACGTCACAAAACCTGTGACTCAGCAGCGATCTCGCTAGTGATCTCGCTATGTGAGAAGTACTCCTTATACATTTAATATCCTGAGTGCATAAGGGTGTAATGTTCCGTTGGTGTGATTGTCTGATTTTCCAGTTAAAGGGAATCTGTGAAGTGATTTTGTAGTACAATACTAATGTTATCTTAAGGGCTTAAGGAGAACTTTCAAGATCAGTAACTTTTATTGTTGTATGTTATAGCTTCTCCTGTTATCCTACTAGAAGCTCCTTAAAATTCAGTGTCTCTTGCACCCTAGTCAAGTGTATGTAAATACAATTTGCATATTCACTGCTTCCCCTGCTATCTCCCAGTGCATTCACTATCACTGGTGAGAGGTGGGAGGGAGTATGGGTGGGGGAAGCAGTGCAAATTAAGTTCAGATTTACTTTCACTGATGGCAGCACTGAGAGATGGGAGGAGGGAGCAGGGAACATGCAGTTTGTATTTACATATGCTTGACTAAGGGGTACTTCTCACATAGCGAGATCGCTGCTGAGTCACGTTTTTTGTGATGCAGCAGTGACCTCATCAGCGATCTCGCTGTGTGTGACACTGAGCAGTGATCTGGCCCCTGCTGTGAAATCACTGCTCATTACATACTGCTCTGGTTCATTTTTTGGATGTTGCTCTCCCGCTGTGAAGCACACATCGCTGTGTTTGACAGCGAGAGAGCAATGATCTGAATGTGCAGGGAGCGAGGAGCCGGCTTCTGGCAGCCTGCGGTAAGCTGTAACCAAGGTAAATATCGGGTAACCAAGCAAAGTGCTTTGCTTGGTTACCCGATATTTACCTTGGTTACTAGCGTCTGCCGCTCTCAGGCTGCCAGTGCCGGCTCCCTGCACATGTAGTCGGAGTACACATAGGGCAAATAAGCAAAGCGGTTTGCTTATTAACCTGATGAGTACTCTGGCTACGAGTGCAGAGAGCCAGCGCTAAGCGGTGTGCGCTGGTAACCAAGGTAAATATCGGGTAACCAAGCGCTTGGTTACCCGATATTTACCTTAGTTACCTTGCGCAGCATCGCTTCCACGCGTCGCTGGGGGCTGGTCACTGGTTGCTGGTGAGATCTGCCTGATTGACAGCTCACTAGCGACCATATAGCGACACACCAGCGATCCTGACGGGTCAGATTGCTGGTGGGATCGCTGGTCGCTAAAGTGTGACGGTACCCTAAGTTACTAGGTCACACTGAATTCTATGTAGCTTACAACAAGATAACATGATAAGGTAGACCAATAAAACGTACTGATACTGAAAAGTCTCCTTACGCCCTATTTAAAGATAACTTTAGAATTGTATTAGAAGATACCCTGACAAATTAACTTTAAAGGGAACAAGATAGTGGATACATGTTGCCGAACCATGAGCAGCATGTATCGGGCACTGGGTGTATATCCGCAAGGTATGTATGACACTGATACGCTGCAGTTTAATAAGTGCACTGTAGACTGTAGTTTAGTCGAATAGGCGGGTCCCTGGAGTCTATTCCCCTCGCGCTGAGAGTGACTGAGCGATTTCTCCCTATGTGCACAGACCTGTCAGTCACTTTCAGAGGGCGGGGAGAGGCCGCCAGGAACACCCTGTCGGAATAGTCTACAGTGTGGCTCAGTCCCCGGAAGCTATTAAACTGTTTTTTCTCTGAAACGCATTTCAGAGTCACACATACCTGGCTTGGATAATGCACCCAGTGGCTGATACATGCTGCGTATGGTTTGGGCAGGATGTATCAGAAGTCAGGTTCCCTTTACTACACATCATCAACTTGCCTTTTTCACCTTTGCCAGGTGATTTTCAAGTATACTGCACAAAAAATGAGACGAGGTAACTTAAAATGATGCCAGATTTTACAGCTGCCGATTATACAACTAATATTCTAATATTGATCTCTGGAATAATCCTTATAAAACTATAGTGATATGTAAAGACAGTGTGTCATCAGACAATGACCTATTGTTTACATCAGGTATTGTGTTACATATATTTTTTTACATTGACAATGCTCTTTTTTTCCATATCATGATCCTTATTAAAAAGAACTTTCAGGAGAAGTTGACCTCAAGGCTCCATATTATCAGAGGTAGGATTACAAGGACAGACCCAGCTAATAACAAAAACATGAAAAATAAATACATTTAACCCAAAAACCTGATTTCTGCCTTGTTCATATGTTGCATTTTTTGCAGTGGTTTTTCTGTACGTCTTTGCAGCGTTTTACGGTACTAGGAAAGTAAATGAGATTTCTGTAATCTCATGCACAAGCTGCTTATTTGTTTTCCTTGCATATCTCAACTTTGAGAGCGTTTTTATTTTTCAGATTTACAGTGTTAATTCTTTCAGCATTTTTCCAATTTAAGAAAATGCCTAAAAAATGTTTGGATTTTAAGCACTGTTTTCTCATCAATAATCCAGTACTTTCAACAGAACAATCTGAATGTGCACATACCATGAGACAAAGGGTCATTTTCTGATGACAGCTTCCCTTTAAGGCTTTGTGCCCACGGGAGCTCGTACCTGTGGATATATCTGCAGGTACGGCCGCAGGTTTCCCGCAGCACCTCCCCAGAATCCGCAGCTATCCATAGCTGCGGGATTCCAGTGGAATTGTTGCGGTAAACCTGCGGATATTCATGCGATTAACCTGCGGAACTACCGGCCTCTATCTCAATAGTGGAAGGCCGGGATTTCCGCAGGTAATCCCGCAGGAATAATTGACATGCAGTTATGTGCAGCTGCAGGATATCCGCAGCATACTCCGCAGCCACACATTCCACAGTATGGACACAGACACTCCCCATGTTCCATAGGATAACATGGGGAGTGTCTGTACTTGGTGAAGCCTGCGGATTTATCTAGAAAATCAAGATAAATCTGTGGGATTTCCCGCGGCAAAGTTCGCAGGAGCAAGCTCCCATGGGCACATAGCCTAAAGCCTGCTTTACACCTTTCAATTTCGCATACGATATCGTATGCGATGTGACCAACCCCCATCGTATGTGCGACACGTTCAATTTTTTGACCATGCCGCACAATCGATTAAAAGCTGTCACACACACTTACCCGTCTATACGACCTCGCTGTGGGCGGCGAACATCCACTTCCTTGAGTGGGAGGGACGTGCGGCGTCACAGTGACGTCACGTGGCAGCCGGCCAATAGAAGCGGAGAGGCGGAGCTGAGCGGGACGTAAATATCCCGCCCACCTCCTTCCTTCCGCATTATCAGCGGGAGGCGCGGACGGAGGTAAGCTGTGTTCAATGTTCCCAGGGTGTCACACACTGCGACGTGTGCTGCCTCGGGAACATTGCACAACCGCACATTCAATCTTTGAGAAATGAACAACGTGCATGCGATGAATGGATTTTCGCAATTGCACGGAGGTTTTACATACTACAATCATACTTACGATGCTGGATGTGCGTCACTTACGACGTGACCCCGCCGGCACATCGTAAGATATATTGTAGCGTGTAAAGCGCCCTTAAGGCTATATGCAAATGTTGCGTTTTTGCTTGCAGACTTTCACAAATCTGCAAGGAAATCCTTAGGCCAGCAAAGTCTATGAGAATCCTGAAGTATTGTGCACACTTTCAGGATTTTTTCCGTACAGAAAAAATCTGCAGAATGTCCATGCTTTGTGTTTTTGAAAAAAAAAACACGTAAAAAAATGCAGCAAATCGCGGCATAGACACGCATTTTTGCAGAAGAGTATTTACTGCCAGGAGATGCAGATTTGGTTGCAGAATGTCTGTAACGTGTGCGAATATTCTAACTATTTTTCTAATTTAAAGGGGTATTCCCATCTCCAAGATCCTATCCTAATATGTAGTAGGTGTAACAATAATAATAATAATAATAATAATAATAATATTATTAGCAAATATCTTTAATTAGAAATGTAGTATAGTTTTTATGATTCACCATGTGTCTTACCTCATGTGCAGGGTATTGCAGGACCTTAGGTATCTATGGTTATGACCACGCATATAGTTACAGCCAGTTAGTTCCTGGTAGTCATAACCATGGATATCTAAGCTGCAATGCCCTGCACATCAGGTAAGAGACATGTCTATATCAGGAGAACTATAGTACATTTCTAGTTGGAGGTATTTACTAATATTATTATTATTACACCTATTATATATTGGGATAGGATCTTGGAGGAGGGAACACCCCCTTTAAACCCTGAGTGCTATAAATCTGGTCATATGGTTGGAGGTTTGTTTTTTTGTTTTTTAAAGGGTGCACTTTTCAGGGGGGATCTAAATTTAAATAAAAAAGAAAACAAGTCAAAGCCACGCTGTAGAGCGCTGTCTTGTTCTCACGTAGAGAAATGTTACATTTTTCTGCTGAAGGCCTGACACGCTGTAGTCAGTGAGAACATACACTATTATGCAATGGCACAATGGTGTTATTTCCTATGACACATTAAGAGTCTGTACAGGTCAACAGAAAGGAAGTGGGTGTTTGACTAGTGACTAAATGACTAATTTCCCAACTCTATGAGAAAACTATGTGAAATTAACCCATGGCTATATACTGTATGTGTACTCACAAAAGGCATGATATTATGGCTATATCATATAGGCCATATATGTCAAACTCTGGCCCACAGGTTGATTTTAGTAGGCCCTCAATGCCAGGAGCCCAATATTCTGTAGAGAGGGCTATGTGGGGCCCATTATTCTTTATGGAGGACTATATGGGGCCAATTTTTCTGTATGGAAGACTATACGGGGCCCATTATTCTGCATGGAGTGTATGGAGGTCTATGTGGGGCCTATTATTCTGTATGGAGGGCTATGTGTGGCACATTATTTTGTTTGGAGCTCTATATATGGAGCACATTATTCTGTATAAAGGACTATATGGGGCCCTTTATTCTGTATAGAGGACTATGTGGGCCTTTTATTCTGTATGAAAAACTTTGCGGGGCCCATTATTCTGTATGGAGGGCTACGTAGGGCCCATTATTCTGTTTGGATGGCTATGTGGGGCCCATTATTCTGTATGGAGGGCTATGTGGGGCCCATTATTCTGTATGGAGGGCTATGTGGGGCCCATTATTCTGTTTGGAGGACTATGTGGGGCCCATTATTCTGTATGGAGCACTATGTGGGGCCCATTATTCTGTATGGAGGGCTATGTGGAGTCCATTATTCTGTATGGAGGACTATGTGGAGTCCATTATTCTGTATGAAGGGCTATGTGGGGCCCATTATTCTGTATGGAGCACTATGTGGAGCCCATTATTCTGTATGGAGGGCTATGTGGGGCCCATTATTCTGTATGGAGGGCTATGTGGGGCCCATTATTCTGTATGGAGCACTATGTGGAGCCCATTATTCTGTATGGAGGGCTATGTGGGGCCCATTATTCTGTATGGAGGGCTATGTGGGGCCCATTATTCTGTTTGGAGCACTATGTGGGGCCCATTATTCTGTATGGAGGGCTAAGTGGGGCCTATTATTCTATATAGAGAACTATGTGGGGCCCATTATTCTGTATGGAGGTCTATTTGGAGCCCAAAATTCTGTATTGAGGGCTATATAGGGCCCATTATTTTGTATGGAGGGCTATGTGGGGCACATTATTCTGTACGGAGGAATATGCGGGGCCCATTATTCTGTAAAGAGGAATAAATGGGCCCATTATTCTGTATGGAGGATTGTATATGGCTCATTATTCTGTATGGAGGACTATATGGGGCCCGTAACTAGGTTGGCCACGAATTTGTCCAAGTTTTTAACTTTTGCCCTCTGTGTATTTGAGTTTGACATCCCTGATATAAACAAAATAGCATTATAAACATTTAAAATATTTATACCATATGCATAGACAAGAAGAAAATCAACACTTAACAGGTAATTCCATCTTGGAGCTTTATTACTAATATTATTATTTAGTATATTGACAAATATAGGAATCAATAAAGAAATCAAATTCCCCTGCAACCCATTAACAGGTTACAGAGTGACCCCATATATTGTATATAGAATACAGATTCCTGTAGAAGTCAGTTTGTAGTTTGCTGACAGGATCAAAGCACAATCGTAAGGACTATTAAAACCTTGCGGTCGATTATGCTCTCTCGGCCACTCACATATATGCAAGTTATTTTGCTAATGGTAGGCCATGACTGAATATACAATTCCCCTATGTTAACCTACACTAATGACATATGGATGGATGCGATCAATGGGACTGTCAATGGGACTGTACACTCTGAGATACAAATATTGCCTAGAATTACAGGAGACATGACAATTGTAAAAAGCCAAGCAGCCTCTTTGGCTTTTGTGAGACATCGAAAGAAGTGACATCACAAGAAAGTGACACCATAACTAATAAGGATCTATGCTTATTCCCACCTATGTTTCTAAATGGAGCCACAACATGCAGTAGTCTATGCTCATCACCCACTACACATTTGCTACTAAAAAAACCCCAAAGAGGCTGTACCCTGTTCTTGCACATAGGTCCAGACAGTTATTCATTAGTATTTATCAATTCACTAAGAATTATGGCATCAGGGACTGTGGGGGATTAAGCTAAAGACAGAAACATCAATAGTGAGCCACTGTTTATTTTTCACAGGCATTATGAACTATTATATACAAATATGCACATCAAAATATCTATAATAATATATATAATAATAATATATATAATATATATAATCTATGCACATCAAAATAAAGTAGGAAATAAAAATATCAGAGTTAATAAAAAAAAAGCTGTGTCAAAACAATTACAATAATCACATTTTTGTAATACTGTTACATCTGTGTCTGAACCCTGTCCTGGAACTCTGCCTCTTTCCCTAGGTGAAGGCGCAGTTACACGGTTATGGTCCAGTTAAACATTTGTATAGATGGGACTTGTGGTATAAGTGTAACGCCTGCCTGGATCCACAGACTCAGACGGGCTGTAATGGACAGGCTAGAGGGAAGCCACTCACCAAGCAGGACCCCCAGAACCCAGAAACCCTTTAACCCCTATACAGGGATTTGGAATTACACAGGGCCCTGGAGATCACTACCTGTAGTCCGATGAGAGTAGTAGTCAGGCAGGGTTGAACTGGATAATGCAAAACAGGGACAGAGTCACGCAGGCAAGAACGTGATCAGAAAATAAAGCAGAGGTCAAATCCGGATCAGGCAGCGAGGTACATAAACAGCAGGCAGGAGAGGTAGTCAGGAACAAGCAGAATTCAGAACACCAGAATCACTAAACAGAATAGGGTGGAACAGGAACCAGGAACTCAGAACTATCTCTGGCAGTGGTCAGCAGACAGGAGGGGAAATAAGATGGGTGTGGTGTCTTCCCATTGGTTGTAGCTGAATGATGGTAACACCAGCTGGAAGACACACGACACCTACAGTCAGATCCGAAGGAAACCCAGCCTAGTGGATGAGCGGAGCCTGCGCCCACCAGCGCCGCTGGCATTGACTCCTCTCCCATCACCAGCACTATCCACGGCAGGAACACATCGTCGCCTGGTGATCGAAGTAGAAGTCGCTGAAGCGGACTCCGGTGGTGATGTAACAATAACCCAATAAGCAAATCTATGTGCAACTGCTGAGTATTATCAGCTGTTATTAATTCTCTTTTTAAGCCTTATTTGAAGCCACACCCAGTTTAAACCCCCAACAGCTAGTTGTAAGCTGCTAGTCATCAGTGCAATTTGGTCTGTTCTGGTGATATCTTGCTGCCTGATTTATTTTTTGATACCGGTTGCTGACTTGGACAGGTGTAACCCTCTATTTGCCTCTGATTCTGAATTCAGTCTCCTGGTTTTGACTATATCCTGACTTGGTCAGTTTTCAGATTTAGTCCAGTATTTGCCTACTCTAATTATGACCTGGGTAGACAACCCTTGCTTCACCGGCCTGCAGACACTCCGTAGACATAACCCAGAGGGCCTTGTGTAAGTCCAGATATCTGTATAGGGGTTTAAAGGGTGAAGGCAAGGTTTCCTCTTGGACCTCCTGAATGGAGTGACTAGTGGAAGCACTATTAAGAGTTGCCAAGTTTCTACACATAGAATATACACTTTTTAAATAACATGCATGGAACGTAACACAGTGAGTTCTCACAAAGCATCAGGAAATGAACATTTAATTATATGGGGGGTTTTTTAATTTAAAAATTTAACAAACAGGTCTATTAGGATAATGGAAAATGTGTCAGAAGCTTTCACTTGTTCTTTTACTCTGGATAGTTATGGCTACAGGATCTGAAATACTTGAAAAAAGGGAACAAGGACAGTAATAAGCCTGTAAGGGAAATGAGATGACAGAAATATAAGGAATGGTCACACTTCTGTGTAAATGCACCCTTCTGTGTTTTTAGGAACTGAGATGTATGGCTTTCCGGAAGGCTGTGAATATGATACATGGCCACAATTACAGTGGCAGCAGCTACATCAGCTGATAAGGGCCATAAAGGATGGGGGGACCTGCTCAGAGGCAGGGGTTACAATCGTTTTAGCCTTTCTTTGTGCGGGATATCAGATGTATAGCCCAACTCATTCTTTGTCTGCTGCTCCAGTAGCTGCTGATATTATTACTGCTCTGTCTAGGGGTTTTTTTCTGCTACATTTTGCAGTTGCCATTAAGTGCATCTATCAACCTCTATTATCCTGACAACGGCCAAATTGGCCTCTGTCCGGCTGTATATGTCAAGGTTTCCTGTCTTTTTTGCTGTATGTAATAGAGCATTGTGTACTGGTTTGTGTATCTGTGTTGGGGCTTGTACTATAAATGCACATGTTAGAGGTAAAGGGGGATCATTTGTCATGATACATACTTAGGGAAGGTCTGGCGTGAGGTAAAAAACATAAAAAACAGGGGTTTTACCAAGACAAATAAGAGGTACACCGGAGACATATTAACAACGGAGGGCCCTGATACTGGTAAGAGGAAAGATGGACACCTCCTTCACTTACCTACCACTGTACCCTGCACTATTAGCCAGTCTCTATACAGGTTCTTTATCTGTTGCCGAGCAGGAACCTGAAATTCTGAGTGAACCTACAATAATCCTGGCTAGTGAGTGGGTAGGTAAGGATCACTGGTCCGACCGCTGTACTGAAACATCAAACCAGGGAATGGAGACAGACCAGGGGAAAACAATAACGAATGATGCAGTCAGAACCAAGACTATAGCCAGCAAAGCAACTTCAAAAGAGGGCTCAATCAGCTCCTTTCACCTCAAGGCCAAGCATCCAAATGAATGAGAATAACCGGCCCTCTCTGCTGGTAGTAAAGATTATGTAAAGGGACTGGGAGTGGTCCAAACTGGAAACAATTGAGATCGTAATGAGACTGCTTGATAGGGAATACTGACATTAATCCTCTCCTCCCCAAAGGAAAGGGAATACATTAAAATAGCAGAGTCTTCACAAGGAAAAGTGAGACGCAGAACCTAAGCCTGTTACTAAATTCTGATAGCAGAGAGATTTATATTTTTTCTATTATAATTTTATTAGCTTCTCCCTCTTTTTTAGGTTGTGCAATTGTTTTAACTGTCTGAAACCTGCAGCTTCATCCATTAGGTAGCAGATCTGCATCAAAAAATGTAGCAACTCTATAAAAGACCCTAAATAACTGTAAAAACGGAAATTAGACTCATTGAGAAGTTCTACCCCCAACTGTGGTCCCATGAATCAAGTTCATATAGCTTGTTAAAAATATGCATTTCTATATAGCTCAACCTCATCTACAGACACATGGACGCTACGGAAATAAGAAGTATGAACACATACAGTTCCACATGCACTATACCATTAAGCACCGGGGTGTAATCACTGGTTGTGTGGAGTAATCGTTAGGTCCGTCGTATAAATGCCATTCCTGCAGGGTCGCTTTTTATACTTGGGATGACGGGTCTCAGTCTTACAGTAAATCAGCAGGGAACAGCAACATATAAGAATTACATGAATCAGTCGTGGAGCATAAGAATCACTGACCTGTATGAAAGAGGTTGAGCTCCCACTCCATGTAGTCAAATATTTCCACCGTAAGCTGAAAGCTGAAGAACATTAAAAAAAGAGTCGTGAGCAGAGGTAGACGCAGGATATAATGTCACTTTCATGTCACAGAAAATTAATGATTGTACTAAATGTTCTCTGCATTAGTTTCCAGAAATTAATTGCACGCTGCCTTCTTTTAATATACCGTCCTCAACATTGAAATTACAATACAAAGAAGGAAAAGTTGCAGTTATGTAAATCACAGGACGCAATGATGCAAATGATGAAAAGTGCAAACAACATATTCAAAATATCTTCAATATATCTTCAGTATTGAGTATGATCTGCTGACAGCTCCATTTGTAATTGCGGACCAATGATATACCAGAAGTGTTCAATGGGAGACAATTCCGGAGACTCTGCAGGACATGGTGGCGCATTTAGGCCACACAGATTGCTCACAGTATCACAGACAATGTCATCACCAGCGTCATCCAAGTAGCCGCCCATAATCTCTCGCCTGCGCAATAAGATCGCCGGCGCTCGTAATTTGAAAAGTGTACAGCGATAGTGCCACTGCGCATGCGCGATATTATGGGCGGCTACTTGGATGACGCTAGTGATGACATTGTCATCACCAGCGTCATCCAAGTATCCGCCCATAATCTCACGCCTGTGCAATAAGATCACCGGCGCTCGCAATTTGAACAGTGCTCAGTCCGGCGATAGTGCTCCTGAAGTCTCGCGCATGCCCAGTGGCACTGAGTAACATGAGGGCAGCGGCCTCATCTATATCAATCAACACTGGGGGACGGCGAACAGCAGCAGGAGGGAGAATAACGGACGCAATACAGCCCACCCCCGTGGCCAGAAAAGCTCATTAGCATACCAAAAGGTAAGATTTTATAAAGTGTTTATTTAGGTCTGAAAGGGGGGCCAGTAGCAAGAGGAACCTTTCTAGAATGCAGCCCAGGAGCTGCAGAAGGGGGTTCTTTTAGTTTAATAGCAAAAATTCTGGTGACAGGTTCCCTTTAAAGAGGTTGTGAAACTGAGAATTTATTATAGACTATTATTGGAATTTGCGCTTATGAAGCCGGAGATAGTTCATCGTGAAAAAATGTATGGACGAACTCTGCAAATTGTATCTGCTATACCACAATGAATCTGGTCCTACAGATGTAAACATCTGTTTACTATGGATATGAACATATCTGCACTATTATAGCTTCAAGTATATAACTCATCGTATTCAGCCCAAATAATCACCGCCCCATGACGGTAAATTGTGTGACAATGTACAACTCCAGAAAGTGATGATATAGACTTCTGACTTCAAGTTTATCCAATTCAGAACAGTGAAATGTGTCTGCGTCCAGGAGTGAAATGAGACAGTTTTATCAATGTAAGCCTTTTATGCAAAAAAGCAGAGCATGAAACGTGAGATGGATCATGATTTCCTCGTCTGAAAAAGCAAACCTAAAAGTATTCAGTGCACATAGGCAGATAACTGTCTCGAAGCTGAGACTAGGTCATAATGTCATCCAATCTGCATCCACAACTGCAGCGTCACACAGCGCTGGAGACAGAGGGGAACGCTGCCAAGCCACTCGCTATACTACGTTTGTATTTGCCAATCTGAAACTAGGGCACTGTTCCAACCCATGTATATATATATATAAGATGGCAATTCCACAGGGAGTTATATAAGAAGCAAATCAGGAAACTCAGAGTTAACAGTTTTTGCTGTAGTCCATGGGGATCTTCACTTGCTCCTCAAATTGCAGAAACCTGCACTAACTCCAGAGATTTATATTATACTTATATAATCATTATTCTCACAGGTCTATGTAGGGTAAAGTTTATTTGCAGGCAAGAACTGATTTTTTTTTTATTGGCCTGGAGATAGGCTAATCTAGTAGAGGAAATACAGTACCGTATTTTTCGGACTATAAGACGCACCGGACCATAAGACGCACCCTGGTTTTAGAGGAGGAAAATAAGAAAATAAAATTTTAACTAAAAAATGTGGTCATGACACACTGTTATGGGGCGAGGATCTGCTGCTGACACTATTATGGGGGTAATGTCCCCAAATTCTCTACTAAGGAACCCCATTCTGGTAACGATCCTCCTGCCTTGTATATGATCTTGCTCATATACCCCCATCCTGCTCATATACCCCCATCCATCCTGCTCATATACCCCCATCTTGCTCATATACCCCCATCCATCCTGTTCATATACCCCCCATCCTGCTCATATACCCCATCCTGCTCATATACCCCCATCCATCCTGCTCATATACCCCCATCCTGCTCATATACCCCCATCCATCCTGCTCATATACCCCCATCCTGCTATATACCCCCCATCCTGCTCATATACCCCCATCCTGCTCATAATATACCACCATACTGCTCATAAAATACCCCCATCCTGGTATATGGCCTGTATCCTATGGCACAGAAAAAAAAATAAACGTTTATACTCACCTTCCCTCACTCCCTGCAGCACCGATCACCTTCCTCTTTGTCTCAGCTGCAACGCCGCTGAGTGGAGCCGTCACCGTTGTCTGCAGCATCACGATGTCTTCCCGTCTGTGCCGGTTAGCTGATCTGTGTAGACACTAGCGGCGCGCACAGCGATGACATCATTGCTGTGCTCACCGCTCTCTACACAGATCAGCTGACCGGCACAGACAGGAAGACATCGCAATGCTGCAGGGGGACGGCTCCACACACGGTGACGGGTGAGTACACTGATTCACTGCACCCCGCGCTTATAATGATGCATGGGGGCAGTGAATACAGCCGCACATGATCACTCCAGGCTGTAGTTGCCAGGGGTGATCATGCGAGCCGGCTGTTAATTATGCGCGCACCCCCCACCCATCATCCCGCCTACCTGTCAGCGCCGGCTTCACCGCTGAGAGATGATGGGCGGGAGGATGGGCGTGCATATGTAATGAGCGGGCCCATGCGGTCACGGCAGGTGTTGCTGCAGCCTGCTTGTGCCCCCGATGACCCACTCCACCGCAGCACCCTCATTCCCCACAGCCACATTCAGACCATAAGACGCACCCCCCACTTTCCCCCAACATTTGGGTGGGAAAATGTGCGTCTTATGGTCCGAAAAATACTGTATTTCTTTTTTAAGATGGCCAAGGAGATCCATGATAGAAGCAAAAGGAAGAAGTTAACATGTGGATTGCAAATAAAGTCATCACTAAGCAAAAAAAATTCACTCTGAGATTAGTGGAAGAAAAGCGATTCAAGCAGCTAAATAGGAAAGGGTTCTTTACAGTTAGGCTATGTGCCCACGATGCGTCGGAGTACCTGCAGTTTATTCTGCACGTTTTCCTTCCCTTGGTTTTTGACCAAATGGCTTTTGACCATTTGTTTAGCGCTAAAAACGCATGCGTTTTTACCGCGTTTTTAGTGCATTTTTAGCGCTTTTTACCTGCGTTTTCACCTGCGTTTCTGCAGATGCGTTTTGTAGATCAAGACACTGAGAAATAAAGTTGCAATAATCAAAAAGAATGAAAAAAGAGAAAAAAAGTATAAAATTAACTTTTAATAAAACTATATGGGAAATTATCAAGTTTAATGTAAAAATAGTGGTTATGCACATTTTATCAGAAAAATAGTTGAAGTTTATAATTTTGTAACATTTAAATTTTCGGTTATTGTGTGTGTGTAAAGGAACATTAGAACCCATTAATTTATGTCCAGAAAAGCATGCGTTTTTGGAGCCAAAAACGAAGTGGAAAAGCAGGTAAAAAGCATCAAAAACGCAGTACTTGTGCTTTTGGTTGCGTTTTGCCATTTCTCATTGACTCCAATGTTAAGGAAACGCTGCAGAAATGGCAAAAACAACTGACATGCTGCTTCTTTTTCAGCATGGTTTTTGACCACAAATATGCAAATAAAAAGCTGGAGAAAAAAAAGCAAAGTGCAGACAGGATTTCTGCTTTTCCCATTGACTTTGCTGGTAAACAAAAACGCATGCGTTTTAGCGCAAAAACGCTGCTGCTGAAAACGCTGCAGAAACGCGGGAAAAAACGCAACGTGTGAACATAGCCTTAGAGCAGTCAGACTGTGGAATGCCCTACCACAAGAGGTAGTAATGGCAGAAACTATAACAGCTTTTAAAAAGGGCTGGATGATTTCCTCAGTGCACACAATATTGCTGGTTATAAGTGACTTAGGGACAAAATGTAGAATTGGTGGAGGAAGGGTAAACTAGATGGACTTAGGTCTTTTTTCAACCTAAGTAACTATTTAATGCACAGTTGTGGCCTAAAGTTTTTTTCACAAATTTTTGTTTTCACAGAGTTTGCTGCTTCAGTCTTTGTGGCAATTTACATTCACTTTACATTGTTGTAAAAAGTGACCAGAAAATTGCAAAAACTGACAAAGTCACTCCTTGCCTATCTGTCATGTGTGTGCTGCATCTTGATGTCCCCACTGGGGGACCTGGGTTCAGGAGGTCTCAGTGTTTAATAGATTGCAGGCCTTCTGTAGAGATCACTTGACTGTTGTGTTGCATAAATACTTTTCCTTCTATGCTAAAGGGGTTAAGGACGCTTTCCCTGTAAGGTGAGAATTATCATAGCCTTCATTTTAGCTGAAACTTGTAATTAAACCTCGACCTTTTTTTAACAATGTTTTTAAAAATATTTTTAAAATGGCGGAAGTGTAAAAACAATGTCAATCTTCATAGGTTGAAACGTATAGGAAGTCCTTAAAGGGAACCTGTCAGCAGAATTTTCGCAATTAAACTAAAAGATTCCCCTTCTGCAGCTCCTGGGCTGCATTCTAGAAAGGTTCCTCTTGCTACTGGCCCCCTTTGAGACCTAAATAAACACTTTATAAATTCTTACCTTTTTGTATGCTAATATAGTTTTATGGTCACAGGGGCGGGCTGTTTTTCGTCCGTTATTCCCCCGCCTGCCGCTGTACGTCGTCCCCCATTGTTCATTTACATACATGAGGACGCCCTCCTCATGTAACTGTGTCCTCCCGAGGTCTCGCGCATGCCCAGTGGCACTCTCGCGGGACTGAGCACTGTGCAAAGTGTGAACGCTGGTGAGGTGATTGCGCAGGCGCGAGATTATGGGCAGCGCTGTGATTGTCATCAGCAGCGTCATCCAAGTACCCGCCCATAATCTCATGCCCGCGCCTTTCCCTCTGCCTCCACTGTTATGCGCAAGCGCTGGCCATACGAACCACGTTACCTATTACCACGGGCACGAGATTATGGGCGGGTACTTGGATGATGCTGCTGATGACAATCACAGTGCCGCCCATAATCTCGCGCCTGCGGTAATAGGTAACGTGGTTCATATGGCCAGCGCTTTTTTTTTTTCCCCATTCTATACCCAAAATCCGCACCAAAATCCGCAACAATAATTGACATGCTGCAGATTTTTCCGGATCAAAATCCGCGGCAAATCCGCCGCGGAAAAATCCGCAGCATGGACACAGCATTTCCAAAATGCCATTGAAATGGCTTGGAAGTGCCGCTGCTGCAGATTTTCGGAAAATCCGCGGTAAATCTGCGGCAAAATCCGCGCAAAATCCGCAGCGTGGGCACATAGCCTTATAGTGCCAATGTGAAGTCTTTAATGCTTAACCCACAGCTGTCTGGAGAGAAGTCCGGAATAGGGGATCCAGGGCAGATCAGGGATCCTGCGTCTGATCTGCTTGGTGCGCGTTGCAGAGTATGAGGACGCTCCGGTCGGCAGTGTTGCTTCAAACTAGCGCAGGTAATTCCAAGTAACCTCAGCGTGTGACGTCACAGAGATGCTACGGTGGCCTGACAGACTCAAACTTCCTACACGTTACAGAAGGGCTAATGCTTCTTAAGTTAAATTACTATACCCTTAACTCCAATTGGCTTATATTATTTTTTTTTTATCAAGCACTATGTACAATCTGTGTCTCACCCTACAGGCATTTTAGTTTATCGACACACATTCTCTAGTTTATGTGTTCCTTAGGGGAGCACGGTATTGTCATTTCTGTATTCTAGATGTAAAAGTCTCCAAAAATATCAGCAGTGAGCCCATCTGATGGGTTGTCTAGCAGTAAGATACTGGGGACAATGGGTTATCAAATTCAGATTAGTGAGGGGGAAGCTGATATCTGGGACCTCTATCAATCTGATATTGACAACCTATCGTAAAGGAGTTGTCCACTACTAAGACAACCCCTTCTGATTCCATGGTATCCCCAGGTAAAATACAATAGCCTATACTCACCTCCATGGCCGGTACGGTTCCAGCGGTGTCCGGGCTCATGTGATATTGTGACGTCACATGAGTGCCACGTTCAATCAGCGCTAGTTTCTGTCTCCCTGCTTTCAGACAAACGAGTTAATTAAAAACAAGTGAGCGCTGCGGCTGTCTCTTAATTCCAGTTGATTGCTCCTGTGTTCGAAGACGGGGAGACAGAAGATGGTGCTGATTGGATGCGGGACTCGTGTGATGTCAAAATGTCCAGTAAGCCCCATCACTGCTGGAACTGTGCCGGCCGCAGAGGAGAGTATAGGCTTTTGTATTTTACTTGGGGGAAATGTGGAATCATAAGGGTTAGCCTAGTAGTGAACAACCCCTTTAAGGTTAGGACATCAGTCAATATCAATGTCTACAGCCCAGAGTCTGAAGGACCAGTGACACAAAACAGCTGCCAATTGGTATATCTTTACTTATCGGACATCGTTTAATTTCTTGTTTGCATAGTCGGACCAAAGTAAGTGGACTGAGCGATGTGTAATACATTGTCAGTGCACATAGCAGGCCATGGATCTCGGCAGTGTAAGTGCTGTTTACACACGAGGATGCACCGACGAAAAGGATAATCATTTCACCCAATGAATGAGCACCCAAAACATTTTCAGGGAAGATAAGGATCTGAGATGTCCGATTTCAGACTGCTGATCCCTTCGCTATCTAAGAGATATACTGCCTAGATCGCTGCCAGTCAAATGGATGGAGAACCATCTCATGGCTGATAGCTGTCTAGGGGGCGTTAGTCCTTTAAAGTCCTGTAAAACTATTCAGAAGGTTGTATACGCAGGTATTGTACCCCAGATCAACACTTCGAGGGTGGAATGTGTTCTTATAATGTAGAATCCATTGAAGCATTTTTTTCCATTTGGAACGTATGTTCCTATAGACTTTTCTTTATCACCTAACTAATGATATATGTTTTATTATGAGCAAGATATAAAAACTCACAAATTATTGACATCATTCTCTCCAGCCTCATCCAGCTGTCTGTCACTCATCTGAAGGTTGCCAGGGAAACGAGGATTCTGGAAGCACAAAATAGAGAAACTGCACATGGGTGGAACAATGGTAGAGGAACATAATACACATGTAAGAGTGGAGGAGCCTCACATGACAGTATGCAATTATGTATGCAGGATACGTGCAGTAATATTTCATATGAAGGTGTGAAAGCCCCATTCTGGGATACAACATTCACTATAATGGAGAACTAAGCCAACAATGGATCACTAGGTCTGCTCAGAAGAAATATCATTTATATGTTCAAAGTCAAATACGTCAGAACTAAAAAGCAAACTATGAATGTGATCTTCCACCACTGGTTAAAGCATCGGACTAAAATTGTCCCAGGGCCACAAAGTGTCTATTCACATCTTCAATGTCTATGGAAAATAATCATTGAGTTCACATGCCCTGTAATCACCCGTTAGGCCAGAGTCACACTTGCGAGTGCCTTGCGTATTTCTCGCGCGAGTCTCTCATTGCATCACCCGTCACGGCCTCACACTCTCCGGACAGGAGCGGGTCGGTTGCATGTATCTCTATGCAGCTAAGACGCTCCTGTCCGGAGAGTGTGCGGCCGTGACGGGTGATGCAATGAGAGACTCGCGCGAGGCACTCGCAATTGTGACTCCGGCCTTAGGCGGGCTTTCCACGTTGCGACATCGCAAGCCGATGCTGCGATGTCGCACGCGATAGTCCCCGCCCCTGTCGCAGGTACGATATCTTGTGATAGCTGGTGTAGTGATAATTATCGCTACGCCAGCTTCACATGCACTCACCTGCCCTGCGACCGTCGCTCTGGCCGGTGACCCGCCTCCTTCCTAAGGGGGCGGGTTGTGCGGCGTCACAGCGACGTCACACGGCAGGCGGCCAATGGCGGCGTAAACATCCCGCCCACCTCCGTCCTTCCGCATAGCCGCTGGCGGCAGGTAAGGAGATGTTCCTCGTTCCTGCGGCTTCACACACAGCGATGTGTGCTGCCGCAGGAACGAGGAACTACATCGTACCTGTCGCGGCATCGGCATTATGGAAATGTCGGAGCCTGCACCGATGATACGATAACGACGCTTTTGCGCTCGTTCATCGTATCATCTAGGATTTACACACTACGACATCGCAAGTGACGCCGGATGTGCGTCACTTTCGATTTGATCCCACCGACATCGCACCTGCGATGTCGTAGTGTGCAAAGCCGCCCTTAGAATGGATCCTGCAGAGATCCGCTGGTTAAAAAGTTCTGCAAACACAACTTTTTTGTCCGTTGTTAAATAACGGATGCCGGCCGGATCTGGATATTTTTAACATTGGCGTCTATGGAGAACATATCCATTACCGGATTGCTATTTAGTCATCTGTTTTTCTTTCACTTTTAACAGATTTGTTTTTTTCTTACAGGATCCATTACAAATGGAAGATAATTAGCAATCTGTTAAAGGATCCGTCCTCCATAGACTCCAAATGTTAAAAAATGGATATGTCAGATATGATTTTGTCAACAGATCTCTGCAGGATCCATTCTTACAGATGATTAGAAGACATGTGAATTCAGCCTAATACTGGCCAGGGCCTATGGAAGCTTCTTCTCTGGTGCACTCCAAGTCATTACATACGGGACATAAAGCACAGGAGATACAACCCTTTAAAAGGAACCTGTCACATGGAAAAATGCTATTAACGGGTTAATCTGCAGGTTAATGGCATTCTGAACCTGCCAGATGCCAGCATATTGAACCCCGCTGCAGGAAGAAGTTAACTTTAATCCTCCTGGCAGCATTCAGGTTTCAGTCACTGGGGCGGCGCTGGTGCAGGTTCAGTCACCACTCTGTGTATGGAAAGCGGCGTCTGTAACTGTGCCCCCCTGCACTGACTGACAGCCGCTGTGCATTACATCCAGCTGTCAGTCAGAGCGGGGAACAGTTACAGCCGCGACTCGCCATACACAGAGCAGTGACTGAATGCATGCTGGTGCCGCCCCCAAGACTGAAACTGGAACGCTGCCAGGAAAATTTAGAATTCAGTATAAAGTTTAGAATGCTAATAACCTGCAGATTAACCCCGTATCTACAAGTTAATAGCATTTTTCCACGTGACAGGTTCCCTTTAACCTTGTGTGAATGTTTAATGGAAAGATGTCACACTGGACATAGTGTTTGCCGAAGAGCAGGAGCAGCTGAGCAGATTGATATATAGCTTGATGGGAAAAAAAATTCAGAATAAAATTACAATCACACATCTATGTGATATGTTTTCATATTGTTCTTTTATTTCTTGGACACCATATACTGATCCATTTTGAAAACAGATCCGTGTGTCCATGAGACTCAGAGCAAGTCCTATTCTCATTTGTTTTGTGGCTCAACCTCTGCCATTAAAGTCTTCTGGAATTCGTGTAAAATGGATGACACACAAAAGATAGACTCAGTTTTATCCTTAATTTCATCCATTCTTAACTGATCCATTGATAAAAGTCAATGGATATAATAAAGTTCCAACCATCTACCTGCTTCCATAGAAAAAAAAATTGATGAGAAAAAAAACAACTGTGATGACTCCTGTGAAAAAAAAAACAAACAAACAGTGCATTTCTCCCAGATGGTAACAAACATATGGATGTGTGAACACAGCCTTAGGTCTGCTTCAGGTTTTTGTTTTTTTTTGTTTGTTCTTAATGCAAGAAAAAAAATTGACCATCAATGCTCTGGATATGATTTTCATTAATTTCTGGCCTGTGTGTCCACTTTCACCTTTTTTCGTATGCAAAAAAAAAAAATTATATATATATCTAATATACAGTTAGGTCCAGAAATATTTGGACAGTGACACAAGTTTTGTTATTTTAGCTGTTTACAAAAACATGTTCAGAAATACAATTATATATATATATATATAATATGGGCTGAAAGTGCACACTCCCAGCTGCAATATGAGAGTTTTCACATCCAAATCGGAGAAAGGGTTTAGGAATCATAGCTCTGTAATGCATAGCCTCCTCTTTTTCAAGGGACCAAAAGTAATTGGACAAGGGACTCTAAGGGCTGCAATTAACTCTGAAGGCGTCTCCCTCGTTAACCTGTAATCAATGAAGTAGTTAAAAGGTCTGGGGTTGATTACAGGTGTGTGGTTTTGCATTTGGAAGCTGTTGCTGTGACGAGACAACATGCGGTCTAAGGAACTCTCAATTGAGGTGAAGCAGAACATCCTGAGGCTGAAAAAAAAGAAAAAATCCATCAGAGAGATAGCAGACATGCTTGGAGTAGCAAAATCAACAGTCGGGTACATTCTGAGAAAAAAGGAATTGACTGGTGAGCTTGGGAACTCAAAAAGGCCTGGGCGTCCATGGATGACAACAGTGGTGGATGATCGCCGCATACTTTCTTTGGTGAAGAAGAACCCGTTCACATCATCAACTGAAGTCCAGAACACTCTCGGTGAAGTAGGTGTATCTGTCTCTAAGTCAACAGTAAAGAGAAGACTCCATGAAAGTAAATACAAAGGGTTCACATCTAGATGCAAACCATTCATCAATTCCAAAAATAGACAGGCCACAGTTAAATTTGCTGAAAAACACCTCATGAAGCCAGCTCAGTTCTGGAAAAGTATTCTATGGACAGATGAGACAAAGATCAACCTGTTCCAGAATGATGGGAAGAAAAAAGTTTGGAGAAGAAAGGGAACGGCACATGATCCAAGGCACACATCATCCTCTGTAAAACATGGTGGAGGCAACGTGATGGCATGGGCATGCATGGCTTTCAATGGCACTGGGTCACTTGTGTTTATTGATGACATAACAGCAGACAAGAGTAGCCGGATGAATTCTGAAGTGTACCGGGATATACTTTCAGCCCAGATTCAGCCAAATGCCGCAAAGTTGATCGGACGGCGCTTCATAGTACAGATGGACAATGACCCCAAGCATACAGCCAAAGCTACCCAGGAGTTCATGAGTGCAAAAAAGTGGAACATTCTGCAATGGCCAAGTCAATCACCAGATCTTAACCCAATTGAGCATGCATTTCACTTGCTCAAATCCAGACTTAAGACGGAAAGACCCACAAACAAGCAAGACCTGAAGGCTGCGGCTGTAAAGGCCTAGCAAAGCATTAAGAAGGAGGAAACCCAGCATTTGGTGATGTCCATGGGTTCCAGACTTAAGGCAGTGATTGCCTCCAAAGGATTCGCAACAAAATATTGAAAATAAAAATATTTTGTTTGGGTTTGGTTTATTTGTCCAATTACTTTTGACCTCCTAAAATGTGGAGTGTTTGTAAAGAAATGTGTACAATTTCTATCAGATATTTTTGTTGAAACCTTCAAATTAAACGTTACAATCTGCACTTGAATTCTGTTGTAGAGATTTCATTTCAAATCCAATGTGGTGGCATGCAGAGCCCAACTCGCGAAAATTGTGTCACTGTCCAAATATTTCTGGACCTAAGTGTATAAAGCTGAATGTGTGTGTGTGTGTGTGTATGTATGTGTGTATGTCCGGGATTGGCATCTGCACCGTCGCAGCTACAGCCACAAAATTTTGCACACTCACACTTCTGGACCCCGAGAGCGTCATAGGCTATGTTTTGAGGGGAAATTTTAACCCCGCACTTTACAGTTATTCACCAAAAAAACTGCCTCCATTAAAGCAAATGGAGCTGGGAGCCACAGTGCAGCCGGAACTTCAGAAGAATGCGCAGCCATGCCCTTATATGGAATGTTGGCGTGTCACAATGCAGCCAGGGAAAGAGACAGACAGGGAAAGAGGCAGACACAGACAGGGTAAGAAACAGACATAGACAGGGTAAGAGACAGACACAAAGAGACAGACACAGACAAAGAGACAGACTGACAGGGAAAGAGACAGACAGGGAAAGAGAGGGAAAGAGAGAGACAGGTTAAGAGACAGACACAGACAGGTAAAGAGACAGAGACAGACACATGGAAACAGACAGACTGGGAAAGAAAGGGAAAGAGACAGACAGGGTAAGAGACAGACAAAGAGACAGACACAGGAAAAGAGACAGAGGGAAAGAGACACAGGGAAAGAGAGGGAAAGAGACAGACAGGGAAAGAGAGGGAAAGAAACAGACAGGGAAAGAGACAGACAGGGAAAGAGACAGAGATAGACAGACAGGGAAAGAGATTGAGACAGACGGAGAAAGAGACAGACAGTCAGAGACAGACAGGGAAAGAGACAGACAGGGATAGAGAGACAGAGAGATATATACAGAGGGGGAGAGAGACATTATAATTATATTTATATCTATTTGTTTTGTGTTTTTTGTGTGCAGAATACATTTTTGTTAATACATTCTATTTTAGCAACAGTTATTAACCCGGGCGAAGCCGGGTAGTACAGCTAGTATATATCTATATCTATATATATATCTATATATATATCTATATCTATATCTATATACACACACACACACCGTATTTTTCATTTTATAAGACACACCAGATTATAAGGCGCACCCCAAATTTAGAGAAAAAAAGGGGATGGGGAAGGGGAGTGTTTTATAATCCGGTGGTGTCTTACCGGGGAGGAAGAATGCGTCTTATAATCCGAAAATACAGTATATTTTTTCTATTTATAAGGATGTATACGGGATGCCATAACAATAAGACACTCGCTTGGTAACAAGTGCAGGTTCATTGCCTCTATAGTGAGTGAATTGCCAGCTGTGAAAGAGTTAATACTTGGGCCCTGCATCAGTAATAGGCCCCTGTAGTAACCATGACAACAGTTTTGAGGTCATAAATATATGTCATAAAAAATATTCCATAAAAGAAGGCTGCGCTGCCATGATCAGTGCCATTACTGATGCGCCTGAGGACGTTGAGCTTGACCACCCACGTAATGTGCCGACCGTGGTGTAATTTGGAGGTTCTAGCAGGTAAAGGGGTTGTCTGCTACAGACACCCCCAGGGTATATGAAGGTAACAGAGGGGGGTCCCCAGCACAGGATCCCCTTATGTTATTCTCTACAAAGAGCAGCTCTCATTTGAGAGTTATTGGGCAGACCTATAACTTTAATAGGCCCCGTGGGGGGAGGTATAATGGGGAGGGGTATTTATCCAATTAGCGGTTATCCATAACAAATAATCCATGTCACCAAGTGTCCACCTTCTTGAGAGGCGGACCTGGATCTGTAAGGGAGAAATGCTTCATTCACCTGGGCAATCGGATCAATCAAATTAGTTCTAGCAATCACTGTGGTGACAGATATCGCAGCCAGATCTCCCCCACATCCAGATTATCACATTTATAGTCTAAATTTATTATTTCATTGTCTGTAAATCTGGTAAATGTACAAATTGTAAAACTGCTGTTACATCTGTTATATATCAGCACTAACTCTCTAAGCCCAAGGGAAGGGCAATCCTCCGGCCACGGTTCCCTAGAGGTTTCCCCCACAGGGGGGTTTTCCTCTCCTGAGTGCTAGAGGGTGACTCTCCGTGAGTCGGGGGGTGCCATATTTGGTGTCATGTTAATTTAAATAAAACTTGAGAATGTTTGACACCTAATTGCAATGCTTTGTGTATTTATTTCGCATGTGTCTGTTTGATTCATTTTGTTTGGGAGCTGACGTCCATCACATAATATACAGTCATACGGCTGGACATCTGCCGGTCACACAGGACCCTCACCTACTCAGTGAGTGCATATTGCCCCAGGAGTTGCCCCTGCCCTGGGGAGGAAGATGGAGAAGAGGATACAAACATTACAGCCCAGTACTCACAAGTGTTCACTCAGGGCCAGAGTCAGGACCCGGCGCACCCAGACAAGTGCCAGGGCCTTGGACAGCCGGGGAGGCCATTCGCGGTCGGAAGGAGCAGGTCGTCAATATCTTTTCTGTGGCCCCCGGGCAGATTTCCACGGACCGCAGACAGTGCTCCGTCGGCACTTTAAACCAGCAGAGCACACGCCCACAGGCCGGAGTTCATCTGTTAGTGGAGCTATCATGCAATGCACTCCTGTCCCACAGATGAAGAGGAGAAGCTACCAGCCCCCAGCATCCTTCAGTGCTGCTGCCTGCCTGCATATGCCCCAGAGCCAGTATGTGTGCGCCCCACGGGTCCCCAGCATCCCCAGGAAAGAAGGGAATTTTGTTTACTTACCGTAAATTCCTTTTCTTCTAGCTCCAATTGGGAGACCCAGACAATTGGGTGTATAGCTACTGCCTCCGGAGGCCACACAAAGTATTACACTTAAAAGCGTAAGGCCCCTCCCCTTCTGGCTATACACCCTCCCGTGGGATCACGGGCTCCTCAGTTTTAGTGCAAAAGCAAGAAGGAGGAAAGCCAATAACAGGTTTAAAGACAAATTCAATCCGAAGAAACATCGGAGAACTGAAACCATTCAACATGAACAACATGTGTACTCGAAAAAACCAAAAATCCCTAAGAAAACAGGGCGGGTGCTGGGTCTCCCAATTGGAGCTAGAAGAAAAGGAATTTACGGTAAGTAAACAAAATTCCCTTCTTCTTTGTCGCTCCTAATTGGGAGACCCAGACAATTGGGACGTCCAAAAGCAGTCCCTGGGTGGGTAAAAGAATACCTCGTGATAGGGCCGTCAAACAGCCCTGTCCTACAGGTGGGCAACCGCCGCCTGAAGGACTTGTCTACCTAGGCTGGCGTCCGCCGAAGCGTAGGTATGCACCTGATAATGCTTGGTAAAGGTGTGCAGACTCGACCAGGTAGCCGCCTGGCACACCTGCTGAGCCGTAGCCTGGTGCCGTAATGCCCAGGACGCACCCACGGCTCTGGTAGAATGGGCCTTCAGCCCTGAAGGAACCGGAAGCCCCGCAGAACGGTAGGTTTCAAGAATTGGTTCCTTGATCCACCGAGCCAGGGTGGATTTGGAAGCTTGCGACCCTTTACGCTGACCAGCGACAAGGACAAAGAGTGCATCCGAGCGGCGTAAGGGCGCCGTGCGGGAAATGTAGATCCTGAGTGCTCTGACCAGATCCAACAAATGCAAACCTTTCTCAAATTGATGAACTGGATGAGGACACAAGGAAGGTAATGTGACATCCTGATTGAGATGAAAGGGGGATACCACCTTAGGGAGAAACTCAGGAACCGGACGTAGAACCACCTTGTCCTGGTGAAACACCAGGAAGGGAGATTTGCATGAGAGCGCCGCTAGCTCGGACACTCTCCGAAGAGACGTGACCGCTACTAGAAAAGCCACTTTCTGTGAAAGACGAGAAAGGGAAACATCCTTCATAGGCTCGAAAGGCGGCTTCTGGAGAGCAATTAGAACCTTGTTCAGATCCCAGGGCTCTAACGGCCGCTTGTAAGGAGGGACGATATGACCAACTCCTTGCAGGAATGTGCGCACCTGAGTAAGTCGTGCTAGGCGTTTCTGAAAAAATACAGATAGCGCTGAGACTTGTCCTTTAAGGGAGCTGAGCGACAAACCTTTTTCCAACCCGGATTGCAGGAAGGAAAGAAAAGTAGGCAATGCAAAAGGCCAGGGAGGAACTCCCTGAGCCGCGCACCAAGATAAGAATATCTTCCACGTCCTGTGGTAGATCTTGGCGGAGGATGGTTTTCTAGCCTGTCTCATGGTGGTAATAACCTCTCGAGATAATCCTGAAGACGCTAGGATCCAGGACTCAATGGCCACACAGTCAGGTTCAGGGCCGCAGAATTCAGGTGGAAAAACGGCCCTTGAGATAGCAAGTCTGGTCGTTCTGGTAGTGCCCATGGTTGGCCTACCGTGAGGTGCCACAGATCTGGGTACCACGATCTCCTCGGCCAGTCTGGAGCGACGAGGATGGCGCGACGGCAGTCGGCCCTGATCTTGCGCAGCACTCTGGGTAACAATGCCAGAGGTGGGAACACATAAGGTAGCCGGAATTGCGACCAATCTTGAACTAAGGCGTCTGCCGCCAGAGCTCGGTGATCGTGAGACCGTGCCATGAAAGCCGGGACCTTGTTGTTGTACCGTGACGCCATCAGGTCGACGTCCGGCATCCCCCAGTGGCGACAGATCTCCTGGAACACGTCCGGATGAAGGGACCATTCCCCTGCGTCCATACCCTGGCGACTGAGGAAGTCTGCTTCCCAGTTTTCCACGCCTGGGATGTGAACTGCGGATATGGTGGAAGCAGTGTCTTCCACCCACGTTAGAATCCGTCGGACTTCCTGGAAGGCTTGCCGACTGCGTGTGCCACCTTGGTGGTTGATGTATGCTACCGCTGTGGAGTTGTCCGACTGAATTCGGATCTGCTTGCCTTCCAGCCACTGCTGGAAGGCTTGTAGGGTAAGATACACTGCTCTGATTTCTAGAACATTGATCTGAAGGGTGGACTCTTGCTGAGTCCACGTACCCTGAGCCCTGTGGTGGAGAAAAACCGCTCCCCACCCTGAGAGGCTCGCGTCCGTCGTGACCACCGCCCAGGATGGGGGTAGGAAGGACTTTCCCTTTGACAATGAGGTGGGAAGAAGCCACCACTGAAGAGATTCCTTGGCCGCCTGAGAAAGGGAGACGTTCCTGTCGAGGGACGTCGACTTCCCGTCCCATTGGCGGAGAATGTCCCATTGTAGTGGACGCAGATGAAACTGCGCGAAAGGGACTGCCTCCATTGCTGCTACCATCTTCCCTAGGAAGTGCATGAGGCGTCTCAAGGGGTGTGACTGGCCTTGAAGGAGAGATTGCACCCCTGTCTGTAGTGAACGCTGTTTGTCCAGCGGAAGCTTCACTATCGCTGAGAGAGTATGAAACTCCATGCCAAGATATGTTAGCGACTGGGTCGGAGTTAGATTTGACTTTGAAAAGTTGATGATCCACCCGAAACTCTGGAGAGTCTCCAGCGCAACGTTCAGGCTGTGTTGGCATGCTTCTTGAGAGGGTGCCTTGACAAGTAGATCGTCCAAATACGGGATCACAGAGTGACCTTGAGAGTGCAGGACTGCTACTACTGCTGCCATGACCTTGGTGAAGACACGTGGGGCTGTCGCCAGCCCGAAAGGCAGAGCTACGAACTGAAGGTGTTCGTCTCCTATAACAAAGCGTAGAAAACGCTGGTGCTCTGGAGCAATCGGCACGTGGAGATAAGCATCCTTGATGTCTATAGATGCTAAGAAATCTCCCTGGGACATTGAGGCGATGACGGAGCGAAGGGATTCCATTCGGAACCGCCTGGTTTTTACGTGCTTGTTGAGCAGTTTTAGATCCAGAACGGGACGGAATGACCCGTCCTTTTTTGGCACCACAAACAAGTTGGAGTAAAAACCGTGACCTTGTTCCAGAAGAGGAACGGGGGTCACCACTCCTTCCGCTTTTAGAGTGGACACCGCTAGCCGCAGAGCATCGGCTCGGTCGGGAGGTGGAGAAGTTCTGAAGAAGCGAGTTGGAGGACGAGAGCTGAACTCTATCCTGTACCCGTGAGACAGAATGTCTCTCACCCAACGGTCTGTGACCTGTGGCAGCCAAATGTCGCCAAAGCGGGAGAGCCTGCCACCGACCGAGGATGCGGAGAGAGGAGGCCGAAAGTCATGAGGAAGCCGCCTTGGTAGCGGGTCTTCCGGCTGTCTTTTTTGGGCGTGACTGAGTTCGCCAAGAATCTGAGCTCCTCTGATCCTTTTGAGTCCTTTTGGACGAGGAGAATTGGGACCTGCCTGAGCCTCGAAAGGACCGAAACCCCGACTGTCCTCTCCTCTGTTGGGGTTTATTTTGTCTGGGCTGAGGTAAAGATGAATCTTTACCCTTGGAGTGTTTAATGATTTCATCTAAGCGCTCCCCAAACAGTCGGTCACGAGAAAATGGCAAACTGGTTAAACACTTTTTGGAAGCAGAATCTGCCTTCCATTCTCTTAACCACAAGGCTCTGCGTAAAACTACGGAATTGGCGGACGCCACTGCCGTACGGCTCGTAGAGTCTAGGACAGCATTAATCGCGTAAGACGCAAATGCAGACATTTGAGAGGTTAAGGGTGCCACCTGCGGAGCAGATGTACGTGTGACCGTGTCAATCTGTGTAAGACCAGCTGAAATAGCTTGGAGTGCCCATACGGCTGCGAATGCTGGAGCAAACGACGCGCCGATAGCTTCATAGATGGATTTCAACCAGAGCTCCATCTGCCTGTCAGTGGCATCTTTAAGTGCCGCCCCATCTTCCACTGCAACTAAGGATCTAGCTGCAAGCCTGGAGATTGGAGGATCCACCTTGGGACACTGGGTCCAGCCCTTGACCACGTCTGGGGGAAAAGGATAACGTGTATCCTTAAGCCGCTTGGAAAAACGCTTATCCGGATAAGCGTGGTGTTTCTGGATTGCCTCTCTAAAGTCAGAGTGGTCCAGAAATACACTTAATTTACGCTTGGGATACCTGAAATGGAATTTCTCCTGCTGTGAAGCTGTCTCCTCCACAGGAGGAGCAGGGGGAGAAATGTCCAACATTTTATTGATGGACGCTATAAGATCATTCACTATGGCGTCACCATCTGGTGTATCCAAATTGAGAGCGGTCTCAGGATCAGAATCCTGATCAGCTACCTCCGCCTCATCATACAGAGAGTCCTCCTGCTGTGACCCTGACCAGTGTGATGAAGTCGAGGGCCGCTCATAGCGAGCTCGTTTAGGCTGTCTGGGACTGTCGTCCGTGTCAGAGCCATCACCCTGGGATGCAAGAGACACCCCCGGATCCCGGAGCTGTTCCGACTGAGGGGGACCAGGGAGCAATGAGTTAACAGTGTCCATGGCCTGAGGTACTGGTCTAGACTGCAATGTTTCAAGAATTTTAGTCATAGTCACAGACAATCTGTCAGCAAAGACTGCAAACTCCGTCCCTGTCACCTGGACAGTATTTACAGGAGGTTCTGCCTGGGTCACCTCCAGCAGAGGCCCCGGCCGAGCAAGTGCCACAGGGGCCGAGCACTGCACACAGTGGGGGTCAGTGGAACCTGCCGGTAGAACAGCCCCACAAGCGGTACAAGCAGCATAGAAAGCCTGTGCCTTGGCACCTTTGCTTTTTGCGGTCGACATGCTGTTGTGTCCTCTGAGAAAACTAGGAGGGTATATAGCAGAGGATCCCCAGCGACCGTACAGTGCAATGTAAAGCTGCAAGCATAAAATACAATATACACTTCGGCACCAGTGGGGGTCAGCCCTTGAGGGCAGCTTACCGCACGCTGAAAAGCGGGTGTGTGGGCACCAGAATCCCGTGTCTGGGTCTCCCAGTCTCCTCTCTCCAGCTCAGACTGCACACAGGAATGGCTGCCGGCGTCCTGTGAAGAGACGGATCGTGGGCGTGCCTCAAACAAAGTGCGGGAAACTGGCGTCCCACTGTGCCCAGTGTGAGGGCTGGAGTATGCAAAGCAGACTCCAGCCCTCTGCGCTGACGTTCTATACAGCGTCCCGCCCTTCCCCTGACTGGCAGGCCTGGGGGCGGGAACGAAACGAAACTAGGCCGCAGAAAGCCGGGGACTCGAGTAATAAGCGCGGCCGTGATATATGCACGGCCAGCGCGGAAGTCCCCGGCGCACCACAAGTCCCAGCCGCGCCGCAGCGAAAAAACTGACAACAGCGGCCGCGCGGCAGTTTCAAACACATGTCCCCTCTCAGCAAAGCTGTAGATAGGAATGGCACCAGCGCGCAGCGCTGTTGTCCCCGGCGCACTAACACACCCAGCAATGCTGCAGTGTGCGCGCGGTCTGTACGGGGACACAGAGTACCTTGGCGTAGCAGGGCCCTGTCCCTGACGATACTCCGCTCCATATCCAGCAGATTCCCCAGGGGCTGTGGACGGAGCACGGTCTCTGTGCCTGGAGACCGGTAAATCCCACTTCACCCAGAGCCCTAAGGGGGATGGGGAAGGATGCAGCATGTGGGCTCCAGCCTCTGTACCCGCAATGGGTACCTCAACCTTAACAAACACCGCCGACAAAAGTGGGGTGAGAAGGGAGCATGCTGGGGGCCCTATATGGGCCCTCTTTTCTTCCATCCGACATAGTCAGCAGCTGCTGCTGACTAAACAGTGGAGCTATGCGTGTATGTGTGCCTCCTTCGCACAAAGCATGAAAACTGAGGAGCCCGTGATCCCACGGGAGGGTGTATAGCCAGAAGGGGAGGGGCCTTACACTTTTAAGTGTAATACTTTGTGTGGCCTCCGGAGGCAGTAGCTATACACCCAATTGTCTGGGTCTCCCAATTAGGAGCGACAAAGAAACTATGTGTATGTCCCCCAGGTCCCCAGTATCCCCCAGTAATGGGTATATCCCACAGGCCCCCAGTGTCCCCCAGTAATGTGTATATACCACAGTCCCCAAAGTGACCCCAGTAATGTGTATATCCCACAGGACCCCAGTAATGTGTATATCCCACAGGCCCCCAGGAATGTGTATATCCCACAGGCCCCAAAGTGTTTCCCAGTAATGTGTACATCCCACAGACCCCCAGTGTCCACAGTAATGTGTATATGCCACAGGTCCCCAGAAATGTGTATATCCCACAGGCACCAAAGTATATCCCAGTAATGTGTATATCCTACAGGCCCCCAGCGACCGTCAGTAATGTGTATGCCCCTCAACGTCCCACACTAATGTGTATGTCCCCCAGTATCCCCCAGTAATTTGTATGCCACCACGGGCCCCCTGTGATGTGTATGCCCTACAGGCCCCCAGTATCCACCAGTAATGTGTTTGGCCTAGAGGGTCACCCAGTAATGTGTATGCCCAAAAAGCTCCCAGCATCTACCAGTAATGTGTATACTGCCACAGGCCCCCAGTAATGTGTATGCCTCCACAGGCCCCCCAGCGTCTCCCCATAATGTGTATAGCCCCCAGTGTCCCCCAGTAATGTGTATGGCCCACAGGCCCCCAGCATCCCACAGTAAAGTGTATGCCGTGCAGGCTCCCAGTGTCTCTCAGTAATGTGTATGCCCTACAGGCCAACAGCGTCCACCAGTAATGTGTATATTCCACAGGCCCCCAGTGTCCACTAGTAATGTGTATATCCCATAGGCCCCCAGCATCCCCCAGCAATGTGTTTGCCTTCCAGGCCCCCAGTGTTCCCCAGTAATGTGTATGCCCCACAGGACCCCAGCGTCCACTAGTATATATATATAAATTTTCCCCACCTAGTAACAGTGAAAAAATGCACAGCACACATTTTCATAGACTCATTGATTAATTTGTGACTCAGATAGAACATTTTTTTTTTTGCTCATGGACATTTGGTCCGCAAAAATATTTGGACATGTGAACAGATATGGACATGTAAAAAACATGGATAAAATACATATGTGGAGACCACATGTTTGAATAATGCTTCGCTTGTATTTTAGTTTATTTTATGATGTTTTTATACTTAAGAGTCCGATGGGCGGAGCTATTCTGTGGATTGTGAATACATAATAGCAGTCAACCAATGAGTAGTCCCGTCCACTGGACTCCTAAGCATAGAAAGAGCAGTGATCTAAATACCTAAAATATGAGTTATACTGAATCTTTAACCCAAAAATATATATCAATTCCTGTTAGGCTTGTGTAATGTTTTGTCACAAGGCTTTTCTATGCATGCCCTAGGGAGGGGGGAGGGGGTGGTGGAGGGGATATTGGGAAGTTCTCCCGATATGTTGATTTATACTTAAAATGTGCAGTCTAATCTCTTTTTTTTGTTGTACTGCCGACATACTGTATTTCCTTTTGTATCCTTGTATTCTATTTTGGATATGTATGTTTACCATGGCTTTTCTTCAATAACGATGGGTTTTTTTTATATATATGTGTCGCCCTGGGCAAGCCAGGGGACACAGGTCACACACCATCACACCCTACATCCCAGTTAGGAACACCAAAGCTAAACAAAAATCCTTGTTGCCTTCCTCCAGAGGCTGATGATTCACACCAGGGGGTGGGCCAGGCGGTTGGCTCCGCCCACCGAGGAGATCACAGCTCTGGAGGCGGGAAAAACCTGCAGTTGAGCCCAGGCAGGGCAAGAGTTGAAGTCTAGCTGAGGGCTAGAGAGGAGTAAACAGCTAAGTGAAAGTGAAGGAAAGCAAAGTGGTAAAGGAGGAAAGCAAGAGTGGTGACAGAGAAAGCCTGAAGTAGTCCAGCTGTGTGCAGGACAGGTCAGCAAGGTCAGCAACGGCGGTGACTGTCTGGAGGGGGACCGTTTGGAAGTTCCTGGAAGGACCCCGGAGGCTGTGTGCCCGGCGGTCTGGAGCAGTGTTCCGAAGGACAGTCAGCACCAGGGCAGGGGCCTCTCGGACCCCGGCAAGGCTAGGAGTCGCCAGAATTTGCCAAATCCGTCAGTGAAGGGGACGTAGATCCCCCAACAACCAAGTCCCGATTGAAGGCAACAGCCCAGCCAGTGTAAAAGAGACACCGCCACCGCCAAGGCACCGTTTCTCAGGGCCAGTGCCTGCGGGCAAAGAGTAGAGCTCCTCCGGTCCAGCTTGAAGCCGGGGAGCGGGTTACCGGTGGGGACCCATCGCAACCAACAAGTACACAAAGGTGCTAGGAAGAGGGACATCACCGTCACCTACTGGGAGAGCAAGTGCAGCCGTCCGTGGGACCGTCTTACCAGCCGTTTGGTTTACCGTAAAAACTGTGTCAACGTCTCAGGCTGAGTGAGTACCACAGTGCCGCAAGGCACAGCGCTGCCCCCGCGTCCCTGCGCCCACCAGGCCCTGCACCTCCCAAGCCATCACCGGGCCCCGGGATCACCAACCCCTACCCACGGAGGGGCAACACAACACCTGGCTGCTCCGCATCACCATCCCCGGGATCCCCGTATTGAGCAGCGGTGGTGAAATCACCACAACCGTGGGTGGCGTCACGGACAATAAACAATCCCCACACCCAACAACCCCCTTTCACTCACGGGCGAGGAGTGCCGCTCGAGAAACCCCCGGGATCCGGCTCACCGCTCGAGCCACCACTGAGCAGCAGCCGCCGGACCCGAGCAGAAGGGGTGAGCGTAGTGTGCTGACACCCTCCTCCCCGCCCGCGACATATATATATATATATATATATATATATAGTCTGAGAGATTTTTCTATGTGGAAATACAAAGGTTTATGTTGACAATAATTTTTATCATAAATATGATCACTATACCAAAGGTGACATAGTATATAACTTTTTAGGGATACTGAAACACTCGCAGGACTGAAGTTGAAGTAAACCTATAACTGGCATTAAAGAACATTTTTTGGCTTCCTCACCTTTGTGTGAAAATCCATCTTGGTGTTCAGCAGCTTCAGATAAATGCTGCATAATTGGCCATATCCATCGCTCAGATGCCCCTAAGGACGATTACATGAAAGGGTTACAGATAATATGTAATGCACTATGCTATTAAAGAGTCAGGTTTTTTTTTTTTTACTAAACAGCATTACAGAACACGCCACCACAACAAGCACTTAATTATCTGAATCGCAATTGGCGGATTTGAAGATGAAATCAGAAGTATCTGTCCTCTTACCCACATCCGGCTCATGTCAATTAGTTCGTTCTTGTAGCGTAAAGAGTCCTTCAAAACCTAAAAATAACGACACTTTATGAGTTATGCAAGGAAAACCCCAAAGGATTAATTCTGTAGGTAAAAAATGCAACTTCTAAGGGAACCAAGGAGGGAATTATAATTTTTTGTAGTCCACCAATTTGATTGACAGTTTTCTCCCTGTACTGAAATAGTGAGAGCCTTGTCATTCCAGCCAAGCCATGTGGAAAGAACCAGACGTGTACTCGCCCAGTGGTTACTTCTCTCCAATACTAGCTCTTTTTAAAACTACAGCCCCGATACATGAAGTAGTTTTTTGCCAGAATTCTGATGTAAAAGTGATTAGAATTCTGATGTAAAAGTGATTGAAATTTTACCAAATTTTTGTGCAATCCAAAGTTTTTATGTCAATCTCAGCTAGCTCCATCCAACTTTCTAAAAAGTGTACGGAATTTGAGAAGGTGGGACATGTCCAAGCGAGTCCGACAAGTTCATCACAACTTACAGCACTACAGTGGCGGAAATTACCGATGATGTAGATTTCTGGTGGCGGCACATGGCAGTAGAATGATAGCCAAATCCATTAAGAAACGCAAGACTCTGGCGTATCTTACTCCAGGTCCTTTAAAGTAAAATATAGTTATCTATAAAGGAGTCTTAAACAGGTTTCCCACGAAAAAACGATAATTTTAAAGTTCATTTTAATCACTATATCTTGAAATGACAACAAGTTTTTTACAATTGGATGTGCTTAAAAAAAATGTTCCTGTACTGAGATAATTTTATACTGTATACTGTATGTGTCCCTACTATGTACTGTGTAATGGCCGTGTCTCACCGTATAGGGACATGATCTGATCACACCACAGTTCCTGGGCAGGGGAGGAAGTATATAGACATTACAGTATTGCAAAATATTCTTTATTTGAGGTAAAACATTTTTTAAAAACAGCCAAGGAAATGTTTTACCTCACAAAAAGAATCAGCTGTGATCCCATGCTGTAATGTCTTTATACTCTTGTTGTATCCTCCCCTGCCCAGAGGCTGTAATATGATCAGACCATGTCTCTGTACGGTCAGACACGGCCATTACACAGTACACAGCACATTAAAGGGAACCTAGAATATGCGTTCTGACCTATCAGCAGACGTATGTGTGCCCTAATTACACCTCCCTACCCATCCTTGTGTTGTAAAATTATATAATATGAAAGTAATAAAAAACGTTTTATTACCTTCATATTTCCTATGTAAATTAGAGAGCTTCTGGTCACAGGGGCGGCACCTTGCCCTATGGACGTCTACATACTTTCTGTGGTATCACGCCCCTGTGGGCGTGATACCATGGAGTCACATGATAGACGTCACCGTCGCTCATTCTATCCTGCGCGCATTGTGGCAGGCTTCTTTTCTGGGTGTTCACTCGCCGGCTTCAGACGCGCACTGCGCATGTGCAGTGCACGTCTGAAACTGACAAGGAGAACCCAGAAGAGAAGCCTGACGCAATAGTAAGTGTAAACGCGCGCAGGATAGAATGAGCGACGGGGACGTCGCTCACGTGACTCCATGGTATCACGCCCACAGGGGCGTGATACCACGGAAAGTATGCAGGGGCAAGGCGCCGTCCCTGTGACCAGAAGCTCTCTAATTTACATAGATAATATGAAGGTAATAAAACGTTTTTTATTACTTTCATATTATACAATTTTATAACACAGGGATGGGTAGGGAGGTGTAATTAGGGCACACATGCGTCTGCTGATAGGTCAGAATGCATATTCTAGGTGACAGGTTCCCTTTAATAAGATTATCTCAGCACAGGAACAATTTTTTTAAAACACATCCACTTGTGGAACGTATTATTATTTGAAGATCTAGTGATTAAAATTAACTTTAAAATTATCTGTTTGTGGGAAATTGTCTTTAAATGTTTAAAAATAATCTGTCGGCAGGATTTTATGCAAATTCTATTTCTATGTGTATGTAGTTCTTTCAAAGACATATTCAGCAATACCCTTACATGACCAGTCAATTCCTCCATTACTGAGAAAATCAACTTTTGAGTTCATATGCAAATGAGGTTGTAGATCTGAAGCCTCTGTCCCTCTAGATTTATTTCCCACCCAACACTGCTTCCTCCTACTTGACTGATGGTCTCTGTGTGTGTGACTTAATGCAAATAAGATGTCAGTCAAGCAGGAAGGGGCAACATTGGGCGGGAATAGAGCTGGAGTGACAGAGGCTTCAGATGTACAGCCTCATTTGCATATCATTTCAAAAGCTGATTTCTCATTAAGGGAGGACCAGACTGGTCAAGTAAAGGTATTGTGCCTTTGAAGAATCTACAAGCGCATATAAATAGTTTGGGGGTGATATATTGCTGACAGATTCCCTTTAAATAGTATTTTAAAGGGATCCTGTCACCAGATGTTTCTAATACTCACCTAACGGGCGGTGCGGTGCATACTGGTCCGATGGGCGTCTCCGTTCTCCGGGTCCGCACCTCCTCTTTCGGCCATCTTTGTCCTTCTTCTTCTAAAGCTAGTGTGGATGACGCGTTCTACATCATACTCACAAGCCAACATTGAGGTCCTGCGCAGGCGCACTTTGATCTGCCCTTAATAAGGCAGATCAAAGTATTGTAGTGTGCCTGTGCGGGACCTCAATGCCGGCTAGTGTAAATGACATAGAACGCATCATCCACACTAGCTTCAGAAGAAGGAGGACAAAGATGGCTGAAAGAGGAGGCACGGACCCAGAGAACAAAGAAGCCCATCTAACCAGTCTGCTCCGCACCGACCGTTAGGTGAGTATTAGAAACATCCGGTGACAGGTTCCCTTTAAATATGTTATATTCAAGTCATACCTCAATCATCTGTAGAGGTTTAGCTGTACTTACATTTGGGTGTCCATCTCGGAGCAGTTTGTGAAAAACATGGCAAAATTTCCAGCACAGGACTGCATTGCTAGACAGGGGCAGCCGATTCACAGCTACCCAGAAAGTCTGAGCTCCCTTCTCATGGTGAGTTCCCAAAATACAAGGTGGAGGCAAATTAAGGACACAACTCTTACAAAATCGCAATTCATCAGAACATACAAAAGTCACTAAAATAACAGCACAAAGTCTACACTTGGTGTTGCACCAGCCATTATTCTTACATCAGCGGCGATGCAGCTAACTATTTAGAAGGCTACTGGACCATTCATAATAGTGCACGGTTATGCCCTGGGATTTTAGGGAAGGTTTGGTAAACAGCATTAGCAACTCTTCATTAAGCTACATGATTGGGAAGTAGAAGGGCAATATTTCCCATCCTGTCATGACTGCTGACAATGTGTATATAAAAAAACAAGTAGAAAATTAGGAAAAAGCTAAGTAAGCAGGAAAATACATAGCACTAACAGCTATCATCAGGAAGTACCCTGATCATTGAGAGAAAAGGGCACGGACTGCAAAAAAAATGTTCAAAACTGAAAAGAATGGATGGGACTTTAGCCAAGGAAAAACATGAGTCCATCTGTTGATTCCTGCACTAGAATAGATCAGCAACTGCTCATATAAAGGAGCAGTGACCTAAAATACCATTACTTAATATTAATCACTCCTAATCACCAGATAAGAACACAGGACAAAGAAAATGTCATATTTAGTGACAAGTACATTCAAATTGGTTGGCAATATCAGAACGTAAGGTGTAACCGTCCTTTTAATTTTTATTTCATAAATTAATAGTACACATAATAATAATAATAAAAAACTCTGTAATATTTCTTATCAGGCAAATCTGCTTCTTTCTCTGCCAGAATTGATCAGTCAATATAAAAATTCTCAATTCTGAGGTAAAATCTGTATTCAGTGAAGACTTTCCCATTACTGAGATAGGAGATGGTAGATGGGGCTGATGAGATTCTATGTAGACTGGAGGAGCTAGAGGCAGAGGGAGAAGCGAGAGGCAGAGGAAGGAGCGAGAGGCAGAGGAAGGAGCGAGAGGCAGAGGAAGGAGCGAGAGGCAGAGGAAGGAGCGAGAAGCAGAGGCAGGAGTGAGAGGCAGAGGAAGGAGTGAGAGGCAGAGGAAGGAGCGAGAGGCAGAGGAAGGAGCGAGAGGCAGAGGAAGGAGCGAGAAGCAGAGGAAGGAGAGAGAGGCAGAGGAAGGAGCGAGAGGCAGAGGAAGGAGCGAGAGGCAGAGGAAGGAGCGAGAGGCAGAGGGAGGAGCGAGAGGCAGAGGAAGGAGCGAGAGGCAGAGGAAGGAGCGAGAAGCAGAGGAAGGAGCGAGAGGCAGAGGAAGGAGCGAGAGGCAGAGGAAGGAGCGAGAGGCAGAGGAAGGAGCGAAAAGCAGAGGAAGGAGCGAGAGGCAGAGGAAGGAGCTAGAGGCAGAGGGGGGAGCTTGAGGCAGAGGGAGGAGCTAGAGGCAGAAGAAGGTTCTAGAGGCAGAGGGGCAGAGGGAAGAGCTAGAGACAGAGGGAAGACCTAGAGGCAGAGGGAAGACCTAGAGGCAGAGGGAGGAGCTAGAGGCAGAGGGAGGAGCTAGAGGCAGAGGGAAGAGCTAGAGGCAGAGGGAAGAGCTAGAGGCAGAGAGAGGAGCTAGAGGCAGAGGGAGAATCTAGAAGCAGAGGGAAGAGCTAGAGGCAGAGGGAGGAGCTAGAGGGAGAAGCTAGAGGGAGGAGCTAGAGGCAGAGGGAAGAGCTAGAGGCAGAGGGAGGAGCTAGAGGCAGACAGCAGCTAAATGCAGAGCTCCACCCCTGCTATCTATTTATCTCAGTATTGAAATTTTTGATAATGAAGGATCAAATTTGGCAGAAAAAGAAGCAGATTTGTCTGATACCATATACAGTGGGTACGGAAAGTATTCAGACCCCTTTACATTTTTTACTCTTTGCTTCATTGCAGCCATTTGGTAAATTCAAAAAAGTTCATTTTTTTTCTCATTAATGTACACTTTGCACCCCATCTTGAAAGAAAAAAACAAATGTATATATTTTTGCAATTTTATTAAACAAGAAAAACTGAAATATCGCATGGTCATAAGTATTCAGACCCTTTGCTCAGTATTGAGTAAGAGCACCCTTTTGAGGTAGTACAGCCATGAGTCTTCTTGGGAATGATGCAACAAGTTTATCACACCTGGATTTGGGGAGCCTCGGCCATTCTTCCTTGCAGATTCTCTCCAGTTCTGTCAGGTTGGATAGTGAACGTTGGTGGATGCCATTTTCAGGTCTCTCCAGAGATACTCAATTGGGTTTAGGTCAGGGCTCTGGCTGGGCTAGTCAAGAATGGTCACAGAATTGTTCTGAAGCCACTCCTTTGATATTTTAGCTGTGTGCTTAGGGTCATTATCTTGTTGGAAGGTGAACCTTCGGCCAAGTCTGAGGTCCAGAGCACTGTGGAAGAGGGTTTCTTCCAGGATATCTCTGTACTTAGCCGCATTCATCTTTCCTTCAATTGTAACTAGTCGTCCTGTCCCTGCAGCTAAAAAACACCCGCATTGCATGATGCTGCCACCACCATTTTTCACTGTTGGGATTGTATTGACCATGTGATGACCAGTGCCTGGTTTTCTCCAAACATACCACTTAGAATTATCACCAAAAAGAGCTGCTATCTTTGTCTCATCAGACCAGAGAATTTTATTTCTCATAGTCTGGGAGTCCTTCATGTGTTTTTATGCAAACTGTATGCAAGCTTTCATATGTCTTGCACTGAGCAGAGGCTTCCGTGGGGCAACACTGCCATAAAGGTCCGACTGGTGGAGGGCTGCAGTGATAGCTGACTTTGTGGAACTTTATTCCATCTCACTACTGCATCTCTGGAGCTCAGCCACAGTGATCTTGGGGTTCTTCTTTTACCACTATCACCAAAGCACTTCTTTGATGATTGCTCAGTTTGGCTGTCCTAGGTCTAGGAAGAGTTCTGGTGGTCCCAAACTTCTTCCATTTAAGAATTATGGAGATCACTGTGCTCTTCGAAACCTTGAGTAGTGCAGAAATTTTTTTGTAACCTTGGGCAGATCTGTTCCTTCCCCAATTCTGTCTCTGAGCTCCTTGAGCAATTCTGACATGCATTGTGAGCTGTGAGGTCTTATATAGACAGGTGTGTGCCTTTCTAAATCAAGTCCTATCAGTTTAATTAAACACAGCAGGACTCCAATGAAGGAGTAGAACCATCTCAAGGAGGATCATAAGGAAATGGACAGTATGTGACTTAAATATGAGTGTCTGAGCAGAGGGTCTGAATACTTATGACCATGTGATATTTCAGTTTTTCTTGTTTAATAAATTAGCAAAAATGTCTACATTTCTGTTTTTTTTCTGACAAGACGAGTTGCAGAGTGTACATTAACGAGAAAAAAAATGAGCTTTTTGAATTTATCAAATGGCTGCAATGAAAAAAAAGAGTGAAAATTTAAAGGACTCTGAATATTTTTTGTACCCACTGTATTACAGAGTTGCTTATTTTCATGTGTACTATTGATTTAAGAAATAAAGCGTAACCATTGTTTTTAGTTTTAAGAGTCAACTTTGATAGTAGTAGAATGTTCAAAGTGACAACCAACATGGCGGCTCTTCCTGTTGGACTAATGATGGGAAAAGCAAACAGAAAAATGAAAATATGCCAGTGAGTAAAAAACACATACTGTATTTTTCGGATTATAAGAAACACTTTTTTTCCCCCCAAAATTGGTGGGGAAATGTGGGTGCATCTTATGATCCAACTATAGCTTACCAGGGGGCACAAGGGCGGTGGAGCAGAGTCACAGAAAGCTGGCTGCAACACTAGTGGTGCGATGCTGCGGGCCTTGGCTTGGAAGAAGAGGTGTACTGGCAGGACGAGGTAGGCGCCATTGATCTCTCAGCGACAAACATGATGGACTTCAGGAAAATGGCGCAGGAGGCAGTGCATGCGCAGATTAAGATCTCAGCTCTCTAAATATCAATCTGCGCACGCGTCGCCTCCAGCACCACTTTCCTGAAGTCCTTCGTGTCAGTTGCTGGAAGATCAATGGCATCTGCCTCACGGCGGCACAACACACCCTTCTCTCAGCATCGTCCCACTCATGACGCCACTGGCTTCCTTTGACCCTGCGCCCCAACGGAAAGCTATATTCGGCCTATAAGATGGACCATAAGACTACAAGACGGTCCCCCATTTTAATATTAAAAAAAAAATGTCCTGCTCTAAATCTGTGGTCCATCTTATAATGCGAAAAATACGATAAATACTAATATAAGATAAGCCAGCCGAATTCGAACCACCAGACCATGTAATGTGTGTTCCCTCAGCAACTATCTCTCATGACTACCTGATACACAACAGCTCAACTCAGCCAAGGATTTGTCCAATCGAAAGGGAGACACCTCTGCCAGCAGCTTATCTACCCTAAAATCTGAAAGGTTAGGCACTAAAATACCACTGGCCCAATCCTCCTCTACCTGACATCATCTGTTGGTGGAGACAGAAAGCCCCCACGTATATCAGATGGTTGGCTGGTCCTGCCAAAATTGGTCACTTACACCAATTTTTATCTAATGTACAAAAGGGCCCAGGTCCATTCTACTCAGTTAGGGGAGACGAGCTGGGTACGGCTAATATGTGATAAGGCCCAGATGGACACTTCCTAACACGGTACATTTATCTTAGTAACGGTGGGAATTTAGGTAATTAGGTGTTTTTGTTCTTTAGTTCTCCTCTTACTGGTGATAAAATCCAGAGAATACCTGGTTAATGGAGCAAGAATAAAATTACTTTCTACAGTCAATCTAGGTGAGGGCCTAATGAATCTCATTAAGGAATACCAGGGACCTTCTCGAACAATGTTCCCAGTCTGAGGAACAAACAATGCCGGGGAAGGAATGCTATCTATAGGCAATGGAGCATATATCTCAATACTCCCTAATTCTTAGAAATTGAAAAAGTAACCGTCGTTTTACAATTTATTTCATAAATCAATAGTACACATGTAGGGAAGAAACTGTGTGCTATATCTTATCAGAGAAATTGGCCTCTTTCTCCACCAGGACTGATCATTCATTTTCACCTAAAATCTGTAGTAAAATTTGTATATAATGAAGGTCGAGTTTTATATGACTGAGATAGGAGATGTCAGTTGGTTTTTATAAGATTCTATGGAGAAGGGAGAGAGGAGGAGGAGGAGCGGTTCTGTCTCGGAGAGCTCTGTCCGGTTTGGTCTTCTGCACACTTACATGTTTTATGAATAAGTCAAATATTAATTCTCTTTCTAAGAATAGCCTGACAGCTGCCAGCTCTGCCCTGCAGGGACACAAATCCTAATGTGCCGAAGCATTTAGTATTCCTTTACCACCCCCATGCTGTAGCACATATAGCACGATCACAATGCCACACAGCCGGCTGTAAAGTCTCATTCAGCGGCAATTGTGAGCCCTTTCTCCCACACGCTCTCACTGAACACCTTCAGCCGTGGACTCCAGCATCCCACCGCTTGTATCTTTACAAAGGATATTTCTTGCATGTTTTTCCTTCACGGCGGCTTCTTGAGTGTTGATAGCTTTATTTATACTCACGGTCTGAAAGAAAAAACATTAAGAGCCGGTTGAGAAAGGGCTTTGGACACAATAGAAGGTTCACAAGTCAGTAACAGGGACACTGAACACGGCGGCTACAATACTGGAAGGCTGGGTATAAAGGGAACCAGCAGCATTCATACCTGCATGCCCAAATTCCCTCCCTAACCAGCCCTGTGTAACACTATTCACTAATATGAATGTTTCAAAAGATGACTTATAAACCTCGCTGTCCCTATGCTAAGTTCCCTAGACTAGTCAGCCCTATTTTCTTGTTATCACGCCCCTGTGGGTGTGATAACATGATTTTCACAAGCCGGTGACACTGCCAGCTCCTGCATATCTCGTGCATGGAAGCGACTCACTTCGGTTGCGTCAGCGCGCCTTTGAAGCCGGAAAGCGTCCATTCTGCTTCTGAAGTGCACTGACGCAGCCAAAATGAGCAGCGCACATGCACGAGATTTCTCTGAGCTGGTGATGACGCCGGCTCGTGGACATCATGTCATCACGTCCACAGGCGAGTGATAACATGGAAAGAGGGCTAACTAGTCTGGGGAACTAACACCGCTTCCACTAGTCAAGGCCCTGATTAGCACAGAGAAAGTGAGGTTAAGTCGTTTTTTTACCTGTTCATATTAGTGAATGTGTTTTACAGGACTGGTTATGGATGGAATTTGGACATACAGGTATCAATGCTGCTTGAAGGGCATAGGGGATCCGACAGGTTCCTTTTAACTGAGGCCCGTATACCAACCTGTTATAGAAAATAGGAATTAAAGGGAACCTGTCATGTGCAATATGCACCCAGAACCACAAGCAGTTCTGGGTGCATATTGCTAATGCCTGCCTAAGTGTCCCTGTATACACTAGCATAGATAAAGAGATCTTTAGAAAAAAGTGCAGGGACTAGTCCCAAGGGTGTTATACCCCCTGACTAGTCCGCCCTCTTAGCATGTTAGTACGCCCACAGGGGCATACTAACATGCTATTAAATTCAGCATCACCAGCGGTGACACGCATACTGTGACCGCTCTTCTGAATGCCCCACAGTTCCAGTCATGCGCAGTAGACTTCTCTGAAGCCAGTACGCGTGCACCTGGCTTCATACTGCGCATGACTGGAAGTGCCAGGCATACATAAGCGCAATCACAGCAAACACAGGTTCATGCGTCACCGCTGGTGATGCTGAATTGAATATCATATTATTATACCCCTGTGGGTGTGCTAACATGCTAAGAGGGCAGACTAGTTGAGGGATATAACACCCTTGGGACCAGTCCCTGTGCTCATTTGCATATGATAAAAGATCTTTACAAATACTTTTTCTAAAGATCTCTTTATCTGTGCTAGTGTATACAGGGACAGTTAGGCAGGGATTAGCAATATGCACCCAGAACTGCTCGTGGTTCTGGGTGCATATTGCACCTGACAGGTTCCCTTTAAAAGCACAAGTATGTCTTGGTGAAATGTCACTGATAATATATCATATTGATTAACACCTTGCACCATTTCATTACTCAGATACAATGTGACATTACTTTTGTCAAAGAAAAATTACCCAGAGATTATACTAAAGCCGCATACACATTAAATGGCGGTCAACTGAACGTAGGTTGGACAGGTCGTTCAGCCAGCAGCCATCTTTTCCACACCCAGGAACGCTGATCAAGAGTCTTCATGTGACCACTCTCCATACCACTTTTGGAGGCTGTTTAGTGAATTCGACTGCACCCATCGAATCCGGAAAACTTACAAATGTAATAAGTGTAAGATAACCATTTCTATTAGTGGCTTTGAGGTGGTATATTACCTTTTACTATTAATTAGTAGTGATGAGCGAGCACTACCATGCTCCGGTGTTCAGCCTCATAACCAGTAGCTGGTGCTCCGATGGGTGCGAGTTAAGTACCTGAGTATAAAGGAAATCAATGGAGAACCCAAGCATTTTTCCCTGAAATCTTCCTGAAAAATGTTCAAGTTCCCCTTTGACTTTCAAAGCACCAATTGCGGGTTACGAGAACTAAGTACCGGATCATGGTAGTGCTCCCTCATTACTATTAATTAGGTCCCGATCAACTCAAGAGCAGAGCCGGACTGGAGTACCTGGGCCCACCAGAGAAAATCATTGTTGGGGCCCAGTATGTAGCTACATAGAAATAAATATAAGACCACCAATTGTTTGGTAAAACATGCTAATATCAGGGTATAATACAAGGTAATACACTTCTTAAAGCCCCTCTCCAGGGTTTTTTTCTTTTACCTCTTGAGTGGGGGTTCACATCTAAGGTCCCTGACCTTACTCTTTTACCGTCTCCCTGTCCTGTCTTCAGCTAATGGAGCACTGACCTTCCTTGCGGGGTCCTCATCACTTCTGCGACTCTGCGTTGCCTGCAGCAGTGTGATAAGGTTGCAGCTGATGACCTCATCACACTGCTGCACGCTGGGCCGCAGTATGATGCGCTCAATAATGCAAAATAAGTACCTTGGCCTGGCCCAGGGCCCCCTCTTCACCGGGCCCCATCAGTAAGGGCATTGGCGGCCCTGCCAGCAGGTGCTAGTGACTGGGCCCACCGGAGTATCCTCCGGTTGTCCGGTGGCCCAGTCCAACCCTGCTCAAGACTAATGTACATAATAAGCCAATTACATAGATGACGATAGAGTAATAAGAAAGCGTGACGCAGTTCTCCAGGTGTTTATAAAGTTAGCCAAAACTTTTTTACGACATGCTATATATCCCCTGAGGCACTATGGTCCCCGAGATCAACTATTCACATACTTTGTGCCGCTTTTTTCATACCAAATTGCTGGATTAATACAACCAGAAGAGTGACTTTATTTATAGAATAAAAAAAAGGAGAATCCCTTTAACTTTATACCAATATGGCAACAAACAGCAATTACTAGTTTAGACTTCTGGAGGATGTTTAGAGATTACGCAGCCGTCATGCATTCCTTCTAATGTAATGCATCAATAGAGTGTTTGTATGTCCCAGCCTATGTCTCGCTGCGAGCCGCTGCACTTATCACGGCTTTCTACATGTTCTGCTGACAGCTACATAAGCAGCTTTAGGCTTTTAAGGCAGCCAGTGCATGTGCAGCATTAGTGAGCTGGTATACTGCCAGCTGTAATTCCGGACCTCTCTCGTCACTTTTCGGCTTTTCACATCACTATAGGTTGCTGATTTACAAACAAATTGATCCAACGAAGCTTACGGGTTATGATCAGCCAACAAAATGCCGCCTCTATTTTTACAATTTTTTGTAGTTTGAGGATTTTTTGTAACCCATTTTGAGGAAAGCTGTCAGAGCGTTTTACAAATGGAAGTAGTACTGAAAGTAGTGGTACTGCAGTATAGGATCTTATCCCAGGAGTAAAAACGATCCCGTCTTTGTACAGGTTTCATGGGATATCTATTGTAGAACTCATAGGCAAATATGTCTGTAAGTGCACTGGGGCGTCTCATTGCATTTGGTCCGCTTTTCCCAAGTGCAGCGACACAACCCAAGATAATTCCCGCTGGATTCGCAATATGACTTCACTAGATGACTCATGACTAACACATCGGATCTCTACAAAAAAGGTATCAACTTTAATCTGGGGTAAAATAAATAACCAAGGCTCCAAACTGTCCCTCAGACTGGGGGGTCCTAGTTATCCTTCATCTCAGAGTTACCTCTGAAGGTGAGGATGTCTGAGCCACCAACCGGATCCTGCCCCCTCCCTCCTTACCATGGGGGAGGGCTGGAAACAGGAGTTTGATAAAACCAACAGAGATAGACAACCAGAGGAAACCAAAAGTATCTCGCAGCACACTCACAAAGAGGTATAAGATAATAAGAGCACAGGAGGAAAATAAGAGCAGGGAGGAAACAACAAGACGCTGAGAGAATTCCACAACAACTTCAAGGATCACGCAATATAATCATATAATCACCAACAGAACTAGGACACAACAGCGCACAGACGAACACTGCAACGCTATAGTCGGCGTGGGAAGACAGATTCCACCGCCTTAAAAAGGTGTGGAGTAAATGTGATAGGTCTCCCACAACATGTGATCTCAGAGGTAACCAGCCGGCTAACAGAGTTTAACTCTTGCTAACCTGACCATTAATGAGCACACAGTTGGTCGACGCTCGAGCTTGCCTGTGTAACTCAGAAACAATAGAAAATCCATAGTGTGGAGTGTCAGAATCAGAAGTGTGAACAGCGTCTGTGTGACACGCCTGCTCTCAATTGTAAAAATTTGCTAACAGCTTCTCTTGGAATTTTACCAGACAATCATTTTGCTTGATATTGTAATTTTCATCAACTAAAGTCTAATGTCTATGGACAGCGTTACATTTATCATGTAACCAGGTAAGAGCTCCCAGTCCCAGCATGTAGGTACCCAAGAGTATTCAAAAGAGTGTCCTCTTAGCTTTTGTGGAACCGGACACTATATAGGGAAGTGCTGAAAAACACAAAAAATGTATACCATATGATAAAGGATTTCTTACAATGAAATCCTGCAGATGACACATAGTATGCCACTTTATGCATACATGGCAGGATACATTGGAGGCTTTTGTAGACATTGGTAAAACGTCTAAAGGTATCTTACTATAGATAAACTGATCTTTTATTATTTTACTTTGCCAGCCATGCCAAGTTTTCTAAAAATTGGATTTGCAACAAATTACAAATGATACGATTGCCCTGAAAAGACACAAGTAACACTCTGAGGACTCCTGGGACTGTATATAACCCCTTTCAAGATCTTTAATGCAAACACAGCTCTAGTAAAGTCAATGTGACCTCAACATATATGTCACGGGTGTCTCACAGAACGTTATGTGGTTTCTGGCCATAGAAGGTCACAGCGCCTGACTGCGCAAAATGTCCCTGAGTTTTCATTGTTCCTGCTGTCAGTATTCATTGGTATAACTAGATTTGCTGCTAGATTCATCTCTCTCCCTTTTGGACCCAGCAGGAGCTCAACTTCCACCCAGTTGATTGTCAATATTCCCTTGGTTAAATACACCTTCCTTCCTTTGGACTGTGCTGATGATATTTTTGAGTTCCTTAAAGCATTGGTTGCAAGCAGGTGGTTTGCACTCCTCTGTAGTGTCGTTGCTGAAAACTCTGCTGAACATCGACCTGAGTCATCCAATGATAAGTAGTTAATGCTTTTCCCCCTGTGTGTCCTCCTTGTCCCTTCTATAGTTGTTCAGTGGGGATGACGAAGAGCTCATCCCATCTGTTCCCTATTTAGGGCCCAGCACTAGGGATACCTACAGTCAGATATCCGGCTCGGCGCATAGGTGCGGAACGCATCTAGGGCAGTGAGGGACTCCAGGGACCAGCAGTAGGTTCAATCAGGGGTTACCATCTTCCCTTTCCCTAGACAAAGGGTTTCCCTTCCCTTCCCCATACCTAGCGTGACTATATGGCTGTGGGTAAGTGGTGGTAACTGTTTTTAACTGCTGTGCTATCTCACACTATCTGTAATCTTTATTCAGTCTGTTATGACTTCTCTTACTATCTTTATTGCTAAGCTGTGACATCCTCTCACTACCTAGATTTATCCCATAATGGCTACTGCATTCCCTGCTTTGGCTTTTATACAGATTGTAATAGTGCCTTTTGATTGGCTACGTGATATCATGTGATACGATAGCTGCAAGGCATTATGTAGAAGCCCGCCAGGCTGCGTCTGGGGTCATGTAAGCCTTTTTTGGCTGGTCCAGTCTTTTGCAAAGAGTAAACTGGGACGGCATGTTGGGTGGGGTGTCACAGAGGCTCAGTGGTTAGCACTGCAGTCTTGCAGTGCTGGGATCCTGGGATCAAATCCCACCAAGGACAACATCTGTAAGGAGAGTGTATGTTCCCTCATTGATTTGCGTGGGTTTCCTCACACACTCCATAGACATACCGAAATGGACCTTAGATCGTGAGCCCAATGGGGACAGTGTTGCTGATGTATGTAAAGCGCTATAGAATTAATAGCGCTATATAAGTGAATAAATATTATTATTAATGGCCATTTTTCACTATTTGTGGAAAGTGAATAGCAAACTGGTCAAATTCGACGACTTCGGCGAATTATTGAAAAATTTGATTTTCATCAAATCAGATTGATCTGTAGATACTGATAATATAAATTGAGAAGCAGCGTTCACCTTCAGCCATCTTTACTTTCCACTCCCAGCTTCACGGTGATATTAGGAAAGCTGGAAATCAAAGTTTACACAAAGAATATCACAAAGGTCAGAAAATAAAAGCACAAAACGTATAGTGACAACTTGTATAAATCCTATAATCAGATCACCTCTGAGAGGCCGGGAGGAGGAAGAACGATTACTGTTCCAAGCAATACGCTACGCAGTGCAATTAGACTGGATGATGTGACCTGGATTGGGATTATATAAGATTTTGGCTCACAGCATATAAAGGTCAGTGCGGTGTCCATTGTACAGCTGTTCATTAGAACCGCTGGAATAAAATCCCCTTGAAAGTCAATGGTGATAGAGCACCATATGGTTGAGGATTATCCAGCACTTCAGACGTTTTTATTTTTTGTTTTTTTTTAATAGTCGGATGTAATTAGGTCGTCATAGGATCAATAAGGCCACAATGCCCAGAACTTTATATGGATGGATGTGAAAGCACTTCCTGGCATAACGTCTCCACAGGACACACTTCAGATCTGATATTGATCTCAATCATTTCAGTCTAAAGGCCCCGTTACACGCAACGTTTAATTTGAAGGTTTGAACAAAAATATCTGATAGAAATTGTAGGAATTGTACACATTTCTTTACAAACACTCCACATTTTAGGAGGTCAAAAGTAATTGGACAAATAAACCAAACCCAAACAAAATATTTTTATTTTCAATATTTTGTTGCGAATTCTTTGGAGGCAATCACTGCCTTAAGTCTGGAACCCATGGACATCACCAAACGCTGGGTTTCCTCCTTCTTAATGCTTTGCCAGGCCTTTACAGCCGCAGCCTTCAGGTCTTGCTTGTTTGTGCGTCTTTCCGTCTTAAGTCTGGATTTGAGCAAGTGAAATGCATGCTCAATTGGGTTAAGATCTGGTGATTGACTTGGCCATTGCAGAATGTTCCACTTTTTTGCACTCATGAACTCCTGGGTAGCTTTGGCTGTATGCTTGGGGTCATTGTCCATCTGTACTATGAAGCGCCGTCCGATCAACTTTGCGGCATTTGGCTGAATCTGGGCTGAAAGTATATCCCGGTACACTTCAGAATTCATCCGGCTACTCTTGTCTGCTGTTATGTCATCAATAAACACAAGTGACCCAGTGCCATTGAAAGCCATGCATGCCCATGCCATCACGTTGCCTCCACCATGTTTTACAGAGGATGTGGTGTGCCTTGGATCATGTGCCGTTCCCATTCTTCTCCAAACTTTTTTCTTCCCATCATTCTGGTACAGGTTGATCTTTGTCTCATCTGTCCATAGAATACTTTTCCAGAACTGAGCTGGCTTCATGAGGTGTTTTTCAGCAAATTTAACTCTGGCCTGTCTATTTTTGGAATTGATGAATGGTTTGCATCTAGATGTGAACCCTTTGTATTTACTTTCAAGGAGTCTTCTCTTTACTGTTGACTTAGAGACAGATACACCTACTTCACTGAGAGTGTTCTGGACTTCAGTTGATGTTGTGAGCGGGTTCTTCTTCACCAAAGAAAGTATGCGGCGATCATCCACCACTGTTGTCATCCGTGGACGCCCAGGCCTTTTTGAGTTCCCAAGCTCACCAGTCAATTCCTTTTTTCTCAGAATGTACCCGACTGTTGATTTTGCTACTCCAAGCATGTCTGCTATCTCTCTGATGGATTTTTTCTTTTTTTTCAGCCTCAGGATGTTCTGCTTCACCTCAATTGAGAGTTCCTTAGACCGCATGTTGTCTGGTCACAGCAACAGCTTCCAAATGCAAAACCACACACCTGTAATCAACCCCAGACCTTTTAACTACTTCATTGATTACAGGTTAACGAGGGAGACGCCTTCAGAGTTAATTGCAGGCCTTAGAGTCCCTTGTCCAATTACTTTTGGTCCCTTTAAAAAGAGGAGGCTATGCATTACAGAGCTATGATTCCTAAACCCTTTCTCCGATTTGGATGTGAAAACTCTCATATTGCAGCTGGGAGTGTGCACTTTCAGCCCATATTATATATATAATTGTATTTCTGAACATGTTTTTGTAAACAGCTAAAATAACAAAAAGTGTGTCACTGTCCAAATATTTCTGGACCTAACTGTATATTATAGACTTCCTGATAAGCTATGTTTCCTCAATGCGTTACTCCTGCCTCACAGGGTCATCAGGAGGCCTTGAATAAAGGCGCCCTGAGTGGTGTAACACTAGTTATCAACAAGAGCACATTCAGCACCTACCACATCCTAGGAAATCTATCCCTTTATTCAAGGCCTCCTGATGAACCTGTGAGGCAGCAGACCCGCATCGAGGCTACGATATGGCATCACACTCCTAAAGGGAAGTAATTTACTCGAGCATCTCTGTTATTATACGCTGCATGTGCATATGAATTTTATATATGACTCTATCCATCTAAAGCTAATAATAGATTGGTGTATTAAAGGAAACGTGTCACAAGATTTGGTGACTATGAGCTGCGGTCACCAGCAGTGCGCTCTTATATACAGCATTCTAGAATACTGTATATAAGAGCCCAGGCCGCTCTGTATAACATAAAATACCTTTATAATACTCACCTAAAGGGCGGTGCGGTGCAGATTGGACGGGTGGGTGCCCTACGTCATGCACAATAGCCGGCATTGAGGTCCTACGCAGGCGCACTTTGATCTGCCCTGAGCAGGGTAGCTCAAAGTATTGTAGAGCACATGTGTGGGACCTCAAAGCCGGCTAGTGTGCATGACATAGGACGCGTCATTCACACAGGCTTCAGAAGAAGGACAAAGATGACCAAAAGAGGAGGCGCCGGACTGGAGAACGGAGACACCCATCCGAACAGTCTGCACCACACCGCCCGTTTAGGTGAGTATTATAACGTTATTTTTATGTTCTACACAACGGCCTGGGCTCTTATATAAAGTATTCTAGAATGCTGTATATAAGAGCCCAGTGGTGGTGGCCGCAGCTTATAGTCGTGAAATCTGGTGACAGGTGCCCTTTAACACTTTTGGTGCAGTCACTAACTCCTTTAGAAGTGGGTATCAACTTATTAATAGTATCACATTGGGGTCAGGAACCTGGCTGTATAGTGGGGGACTCAGAAATGTTCCTGGTTTTGTTTATATGGATTTGTGGTGTTTTGGTATGCATATGGTGAGATAGGGACAGGTTTCAGGGACTTCTAAGGGTGAGTCGACGATAAGCGGGGGCATCATTTGCACTAATCATGGTGCCGCAGCCAAGTAGGGCGGTGCATTTGGGGCAGTAGCAGGGCAATTTAGGTCTTACATGACTCTCCCCAGCTGTCACTACGTATCTAACCAAAATGTTTAACCTCTCTCTATCATCAGGTATCTTTCCTTCATCATTTAGACATGCCATCATAACCCCTCTACTTAAAAAACCTTCCCTCAATCAGAACTGTGCCGCTAACTACAGACCAGTCTCTAACCTTCCCTTTATCTCCAAGCTCTTGGAACGCTTGGTCCACTCTCGGCTAATCCACTATTTATGTGAAAACTCACTTCTTGATCCCTCTCAATCTGGTTTCCGCTCTTTACACTCCACCGAAACGGCCCTCACCAAAGTCTCAAAAGATGTATTAACAGCAAAATCTAAAGGCCACTATTCCCTATTGTTTATCTTGGATCTCTCAGCTGCATTTGACACTGTAGATCACCAACTTCTCCTCACCATGCTTCGCTCTATTGGCCTCAAGGACACTGTTCTCGCCTGGTTCTCCTCCTATCTCTCCGACCGCTCCTTCACGGTTTCCTTTGCTGGCTCTTACTCCACTCTTACTCCACTCCTCTCCCCCTCACCTTCGGGGTTCCTCAAGGCTCAGTCTTGGGCCCTGTCCTTTTCTCTCTATACATCGCCCCTATTGGACAAACCATCAGCAGATTAAGTCTCCAATACCATTTCTATGCTGATGACACCCAATTATATACATCATCTCCAATCATCACCCCTGCTTTGTTACAAAATACCAGAGCTTGTCTGTCTGCTGTCTCTCAAAGCATGTCCTCCCTCTATCTGAAACTGAATCTCTCCAAAACTGAGTTTCTTGTGTTTCCTCCCTCTACCAACCAACCTACACCTGACATCTCAATTACCTTCGATGATTTAATCATTATTCCCAAGCAGCATGCTCGCTGTCTTGGGGTTATATTTGACTCAGAACTCTCCTTCATTCCCCATATACAATCACTCAATCACACATGTCAACTGCATCTCAAAAACATCTCCAGAATCCGACCATTTCTTACTTTCGAAACTGCAAAAACTCTTACTGTTGCTCTCATTCATTCCCGCCTTGATTACTGCAACTCTTTATTGATTGGTCTCCTTCGGACCAAACTCTCCCCTCTCCAGTCCATCTTGAATGCAGCAGACAGGGTCATATTCCGGTCCAACCGTTTCACCGATGCCTCCACCTTGTGCCAGTCACTACACTGGCTACCTATCAGCTACAGAATACAATACAAACTCCTATCCCTCGCCCACAAAGCTCTCCACAGCTCTGCACCACCATATATCTCATCCCTCATCTCTGTCTCTCATCCAACCCGCCCCCTTCGTTCCGCAAATGATCTTAGACTAACATCTTCCATAATACGAACCTCACACCTCCGTCTCCAAGACTTTTCTCGTGCCGCGCCAGTTCTCTGGAATGCACTACCCCAAAGAATGCGACTAATATCCAGCCCCCAAGTTTTTAAGCGTACATTAAAAACACATCTCTTCAGACAAGCTTATCATAATAACTTACTAACCTAACTCTCCCCCGTCCCCCCTTCTAAATGCTACTCGTAACCTTCTCTCTCCTATTTCTGTCCTCACATCCTACATACAACCAAAAGCACGTAAGGGCAACCAAAAGGTTACTGTCTAAAGACCAGATCATTCATCTTTGTATGTAAGCAATAAACTAGCATAACGATGGCCAGCCAGATCTACAAGTGTGCTTCACCTTTGGTGTCCCCCATTTCCCCATAGATTGTAAGCTTTCGAGCAGGGCCCTCATTCCAACTGTAGCTGTTGAATTATGTACTATTTTGTTTTGTTTTTATCTATACAACCCCCCACTGGATTGTAAAGTGCTGCGGAATATGTTGGCGCTATATAATTAAACTTTATTATTATTATTATTATTATTATAGCCATGTGACCAGTCTGTAACCCAATGTCTGTACAAAATTCACACCAGACTGGTAACATGGCTATGACGTCATGAAAGGTCTAGTAACCCGGGGGCACAGCAATAATCAGACACGGAAGCAAAAGCGGCCGGGAGGCAGAGTCTGCAGGACGCGTCGCGGGAGCGTTAAGTATAATGACAATATTTATTATTAACTATATTCTTTATTTTACAGCCCCATCCCCCCCACCATCCCCATCGCATAACTGTAAAGTCCAAGTTCGGTGTTCGGACGCAAGTTCACATTATCTGAGAACCCAAACTCGATTTTTACAAAACATTCGGGCGAGTCTCCTGAACACGAACATCGGGGGGTTCGCCCATCACTAGTTATGAGCTATAGCCGGCAAAGGAAGGAATGAGGAGTGGATACTTATAGCAGAAGGCATTGGCTGCAGATTATATAACTACCTGTTACATCATTCTAAGATAGAAGTGAACCTTAACCCCTTCAGTACTGGATGGAACTAACTACGCTCCAACCAGGACAAATGATGAGCGAGGACTAAAGGGCATCTGCAATCAACAATACACGGTTACCTTCTGATCTCAGATCCCCCCAGGCTGTGACACACTTGTGACAATTTGATCATGGCTATTAAACAATCGCCAGTAAGCTAAATATAAGATAATCAGAAGTCGTTTTATAGTTTGTTTAGACCAAGCCAACCACATATACATATGATCATCCAGTGTCAATTGAAAATCATGTTCTCGGCAGCACCTGTTCTGTGTACACAGGTGAGGTAATGCCAAAAACGATTGCTTTGCTTCTCTGCCACGTGGTAGCCAGCCTGTTTAGGCAGACTAATAATCGAAAAGGATTGTTCCAAGGAACAGTCGGTCCAAATTATGAGCGAGTGTAAATGTGGCTGTATTCACAAGTCTGCGTCCGTATTGTGTCCACAAAAATTGGCGGTTTTTTGTGTCAGCTATGTGATTAGACGTTTTTTTATCCATCTTGGTCCTGACTCCTGAGTGACCGCTTGACCAGTACACGACAGTCACTACAAAGCATAGAGAGCCTGGCAAACACACTGAAGTTCCACCACCCCTGGAAACAGCTGATAAAGGGGTGCCCGGAGCCAAACTGTGAGGGAACTTTTATCGATGACCTGTCCTGAGCAAAACATCACCACTTGTAAATCCCCTGGCATGTACAAGTTCCTTGAGTTCCCATTATCGGAAGGAATGTCAGAATGAATGCTTGCTCATATTCTTTTGCACAGACTGAGTATACATCAGCACCTTCCTACAACAGCCCCTGTGTTCACTGACCAAAAACAACAAATTGTATCATTCACGAATCAATGTAAAAATTAATGACTAGCAGATAAGGTGTGTCATCTACTGAAGGTCAGACATGAACAATGCTACATTTGTGCTAAACTAGATGGGGTAGTGATGATCTCTATACACTGAAGTTTGCACTTTTTTGAGAACATACAAGATCCTAGGTTCATTCATGGATCAGGATAGGGGATAACTTTCTGATCGCTGACCATGGGGAATACAGGGACCCCCAAAAATCCCAAGAAAGGAGATCTTACTCCTGAGAACAGGGCTTTGTAGAGCACATATTAAACGGAGCAGAAATGCACCTGCTTGGGCTCAGCTCCTTTCATGTCCCAAGACAACCAGCAATAAAAAAAATTAAGCCTTAAGCCCTATCTGATTAATAGGCAACAGCCTTCAAATCTTGAAATATGTCTTTAATCTAAAGAGGCTGTCCACTACAAAGCGTAGTGGCCACATTGGTGTAAGGCTGAAACAGAAGGCTTTTTCTAAATACCTTCTGTTGTCAATTCTGCCTGTGAGTGGCGTTATCACATCACGTAACCTCCATGCTGCTGTGACCTCTGATGTTTGGTGATGTCATGTCAACTTCCACAATTGGAAGGTGACCCAACATCACCGGGGCAGGACCCAGGCTCTGTGAGTGACTTTGCTATGGGTGGAGTTTCATTGCACGTCACAGGCCATCAACTCGCGCGCTCTCTCCTTCACCGCAGAGTGCCGAAAGCAAGAGCGATGCGGGACTGTGATGTTTCCGGTTTGGACCACTCCCTATATATACCCACTGCTCATAGTAGAGGCTGCCGCTTATTCTCTGATCTCATTTGAATGCTTGGCCTGGAGGTGGAAGGAGATGGTGTAGGCTGCAGTCTTGGTGCTGACTTCTGCAGTCTGTGGTGTGCTTATTGTATGGTGTGGTAGTTTCCTGGTTGTCTGTTTACTTCCTTCCTCTATGTTATCTTCCCCTGTGCACATTAAGTCGCTCCTTTGTGTTTGATTGCCGACCATGTGTATGAGTGTTGGTTTTTCCCCTGTCCGTGTTTAGTTGTGGGGTTCGTACTACAGTCCCGGCTCATCCCTTGGATGAAGGAGGGGAAGGGAATTACATCATAGCTTGGACGGGTCATACTGGTGACTCAGACCTCGCTACCATAAAGCGTACGTCTGAGCTAAGGGACAGCGCAGGGTCCCCAGTCTGAGGGTCAGCTGAGGTTTCCCAGTCCAGTCATCAGTTCCCCGTGACAATAAGCTCTCCTCTCTTATTGCTTCCAGCTCTACTAAACATAAGCAGGAGTTTACATACATGTGGAAATAGAACACCCCCTCCAATACAGATTAGAACAGACTCTGTGCGAGACATAATGGCACAACAGTGAGGGTGGGGGAGAGGCGGTATGGTGGAATTGGCAGAACTACACTTGTTTTACAAATGCTAATGTGTATTTGGACCTGACAATAAAGTTAATTGGAATTTGAGTGGGGAGCTAGTTGAAATGTTATGAAAGAGACTCAACTTCTGCAGTACTGCCGCTGCCCCCAAAACTAAATGCCAAAGATGAGGGCTGAAAGCGGTTAGATAATCACACTCAGGTTTGCTGAGCTCCAGCATGTCATCATTCTGCAGTGAGGAAAGCAGACTGTTTGTCAGTACATGTCTCACACTGAGCCTGCTCTAAGCTATTGTGGGGGAGTGTTCTTCTTTCCCCAGAGTGTTGCTGCCTGTTTATAATTGGTCAGTGTCAAATGGATGAAGAAGAACACCTCCCCAGTGAAATCTCACTGGTAGCACCCGCTTGGAGTTAAACAAACTTAACTGTTTAGGTGCCAAATATTGTGACTGCTAATATCTCAGCATCAAAGAGGTATAATAATAATAATAATAATAATAATAAAAAAACTCAGGAGCACCTATTACATCAAGTGTCCAGTTCAACATGAAAAATCTGGTGACCCCTCCTCTAACTTATCTGCTGTAATCATGAAGAAATAATAAAATCTTAACATAACACCATGCTTTCCACATATTATATAAAGCTGCCCCCATTTAGCAGTATTAACTCTGCAACAGACCTCTGATTTAGATGGTGTCACTGAAGACTGGAATGTTATCTTTCCGACTTATCTTACATTTAAAGCACATTTTATGTATATTCTTTACATCGTTGGATGCCTATATAGTTATGTATTTGTTGTAAGCATCAGTAGTATATCAAAAAGTAAGGATGAAACCTCTCTCACATTTGGATAAAGCCTTGCATCCGCTAGACTTGCTTCCTTCCATACAGCCTGTACTTTTCACAGGTCATTTTGACCCTCAAGCACTGATATGCTCCTAAAACATTCACATTTATGCCCCCAAATGGCCACATCCTGCTGTGTATTGTATATGGGTCAAAGCTGTAACTGTTATAAAACATCTTTATCTATTTTAGCTTATGAACCATTTCCAGGTAATCTCAGTAATACACAGTAAGTCAAACATTTATGCAATAATAGTTCACAGAAAAAAGCCATAAAAAACAGCATCTTCTGGAGGAGATTGAATAACGATACTGAGTTTTTTAGGTAAGTTTTGTAGCTGATTCTGCTCCAAAATCCACATGAAATAAAACTTCAAATACTCTCTGCATAAGCTTCCAATTAATTTCAACTGGAAAATACGCCTACAGTGCACATGATGCTGATTTTTTCCACCTTTTTTGTTTCCCCAAGTGGAAAATGAAGCAAGAAGTCAATTCTTGAGGTGTTTTTTTCTAGAAAAAAACGCTATTTCTCCTACTAAATTAACTTAACTTAAACATAAACACAATATAATCAGTGCTAAAAAAAAACCAACACATTAAAATTGTACTAAAAAACTTAAGTTTATTGAAGAAATTATGTGGAATTTTAAGCAAGGAAAAAAAGTCAGTGAATATATACTCTTAGGGGCACTTTGCACACTGCGACATCGCAGGTGCGATGTCGGTGGGGTCAAATTGAAAATGACGCACTTCCGGCATCGCATGCGACATCGCAGTGTGTAAAGGCTGGATGATACGATTAACGAGCGCAAAAGCGTCGTAATCGTATCATCGGTGCAGCGTCGGCGTAATCCATGATTACGCTGACGCGACGGTCCGATGTTGTTCCTCGCTCCTGCGGCAGCGCACATCGCTGTGTGTGAAGTCGCAGGAGCGAGGAACGTCTCCTACCGGCCTCACTGCGGCTTCCGAAGGATATGCGGAAGGAAGGAGGTGGGCAGGATGTTTACATCCTGCTCATCTCCGCCCCTCCGCTCTGATTGGCCGCCTGCCGTGTGACGTCGCAGTGACGCCGCACGACCCGCCCCCTTAACAAGGAGGCGGGTCGCTGGCCACAGGGACGTCGCACTGCAGGTGAGTGTGTGTGTGAAGCTGGCGTAGCGATAACTTTCGCTACGCCAGCTATCACCACATATCGCTGCTGCGACGGGGGCGGGCACTATCGCACTCGGCATCGCAGCATCGGCCTGCGATGTCGTAGTGTGCAAAGCCCGCCTTAAGGCCCCGTTACACGCTAGGATATATCTAACGATATGTCGTCGGGGTCACATCATTATAGACGCACATCCGGCATTGTTTGACATATAGTAGCGTGTGACAGCTACGAGCGACTGTGAACAAGCAAAAATACTCACCTTATCGTTGCTCGTTGACACGTCGCTCATTTTAAAAAAAAAATCGATCATCCTTCTGCGCGCCGGTTGTTCATCGTTCCCGAGGCAGCACACATCACTCCGTGTGACACCCCGGGAACGACGAACTGCAGCCGGCAAAGCGGAAGGAAGGAGGTGGGAGGGATGTTATGTCCCGCTCATCTCCGCCCCTCTGCTTCTATTGGGCGGCCGCTGTGTGACATCGCTGTGACGCCGAACGCCCCTCCCCTTTTAGGAAGAGGTTGTTTGCGGCCCACAGCGAGGTCGTTCGGGAAGTAAGTGCGTGTGATGGGGGTAAATGACTTTCTGCGACACGGGCAACAAATTGCCCGTATTGCACAAACGATGGGGGCGGGTGCGATCGCTCATGTGAACGCACGATAAATCGTGCCGTGTAAAGCGGCCTTTAGGCCAGGGCCACACGGGGACTAATGCGATTCTCGCATGACACTCGGCTCATGCTGGCAGCACAGCGGGAGCCGAGTGTCATGCGAGTGTCACTGCGACTGAGGTCTGATCATACGATCGGACCTCAGCTGCGGGGGGCGGACCGGTACTCAGGAGGGGTGGGCTGGCGCTGAGGAGGGGCGGGCCGGCACGGAGGAAGAGAGGGAGGGATTCATCTCGCTCTCTCCTCAGTAGCCGGCTATTGCCATTCTCGAGCTACACTCCCGGTACACCGGTGTAATGCAAGTGCAGTGCGATCTTTCTCTCGCCCCATACACTTGAATGGGTGCGAGAGAAAGTCTCGCATTACACTCGTAGCATGCTGCGACTGTTTTCTCGGTCCGAGTGGGGCCGAGAAAATAATTGCTCATATGCGCTGACACACAGGCTAATATTGGTCCGAGTGGAATGCGATGTTTTATCGCATTTCACTCGGTCCTATTTTCATGCCGTGTGTCCTAGGCCTTAAGCTGAGTTCACATGTGCTGTAGTCATCCATTATCACAGATCCGTTAGAGATCCATTTGCAAAACAGTTGTGCAAACACAACTTTTTTGTCCGTTGTTAAATAACAGATGTCGGCTAGATCAATTTTTAAACCTGTGTAATCTACAGATAACAGATCCATTATCGGATTGCTATTTACAGTCCATTTGTAACGGATCCGTATGAAAACAACAGATCCGCTACAAATGTAAGTAAATACTACTACTATTACTACTAATACTAAATAGCAATCCATTAACAGATCCGCTGTCCATAGACTCCCATGTTGAAAAACGGATCCGTTCTAACGGATGACTACAGGACATGTGAACTAAGCCTAAGGGTACGTGCCCACGATCAGAACCCGCTGTGTCCTGGACGCAGTGGGTCCTGATCTGCGTGGCCGCAAGTCTCCTCCGTGGGAGACCGCAGCTGCCCATGCCCACAATGAGGGTTCAGTGCGCTGCGGTCTCTCGGTTGTGTTCTCCCTACGGAGGATGCTTGCGATTGCGCAGCAAAGAATTGACATGCTTGCGTCTCAGAAAGCCGCACTGCAGGTCAGTTTTTGCTGCTGACTGTGCACACACACAGCGGGCAGGAGATTTCTATAAATACCATCTATTGTGCTTGTACTGTACAATGCAGTGTTTTGGACGCAGTGAAAACACGCTGCATCCACAATGGTGCAAAATCTGATCGTGGGCACACAGCCTTAAAGTGGTTGTTCACTTTCTTCTGTAAGTGCAGCTTTCTTCACACACTAAAGGGGGCTTTACACGCTGCGACATCGCTAATGCAAAGTCGTTGGGGTCACGGAATTTGTGACGCACATCCGGTCGCATTAGCGATGTTGTTGCGTGTGACACCTATGAGCGATTTTGCATCGTCGCAAAAACTTGCAAAATCGCTCATCGGTGACATGGGAGTCGATTCTCAATTATCGTTACTGCAGCAGTAATGAAGTTGTTCCTCGTTCCTGCGGCAGCACACATCGCTCCATGTGACACCGCAGGAACGAGGAAGCTCTCCTTACCTGCCTCCCAGCCAGCGGCCGCAATGCGAAAGGAAGGAGGTGGGCGGGATGTTACGTCCTGCTCATCTACGCCCCTCCGCTTCTATTGGGCGGCCGCTCAGTGACGCTGCTGTGACGCTAAACGAACCGCCCCCTTAGAAAGGAGGCGGATCGCCGATCACAGCGACGTCGCCGGGCAGGTAAGTATGTGTGACGGGTCTGGGCGATGTTGTGCGACACGGGCAGCGATTTGCAAATGGGACAGATGACAACAGATGGGGGCGGGTACCCACGCCAGCGATATTGGTACCGATATTGCAGCGTGTAAAGCGGCCTTAAGGCCCGTTTCAGACCTCAGTAATTCTGGTACGTTTGTGCTATTTTTTTCACGTACCAGAATCACTGACATATGTAGACCCATTATAATGAATGGGTCTGCGCGCACAACAGTGGTGTCTCTGTGTGGCGTACACGCGTGTCCGTGATTGCCGCACGGAGACATGTCCATTTTTTTCTGGCATCACTAATGTCTCACAGACCACGCAGTAGTGTGATCCATGAAACACGTACCAGAAAAACACGGACATTTAAAATAATAAACATTTTCAACTCACCTTTCCAGCGACACTCTGTTCAGCCTCTGCTCTCTGCAGCTTCCTGGCCGGCTCATGCATATTCATGAATGCAGCCAGAGCCGACCCGGAAGTAGCTGCAGAGAGCGGTGGGCGGACGCTGCAGAGCCGAGGAGTTAAGCACCATGAAGAGCAGGTACGTGACAGGTGAGCATACGTCCATGTGCAATCACGGATAACAGAGCACGTATCACAGATCACATGGACAACCATCGTATGCCGTGAATCACGGAACACGGAGGGACATGTGCGAGTCTTACACGTCAGTGAAGAACGTCTGTGTTTTTCACTGACGTGTGAAACGGGCCTACTCAGCACTTTTCTTGATACAATGGCTACTTTCCCAAAAAGCAGCTTTCCCTTGTCGGGTATTTTACAACTAGAGGAACTGATGGAGCGGTCCGGTCACTGCTCATCCACCAGCAGCCACCGTGCTGATCAGTTTGTGGGGAAATCTGCACTAACAAGAGAACTTGTTTAAAGTTTGGGATTTTTAAGTGTTTCTTTACTGTGAGTTGTGTCCATATACTCTATCAACCACTAGATTAAAGTTACAGGTGAGACGGGATAAAGGGGAAGACGACATAACACACACTCTTTCCACTTCCTATTTATGAGATGATTTTCTAATACTGGGAGATCAAATCCCACCAAGGACACCATCTGCAAGGAGTTTGTATGTTCTCCCCGAGTTTGCGTGGGTTTCCTTCGGATACTCCGGTTTCCTCCCACACTCCAAAAACATACAGATAGGGACCTTAGATTGTGAGCCCCAATGGGGACAGTGTTGCCAATGTATGTAAAGTGCTATGGAATTAATAGTGCTATATAAATGAATAAATTATTATATTATTATATTATTATTATTATTATTATTATTATATACTGTTGCTGGTGGAGTCTGACATTGCTGGTCTGCTTTTCATTGAGATAAATATGCACACTCAGCTGGGCTGAGCTTGCATGTTTATGGGAAGGACAGGGAATATAGCTGTTGGCCAACCTAAGGTACCTGAAGCCAGCCTTTATTTACTTGACTGGAGCTATGCTGCAGCACCCCGGCCCAGTTGGTTGCTGGCAATCTACACTGGCAGCCCTTCATTCTCCGGATCAGCGGAAATCCAAGTGGTCAGAAGAACTCAATCAGTCATAGAGTAATCACATATCCTGACAATATTCCATCAATTTCTGAAAGAGACATAGTCCTTTAAAGTGTTAGTAAATCCAATACAAAGATGAGCACCAGGACAGACCCATTTAACTTAGAATCTACGCTGGGGGCATAAGGTGCTCCAGCATTTTTATAGGACGTCTGTATGGGCCGAATACAACCACAGCACAAAATCTGCAAAGTCACAAACTAAGGCTAGTTTCACACTTGCGTTGAACGGTATCCGTTGCATTGCGTTGTGTGACGGATGCAACGGATGTGTTGCATATAGTGGCACAACGGATGCTGCAAAACAACGGAATCCGTTTTGATTTTTTTTTTTTTAGTTTTACCAGCGGCAGACTATTGTGAACGATCAGCTGATCGCTCCCTGCAGCCGGCCGCCGGGTGATCAGCTGATCGCTCCCTGCAGCCGGCCGCCGGGTGATCAGCTGATCGCTCCCTGCAGCCGGCTGCCAGGTGATCAGCTGATCGCTCCCTGCAGCCGGCCGCCGGGTGATCAGCTGATGGCTCCCTGCAGCCGGCCGCCGGGTGATCAGCTGATGGCTCCCTGCAGCCGGCCACCGGGTGATCAGCTGATCGCTCCCTACAGCCGGCCGCCGGGTGATCAGCTGAACGCTCCCTGCAGCCGGCCGCCGGGTGATCAGCTGATCGCTCCCTGCAGCCGGCCGCCGGGTGATCAGCTGAGCGCTGTCACTTGCCGGCCGCCGGGTGATCAGCTGATCGCTCCCTGCAGCTGACCGCCGTGTGATCAGCTGAGCGTTGTCACTTGCCGGCCGCCGGGTGATCAGCTGATCGCTCCCTGCAGCCGACCGCCGGGTGATCAGCTGAGCGGTGTCACTTGCCGGCGCCCGGACATGCCGGCGGGTGGGCGCTCAGCTGAGCGCTGTCACTTGTCGGCGGCCGGGCATGCCAGCGGGCGGGCGCTCAGCTGAACGTTCGGCCACTGCGAGCCAAAATAAAGTTTGTGATTTAAAATAAAAAAAAAAAAAAAGAGCATGCGCAGTGAAATCCAGAGGATTCCGCTGCTCAAAACAACGTTACATGCTGCGTTCCTCCGCTGGGCGGAAGCAACGGAGCGTCGCCCAGCGGAAGCAACGCAGGTCCTTTTGGTACAATCCGTCAACCATACAAGTCTATGGGAAACAACGGAATCTGTTAATGGATTCCGCTGTTTTCCAAAAGGGCGGATTGTAACGGAAGGAAAACAACGCAAGTGTGAAAGTACCCTAAGGTTGTAAGCAGCACTTCCAGGGAACTTTCGCTTATTAACACATTAAAGGGTGGTCCTATACTTAAAAAGCCTTTCATATATGCCTATCCTTAAACCCTAATCCTGCACTTCTCCCTATCCTGCTATTTCCTATATGTGTTTTTTTTACTTTACTTCCTATAATATTTCTTTGGAGAGTAGTCTCCAATGGGACATCACAGTAGGCTGGGGCTGCAATCACTTCTCTGCAGCATCTGTCACCCCTCCTGAAACAGAATGTCATCACGGGGCAGTGCTGCGGTCACTTACACAGCTACTGTCACCGCTGTACCCTGATGACATCCTAGTTCAGTAGAAGTGATCGAGAAATGACACATCCTCTGTCACCATTGCCACTGATACAGTCACTGCTTCAAACACTGCAGTCTCTTTCCCTGAAACAAACTGTCATCAGGGCGTGGTGATAGAAGCAGTGTGAGTGACAGCAGCACCGCTACCTGATGACAATTCATTTGAGGATGCTGATAGATGTTGTGGGCAGCACTGCTGTCACTCACGCTTTCTATCACCTCTCTAAAAAGGATCATCATCAGTAAGCAGTGCTGCTGTCACTCACACTTCATATACCACTTGCGCTGATGATAATTTGTTTCAGGGAAGGGAACTGCGGTGTTAGAAGCAGCGACTGTGACATCAGCGGTGGAGACTGAAGATGTGGTAACTTTTCGGTTACCACATCGCTACTTACCACTCACACAGAAATCCACATGTCATTAACACCCAACAGCTTATGAAGACATAGCATTGAAACAGACTTCAAAGTGCCCTAGATGATGTAGCATCCCCTAAAACAACCCAGCATAGACAATAGCAACTGTGGTACCCGCTGAAAACGTGGCGCCAAGGTGTGTTGAACATCTGTGGAGAAAATTACATTTGGCGGAAGAGTTCATCCACTACAGTGGAACCTCGGTGTTCGACTAACTTGGTGTGAGAGTATTTCACTGTACGAGCAAAGCTTGCTGTAAATTTGTAACTTGGATTACGAGCAAGCTTTGCTGTACGAGCAAAATAGCGCACACACTTCTGGTTCCATACGCACAAACACACACATCTTATACTCACATATCCTCCGTTCCCTCGCTGGCCTCATACCTGGTTCTTGTAGTCCGGCGGTATGTGGATCCGGTAACCAACACGACCGATACAGGAGCTGCTGCTGTGCTTCCTAATGGCAGCATGCTGACCAATCAGAGCCGCTGACATCAGCGCCCTGGCCAATCAGAGGCAAGCGGATCATGCTTCTGACGTCAGCACACTGGCCAATCACAGAGGCAAGCAACTCATGCCAATGACGACAGCCGCCGAAGGCCTGACAGCGGCAGCCCTTGCATCAGCCGCCATGGTTACCGGCGGACTGCAAGAACCAGGTCGAGGGAACGGAAGATAAGTGAGTATAATGTGCGTATGTGTGTGCGCGCGCGTGTTTGTGCATGTATGGAATGGCACAATAGGGGACCAGGATGGGATATTACTACTGTGGCCTCCCTTCTAACAGTCTCGCACCCCAACAATCTATTCTAAACTATGCTGCCCGACTGATCCACCTGTCCCCCCGCTACTCCCCGACCTCTCCTCTCTGCCAATCCTTTCACTGGCTTCCCATTGCCCAATGACTCCACTTCAAAACCCTAAACATGACCTAAAAAGCCACCCACAACCTGTCTCCTCCTAACATCTCTGACCTAGTATCTCGGTACTTACCTGCACGTAACCTTCGATCCTCACAAGATCTCCTTCTCTACTCCCCTCTCATCTCCTCTTCCCACCATCGCATCCAAGATTTCTCCCGTGCCTCCCCCATACTCTGGAATGCTCTGCCACAACACATCAGACTCTCGCCTACCTTGACAAGCTTCAAAAGGAACCTGAAGACCCACCTCTTCCGACAAGCCTACAACCTGCCGGAACCCTCAGTCTGATGCAGGGCCGAACAATCAGCTCTACCCTCACCTACTGTATCCTCACCTATCCCTTGTAGACTGTGAGCCCTCGCGGGCAGGGACCTCTCTCCTCCTGTACCTGTCTGTATCTTGTATTGTTTATGATTATTGTGCTTGCCCGATTATGTATACCCCTTTCACATGTAAAGCGCCATGGAATTGATGGCGCTATAATAATAAATAATAATATAATAATAAATAATAATAAGTTGTGGAACGAATTGTCTGCATTGCAATGATTTCCTATGGGAAATCTTGCTTTGCTAGACGAGTAAATTGGTTTATGAGCACACTCCCAGAATGGATTGCTCTTGTAAACCAAGGTTCCACTGTATAAGTTTATGCTCAAAAAATAACTCTGCCCTTCATCTTGCTTAGCAAGCCTACTTCACCACACTCATCACCTCTCTAACCAATAAACCAATATAACTCTGACACTCTTCACTCCCTCCTCAGTCCTAAAGTACAGGTCGCAATTATCAACCTCAGCACTGACAATATGACCACTTACTTCCAAACCCCGCACTAGGGCAATCGGGATGACCAGGTAAAGTGCAGGAATTGTCACATCGAATGGATGCAACAATTCTTGGTGGCTACAGGCTGTTATTTTTAGGATGAGGTGGGGCCCAATAACCATCGGCCTCCCCAGCCTGAAAATATCAGCTCTCAGCGGTCAGCTTTATCATGGCTGGGTAGCAAAATTGGGGAACTACACACCATTTTTTTAAATTATATGGGGCAACCCTATGCCAATTTATTTATTTATTTATTTATTTTTACACTACTATAGAGATGTACACAGCGTCTCTGAGTACAAGCAGTCAGACACACTGTCACACAGGGTGAGGGGGCACGCCCTGACTACAACCAATCACAGAAACCGAACCTGCCGGTGGGCAAGGGAAGCCGTGTACACCCAGCTTCATAGTGCACATTACCTGAAGTGTGGGGCTTTCTGATCATGCGGAGTGACCCTAAATTTGGAGTCTGAAGCGGTGACAACAGCCGCAGGTACGCGCGTCACCGCTGATGACGCTGAACAATGGGCATTGAATAACATGTCAGCACGCCCTTGTGGGCAGAATGAGCACAGGAACTAACGCCCTTGCAACTAGTCTGTGCGCACATTAGCATATCATAAAGGATCTTTAGAAATACTTTTTCTAAAGATCTCTTTATCTATGCCACTATAGGCTGGGACAGTTAAGGCCCTGTCACACACAGAGATAAATGTGCGGCAGATCTGTGGTTGCAGTGACATTGTGGACAATCAGTGGCAGGTTTGTGGCTGTGTACAAATGGAACAATATGTCCATGATTTCACTGCAACCACAGATCTGCCAAAGATGTATCTCTGTGTGTGACAGGGCCTTTAGGCCGGGATTAGCAATATGAACCCGGAACTAGTTGCTGATGGTTCTAGGGACATATTGCACCTGACTGGTTCACTATAACCTATTTCGTTTTTCCAGAATCTTTCCCTTCTCAAACATGCCGTCATAACCCCATTATTAAAAAAAAAACATCCCTTGACTAGAACTGTTCTCCTAAAGACCTGTCTGTAAATCTTTATCTCTGAAATGTCGGAAGGCTTGGGTCACTCCTCTCTGATCTGCTATGTGTCAGATAATTCTCTGCTTGACCCTTTACAATCTGGTTTCCGCTCCGTACACTGTACAGGATCTGCCCTTATAATCCAGTTAAGTCCCAGTAGCCACACGTTTAAGTGTGCACTATACGATGGCTGGGCCATACATGATGAGCACTTTTTTCTTTTTCAGTCGCCCCTATTTCCTTGTATTTTACACTTTTGAACAGGGCCCTCGCTCCTTCTGTAACTGGTGGACTATGTAATGGCTGGTAGTGTCTGTAGATGTCCTGGCTTTATTGTAAAGTCCTGAAAAGTATATTGGCGCTATATAAATAAAATTAATACTGTGTTATTGATTTCACCAACAACTTTCTCTATGCTAACTTATCTTGGTTGCTTATTGAATGCTAATATTAGCCTACACGACTTTTGCGGCACATTTTCTGTCATAGGACCGAGCTATGTTCAGTAGGAATGTACATATAAAGTTACACAAAATGTATTAAAAAAAGTCCAACTTCTTGGAATTAAATGGAAATGGCACTCGAGAATAGAGCTACCCATCCATTGGAAGTGACGTAAATGTCATTTAAAGGAGAAGTCCCGTCTTCTGATAAAAGTCTGAAGTCACTCTATGCAGACTTCTAAATCCTTACAGTGTGTGCACTGCGCACTGACAGGACTGTCCGCCATTAATGGTGACAGCTGTCAGTCACCGGACCACAAGTATGCGATTTTTATACTTCCGAGTAGATGTGTTCAGCCTTGCTCCAAAAAACTGAATAGAGTATGGTTGAGTAGGTTTAGACAGAATGTGGCCAATAATATACAAATCGCCCACTCTGGCCTTCAATACCCGAGAATCCTGACAGTGTGCAGTGACTACAGAGTTTTATGAGAAGACCAGACAACCCCTTTACGGGATCGACCACTATAGAAAAACAATTTCCTGCATTTCACAGACTCCATATTATTTGAGTGGGCACTGAGTATTGAGTGAACACTAAGACCCCTCTACAAATTAAATTGAAGTCAGTCAAACCCGTCGGTATCGTTGGGCTTGGCGGACAGATTAATGTGCATGGGGCCCTCTTCAGTATCCCAACAGATAAAATAAGGGAAGATAAGAATCAGTAATGTCCGATTTTGGACTGCTAAAGAGGATGGTGATCCTTCTCTTGTAGACAACAAAGGTGCACTTGGGAGAATGAGAACTCCTGTGTATGGAAGGGTTGGGAGAGAGCTGCTAGTCAAATCATTTTTTGACCTTTACTCCGTCGACAGCAATCTATTGTGTAAGGGACCCTTATGGCCTGGTGAACCCCGGTGATCGCATGGGGTCACACTTTATTGAATGCCCATTATCAATGGATCCTTCTATCAAGTAGTGATCGTCTACAGTGGACAACCACTGTGCGCTCAGGAAATAATACAGTTCTGTAGGCAGGTTTATATTATGTTTCATTGGGCCTGTTCACCTCATTAGTATGTTGTTTTAACTCTTTTCTTTCCAGACTGTTAAGCTTAGGCTGGGGCCACACGGGGATTACTGCGATCCCCTCGCATGACACTCGGCTCACGCTGGCAGTACAGCAAAGCCGAGTGTCATGCGAGTGTCCCTGCGACTGAGGTACGGTCGTGCGTGCGGATCATAGCTGCGGGGGGGCGGGCCGGCACTGAGGAGAGGAGGGCCGGTTCTGCGGAGGGGTGGGAGGGATTTATCCCCTTCACTCCTCCGTAGCCGGCTATTGCCATTCTCGCACTGCACTCGCGGTACACAGGTGTTCTGCGAGTGCAGTGCGATTTTCTCTCGCCCCATGAACTTGAATGGGTGCGATAGAAAACAGGATCGCATTACAATCGCAGCATGCTGATAATGTTTTCTCGGCCAGATTAGGGTTGAGAAAATAATCGCTCATGTGTGCTGACACACAGACTAATATTGGTCTGAGTAGAATGCGATTTTTTATCGCACTCCACTCGCACCAATTTACAGGCCGTGTGGCTTAGGCCTAAGGGGGAAAACTGCAGACAACCCCAATGACCCATACTACACATGACCAGACTAAACATGTACAACATCTTTGTTCTTCCAGAAAATTATTGCACTAATGAGATGTTACCGTTAGTCCAGGTTTGCAGTTTAGAGCCTGCCTGGAGGGCGTTTATATTTGGGGGTCTATTTTTAGAACGCAATGTGAGAATTTCCCGTGCCAGACAGGAAGCACCACTCCTTATTTCCAGCGCGGCGGAGTCTCTGCACCTTACAGCCAGCCATTGAGTCTGAGCAGCAGCAGCGCCACTCCTCAGCATGAGCTCTGTTCCTGATGGAGACCAGAATCTACGTAATTAAAAGAGAGGTGTTCTGTAAAAGGTCAGCTCATCCCAAGCCACCATGACATATTTCATTATTAATATTTAACTCTGTGTGATTTCATGAGATTAGTCAGTCCACAGTGTGAAAGAAACGTGATAAATTAACTTCCAGGTAAGAAAAAAGAGAAACATAAACTTGTGAAACCACAAAGACAAGTATTTGCATCTCACATCCCTCACTTTTTACTATTATTGCTTTTTTTATCACATGCAACAGCCAGCAAATATATAAATCCAAGTGTCTTAGACTCTGTTCACATTAGTGTCAAGACATGACAACTGCATGGGATGGGTTTTAAAACGATCCTGAAAAATCTCTCTATATACAGGATGGGTCTTCACATAGCCCTTCATATACAGTATAAGCCCCCAAACAGCTTCCTAATTACAGTATGAGCCCCCACATAACATAATAAATACAATGTGAGCTCCCACATAGCCTCTCTATATCCAGTGTGAGCCCCAACATAGTCTCTCTATATACAGTATGAGCCCCCACGTGGCCTCTTATATACAGTATGAGCCATCACACAGTCCCTATATACAGTTTGAACCCTCACATAGCCCCATAAATACATTATGAGCCCTACATATCCCCTATAAACAGTAGGAGCCATCTAATAGCTACTTTGTTATCCTTAAGCCATTTTGTAACCAGTTTGGCAGTATGCTTCAAGTCATTGTCCATTTGGAAGACCCATTTCCGTCAAAGCTTTAAGTTCCTGGCTGATGTTTTGAGATTTTGCTTCAGTATTGCCACATAATCTTCTTTGCTCATGATGCCATCTATTTTGTGAAGGGCACCAGTCCTTCCTGCAGCAAAACAACCCCACAACACGACGCTGCCTCCCCCGTGTTTCACAGTTGGGATGGTGTTCTTAGGTTTCAAAGCTTCTACCTTTTTCCTCCAAATGTAACGATGGTCATTATGGCCAAACAGTTCATCTTTAGTTACGTCAGACCATTGGACGTCTTCAAAACTTAAGGTCTTTGTTCCTGTGTGCATTTACAAACATTAATCTGGCTTTTTATGTTTCTTTTGGACTAATGGCTTCTACCTAGCAGAGTAGCATTTCAGTCCATGTTGATACAGTACACATTTCACTGTGGATAATGACACAATCTTACCAGATTTCGCCAGCATCTTCATAAGGTCTTTTGGGTTGATATACACATGTCTAACGAAAGCAAGTTCATCTCTGGCACACAGAACCAGTCTCTTTTCCTGAGCGGTATGATGGCTGCACATTCCCATCTTGTGTACTTGCGTATAATTGTTTGTACAGATGAACGTGCACCTTCAGGTATCTGGAAATTGCACCCAAGGATGACCTTGACTTCTGCAAGTTCACAAATCTCTTCTTGACATCTTGGCTGATTTCTTTTGACTTTCCTATGATGCTACACAAAGAAGCAGTGTGTTTCAGGTGGGCATTAAAAGGAATCTGTCAGGTCTAATATTGCACAAAGAATCACGAGCAGTTCTCAGTTTATATTGCTAATCACTGCCTATCTGTCCCTGTATCTAGTAACAAACATAAAGAGATATTTAGAAAAAGTATTTTTAAAGATCCTTTATGATATGCTAATGAGCGCAGGGACAAGTCACAAGGGCGTGATTTTCCCTCGACTAGTCCACCCTCTTAGCATGTTACCATGCCCACAGGGGCGTGCTAACATGCTATTCAATGACTATTGCCCAGTGTCATGGGCAGTGACGCGCATACCTGTGTCCTTTGTCACCACCTGAGATGCCGGGCTTAGGGTCTGTGCGCATGATCAGAATGCCCCGAACGTCCAGTCATGCTCACAATGAAGCCGAGTGTATGCATCCCAGCTTCAGAGAGGTCTACTGCGCATGACTGGAATTGCAGGGCATTCTAATCATGCGCACTGACCCTAAGCTTGGGGTCTGGGCCAGCGACACAGGTATGCTCGTCACCGCCGATGACACTGGGCAATGTGCATTGAATAGCATGTTAGCACGCTCCTGTGGGCATGCTAACATGCTAAGAGGGCGGACTAGTCGGGGAGGAAATCATGCCCTTGCGACTAGTCCCTGCGTTCATTAGCATATTATAAAGTATTTTTCTAAATAATTTTTCTAAAGATCTCGTTATCTATGCTACTAGATGCTGGGACGGTTAGGCAGTGATTAGCAATATGCCCCAGAACTGCTCGTGGGTCTGACTGCATATTGCATATGAATACATTGAATTCAATTCTTTTGACTTTCCCATGATGCTACTCAAAGAAGCAGTGTGTTTCAAGTGTGCATTAAAACACATCCACATGTGTATCTCTAATTAACTCAGATGTTGCCAATAAACCTATCAGAAGCTTCCAAAGACATGACATCATCATATGGGCTGCCCCATATTGTTTAAAGGCATAGTAAACTTTTGACTTTGTAGAAAGTAATAAAAATGCCTTAAAGCATTCTCTCTCATTATTTTGGCATTTGGCAAAAAATAAATAAATTTGAATTTTGGTTCCTAATTGACTTAAGAAAGGAAAGGTTTACTCTGATTTCATGTCAGATAGTGAGAAAAACATGCAGAAGTGTCTTTTTGATAGTGTATGTAAACGTCTGGTTTGAACTGTATATGGGTTTGTTGGAAAACATTCACAATAACTTGTTTTTTTATTTATTGAAATCCCTGCTGTGTGAAGAGCAGTCCAGTGGGCGGACCTATGCATGCACAGTCATTCAGGGAAGACAGTCAATCCCTGAGTAGGACCGCCCACTGGACTCATATGCATAAAACACCAGGGATTTCAATTAATAAAATACAATTTATACTGTAAGTTTCCCAATAAAAAGGTCTATCAATCTGATCAGCTCCGGCTGTATAACATCCTGATATCTTTTTCAATATGACAGGTTGCCTTTAAATATACGTGGCTACGGTTCTCCTTTTGTGGCTGCATACAGTGTCGGCACTACAGCTGTATATCCCCTTTATGAATACACGCATTTACAGCCCAGATAATACAATGATGAACTGACAAGGCTTTCTTATTGACTCTGAGTGTTTAGCAAGGAGTTACCCATTTCCTTATGACATCAGCTTCCACTTTTCTGCTTTCAGTGTAATTTTCCGTTAGCTTATCCAGCACAAGAAATGTTATTTTTCTATTTTTAGGCATTTTTCAATCGACGCCAATGAAAATCAGCAAAAAGAAGGAAAAAAAGTCTCAGGAACGAAATACACCCAGTCTAAAAATATCACCATGACTGAAATAAATGTTCTCCAATTACAAAGCACTCAAAGGAAAGGTGGAGAAACGTCTGCACCCGGTGACACCGAGACCACTACAACGCCCAAACCACAAAGAGCATTCACAGCTCCACCGTTACTCACGTCGGGAGCATTTAGTAGTGGAGATCTGGCTCACACTCAGGGAATGAATTGTTGAAGTTCTTATGTTACCCTCCCCCCCAACTTATCATTCCCGATGGCCCTTTTTTGGAGATGCACCTCCATCAGCATTTCCCCAGATACAGCTCTTCCACTAGTGATGGGGCAATAACAATGGATTCCCAAATACCTGCAATTATTATCAGAGACTAGTAACTGACAGTAAGAGCAATCATGATCACAATAAAATACTTCAGCAATGTAATTAAAGGGAATCTGTTTGTAGGTTTTGGTTATTTAATCATAACATAGGGGCTAGCAATATATCACTTGCTCAGCATTTTGCTTTAGTGTCAATAAAATCAGTGTTTTATCAGCAGGAGATTATCACTGGAGAACTAGGTGTCTCAAGCGAACCAATCAGGCTAATTAGTCTAAAGGCCGCTTAACACGCTACGACATCGCTAAAGCGATCTCGTTGGGGTCACGGAATTTGTGACGCACATCCGGCCGCTTTAGCGATGTTGTTGTGTGTGACACCTATAAGCAATTTTTGAATCGTCGCAAAAACCTTCAAAATCGCTAATCGGTGACATCCCCCCTAATCTCGATTATCACTGCTGCTGCTTGGACGATGTAGTTCGTCGTTCCTGCGGCAGCACACATTGCTATGTGTGACACCGCAGGAACGAGGAACCTCACCTTACCTGCGGCCGCCGCCAATGCGAAAGGAAGATGTTCGTCCCGCTCATCTCCGCCCCTCCGCTTTGATTGAGCGGCCGCTTAGTGACGTCGCTGTGACGCCGAACAGACCGCCCCCTTAGAAAGGAGGCGGTTTGCTGGTCACAGCGACGTCGCTAGGCAGGTAAGTAGTGTGACGGGTCCGCACGATTTTGTGTGCCACGGGCAACGATTTGCCTGTGTCACACAAACGATGGGGGCGGGTACGCACGCTAGCGATATCGGTAACGTATAACGATAACATATAATGATATCGGTACCGATATCGCAGCGTGTAAAGCAGCCTTTAGGCTATGTTCCCACTTCCGTTGTTTTCCATCAGTGTCATACGTTGCTTGTCGCATGTGACTGATGCGTTGTACAACGGGTGAGAAGAAATGGAATGCAGCGGATTCCGAGAGAGAAAGAAATTTCAGACGATTTCCTACCTAAGCCTGACATGCAGGGCATGCTCAGTACAACGGGACGGAATCCTGCAATGGAATCCATCGCATAGCGCATGACAACGCAATCCTGCAACATACACATACGTTATGCCTCCTGACGGATTACAACGGAATCATGACGGGTGCGTTTTTTTGCCGCTACAACAAACGTTGCATTCTGCGTCCCTCCTGCCCGACAGTCAGTCACTAAACAACTGATGTGACGCGCGGCGGGTGCAACGCAGGGTCATCAGTCAAAAGCCGCTGATCATACAAGTCTATGGGAAACAACATAATCCGCCAAATGGATTGCGTTTTTTCTCAGAGCGGCGGATTATGACTGATACAAAATAACGTACCTAACCCCGCTCGCACCACTGTTTGGCAGCTTGCTAACAATGAGCAGTGTACACAGACGCTGCCAATCAGTGCTGTGGGTGGAGTTATACACAGCTCAACATTCATAGCACTGCTACATCTATAGCAGAGAAGACTGCGAAAATGTATATGCCTGAAAATGGTGCAAGGCAGAGCACACGCTGACTTTGTCAGATCCATTATAGTCAATGGCCCAGTCGACGTATGCCACCGAAATCCGTTTTGCGGGGGGAGGGGGGTTTCGGACGGATGCCACGTTGGGACCAGTGAACGTAGGTAAAAACGCAATGTGAAAGTGGCCTTAGATGAAAATAAAACTGATGTAGGTTACTTTACTTTTTTTTAAGTTTGTGAAAAATGGACAGCACACAGATTTCATTCAAGTGCTGTCCAATTTTTTTTCCACAGACCCATAAACTTTCATTGTTGAGTTTGATCTGAGACCTTGGGTTAAAGATGGACAAGTCTGCATCATTTTTTCAGGACCACTCCGTTCACAAAAAACACAAATATGTGAACTACCCCAGAGACTATAATAGGTACGAGATCTATCTGTGAAAGACATGGATAGAACTGGTACATGAAAAACGGATGTCAAATTGAGCCTTAAGGCCGCTTTATACGCTGCGACATCGCTAAAGCGATCTCGTTGAGGTCACAAAATTTGTGACGCACATCCAGTCGCTTTAGCGATGTCGTTGCGTGTGACACCTATGAGCGATTTTGAATAGTCGCAAAAACGTTCAAAATCGCTCATCGATGACATGCCCCCCTATTCCCAATTATCGTTGCTGCTGCAGTAATGATGTTGTTTGTCGTTCCTGCGGCAGCACACATCGCTATGTGTGACGCCGCTGGAACGACAAACATCTACTTACCTACGTCCACCGGAAAAGGAGGAAGGAAGGAGGAGGGCGGCATGTTCTGGCTCCTCATCTCTGCCCCTCCTTTTCAATTGGGCGGCGGTTCAGTGATGCTGCTGTGACGTCGCTGTGACGCTAAACGAACCGCCCCCTTAGAAAGGAGGTGGTTCGGCGGTCACAGAGCAGGTATGTGCGTGTGATGCTGCCGTATCGATAATGTTCGCTACAGCAGCGATCACCACATATCGTGCCACCGACGGGGGCGGGTGCTATCGCACGCGATATCGCTAGCCGATACTAGCGATGTCGCAGCGTGTAAAGCGGCCTTTAGGCCGGAGTCACACTCATGAGAGACTCGCATTGCATCACCCGACACGGCGCACACTCTGACAGGAGCGGGTCAGCTGCATGTATTTCTACATACAGGTTATGTGAATTTGTTTGGTCCTGTTTTTAAAGAATGTCTAAATCCAAACAAATTCACATAACCTGCATGTAGAAATACATGCAGCCGACCTGCTCCTGTCAGAGTACTGTCAGAGTATGCGCCGTGTCGGGTCATGCGATGCGAGACTCGAGTCTCTCATAAGTGTGAACCAGCCTTATAGTGACACAAGGATGGTAATGACTGCAGCCCTTTATTAGTTGTTATTAGTGTTAAGAGAGCATGTTTTCCACTGATTGTTATTCAATTGAGCATCGGAGGGCTTGGGGGTGACTCGAGTACTGACTATAATGGAAGTCAATGGGAAACTCAAGTATTTTTAAGCTCGAGCGTACTCCATCGAGTAACAACCAGGGGCGAGCACGCTTGCTCATCACTAGTGGTTAACATGAAGTCAAGCAAAAATTACTGAGATTTCTCTGGATGCCCTGACACCGCAAACGCTCCTGAGGGACTGCTGCGCTGGTTCCTCATGCCCTCGGACCTTTACCATGCACTGATCGCCAGTCTTCTCCCTGAACAGCCCCTTAAGGCGAGTGGCCCTGCACTGGGCAGGAACTAACCTGAGGTTACAAACCCAAGTTATTGCACCAGGAGGAGCAGTGTTTTGCGTTTTTTCACTCTACAAAAAAATGGATATGTGAGCAGCCGTATAGACAATAATGGGTGTGTGTTCTATCCAGGAAAAAGATGGATAGGACACAGACGTGAAAAATGGACGACTGAATGAGGCTTAAGCGGGCTTTACACGCTACGACATCACTCAAGTGATCTCGTTGGGGTCACGGATTTTGTGACGCACATCCGGTCACTTTAGTGATGCCGTTACGTGTGACACCTATGAGCGATTTTGCATTGTCGCAAAAACATGCAAAATCGCTCATCGGCGACATGGGGGTCCATTCTCAAATATCGTTACTGCAGCAGTAACGAAGTTGTTCCTCGTTCCTGCGGCAGCACACATCGCTCCGTGTGACACCGCAGGAACGAGGAAGCTCTCCTTACCTGCCTCCCGGCCACAATGCGGAAGGAAGGAGGTGGTCGGGATGTTACGTCCCGCTCATTTCCGCCCCTCCACTTCTATTGGGCGGCGGTTCAGTGACGCAGCTGTGACGTCGCTGTGACGCTGAACGAACCGCCCCCTTAGAAAGGAGGCAGTTCGCCCGTCACAGCGACGTCGCAGGGAAGGTAAGTCCGTGTGACGGGTCCGGGCGATGTTGTGCGACACGGGCAGCGATTGGCCCATGTCGCACAACCGATGGGGGCGGGTACGCACGCTGGTGATATCGGTACCGATTTTGCAGTGTGTAAAGCGGCCTTTAATTATGAAACTTCTGATGGGAATGAGGATAACCCTGAAAATGTCTAATAGCCATGTGCGTGCGCTATATTTGTGAGTCAGCACTGGGCCCTTTGTCAGCATGGCGCCTGCGAAGCTTAACTAACTGAAAACCTGTCCTGAGTCCTCAGTTTATTTTAAGTTCTTATAAAATAGTGAAATTATTTTAAAGGTCCTGATGAACAAGGTCTATTAGAAAAGATATTAATTATCTCCCACCACTGTAAACCATGAAGTGTATCAGAACATGACCTTACACTAACTGGAGATCCAAACAGCAGCACTGACCAAAGCTCAATACAAGAAAATCTGCACCTGTTTTCAAACCAAACTCAGAATTTTAATACATAAAATAAGTGAATCAACAGATCCAGGAAATAGAATAGGGAGCGCTGGAGTCCAACTGCTGGATCCACCACCGATCACTGTCCGAATGGAGCAGAGGTGCACGACCATCTCTGGCAGTTACACATACAAGTGAATCTCAATACATTAGAATATCATCAAAAAGTTAATTTATTTCAGTAATTCAATACAAAAAGTGAAACACATTATATAGAGTCATTACACACAGAGTGATCTCTTTTGAATGTTTATTTCTGTTAATGTTGATGATTAAGACTTACAGCTAATGAAAATCCAAAAGTCATTATCTCAGAAAATTAGAATATTGTATAAGACCAAGTGAAAAAAATATGTTAAACTCAGAAATCTTGGCCTATTAAAAAGTCTGTACAGTAAATGCACTCAATACTTGGTTGTGGCTCCTTTTGCATGAATTACTGCATCAATGTAGCGTGGCATGGAGGCGATCAGCCTGTGGCACTGCTGAGATGTTATGTCAGCCAAGGTTGCTTTGATAGCAGCCTTCAGCTCGTCTGCATTGTTAGGTCTGGTGTCTCATCTTCCTCTTGACAATACTCCATAGATTCTCTATGGGGTTAAGGTCAGGTAAGTTTGCTGGCCAATCAAGCACAGTGGTACTGTGGTTATTAAACCAGGTATTGGTACTTTTGGCAGTGTGGACAGCTGCCAAGTCCTGCTGGAAAATTAAATTTCCATCTCCAAAAAGCTTGTCGGCAGAGGGAAGCATGAAGTGCTCTACAATTTTCTGGTAGACGGCTGCGTTGACTTTGGTCTTGATAAAACACAGTGGACCTACACCAGCAGATGACATGGCTCCCCAAACCATCACTGATTGTGGAAACTTCACACTAGATCTCAAGCAAATTGGATTGTGACCTCTCCACTCTTCCTCCAGACTCTGGGACCGCGATTCCCAAATGAAATGCAATATTTACTTTCATTTGAAAATAACACCTTGGACCACTGAGCAACAGTCCTGTTCTTCTTCTCCTTGGCCCAGGTAAGATGCTTCTGGCATTGTCTATTGTTATGAGTGGCTTGACACAAGGAATGTGACACTTGTAGACCCATGTCCTGGATACGTCTGTGCGTTTTGGCTCTTGAAGCACTGACCCCAGGCAACAGGCAACTCCTTGTGAATCTCTCACAAATTTTTGCATGGCCTTTTCTTAACAATCCTATCAAGGCTGCGGTTATCCCGGTTGCTTGTGCACCTTTTACTACTACAATTTTCCTTTTACTCAACTTTCCATTAATATGCTTGGATACAGCGCTCTGTGAACAGCCAGCTTCTTTAACAATGACCGTTTGTGGCTTACCCTCCTTGTGGAGTGTGTCAATGTTTGCCTTCTGGACATCTGTCAAGTCAGCAGTATTCCCCATGATTGTGTAGCCTACTGAACCAGACTAAGGGACCATTTGAAACGCTTAGAAAGCCTTTGCAGGTGTTTTGTGGTCATTATTTTAATTTTCTGGGATAATGACTTTTGGGTTTTCATTGGCTGTAAGCCATAATAATCAACATTAACAGAAATAAACACTTGAAATAGATCACTCTGTTTGTAAAGACTCAATATATAATATATGTGTTTCACTTTTTGTATTAAATTACTAAAATAAAATAACTTTATTATGATATTCAAACTATTGAAATACACTAGTGAAATGAATGGCAGCATAAGGCAGGTTCCCTAATTGCAGATACCTGCTTGTTCTCCGGTGGCAACAAGAAAAACAGTTATCCGGGCACATCTCCACCATCTTCTCCCCACCTAAGGCCGGGGCCGCACGGGGCACTAGTGTGATGCTCGCATGACACTCGGCATACGCTGGCAGCACAGCAGGAGCCGAGTGTCATGCTAGTATCCATGCGACTGAGGTCCAACTGTGCGAGTGGACCTCAGCTGCGGGGGGCAGGCCGGCTCTGAGGAGGGGAGGGAGGGATTTATCTCCCTCTCTCCTCTGTTGCCGGCTATTGCGAATCTCGCTCTGCATGCGCGGTACACCGGTGTATTGCGAGTGCAGTGCGATTTTTCTCTCGCCCCATTCACTTGAATGGGTGCGAGAGAAAATAGTCTCGCATTACAATTGTAGCATGCTGCGACTGTTTTCTCGGTCCGATTAGGGCTGAGAAAATAATCGCTCATGTGTGCTGGCACACAGGCCAATATTGGTCCGAGTGCAATGTGATGTTTTATCGCACTCCACTCGCTCCGATTTTCTCGCCGTGTGGCTTAGGCCTAACTCAGCTTGATCGACGAGTCTCTCCCAAATTGTGTATAGGGAGGGACCTGTATCTAGCTGAACTATGTGAGGAGACATCAGAAGGAACCCACTCTGATGCCTTGCTCATCTATAAACTATTTGAAGCAACAGCTGCGTCAGAGACAGGTAAGTCTAAAAATTATTTTTTAGCGTGTTTTCTCCGGTACGTTGCAAACTGATGTCACATGGATTTCATCAGTGTGCGGTCCATGTGACATTTGTGCTGCCGGCAGAAAACTGACATGTCGACATGTTGAGCACATGGACACGCGTGTGCTCCATATGGACACACGGGCCATGTGAAAAAACGGACATGTGCGCAAACCTATTGAATTTAATGGGTCTACACGTGTCCGCGTCTCCAGTACATGTGAAAACGGACACCACATGTACCGGAAACACGGACGTGTGAAGGAGTCCTTAGAATGGGTGAAATCTGCAGCAAAAATGCTGCAAGAATTGAGACTTATTTCTGCACCAAATCAGCAAGGAGAAAATACTCAATGTGTGCATGACACTTCAAGATTCACATTGACTTTGCTGGTATCAGGATTCCTTTCAGACTTTGTGACAAATCCACCATCAAAAACGCATAAAAAAACGCTGCAAAAATGCAATGTGTGAGCACAGGTCAAGGAAAACACCAATAACGCGGATGCCCCTAATTTTTCTTTAATTTGTGCCTTTTCGATTCCACCCCTGAAGTGATTTTTTTTTCATACGTTGAATATTATTGTTGCACTCTTAGCTAAAAAGTCACAAAACAAGATAAAAATTAGTAATTTTTATTTTGTGCAAAATTCATGAACCGTGCGCGTGATTTTCATGAATTTGGTGCAGAACCGGTCAGTGAACACCACAAGCCAGAAAAACAAAAGTGACTTAAAACACATGCAAATGATGATTGGGGTCTTCGGCTTCCTGCATCCCACATCCTCCATCAATAATCTTCCCTGACAAGTCGGCCCCTGTTCATTTGGTTTTTTTTGGTAGTTTTTGAACATTTTAAGAGTTGTTCAACAACAATTGTGATGAGCGGGCACTGCCATGCTCGGGTGCTCGGTACTCGTAACTAGTGATGAGCGGGCACTACCATGCTCGGGTGCTCGGTACTCGTAACTAGTGATGAGCGAGCACTACCATGCTCGGGTGCTCGGTACTAGTAACTAGTGATGAGCGGGCACTGCCATGCTCGGTACTCGTAACTAGTGATGAGCGGGCACTACCATGCTTGGGTGCTCAGTACTAGTAACTAGTGATGAGCGGGCACTGCCATGCTCGGTACTCGTAACTAGTGATGAGCGGGCACTACCATGCTTGGGTGCTCGGTACTAGTAACTAGTGATGAGCGGGCACTACCATGCTCGGGTGCTAGGTACTTGTAATGAGCAGTTGGATGCTCGGAAGAGTGCGACTCGTGTACCAAGTATAATGGAAGTCAATGGGGAACTTGAGCATTTTTCTGGAAGATTTCCCATCACTAATCGTTACATTTAAGGGTTTTACCACAAATGACATTGCTATCTCCATCTGCCCAATAGGCATGAACAGAGCGGCGGTGGGCTTCCACAATTAAGGTACCGTCACACTAAGCGACGCTCCAGCGATCCCACCAGCAACCTGATCTGGCAGGGATCGCTGGAGCGTTGCTACACGGGTTGCTGGTGAGCTGTCACACAGGCAGATCTCACCAGCAACCAGTGACCAGCCCCCAGCCAGCAGCGACGCGTGGAAGAGATACTGCGCTTGGTAACTAAGGTAAATATCGGGTAACCAACCCGATATTTACCTTGGTTACCAGCGCACACCGCTTAGCGCTGGCTCCCTGCACTCCTAGCCACAGTACACATCGGGTTAATTACCCGATGTGTACTCCGGCTACGTGTGCAGGGAGCCGGCACTGACAGCTGAGAGCGGCTGACGCTGGTAACGAAGGTAAATATTGGGTAACCAAAGGAAGGGCTTCTTGGTTACCAGATGTTTACCGTGGTTTCCAGCGTCCGCAGAAGCCGGCTCCTGCTGCCTGCACATTTAGTTGTTGCTGTCTCGCTGTCACACACAGCGATCTGTGCTTCACAGCGGGACAGCAACAACTAAAAAATGGCCCAGGACATTCAGCAACAACCAACGACCTCACAGCAGGGGCCGGGTTGTTGCTGGATGTCACACACAACAACATCACTGCTACGTCACAAAAGTCGTTCCTCAGCAGCGATGTTGCTAGCGATGTTGCTTAGTGCGACGTGGTCTTTACACTGCTCCATTCAATCTCTACGCAGGGAGAAAACACAAAGGACTCCTATTAATTAGATAGTAATTACCCACTCTGTACTGTTCGGTACAAACATGAAGGCTGCACGGTACAGTATCATTTTAGCCGTCTCCTCACAATTGTCATTGGGGTTACAGCTGTCGGTATAACATTAGTTCCTCATCTTGTCCCATTATAGAAACTACCAGCTCAAGAAAAAAAAAGTCTTTATTTTCTATTTCTTATCTGGTCCCAGGATCTTTCCAGTGTCTGCCCCTTAAGAAGCGGTTATGATGGTATTCTGCAGCTGCGGAGGAGTGACAGGCTGCTACATGTCATACCAGTGAGGTGTCTGGGAAGCCATGCTGCGGCTTGTAGTCTACAGTTGGTGGCAGACCACAGATTACATAACTTCTTTATTGAGGCACGTCTTTTAATTCCTCACCATTTCCATCTACATTATTTCTCCACGAAACAATGATCTTTCCTGTCGCCTCGCTCCCCTTATTGATCAGCCATGGAGAAAGCCATGTCTATCTGTCAATATTTCTTGCAATAATTGTAATGTAGTAATTAAATGGATTAAATTTTTTTCTGCTATGGGGCCAAGCACTTTTCAGCAGGTAGTTGCCAACTACCTACCTGTTCTGCCGTGCGACAATTTCTCTAGGCTCAGAGCCAACAGTAATTGTTTCTCCAGCTTTCTGCAGCATCATGTTCACAGAACAGAGCAGCTCTCCTTCTTCCGCTCTGCTTTGTTGTCACTGCTGACATCATGTTGATAGACAGCCAGGTCAGCCTAACGCAGCAGCAAGCCGCATGTGAATCAACACTTCCTTCCTGTTGTTGACATGATGTCAACAGAACAGTTCCTTCTCTTCAGAGCAGAGCAGAAGAGAAGGAACTGTTCTGTTGACATGATGTCACAGGAAGGAGAATTGCTTGGTGGAGCAGTTCGTGACCGCTCTCAGGAACAGGAAGGTAGTTAATAATGACTTGCCTATACATTTTTACCTCCATAAAGAAAAAGAAAGGATGACAAGGATAACCCCTTTAATGCCTGCAGGTTAATTGAATGTATAGAAGGGTTGGGTTTGCCAGTGCGAGATCCTGTTAATCTCTGATCTAGCTATTAAAAGGGAATCTGTCACCACTTTGACCTTTTTAAACTATTAATATGGGCATACGGGTTATAGAATGCTGAAAAATGACCTACCTGTCTGCCTCATATCAGAAGCCTTCTTGTGGATAAATCATCTTTTATCACTTTATGTAAATGAGCTCTTCCAGGCTATGGGGCAGATGCTGCCTGGAAGATAACTCCGCCTCCAGAGATTATTGTAAATAAAAGGGGCATTACCAGTGTGATGTGTGATGGCCGCTCCCTGATCTCACTGCAGAGCTGTGATTATTACTGACACTTCTGCAGGTTCCTCTCAGCTTCAGCCTCCAGCTTGCAGTTAGACAGGGTTGCAATGAAGCAGAGCTCAGGGAGCTCCAGAAAATGTGTTTGCAAAAAGTCAAATTTCATTTCTTCTTGTCTTCTGTATCAGTTACTTGTCTCACATTAGTATCACCCCTTTTATTTAAAATAATCTCTGGAGGCGGAGTTATCGTCCAGGCAGCATCCGCCCCATATCCTGGAAGAGCTCATTTACATAAAGTGATAAAAGATGATTTATCCACAAGGCTTCTGTTATGAGACAGACAGGTAAGTCAATTGTCAGCATCCTATAATCTGTATGACAATATTAATAGGTTAGATAGGTTAAAGGGGTTATCCGGCTTATTTTGACTTTTTTTTTATTATTTCCCTATTGGGCTATATTGGGGCAATTGGGGCAGGTAAGTAGATAGTGACCACTTACCTGCCCTGCTGTCAGCCCCTCTCCCCCGGCTCAGAGTGGTCATGTGACCACTCCTGTCGCGATTTTGCTGCTTCCGGTCATTTCATGTCAACATGGGCAGGGCCATGTTGACATGCAAATCTGGAAACAGCATGTCGCCTCCATGCTGGGCTGTACAGTGCGTGAGTCCCTGCCCCCCTTCCCTGCACCCTCCCACACATTCCCCCGCACCCCGTACTCTGCCCACAACCTCCCCCTGCACTGCTGTGGGGTCCGTGACCTGGGGGAGGGGCCTGGCGGCGGCTGCCGTGGTGTCAGCGCCAGCACCGGGCCCCTGCTCAGGATCACACATTCAAATATACCGGCATCACAGATCACAGATGCCGATATATTTGAAAGCGCTGATGAGAGAGAGCCCTGCTTCTCATCACTGCCCGGCTGTCTGTGCTCTCTTCAGCACAGCGGTGACGTCACTACTGTGCTGATATGTCCAGAGCACAGACAGCGCGCGAACGTGCAGGAGCGGCGGGGACCGAGGACATGTATGTACTCCCTACATGTGTTCCCGGTGGGGGTGGGGGTCGGTGCAGAGCCATATATGTGTGTGATGTGCAGAGCCATATGTGTGTGTGCGGTGCAGAGTCCGATGTGTGTGTGATGCAGAGCCATATGTGTGTGTGTACGGTGCAGAGCCATATGTGTGTGTGCGGTGCAGAGTCCGATGTGTGTGTGATGCAGAGCCATATGTGTGTGTGTGTGCGGTGCAGAGCCATGTGTGTGTGTGTGCGGTGCAGAGCCATGTGTGTGTGTGCGGTGCAGAGCCATGTGTGTGTGTGCGGTGCAGAGCCATGTGTGTGTGAGCGGTGCAGAGCCATGTGTGTGTGTGCGGTGCAGAGCCATGTGTGTGTGTGCGGTGCAGAGCCATGTGTGTGTGTGTGGTGCAGAGCCATGTGTGTGTGTGCGGTGCAGAGCCCGATGTGTGTGTGCGGTGCAGAGCCCGATGTGTGTGTGCGGTGCAGAGCCCGATGTGTGTGTGCGGTGCAGAGCCATATGTGTGTGTGCGGTGCAGAGCCCGATGTGTGTGTGCGGTGCAGAGCCCGATGTGTGTGTGCGGTGCAGAGCCATATGTGTGTGTGCGGTGCAGAGTCCGATGTGTGTGTGGTGCAGAGCCCGATGTGGGGCTGTTATTTGCAATGCTGTAGTGATAACAGGTCAGTGCTGGGCAGAATACTGACATGGAATGTGTGTGCGGAGGGCAGGGCTGGCAGTTGGTGGGGCTGGACACTGAGGCTGGGCAGGGGGCGAGGCTGGACACTAGGGTGGGGCTGGACAGTGAGGCCGGGCGGTGCCAGCTGTGACTTGGAGGTTTGGCACAGGAAGAGGTCAGTTTGGTTGTGCTGAAGGTAAACAAAGAGCTGCAGAGAATAAAGTCATAATTCAAGAGCAACAAAAGTTAGTAAACAAAAAATAACAATGTAGGGGTGATTTATATGACAATACAGCACAGATTAGCTTAACAAAAATTTTTGAGTTTGTCGGACAACCCCTTTAAGTGTGGTGACAGATTCCCTTTAAGGAAAGGATTTTCTCTGCTCATGATCTAAGGCAGACCTGGGCAAGGGGCGGCCCGCGGGCCACATCCGGCCTGCCTACTCTCTGTGACCGGCCCGCCCGTCTTCAGCCGGTGCAGTGGAGCCGGGCTGCAGCGTGCCGGGCAGGGAGAGATCCTGCAGCTCCACACAGTCAGTGCAGGCAGCGGAACGCAGGAATCTCTCTTCTGTTCCCTGCCGGCACTTTCTCTGTGACACACGCGCGCGCTCTGATGTTATCAGTACTGCGCACGTGTGTAATTTCAAAAGTTCACGCCCAGCCGGCAGGAGAAGGAGCAGCACAGCGGGGGCCTTCACAGAGAGAAGCAGCGACGGGGGCCCCTCGGAGAAGAGCATCAGCGCAGCCAGGGCCCGTACAACAGAAGGAGCAGCTCAGCGGGGGGCCTGAACGGAGGTGCCTGAGGGCGGGGACAATAACAAGGGAGAGGTAAGTAGTGACTAATAAGCTGAGGAGGGGACAATGGGTGGAGGGGACTGGTGACTAATACTGGGGGTGTAGTGGTTTTACAGGTGTAGTATATGGTGTTGTGTATATAGTGATGTAGTATATGGGGTGTAATTATTACAGGTGTAGTATATAGGGGTGTAGTATATGGGGGTGTTGTATATAGTGATAGTATATTACAGGTGTACTATATGGAGGTGTAGTATATTACAGGTGTATTATATGGGGGTGTAGTATATTACAGGTGTACTATATGGAGGTTTAGTATATTACAGGTGTATTATATGGAGGTGTAGTATATAACAGGTGTACTATATGGAGGTGTAGTATATGGAGGTGTAGTATATGGGGGTGTAGTATATTACAGGTGTACTATATGGAGGTGTAGTATATGGAGGTGTAGTATATAATAGGTGTATTATATGGGGGTGTAGTATATTACAGGTGTATTATATGAGGGTGTAGTATATTACAGGTGTACTATATGGAGGTGTAGTATATTACAGGTGTATTATATGGGGGTGTAGTATATTACAGGTGTACTATATAGAGGTGTAGTATATTACAAGTGTACTATATGGAGGTGTAGTATATTACAGGTTTATTATATGGAGGTGTAGTATATTACAGGTGTAGTATATGGGGGGTGTAGTGATGTAGTATATTACAGGTGTAGTATATGGGGGTGTAGTGATGTAGTATATTACAGGTGTAGTATATAGGGGTGTAGTGATGTATATTACAGGTGTAGTATATGGGGTGTAATGATGTAGTATATTACAGGTGTAGTATATAGTGGTGTAGTATAATACAGGTGTATATGGGGGTGTAGTGATGATGTATATTACAGGTGTAGTATATAGGGGTGTAGTGATGTAGTTTATTACAGGTGTAGTATATGGGGGGTGTAGTGATGTAGTATATTACAGGTGTAGTATATAGGGGTGTAGTGATGTATATTACAGGTGTAGTATATGAAGGGGGTGTAGTGATTTAGTTTATTACAGGTGTAGTATATGAAGGGGGTGTAGTGGTGTAGTTTATTACAGGTGTAGTATATGAAGGGGGTGTAGTGATTTAGTTTATTACAGGTGTAGTATATGAAGGGGGTGTAGTGGTGTAGTTTATTACAGGTGTAGTATATGGAGGGGGTGTAGTAATGTATATTGGGTAGAACGGAGTTAATTATATTAGTCCGGCCCTCTAAACCAATCCCAATTTCTCATGCGGCCCCATGGGAAAATTAATTGCCCACCCCTGATCTAAGGCTTAGTTCACACAGCACATTTTTTGTATGTTTTTTTCCATTGGTTTTATGCAAATACATGCTAATAAAAAGCTGCTTTTTACAGTACCAGGAAAACCTATGAGATTCCAGAAATCTCATACACACACAAACACATCTGCTTTTTTTTCCTGACTTAAAAGGAAAACTGTGGCGTTTTTTCTGTGTTTTTCATTATTGAAAGTAATGAGAGTGAAAAACGCAACTGGCTTTTTTCTTCCATTTTGGTGAATGAAATTAACTTTATTTAAACGTGTACTGTAGACAAATGACACCCCCAAAACACAGCAAAGAAATGCAGCAAAACACAACAAAAAAATGCAACTTTTTTTACTGCCAAGAAATCAGGTTTTACTGCAGAAAAAAAAAACACAGCAAAAACACCCTGTGAGAACATAGCCTATCAGAGCAAATGGACAGGGTTTGTCTTAAAAGGAAACCTGTCAGGTCCAATATGTGCCCAGAGCCACGAGCAGTTCTGGGTGTATATTGCTAATCCCTGGCTAACCGTCCCTGTATACACTAGCACAGATAAAGAGAGCTTTAGAAAAAGTATTTCTAAAGATCCTTTATGATATGCTAATGAGTGCAGGGACAAGTCGCAAGGGCGTTAGTTCCCCCTACTAGTTCGCTCTCTTAGCATGTTAGTATGCCCACAGGGGTGTACTAACATGCTACTCAATGCCCATAGCCCAGTGTCATTGGCGGTAACGCACATACCTGTGTCCTTTGTCATCGCCTCATATGCCAGGTTTAGGCTCAGTGCACATGGTAAGAAGTAACCGCACTTCCAGTCATGCGCACTATGAAGCCGGGTGTACGCGTCCCGGCGTCAGAGAAGTCTATCTAGTTCGCATGACCGGAAGTGCCGGGAACTTTTGATCATGTACACTGACCCTAAACCTGGCGTCTGAGGCAGTGACAATGGACACAGATACGCACGTCACCGCCGATGATGCTGGGCAATGGACACTGAATAGCATGTTTGTACGCCCGTGTGGGTGTGCTAACATGCTAAGAGGGTTATAAGAGAGCGGACTAGTAGGTGGAAGTAACGCCCTTAGGACTAGTTCCTGCGCTCATTGGCATATGATAAAAGATACAGACAAAGGGATCTTTATAGAATGTGCTACTAGATGTAGGGACTGTTAGGCTATGTGCCCACTGGAGCTCGCACCAGCTCCCTGGAATCCGCAGCTATACATAGCTGTGGGATTCCAGCGAAATAGCTGCGGAAAATCTGCAGACATTCATGTGACTTACCTGTGGAAGTCCCGGCCTCTATCTCCTCCTACTGGAGGGCCGGGATTTCCGCAGGTATTGCCGCATGAATAATTTACATGTAGTTATGTGCGGCTGCGGGAGATCCACAGCATGTTCCACAGCCGCACATATCCGCAGCATGGACACAGCACTCTCCATGTCCCATAGGATAACATGGGGAGTGTCTGTACTTGCTGAAACCTGCGGATTTATCTTGAAAATCCAGATAAATCAGCAGGTTTTCCACAGCAAAATCCACAGGTTCAAGCTCCCATGGGCACATAGCCTTAGGCCTAAGACACACATCCGTGCCGCCGGTACGTGTTTGGTACTTTTTTCACGTACTGGAGGCATGGAGACACGTGGACCTATGTTTTCATTATTGTTTGGACACACGTAAGTATTTTGGAACGGAACGTGTGTCCGTTCCGTACTTACGTGCGTTTGTGATTTTCTCACGCTGACATGTGTGTATTCTCCAGCAGCACGGGTGTTACACGGCCCGCACCCGTACCACGCGGATGTAGTGTGGATGCGTTTCCGTGTGACACGCGCCGGAGAACACGTGTCATTAATTTAAAAATAAAAAAAACACACTCACCTCCACCAGCCCCGCAGATTCTTCCGCTGCAAAATGTTCCTGCTGGCCGCCGCTCGTTATGAGCATGTAAAGGAGGTGGGCATGCTGTCACGGGCGCTGATCTCCGCCTCCCCGCTCAACCGGAAGCAGCGTCAGCGGGGAGTGGGTGGGGCTGGAGCCGAAGATCAGAACCCTGGACAGCAGAGCGGACCACGTGAGTATGCAAATTATCGGTTCTCCGTGTGCTATCGCGGATAGCACACGGAGAACACACATGGACCGCACGTACCGGAGACATGTACTTACCACACGCAACACGCAGGGAAAATACGTGTCTTGCGGCACGTGCGTGTTTTTAACGGATGTGTGTTGGAGCAGGGATTAGCAATATGAACCCAGAACCTGACAGGTTCCCTTTAACGAGACTAATGAATGAGTGTTCTCATAGATGACCTAAAAACACAATGACCCACTATCACTAAATAAATAAGAATTTACAAAATTCTTAGTAATTCTTCAAAAACAAAGGGTGGTTATTAATGGTACGTACTCGGACTGGGTCTCAGTTCATAGTGGGGTACCACAGGGGTCAGTATTGGGCCCGCTTCTTTTCAACATATTTATAAATGACCTTGTTGGGGGCATGCGGAGTAGAATTTCAATATTTGCAGATGATACTAAACTCTGCAGGGTAATCAATACAGAGGAGGATAATTTTATATTACAGGGAGATTTATGTAAATTGGAGGATTGGGCTGAGAAGTGGCAATTGAAGTTTAATGTAGATAAATGTAAGGTCATGCACTTGGGTAGAGGAAATAACATTTATGATTATGTACTTAATTGTAGAACACTGGGTTAGGCCTGCGCCACACATCCGTGCCTCCGGCACGTGTTTGTCATTTTTTACACGTACCGGCGGCACGGAGACACTTTAACCAATGCTACCCTATTGTAGCAGGCACACACACGTAAAACCACACGGAACGTGTGTCCGTGTGCGTTTGTACGTGTGTGCGATTTTCAAAGTGCTGACATGTCCGGTTTTTCGCCGGCAGCACGGGTGTCACACGGCCCGCACCCGTACCACACGGGTGTAGTGTGGATGCGGTCCCGTGTGACACGCGCCGGAGAAAACACACATGTCAGTGGAAAAAAAAAAAAACATTAACTCACCTTCTCCAGCCCTCCTGTCTCTGCCGCTGCTGCCTCTTGCTGCCGACCGCCGCTCATTATTCTCATTGAATATTCACTTCACTGTCTGGCAGCAGCAGCAGCGGGGAGACGGGAGAGCTGGAGACCGAGGATCAGCACCACGGACAGCAGCGCGGACATCAGGAAGGACCAGGTGAGTATAATAATTACTGATTCTACGTGTGCTATCGCGGATAGCACACGTAGAACACACGTGTCACGCACGTACCAGAGACACGTACTTACCTGCACACAACACGCAGGGAAAATACGTGTCTCTCGGCACGTGCGTGAATTTCACGTGAGTGTGGCAGAGGCCTAAAACAGACACAGAAAAAGACTTGGGTGTATGGGTGGATGGTAAACTTCACTTTAGTGGACAGTGTCAGGCAGCTGCTGCCAGGGCTAATAAAATAATGGGATGTATTAAAAGAGGTATAAGTGTTCATGAAAAAAATATAGTTCTACCTCTGTACAAGTCACTAGTGCGACCGCACTTAGAATACTGTGTACAATTCTGGTCACCGATATATAAGAAGGACATAGCTGAACTGGAGAGGGTGCAGAGAAGAGCCACCAAGATTATTAGAGGAATGGGTGGGCTGCAATACCAAGACAGGTTATTAAACTTGGGGTTATTTAGTTTGGAAAAACGAAGGCTTAGGGGGGATCTAATCACAATGTATAAATATATGAGGGGACAGTACAGAGACCTTTCCAAAGATCTTTTTACACCTAGGCCTGCGACTGGAACACGGGGGCATCCGCTACGTCTTGAGGAAAGAAGGTTTAATCATAATCACAGACGAGGATTCTTTACTGTACGAGCAGTGAGACTATGGAACTCTCTGCTGCATGATGTTGTAATGAGTGATTCACTACTAACATTTAAGCAGAGCCTGGACGCCTTTCTTGAAAAATTTAATATTACCAGTTATGTATATTAGATTTTATGACAGGGTATTGATCCAGGGAACTAGTGGGATTGCCGGATGTGGAGTCAGGAAGGAAATTTTTTCCCCATTGGAACTTGTTTGTCACATTGGGGTTTTTGTTTTTTTTTGCCTTCCTCTGGATCAACATGTTAGGCTACGGGTTGAACTAGATGGACTTAAGGCTGCTTTACACGAGTACACGAGTCGATCCATCGTGCGATTTATTTTGCAAAGTCTTTTTTTTTTTTTTTGTTTGTATCGCTGATAGGTAGTTGTCCATGTGTCACACGTTGAGTGTTGTCAAACGACCACAAAGCGCTCATCGATATATTGATTGGCCATGGCGGACGTCCAAAAGGCTTCACAAATGTTTTCCTTTGGTCAATCTGTCTTTTGTATGGGCGTAATTAGGCAAACTATACAGCCCTCCGTGACGTTGTCTGGATTGTTGCACGCCCTGAATTCTTCTGACCTGCTCAATCCAGTTCTGCTAATGTGGTTGATTGGTTACATACCATATATATAGTTTCTCTTGTGCGTCTGTCTTTGTTGCCTCGTGTGTCCTTAGCATCATTCTTGTTTGTTGTTTGTGGTCTGGTTAATGTCGATTTTGATCCAAAAAGGAAAGATTGGCATATAACAACTTACCACAAAAAAGGGATAACAAGGAGTGAGGGCGGAAAATCCAGCGAACAAACAAACGTAAGAAAAATTAGGGGTAATGCACTATAAAACACTGTGCATGACGCCAAGGCTGAATGTTCACACATCATGACTACAGCTCCGTATTTTATAACAGTAATAACCAATCAAAACGCATCTGCTACAACCAATCCGATTAGATTAGGCGTGATTATTTAAAACCACAAATACGCCCTGAACGTTTACTGACGTCACAAACAACTACGAGAATGGCCGATTACACGGTGTCACACTTTGCAATGTGTCGTCCATTAAGACTAAACTGACCGATTTTATGGAATTAAACGATGAGTACACGATGGCCGAATTTCAAACGATTAGGCATCGGTTGGACTCGCAAGGAGCTGTCACATGAGGAGATGTCGTTACGAATGACGGAAGTGCGTCACAAAATTCGTGACCCCAACGATGCATCGCACAATAGATCGACTCGTGTAAAGCAGCCTTTAGAGTCTCCCTTCAACCTTAAAAACTATGATACTATGAAAATCCCCTAAAAGTCATAATGTCTGAGTTTCTAGAATGTGAATGACTTTATTCTGACACGTTTAAGACCTTTCCATATAAGGCTTAAATAGTGCAACATTTATTTCTATTAATCCACATAAAAACACCAGATCCCGGCTCTCACAGCCACGGCCTTTCCTGCTTTTTCTTAGAAACTGGAGTGCAAACATGCCGGCGATAGTGCTCTAATCTCAATGAAGCCGGAACCAAAAGTTCTCTGGGGCTATATATACAACGACATGTTTACTTATGATGTTAGTGATGAGCGCATGATTTACTGATAAATTAGGCATTCAGGCCGCTGGGGATCCAATAAACATCAGCAGCTTTCAGTTTGGTAGACTTTGGTCATCTACATGTTACGATTAGTCTCTCAGGTAAATGACCTGGTGAAATCTGACATTTCCAGTGAAGCGACCGCTACTGAGCAGACATTAGAATAGGAAAGTTGAGTGATGTGAAGGCATCGAATGAGACCTGGTCATCAGAACTAGACTAGCCAGGGCCAATATTTCAAACACTGCCAACCTTGTGGGGTTTTCTTATGAAAATATGTCGGCAGTATAAAGAGAATGGTGTGATCAAGGAAAAACATCCAAAAAAAAGAGATACAGTGAGCAGAAATAGCCCGATGACAAAAGGGCTCATAGGAGGAGGTCAAATATATCTCTGACTACCAGGAGGTGCACAGTAAACTGCAGCGGAGTACAACATGGCTGGTGCTCCAACTAACTTGTACAGACATACAACTTCTCACTCATTAGTCTAGGACACTGTTTCCCTATTCTGACCTTGAGAGCCACATTTAGCTCTTGCCCCCCACAGTAATGACCCCCCAGAGCCCCCATTACCTGTATAATGACAGTCAAAGCTTTTCCACAGAAATCACCACACCGAGGCAGAATACCAAGATCCTGGGGTTCCTACCTTACCCCCATTTAGATCTGCTCTTCTGTGTGGAGCTACTCACAAAAGTCCCCATCTGGAGACCTGCTCTTCATAGCTGTTTGCTAGATCTGGTGTGTATGTACCAAGCTGGCAGACGACAGAGAGCCACAAATCACAGGCCCACGAGCCACAGGTTAGGGACACCTGAGCTAGGAGAAACAGAAAGATAAGACTCCTGAGGGTAAAAATAAGCAAAGATGGATCACTTAGCAGTGGAAAAACTTTGCCTGGTCAGATGGATCCAGATTTCTGTTGTCCCATGCTGTTGGGAGGACCAGAATTTGGCACAAGTAGTATGAACCAATAAAACCTTCCTGTCAGGTGTCAATAGCTCAGACTGCAGTAATGATGCGGGGCACATCGCAGGTTCTTCGAAACCTGTGGATAAATGTTTGAACAGTATGGTCCACCTAAGCTTTGTGGCCAACCAAGTTCATCCCTTCAATGCATCTGTTTCCGCTATGGCAGAAGGAGACTTTCATCAGGACAATATACCATGTCACAAGGGTCATATAATGGATTGGTTCCCGGAACATGGCAGAGAGCATTCTTTAGACCTTGTGCTCACGCTGGGGGTTTTTTGCCTTTTTTTGGTGCAGTTTGTTGCCCAAATCTGCATGTCTCTCCTTCTCCCAGAAAAGTCAATGAGAATTCTGAAGCGTAGTGTGCACGTTGCTTCTTTTATCTTTGCAGTTTTGGGTGCAGGAAAAAGAAGCAGCATGTCAAATCTTTGTGAATTTTTGTTCCTTGTTTTTTAGCCATTTCAGCAATTAAATACACTGAAAAAAACGCATGGCACAAAAACACACCAACAAAACATATCCGTTATTTGTTTCGTTTTTCTGCCAAAAGAAAGGTGGAGATTTTAGGTACAGAAATTTTCAGCAGCGTGCGCACATACCCCGTCCTCAGCCTTTTTATAGCACCAAGATCTTTATCCTGTGGAATATCTCTAGAACAATGCACTCTAGTCTGTTCTGGACATGTCAGATTTGGAGGCTGATGAACGAAGCAGTGAAAGCATTGAGCAATGTTCCAAAAAAGATGAGCAAGTGTCCCGGCACCCAGCAAGTGTCCCCGCACCCAGCAAGTGTCCAGCACCCAGCAAGTGTCCCCGCACCCAGCAAGTGTCCAGCACCCAGCAAGTGTCCGGCACCAGGCATAGTGTCCGACACCCAGCATAGTGTCCGGCACCCAGCATAGTGTCCGGCACCCAGCATAGTGTCCGACACCCAGCATAGTGTCCGGCACCCAGCAAAGTGTCCGACACCCACCAAAGTGTCCGACACCCAGCAAAGTGTCCGACACCCAGCAAAGTGTCCGACACCCAGCATAGTGTCCGGCACCCAGCAAAGTGTCCGACACCCACCAAAGTGTCCGACACCCACCAAAGTGTCCGACACCCAGCAAAGTGTCCGACACCCAGCATAGTGTCCGGCACCCACCAAAGTGTCCGACACCCAGCATAGTGTCCGGCACCCACCAAAGTGTCCGACACCCAGCAAAGTGTCCGACACCCAGCAAAGTGTCCCGGCACCCAGCAAGTGTCCCGGCACCCAGCAAGTGTCTGACACCCAGCAAGTGTCTGACACCCAGCAAGTGTCTGACACCCAGCAAAGTGTCCCGGCACCCAGCATAGTGTCCCGGCACCCAGCATAGTGTCCCGGCACCCAGCATAGTGTCCCGGCACCCAGCATAGTGTCCCGGCACCCAGCAAAGTGTCCCGGCACCCAGCAATGTTTCCCTGTACCCATCAAGTTTGTGGCACCCAGCAAAGTGTCCAGCACCCAGCAAAGTGTCCGGCACCCAGCAAAGTGTCCGGCACCCAGCAAAGTGTCCGGCACCCAGCAAAGTTTCCGGCACCCAGCAAAGTGTCGGCGCCCAGCAAAGAGTCCGGCGCCCAGCAAAGAGTCCGGCGCTCAGCAAAGAGTCCAGCGCCCAGCAAAGAGTCCAGCGCCCACCAAGTGTCATACATATGTCCTATTCTACTAGGACATGTGCACGGTACTTGCTGGGAGTTGGACAACACTCTCCAAATCAAGAGACATTAATGTAAGTGGCCTAAGGGTTTTCTACATTACACACCACATAAGCATATATATAGTACAAACATGAAGACTAATATATAGAATTTTCAAATGGACATTACACACATAAATATCATGCACACACCTCATAATACACAATTGCCAGCATACACACATTACACAATAGACATGAATGCATGCACACATTCAACACACATATATATAATGCACACATACCTACAAACACATATAGATATTATACACACATTAGACACCTATACATATTATACACACACCTACAGTGCAAAATAAATGAAGATAATAATACCAAAGAATTTGTGATTGCAATCATTTTCAAGAAGAAACGGAGTATTCTCTGACAGAATTGCAGGGGTGCCAATACTTTTGGCCAGCACTGTACATACACACACATATAGATATTACGCCTGCATACACACATATACATATTACGCACACCTGTCATTCAAACACCAGAGGCCGGCAGAGATGAGGAGGCTGAAGCAGAAGACCCACTGCACAGTTCCACCCCTGCGCACCTAACTCTTCCTACCTAAAAACATCAAATGTGGATTAACAAACCAAACCACAGAGTGTATTTCTTCACTAAAGGTATCGATTTAATCAGCATAACAGCTCCATTATGGCCGTGCCTTTACATTAACTTGCGTAATTGTGCTAATAGGTTTTACGTTAATTGCATAAAAAAAAGAATATTCCTTGAATAATGTGTTGACAGTGTTATAAAAACTGTTACCAGTACAGTGAAAGCAATTAATCCTGTTTATCACAATATGCTTGGACCTGTGATGTTCTGCCAAATATCTGTACATAACATAGTAATATGCTTGTAAAGAACAATATAGATGGTTTTAGACTGAGAAAAAAACCTCTCATACATAACAGTGCAGCCTGTGGATGACGACTGGTAATGTTTCTGCCATCCACACCTTGGTTCCTGAGCTTGAGTTCCTCGCACTAACGAGCTTAAAAAGTACATTGTAGTAATTAAATAAAAACAGATATCCAATGAGCACAAAGGGCCCCTCCCCTAAGAAAGTTGTTATAATACAGCAGTGTCCTGTGTATAAGGCCCTGTGCGCACGCTGCGGATTTACCGCGGAATTGCTGTAGAAAATGTGTCTTAGGCTATGTCCGCACGTTGCTTTTTACCTGCTTTTTACCTGCTTTTTTGCTGCTTTTTCAACTGCAGCGTTTAATGCCAAAATGGTTGTGTTCTGCTTTTCAAGCAAAGTCTATGGGAATTTGGGTTTCTTGTCCGCACTATGCAGTTCAAACTGCAGCCTTTTTTATTGCAGAACTTTGGTCAAAAACTCAGCTTTGCAGTGCAAAACCCAAATGGCAAAAACAATTGACATGTCAATTGTTTTTGCCATTTGGGTTTTGCACTGCAAAGCTGAGTTTTTGACCAAAGTTCTGCAACAAAAAGGCTGCAGTTTGAACTGCATAGTGCGGACAAGAAACCCAAATTCCCATAGACTTTGCTTGAAAAGCAGAACACAACCATTTTGGCATTAAACGCTGCAGTTGAAAAAGCAGCAAAAAAGCAGGTAAAAAGCAGGTAAAAAGCAACGTGCGGACATAGCCTAACATTGCTGCAGTCATTCCCCAGCAAATCCTATGGGGTTTAAAAAAAATGCTGTGCGCACACTGTTTTTTTATACCCGCGGATTTACCGCTGCGGAATTAATGAGCATGTCACTTCTTTTCCGCAGATACCTGCGTTTTTTGCCATAGATAATGGTAAAAACGACGAGTACCAACTTGCGGTAAATCCGCGGCAAACCGCGGCAAAACCGCGGGTGCGGTTCTACTGTGGTTTTTACCGCAGGTGCTGGATTCTTTCAGAGGGTCCGTTTTTTTTTTTTTGGCACTTTCTAGCGCGCACATAGCGCAATGTTGGTTTTACATGGTCTGTTAATGGAAGAACAAAAGTTCCTGACTATTAGGGCTCATGCGCCCGTTGCGTACTTGCATGCATTTACGCTGCGTATTGCACTGCAGCGTAAATGCATGAGTCCTGTGTCCCCAGCGCAATATATGAATATTTCGCATGACACGTGCGCACGATGCTTTTATGAAAGCAGCGATTTGGGTGCTGAAATTTTGACCCAAATCCGTGCGTTCATAAAATGAGCATGTCAATTATTCCGTGCGCTTTGGATGCAGCTCCCGCTCTGTCTATGGTGGGGGCAGCAGCCAGAGCGCATGAAATCGGCTTTTTTTGTACAAAAAAACTGCATCCATTATGCAGTGCTTCTGCAGCGATTTGACGCGCATATGAGCCCTAAGGTTGTCTAAACAGGCAGCTAATCACCCGACAAATGAGTAAAACACTCGTTCATCGGGTACAATAATTTTTTAGTTGGGTTAAAAATCATAGTTCTCGGCAGCACATTATGCTATATAAAGAAGACGTGCTGCTGAGAACAATCATATTCCATGTCCACAGAACAATTGTATTAGCGATTGTCCTGTGCACACAGAATTCTGCCCGGCCTGTCCACACAGCAGCTCAGACGTGTGCTTAAACGCCTCCATGCTATGGCTGCATAGGAGCGATGTTCCCACCTTCACGGCTAGGCTGCGTGCCCACAATCAGGGTTGACAGCATTTTGGATGCAGAGTGTTTTCGCTGCGTCCTAATTGCTGCGCTGTACAGTACAAGCACAGTGGATTAGATTTATAGAAATCCCATGCCCACTGTGATTGTTTTCCCGCAGCGAAAACTGACCTGTGGTGCGGCTTCCTGAGCCACAGCATGTCAACTCATTGCTGCGGAGACAGTAGATTAGAGGGGACACCTCTATCTCAGGAGCGGACACAGACCCCAATGGAAGTCACTCATTGGGCAGTTCGGGTCTCCATCCACATGTAGCCAGCCATAAACAGAGCCCTTTCTGGAAAGGGTGGACAGGGTTTATCCATTTTTTTTTGTTTGGTGCACACTACATCCGATCATGCTGTTGTTACCCCCAGTGAGAGCCGATCAAACACCACAAGCGGCTCGCACAGGGCTGAGCACCGAGCGTACCCGAGCACAGCGATGCTCACACAAGTGGTGATCATACATAAAGCACCCGAACTCCGAATCCGAACTCTGCCTTCTGTAAAGCCCGTGTTTGGTACGAACACCAAACCTCAGGTTCGCTCATCTCTAGTCTTCACCTTTTGTTGGTGGAAATCCATGGGAAACAGGTGATGCCTGGGCGGCACGGTGGCTCAGTGGTTAGCACTGCAGTCTTGCAGCGCTGGGGTCCTGGGTTCACATCCCACCAAGGACACCATCTGCAAGGAGTTTGTATTTTCTCCCCGTGTTTGCTTGGGTTTCCTCCGGGTTCTCCGGTTTCCTCCCACACTCCAAAGACATACAGATAGGGACTCTAGATTGTGAACTCCAATGGGGACAGTGTTGCCAATGTATGTAAAGCACTGTAGAATTAATAGCACTATATAAATGAATAAAATTATTAATTAATTATGTGTGTCCGATGAAATACTCTATACAGCCATACAGTGAAAAACGTCACACATAGGGTCCCATTGCAAGAAACAGTTTATTGCACGCTGTGGTGTGGTGTACTATACATTGTGCCAACAAATCCAATCCGGCCAAGGACAAAAGGACAGGCTACATCTACTGACCGGTAAAGGAAGACATATGCATACAGATATGATGTATACACTGGGAGGTTGTGGTGAAGTGTACGCCAAGTGTGCACAGCCCCTTACAGAGCTGATGGACCAGGTGAAGCGGCTGATTAGTGGTCCCACTATGGTCACACAGGGGTCCTCGCAGGAGACCCTTCCCCAGTAGAATAGCCACCACTTTGGCAAGTTTGTCTCTTTAAACTTGTTTTAGTTCCATCGCATTTATTAACCCCGAATAGACAGTAATGTCAGGATTAAATTGCCAGCTCTGCTACGTGACTCGCAGCTATGGATGTGCACGCTTCTTCAGATAACTCTGTCCAACTGTTCTGGGAAGGATCAATGATTATTCTCAGTCATTATCTCCACAATTGTTACATTTAGAGGAAAATCTCCTCCAGTTTGTGTCCAAACACAAGGACGCAATTGTTATTTTTCCTCTGCACGAATGCAAAACGCCTTTGTCTGCGAGCAGCGATTCTCCAATATTTATTAATAATCCCTTTATGTCCTTTAACCTCTGTTCCCACTTGTTCTAGTTCTCGCCGTTTGGACGAGGCCATGATGCTGTGACGAATTTGTCGTGCAACAGACGGGGCCAATTGACTTTAATGGGGTCCGTCAGGGGGTTTCCGTCCCTTACACAGCAAAAATAGCACAATATGTGCCATCAGAAGTGACGGGAATCACAACTGAGCCCCTGGGGGAGCATCTTTGATGTAGGAGGGGGTCTGTCTGATTTTTTTGGTTTGGTTTTTGGATATAGTAGTGCGGCGTAATAATAATATGTGACCAAAAGAAGCCGAAATAACAAACACTGCATAAATGTATCAGTTTCCACAATGATGTTTATAAAAATAATAAAATACCTTCACATATAGCTACAACATTAGGGGATAAAGTGTCCTGGTGGTCCAGGGGGCATCAGGGGGATACATATGTGAGGTTTAGGAGGTTGTATGACCTGATATAACAGGACACATGCGCTTCTGTAACTTTCTATAGAAGCAGCAGGGCAGGAGGGGGCCATTTGTTTACATATGCTCTTGTATAGGGACACCATCTGTCTGGCCACCATCCCTGCCCCCTCCTGGTCACTGGGCTCCCTATAGGATCAGCTGCTCCATCTTTTTGCCCGGTGCACATCACAAAGTTGCAGCATTTCATGTAATATACAGTCCTGGATCACACTCACCATTTTGCTAGCGTCCATCTTTCCAATGAGATCCCTTGCAGGCCACTTGCAGACCCCCTTGTTGCTGCTGTTGGGTACAAGCTCCACCTCCAGTGCCCAAAATGCAGTTTAGGAGTTATCACAACATTATCACACCCCAAGGAGGGAGGTGGGGGCACTGCCCAACATCCAGAGGGGGCACAGCTCCAGCTAAAAGGGGCAACACACAACAAAGTGCCCTGTACACACAAGAAAGGGGAAGAAATAAAGTGTTCACAAGTGATGGGGAAGAGGCAGTGATGGAGAAGGGGGAGAGAGAAGTAAACAGAGGAGCTGCACCAGGCTGGGGGCAGATGGTGCTGAGACAGTCACACAGGGAGCTGCAGAGGCTGGAGGAGACACTGGCAGATCGATGCCACCACACAGGGATGGAGGAGGGAGCCTGGCACTGCCTGCAGCCAGCACAAGGCACAGCCGGCAGCAGGCGGACAACTCTGCTGGGGGAGAGGCCGAGACAGCCCCGAGAGGAGGGGCGCAGGATGGAGGATTGTGGGAGAGGAGCCCCCCGGCCGGCACATGCCCCGGCATTACACAGCCGCCCATTGTGGGGGGGCCTCAGCTGTGAGCTGGTGATAAGTGCTGATGAGGGTCATTCCTGTACCAGCCTCCAGTGAGGGCTGTGTCCCCCATTACCCGGCTCTACAGCCTCCTCAGCGCCGCATTATCGCATTTATGTCTCTTTAGAAAGGACCAACTTTATGTTTTATTATTTTCTGTTCAAAAAATACCAGACATTTTTCCCAGACACATTACTAAACCATAACATCATTAACATTGGAAAGGAATCTGACACCAGGTTATACTGTGAGAGCAGCATGATGTAGGGACAGAGACCCTGATTCCAGCTATGTGTCACTAAGGGTGGGAGCACACGGTCCTGGCCGCAGCGATCCATGCCCAATATCACGATTCGGGCCGCTGAAGACCTTAGCTGTATTCTCCCAGCGGGGAACACTCGCGTCTCCACGGCATAAATTGACATCCTGTGGCTCAGTAAAGGGTGCTTTACACGCTGCGGCATCGCTGCCGATATATTGTCGGGGTCACGTCATTAGTGACGCACATCCGGTGCCTGTAGAGACATCGCAGCGTGTGACACCAAGGAGCGGCGATCAACGATCACAAAATTGTTCAAAAATGGTGATCGTTGACACGTCGCTCATTTCCATAATATCGCTGCTGCCTCAGGTACGATGTTGTTTGTCGCTCCTGCGGCACCACACATCGCTGTGTGTGACACCGCAGGAACGACGAACATCTCCTTACCTGCATCCACCGGCAATGCGGAAGGAAGGAGGTGGGCGGGATGTTATGTCCCGCTCATCTCTGCCCTAACGCTTCTATTGGGCGGCCACTTAGTGACGTTGCGGTGACGCCGAACGCACCTCTCCCTTGAGGGAGGGATTGTTGGGCGGTCACAGCGACGTCGCTGACAAGGTATGATATAACGTTCGCTACGGCAGCAATCACCAAATGTCGCACGAATGACGGGGGCAGGTACTATCGCTAGCGATGTCGCAGCATGTAAAACACCCTTAAGACTCACCGACTGTCAGTTTAGGGTATGTGCATATGATCAGGACTCGTTGCATCCTGGACGCGGTAGGACACAGTTGCACGTGCCCACAATCCAGGCTTGGACAGTTGCGGTCTCCTTCTTCCTTTCTCCCAGCGGGGGACACTCACGTCTCCGCAGCATAAATTGACATCCTGCGGCTCCGGAAGTCGCACCTCCTGTTAGTTTAGGGTATATGTCCACACGATCAGGACCTGCTGTGTCCTGGATGTGGCGGGTGCTCATCAGCGGGGCCACGAATCTCCTCCACAGGAGACCGCAGCTGCTTGTGCCCATGATCCGGGCACGGGCACTGCAGTCTCTCATCAGTGTATTCACCCAGCGGAGAACTCTCACATCTCTGCAACAAAGAATTGACATGCTGTGGCTGGGAGCCGCACCGCAGGTCAGTTATTGCTGCTGGAAAAACAAGCACCGTGGCATGGGGTTTCTACAAATCCCATGCATGTGCCTGTACTGTACAACACAGCGTTTCGAAATCAGAAAAAACATGCAACGTCCAAAATGCTGTGAGCCCTGATCATGAGCACATCCCCCATCACGTTTTATGATGCGTTTTTAGTGCAGTTTTATCACAAAACTGCAAACAAATCCTGAGCAAAGTCAATGAGAATCCTGACGTGTCGTGCACACCTTCAGTTTTTTTTCCTTGCAGATTTGGTGCAGAAAATTATCTGCACAACATCAATTCTTTCAGCATTTTGCCTGCGTTTTTTCACCATTGAAAGCAATGAAAAAAAAGCAGCAAAAACAAGCGTTTTTGCACTGTGGATTTCTTGCCAAGCAATGCAGAAATTTCTGCAATCAAATTCTGAATGTGAGCACATCGCCTTACTGAGCTGCCTGCTGTAGTTTTGATAAAAACACAGTTTTATCAGCAAGAAATTATCACTGGGAGACTAGTAAGCCTGTTAGGTAATCCTCCATATTCATAAACTGTGTATAACCTGTCTCACCACTGATTGACAGCTTTCTGCCTATGCACAGTGTATATGTGACGCCCGGGGACACAGGGGGTACTCAGATCCGGGCCACGAGGTCACTTCTGTGGGTATCACGGTGGCGTGACCCGGTCTGTGATCCCAGGCTCCACAGTAAAAAGGGGATTGGGTGAGGGAGATTGTCCGTGACGCCACCCACGGTTGTGGTGAGATTGGAACACCACCGCTGCTCTGGACGGGGATCCCGGGAGTGATGGTATGGAGCAGCTAGATGTTATTTCTCCCCTCCGTGGGTAGGGGGTTGGTTGTCCCGGGGCCCGATGATGGGGTAAGCAGGGAGCAGGGCGCAGTGCTGCGGTGCGGTGCCCGAGGGCACGGGCGTACTCAGTCACTGGTAAACTAGGAATTGCCGGTGTCCGCAGCCTTCGGTACGGGGGTGTTAGTGTCCCACACACAGTGCAGCAGCTCCTGTTCTTTCCCTGCAGCCAAGTGCCTCTCTCTCCACTCTCTTCCTTTTTCTCCTCAGCCGGGAACGGGGAATCCACTCCCCTGCAGTGATCCGGGTCACCCTAGGTACCGACGGGCCACTACCCTGCTCCGGCTACCTCTGGCCCCTTCCTCACTACAGCCTGTCCCGGCCCTTTCGGAGCACGCTTCACTATCAGCCTGGGAGCTACAACTCCAGACTCCTCTTCTGTCTGTCTCTCCAAACACTCTGCTCCAGCCCCTCCCCTCTGCTCTGCTTTTCTCTTACCCTGGGGGATGTGGTTTGTCCTGCTGCACCGGTGTGGGATCAGATTACCAAGGAGGATTAACTCTTTCTGTGACAACCTGGCTTTGCCAGGGCGTCACACACCCCCTTGGTAAAACACGGCCCGTCCTCGGGCCGTCTGGGCACCAACATTTATTAAAACTGGAAAAAGGGAAAATAAACACATTACAATCATACATCTTCCCACATCGGGAGGTACGTTTTCTAAAACTTTAAACTGTTCTGCCACCCCACACCTGCGGAGCAGATGGCCTCCTCCTGAACTTGAGGACGTTCAACAGGGGTGACAGTCCATAAAACAGTCAACTTTTTAACTTGTGGGTAGCCGTCCATGCTCCACTACCACTGCCGCTGCCGCCACTCCCAGTACGGGGCACGGGTTCCATGCTCTGCCTCCTGCTCAGAAGCCAGGCCCACTTGGATGCCCTCGGCGCCGGCTACAACCGGCCTCGCTAACTGCCGAGGGCTCCATCTCTCACTGGCCTGCTCCTCCTCTCTGCAAGTGCACTCCGGCTGCTCCACAGCCGTGACGGGGTACCTGGGAGCGGCTGGCGCCACATCTGGGGCAGACTTCCAATTGGGTTCCACCTCCGTTGCGGCCGGGCGGACTGCCGGAGCCGACGTCATCACCGTGGCGGCTGGGCGGACTGCCGGAGCCGGGTATGATGTCATCGGGGTTGCGGCTACTGCTTGTCCAGGAACGGAATTAGGCAAAGTCCTGGCGTCCCTGCCTTTACAGTCCTGGTCACATGAACTGCGGTTCCTTCCTCCTGCTCCCCCTTGGTACTCGGGAGCAGTCCTTCTAGCAACTTTTAAAGTTTTCCTTTCGCTTCCGGTCCTCCGGATCTTCACTTCCGCCCGCGTTCTCAGGGGGCGGAGCCTCTTTTTCGCGCCCACCGCTTGGGGAAGAAGGCGCTGGGCGGGAGATTTTCGCGCCCAAAATGGCAGCAAAGATGGCGACTTTCAAAATTGTTGCAGCGGGGCACCGCTGACAGTCCAGAACAAGGCGCACTTCCTCCAGGTAACTGGATGGGTTCGATCCTGTTCGTGACACCAAATGTGACGCCCGGGGACCAGGGGGTACTCAGATCCGGGCCACGAGGTCACTTCTGTGGGTATCACGGTGGCGTGACCCGGTCTGTGATCCCAGGCTCCACAGTAAAAAGGGGATTGGGTGAGGGAGATTGTCCGTGACGCCACCCACGGTTGTGGTGAGATTGGAACACCACCGCTGCTCTGGACGGGGATCCCGGGAGTGATGGTATGGAGCAGCTAGATGTTATTTCTCCCCTCCGTGGGTAGGGGGTTGGTTGTCCCGGGGCCCGGTGATGGGGTAAGCAGGGAGCAGGGCGCAGTGCTGCGGTGCGGTGCCCGAGGGCACGGGCGTACTCATAAGTATTTCACACAGAGTCACTGGTAAACTAGGAATTGCCGGTGTCCGCAGCCTTCGGTACGGGGGTGTTAGTGTCCCACACACGGTGCAGCAGCTCCTGTTCTTTCCCTGCAGCCAAGTGCCTCTCTCTCCACTCTCTTCCTTTTTCTCCTCAGCCGGGAACGGGGAATCCACTCCCCTGCAGTGATCCGGGTCACCCTAGGTACCGACGGGCCACTACCCTGCTCCGGCTACCTCTGGCCCCTTCCTCACTACAGCCTGTCCCAGCCCTTTCGGAGCACGCTTCACTATCAGCCTGGGAGCTAAAACTCCAGACTCCTCTTCTGTCTGTCTCTCCAAACACTCTGCTCCAGCCCCTCCCCTCTGCTCTGCTTTTCTCTTACCCTGGGGGATGTGGTTTGTCCTGCTGCACCGGTGTGAGATCAGATTACCAAGGAGGATTAACTCTTTCTGTGACAACCTGGCTTTGCCAGGGCGTCACATATACATAAGGCTATGTGCGCACGTTGCGTTCAGTACCTTTCAGAAATGAACGCATCCTCTGGCAAAATTTGTCATTGTCAAATTTGGTTTTGACCACATAAACGCAGGAAATACGCATGCGTTTTTCTTGCGTATTTGCCGCGTTTGACATGCATTTTCAGTGCTTAAAATGGGATGCGTTTTCAATACAAAGACACTACTAAATAAAGTTTGAACATTCAAACAATAGGAAAAAAGTGGAAAAAAAAAATAATACTTTAAATCATACACTATCATGATAATTTTCCGACAATGAATATTGAGATTTAATATTTATGTTAAAAATAAATTTAAATTATTGTTTGACTTTTTTTTAAGTCGGGCTGGATGTGAGGGCAAATGGAAACCTCTTGCCCTCACTTTAATGGCAAAAACGCATGCTTTGATTTTGACAAAAAAAGCATGCGTTTATGTAACGTCCGGGTGGTGGAACCTCTGGACCGTACACCGGTTTCTCTTGAGGAGGCAGCCAGGCAGGTCACCCCGCCAGAGGGTCTGGGTGCACGGCAGCCGAAGCACTTATTGGTAGCCGGACAGTCCGTAGGGGAGCAGGAAAGGTGGACGGAGTTCTGGACGGTGGTCTGGGTGACGAGGCTCAGAGTCCGAGGCCAGGTGGTAAGGTCAGGCGGGATCCGGAACTTGCTGAGCGATGGAACGGGTCACCAAACGGAGCCAGGGACTGGAGACTGGCGGAGCTGCAGAGATGGTGGAACATCCGCCGAAGTCACCGTCAGGGTACGGGAATGAGCGTGGTTCGGAGCGGCTGGCGTGGCAGGACAGGCTCTACGAGACAGGACAGGGTTAATGCAGGCAAAGCACAAAGCAAAGCAATAGGGGACCTGAACACTAGCTTGCTAAACACGTAGAACAGGCCCCGCCCACCAGGAAAGTGATTCTTAATATACCCTGTACCTGTCTATGCAATTTCCTGTCTCTAGGTGCTGGCCCTTTAAGAGAGGGTCAATGACCGCGCGCGCCCTAATGCGCATGCGCGAGGCCCGGGTGCCAGAAGCCAGAGGAGGGAGCGGTGAGTAGGAAGCAGGAGAGCCGGGCTGAGGCAGAGCTGCCGACGGGCGCCGGGAGCGGGGACCGGGCCGCCTGGGGACCGCAGGCGACGGAGCAGGAAGGCTGTGGAGCGGGGGACCGGGAAGCCTGGCACGGGAGCGGCGGAGCGCGACCCGAGAGCGGGGAAGCGTGGCAGGGGAGCCGGTAAGCAAGGCAGAGGGGCCGGGGAGCATAGCAGGGGAGCCGGGGAGCCTAGCAGGGGAGCCGGGGAGCGTGACAGTACCCCCTCCCCCACGCCCCCCTCCCCGCAAGCGGGACAGGAAGGCACGAATCAGAGGAGTGCCAACATTCTCCAGGGGCTCCCAGGACCTATCCTCGGGACCATACCCCGCCCAGTCCACCAGGAAATACTGCCGACCTCGTACGGTCTTCATGGCCACGATATCCCTTACCGCATAGATGTCATCGTCAGCGATGGGAGGAGGAGCAGTACCGGCATCAGCGGAGAAGGGACCAAGGACAACAGGCTTGAGCAAGGAGACATGGAAAGAGTTGGGTATCCGCATCGTGGCCGGGAGCTGCAGCTTGTAGGAGACTGCATTGATCTTGCTGATGACTTTAAACGGCCCGATGTAACGAGGACCCAACTTGTACGATGGCAACTTCAATCGGACATACTTGGATGCAAGCCAGACCAGATCACCAGGGGAGAAACACGGGGGATCCAGGCGCTTTTTGTCCGCATGTCTCTTCATCCGCAAAGAAGCACGCTCAAGGGAGGTCTTGACAGAGCTCCATATGGCTGAGAAGTCCTGGACCAGAGCATCTGCTGCGGGGACATCGGAAGCCGAGGATACTGGCAATGGAACAGAAGGCTGAAGTCCGTAAACGACTCGGAATGGAGAGCTGGAGGTGGACTCGCTGATGTGATGGTTGTGGGAGAACTCAGCCCAAGGAAGAAGCGTGGACCAGTCATCGTGATGGGCATTAACGTAGTGGCGCAGGAAGGAGGTCAGGATTTGATTGATCCGCTCCACTTGCCCATTCGACTGAGGATGGTAGGCCGAAGAAAAGTCCAAAGATACTCCCAGATGTTTGCAGAGGGCCCTCCAGAAGCGCGAGGTAAACTGAGTTCCTCTGTCGGACACAATGTGTGCAGGAAAGCCATGCAATCGGAATATATGTTGGATGAAGGAGTCAGCTAGCTCCTGGGCAGAGGGCAGCCCGGCCATGGGAATGAAGTGAGCCATTTTTGAGAAACGGTCCACCACAACCCATATGACTGTGTGTCCGAAGGATAAGGGTAAGTCCGTAATGAAGTCCATTGCGATATGTTGCCACGGAACAGAAGGAATGGGCAGAGGCAGGAGACGTCCATATGGTAGGTGCTTGGGTGTCTTGTTCCGGGCACAGGACGGACAGGCTGAGACGAAGGATGTGACGTCTTTACGGAGGGACGGCCACCAGTAGTGACGGACAATCGTACTCCAAGTCTTCTTCTGACCAGCATGGCCGGCGATCTTCGAGGCATGGCCCCAGTGCAGGACTCTCTGTCTGTCAGTATCTGAGACATAGGTTTTCCCAGGGGGTATCTGAGTTAAAGCGACAGGATTCACCGGAATGATTTTGCTGGGGTTGATGATGGGCTGGAACGTCTCCTCCTCCAACTCCACGGGCACGAAGGACCTGGACAAAGCGTCTGCCCGCACGTTCTTGTCTGCAGGCCGAAAATGGAGTTGGAAATCAAATCGAGCAAAAAACAAGGACCAGCGGGCTTGTCGTGGGTTCAGTCTTTGGGCTGACCGCAGGTACTCCAGATTCTTGTGGTCCGTGTATATGATTACAGGGTATACTGCTCCCTCCAAGAGGTAGCGCCATTCCTCCAAGGCAAGCTTCACGGCCAGTAGCTTCCGATCCCCGATGGTGTAGTTGCGTTCGGGTGCCTAGAAGCTCTTGGAGAAGAATCCACAAGTGACCATCTTGCCGGAGGGGGAGTTCTGCATCAACACTGCCCCGGCTCCTGATAAAGAGGCATCCACCTCCAAGGTGAACTGTCGGTTCAATTCAGGGCGATGGAGAACCGGGGAAGAAGCAAACACCTGTTTCAAGGAGCAGAACGCGGTATCGGCCGCCGGGGGCCAGTCCTTAGGATTAGCTCCTTTCTTAGTCAAGGCAGAGAGAGGCGCAGTCAAGGCAGAGAAATGCGGGATGAATTGCCGATAATAGTTCGCAAAGCCGAGAAAGCGTTTGATAGCCTTCAGTCCGGAAGGAGGAGGCCAGTTGATGATGGCAGACACTTTCTCAGGATCCATCTGCAGGCCAGTGTCCGAGATTACATAACCCAGGAAGGGAAGAGACGACTTCTCAAAGATGCATTTCTCGTACTTGGCGTACAGACGGTTTTCTCTAAGCCTCTGGAGAACTAGCTGCACGTTTTCTCTGTGGGTCTGTAGATCCGGAGAGAAGACCAGGATGTCATCAAGATATACCACGACACAGACATAGAGGAGGTCCCTGAACACGTCGTTCACCAGTTCTTGGAAGACTGCCGGAGCATTACACAGACCAAAGGGCATGACACAATACTCGTAGTGCCCATCTCGAGTGTTGAATGCGGTTTTCCATTCGTCTCCAGAGCGAATGCGAACCAGGTTATAAGCCCCACGGAGGTCCAACTTGGTGAATACACGGGCTCCTCGGAGCCGATCGAATAGTTCGGGGATAAGCGGCAGAGGGTATTTGTTATTTACGGTGATCTGGTTTAAACCCCGGTAGTCGATGCAAGGGCGCAGATCACCTTCCTTTTTCTTGACGAAGAAAAACCCTGCTCCGGCAGGGGATGAGGACCTCCGAATGAATCCCTTTGCCAGGCTCTCGGTAATATAGGCAGACATAGCTCGTGTTTCCGCAGGGGACAAGGGGTATATTCTTCCTCTAGGAGGCGTGGTTCCTGGCAGTAAATCGATGGCGCAGTCGTAGGGACGATGAGGCGGTAGCACCTCTGACTCCTTTTTATCGAAAACGTCCGAGAAGGACCAGTAGGCAGAAGGCAGTCCTGGTAGAGACTCTGGAACCGGAGAGCGTCGAACGGGCTGGATGGTTTTCAGACATCTCTCGTGGCACGAGGAGCCCCATCGGGTGATTTCACCTGTACTCCAGCTGACCGACGGTTCGTGTGTCCGTAACCATGGGAGTCCCAGCAGGATCTGATGAGACATACGCGGGAGGACGTAGAAGGTGATCTTCTCGGTGTGCAGAGCACCGATCCGTACTTCCACAGGCTTGGTGATCAGTGAGACGGTGTCAGAGAGGGGTCTCCCATCCACAGAGGCGATCACCAGCGGTTTCTCTAGTGGGAGGACCGGCACCTGGTACTTATCCACCGTGGCCTGCTGGATGAAGTTGCCTGCTGCTCCGGAATCAAGATACGCCTCTGCCGTGAACCGGGTCTCTTCTGTAGTGACTTGAATAGTCCAGGTAACGGAGTCTGAGAGTGTTCCAGCACCTAGGGTAGCCTCTCCTACCAAGCCTAGGCTTTGGAGTTTCCCGGCTTCTCGGGACAAGAGCGTAGCAGGTGGGAACCATCACCGCAGTAGAAGCAGAGACCCTTTGCTAGTCGTTCTGCTCGGCGTTGCTCCGACTGCCTCAGGCAGTCAATCTGCATGGGCTCGTAGGTAGACGCGCCAGGGGACGCCGACTGAGGAGCAGTGGACTTCTGTGGTGGGGAGGAGTGCCGTATTGGACGCCTCTCGCGGGATACCTCTTTGGATCGTTCCTGAAAGCGAAGATCCACGCGAGTCGCCAGAGCAATCAGGGCATCCAGGGTAGAAGGCACGTCACGACCAGCCAGCTCATCTTTAATGCGAGCCGAGAGTCCTTCCCAGAAGGCGGCGGTTAGGGCCTCATTGTTCCACCCGAGTTCCGAGGCCAAGGTGCGGAAACGAATAGCATATTGGCCCACCGCCAGAGTCCCTTGACGTAGCCGGAGGAGGGATGAAGCAGAGGCGGCGGTGCGTCCGGGCTCGTCAAAGGTGTTACGGAAAGCCTGCAGGAAGTCCTGGATATCAGTGGTCACCGGATCCTCCTTCTCCCACAAGGGGTTCATCCAGGCCAGTGCCTCTCCCTCTAGATGGGACATCATGAACGCGACCTTGGCTTGGTCGGAGGCGAAAAGGTGCGGCAGCAACTGGAAATGGAGAGAGCATTGGTTTATAAATCCCCTGCAGGTCTTGGGATCTCCAGCGTACCGGGGTGGTGAGGCCAAACGAAGTTTGGAAGCATCCGAGGAGGCTGCCACGGGAGCTGCGGACGTGGATTGTGCAGTGGAATCCTGAGATGCCACAGGCGTGGCCGCTGCTTGTAGCGCGTTCAGACGGGTATCCACAGAAGTCATGAAGTTCAGCATGCGGGTCTGGGTCTCGCGCTGTCGTGTGAGTTCCTGCTGCAGGGCCACTAGTGCTTCGGCGGGATCCATGGCCTGTTCTAGCTGTAACGTCCGGGTGGTGGAACCTCTGGACCGTACACCGGTTTCTCTTGAGGAGGCAGCCAGGCAGGTCACCCCGCCAGAGGGTCTGGGTGCACGGCAGCCGAAGCACTTATTGGTAGCCGGACAGTCCGTAGGGGAGCAGGAAAGGTGGACGGAGTTCTGGACGGTGGTCCGGGTGACGAGGCTCAGAGTCCGAGGCCAGGTGGTAAGGGCAGGCGGGATCCGGAACTTGCTGAGCGATGGAACGGGTCACCAAACGGAGCCAGGGACTGGAGACTGGCGGAGCTGCAGAGATGGTGGAACATCCGCCGAAGTCACCGTCAGGGTACGGGAATGAGCGTGGTTCGGAGCGGCTGGCGTGGCAGGACAGGCTCTACGAGACAGGACAGGGTTAATGCAGGCAAAGCACAAGGCAAAGCAATAGGGGACCTGAACACTAGCTTGCTAAACACGTAGAACAGGCCCCGCCCACCAGGAAAGTGATTCTTAATATACCCTGTACCTGTCTATGCAATTTCCTGTCTCTAGGTGCTGGCCCTTTAAGAGAGGGTCAATGACCGCGCGCGCCCTAATGCGCATGCGCGAGGCCCAGGTGCCAGAAGCCAGAGGAGGGAGCGGTGAGTAGGAAGCAGGAGAGCCGGGCTGAGGCAGAGCTGCCGACAGGCGCCGGGAGCGGGGACCGGGCCGCCTGGGGACCGCAGGCGACGGAGCAAGGAAGGCTGTGGAGCGGGGGACCGGGAAGCCTGGCACGGGAGCGGCGGAGCGCGACCCGAGAGCGGGGAAGCGTGGCAGGGGAGCCGGTAAGCAAGGCAGAGGGGCCGAGGAGCATGGCAGGGGAGCCGGGGAGCCTAGCAGGGGAGCCGGGGAGCGTGACAGTTTAGCATCAAAAATGCATGTAAAATGCTAGAAATTTGTTTTAGGATGCGTTTTGATAATTCTCATTGACTTCAATGTTACCAAAACGCTGCCAAAACGCTCAAAACAATTGACATGCTGCTTCTTCAAACGCAGATATTTTAGCAAATTTTTGTAAAAAAAACCCGCAGCGTTTCTGGACGCATAGTGCGCACACAATATGCCTATTTCCCATAGACTTTGCTTGGAAATCAAAACGCATGCATTTTTGCATTAAAACGCTGCAGTTCAAAACGCTGCGGAAACACATGAAAAAACACGACGTGCGCACATAGCCTAAAGCTGCCAATCAGTGGTATCGGCAGTGTATACAGACCTCAGCATTCAGAAAACTCATAGATCTGAAGCCGATAAAACTGTGATTTTATCAAAACTGCAGCAGGCAGCTCAGTGAGTGATACAATGCAGGAATCAAAGTCCCCGCCTCCATCATGCTAAGGTATCAAAAACCTGATGACAGATTCCTTTAAGTGAGATATTTCTGTGACGCCAAACCAGGTAGTCACAAGTGTCCACCCTCCTTGTTACCACCAAAAACCCACACCCAGGTACAACACACAGCCATTAAAGCCTAGCCACCCCCTCATGATAATAAGGACACACCAGTGGGCGGGATCAGGCGGATGAGAATGCCCACCTAGGGGTCCTGAGGTGTCAGGGGCCGGAACACAACAGTGAAGTCTGGGACAGACAACAGTTGAGTTCTGACAGTAGAGAGAAGTGGAGTCAGGGGTAGGGGCCCCTGGACTACCTGGCTAGGTGGCAGACAGTGAACAGGGCCACAGGTGACGGAGATCTGGTCTGGAGGCCATGCACAGACGGGGTGCCTGGACCCTAGGACGAGGAAGGTTGCATGCCCCTTGTTAATGAACCAGCAGAGGATGAGGTTTCAGGCCTTGTTCTCCCGAAGCCCAGAGAGCGAAACGGAAGCCCAACGCGGGGGATAGGGTGTCCATCAGAACCCACAGAAATCCCAAGGGTCAGATTTCGCGGGCCACAGCTCCCAAACAAACTCAGTACCGAGAGTGGACTTCCCCGTTCCATGCGGAGTTGTCCGACAGAAAAGACAAACACAGAGTGCAGGAGGAAGGGACCCCTGTTTACTAAACCCGGACCCGAATACACCCTCCAACGGCAGCCGGTCACTGACAACTTGGTTTACCACTGGACTTGTGTGAGATTACTGAACTGAGAGTACACCATTGACCCCCAGTCCAACCTGGCACACCACCTCCAGCAGCCATTACTCCCGTGTACCAACCACTACACCTCCCCTACCCATGGAGGGGATCCCATCTTGCTGCCCCGCTCCATAAGCCCCGGGCGCCCCATCTCCAGGCAGCGGCGGTGTCACTATCCCTCACCGCAACCCACGGGTGGCGTCACCGACACAACAACTCCCCTGAAAATATCCCCCCTTTCCGACGGTTGTGATGACGGACGGCCGTGCGAGCCCGGGTCCGGTCACCACTCGAGCTGCAGCAGCGAATCCGGATTCGAGCGGGCCCAGAGAAGCGGCAGCGGCCCCCACCCGCAACATTTCTACCATCCATAGTTCTGATACAGAGCCATGAGCAGCAGTCACTGTGAACTTTAAAATGGTGATAATTACAGTCATAAAATTCTATATCATTTTCTGCAACTTCAAAACAAATCATAGACTCGTCAAATTTTCTTACAGAAACAGTGCCCTATTTTTCCGGCATTTCTGGACGGTTGGCAATACAGGTTGTCTCATTTTTAGGCCTCGTTCAAAAGTTCTATCCGTGCTTTTAACGCATATTACACCTGCTCGTTATAGTCTATGGGGCTGTTCGCATGTCCATATTTTTTGCGACCCAAGAGTATGGAGCGTCTGCGGCCTGCTCCGGTTTGCTCTGCGCGGGGGTTAAGCCCAGCTGGAGTCCCTCCGTGCCGGCTACGACCGACACCTTTGGCAACTGGGGACCCCGCTGTGGTGTGGCCTGCTCGGCTGCTTGGCAGCTACAACCCCGCGGCGCCTCAGCCGAGGCTTGGAACCTGGAAGTGGCCAGCTTTGCCCGCTGTGCCGGCTTCCGGTCGGGAACCACTTCCGCTTTGGCCAGGCGGACTACCGGTGCTGTTGTCATCTGGGGCGCGGCCTCTTCCGGGATCGGTGACGGGTCTGTGGTGCCCTGGCCTAGCCAGGTCGTCACAGATAACACACAAACACCCCACCCCCAGTAGACAGGGACACCAGCCAAACACAAAACCCTTGTTGCCTCCCTCCAGGGTCTGATGTCCACACCAGGTGGGGCGGAGCCAAGCAGTTGGCCCCACCCACCGAAGAGTTCACAGGCCTGGAGTCCCCGGATCCGGCCCACCGCTCGAGCCACCGAGCAGCAGCAGCAGCCGCAGCAGCGCCGGACCCGAGCGTTAGCGAGAGCGCAGCAGCGGCGGCGCCCTCCCCGCCCGCGACAGGTCCAAGGCGGGACGGGGCACCTTCCGGACGCTGGTCTGGCGTGGAGCCGGGATGGGTGCTGGGGCGGTGATGGGCTTGTTGCCGGCGGCTTCCACTTGCAGGTCATCGCGGGCCGGTGGAACGGTCACCGCTGCCGGTGTTGGTGGCAGCGAACCAAGCGGGGTGTCTGCAGCAGGTGCGGGTGGTGAGGGAGGCAGCGTGGCAGGCAGGGGCAGGCTGGGCCCCTCAGCCTGGTCGGCCGGTCCCTGAGGGACATAGGGGCGTGAGTCGCTTACCCGCTCCTCCAAGGTTGCCTCCACTTCACGAGCCCGAACGGCTGCCGCTAACTTCGCCATCCATCACTCGAGGATGAAGCGCGCCTGTGCCTGGATCCGGTGGCAGATACGCTCCTTCTGGGATTTTACCCAGGCAGCTGTTTCGGGCGCGGGCTTGCCAGACGGGTCGGCCATGTTGCTCCGATGGTATCCAGGAACGGGAAGGGTGGCAGGGTCCTGGAGTCCCTATCTGCTCGGTCACATGCTGCAGAATCTTCGCCCACCCCCCCCCTTGGTCTTTTGCTGGCACTCCTCTTTTTGGCCTGTAAGTTTAGTTTTTTGACTTCCGGCCTCGCTTTCCGGCCGTGTACCCAGGGGGCGGGGCTTCGGCTTTCGTGCCCTTTTCGTGGGGAAGAATACGCTGGCCTGTAGTTTTTCGCGCCAAAATGGCGACCAAAATGGCGACTTCTGAAAATTTGGCAACGGATCACCGCTGACTGTCCAATACAAGGCTCTCTTCCACAAGGTAAGTGGATGGGTAAATATCCTGTTCGTGACGCTGAGTTTCGGGGTGTGCCGCCCCCGTGCCAGCAGCCGCCGCTGCTCGGGTCGGACCTTCAGGGGTGGTGGCTCGAGGGTCTCCGGACCCGGGAGTCTCGCCGAAACGCCAAATAAATGGGGGGACGTATATGTACGGGCTGGGCCGTATTGAGTTCGTGACGCCACCCACGGTGTGTGATGAGGTAGGACACCACCGCTGCTGTGACGGTCACCCGGGGGATATGTTGTGCAGTGAGTTGTTAACCCCTTCGTGGGGAGAGATGGTGGCCCCGGGACCGGTGGGTGCGTGCAGGAGATGGCGACAGCAGGGGATGCTGGTGTACTCACAGTTAGAAACACACACAAGTCTCTGGTAAACCAAGGTGATGGTGGCCGGTGCCGCGGCTGGTTGCGTTCTGGTCTCCCCACCCGGCTGGTGGTCTCTATCCTTTTCCTGCACTGCTTTAAGTAGAAATGACTTCCCAGTGTGAAACGTAGGAGTCTGCTCCCGGCTGGATGTGGCCTAAGGAGCCGTGCCCGCAGACGCTGGCCCGTGGGATCTATGGGCCTTGGCGGTGACCTCTTATCCCTAATCGGTGGGCTGTTGTCTTCTATGAGGGACTTTGGGTGGGACAGAACCTCTAGTCCTAGCCTCAATTGGTTAATTAACCAGCTCCAGTCGATTCTGGTTTCAGGGTCCGAGTACCCCTCTTTGTGCTACGGTTTCCGGGTCGGTTCCCCGTATCGGTACCGGCGGGCTACAACCCTGGCCCGGTCCACCTCGGTTCCACCGAGCCGTCTTCCCGTCTCCTGTTGACGGAGACCACCGTCTGCCTTCTAGCCAGTGGCACCAGGGCTCCTACCCTGGTACCGTTCAACTTGGACCTGACTGTTGGAGCTACCACTAGCTCCAGCCCACACTCCTCTCCAAACTGAACTTCAACACTCTCTGCTCTGCTCTGATTGTTTTCCCGCCCTGGGCTGTCTAGACCCCTGGGTGGGCGTGCACCAACTGCCTGGCCACGCCCACTGGTGTGTCTGTCTGTCCCTAAGGGGGTGATTAGGGTTTAATGGTTGGCTGTGTGTTTCCTGATGAGGGAATGGTGTTGTGCGGGGGCCTATTTGTGACTACCTGGTTTTGCCAGGGTGTCACATATGTGTGAAGCCCCTCACCTGCAGCAGTCGCCTCCGGGACCTCAGAGACTTCTCTCCACCTCCAGGGACGCCACAGGATCTTCACGTGCTGGGAATCTTCTGGCAACAGGTATGTCAGGTTAGCTTTAGTAGGAATTGTGACGCCACTCTCGGTTTTGCGGTCAGGGGGTGACCGCCATTGCAGTTTAACGAGCGTCTGGGGCTGATGGTGTCTGCAGTCTGGTGTTATGGCCTTCCAAGAGTGAGGCTGGCCCCAGGGGCTCGGGTGTATGTGCGTGGAACCACAGGTCGCAGAAGAACCCACACACAGTCCAGAATGTCTTTCAGGGTTTTTACTCACGTTCAGTTGTTCACTGTGAGGTAACCCAAGCGATGCTGAGACAAACTGCAGGGAGAACCAGGTATCCTTCAGGCTGATATAGAGGTGACAGCAAGCTCGCCTTCCTAGCACTTCTTGTTTCGGATAACCCCCGACTTGAAGTATATGGGATTCATCCAGGGAAGTCGCATCTGCCTTTTCTCCCCTTTCTGGCCCATTTGCTGGCAGTGTGGACCAAGTAAAGATGGCTTCTCGCCCTATCTCACTTATGGGCCCCCTCGTTGCTGCGGATGCTGTGGACTCTGTATTGGTTGGTGAGACACCTGGAGTGCCCTCACCGGCAGGTTTTAGCAGACCACTAAATGGATGTCTGGCTCTAGGGACCTGTCCCTGGGCGTGCCTGATCTACCAGGAGTCCCCGTACTCAATCACCCGGCTTCTTCCTGAGGTGTCTTTCAGGATGACTGTGTGGCAACCGAACTTCCCCGCAAACAGCCACTACATTTGCAGGGTCTGACTAGCCTGTCTGCGTGCCCGCTCTCCGCTTCAGACTGACATGTGTCCTCTTCCACTGCTCCTCTCTCTTGGACTGCCACTGCATAACTCCTTCCAGCTCTCCACCGCACCACTAGCTGAGATGTGGAGGCCACGCTCCCTCCTGGGTCTGCCCAGGGGTCCCCTCTAAGGTGTGTGTGTGAGCCCTGGTTAAAGTGTGTCTGTGTGTCCACACCCTATTCAGCCTTTGGGATTACCTGTTTGTACTCACCCAGCATGGGTGCAGCACTCAGTGGCGCCTGACCAGGTCAGGGGCGCCATATATGTGGTTGTGTATGGTGAAACCGGCACCGACCTCCCCTGGATCCATGATCAGTACTACACCCCGGTTGGAGTGCAATACCCTGTGGCGACCAGAGCCTCAGGGGGGCCACAATTACATGGCACCGTCAGCTTCCTCCTCCATCATTCTCTCTGTGCGTATCAGCTATTATGTCTCGGCACAGTGGGCACAATGACATTATTATATCACCTGCTCATGCACTGCGAAGAATGGCGCAGCAGAGGAACAAGTAGAGGAGAGTATTATTTATACATTATATTGTTTGGAGGGCTATTTTCGGCCATTATGCTGTTTGGAGGGCTACATGGAAACCATTATACTATTTGGAAGGTTATGTGGGGCCATTATACTGTTTGCAGGGCTATATGGGGTCCATTATACTATTTGGAAGACAATGTTATGACATTATACTGTTTGGAGGTCTACATGGAAGCCATTATACTGTTTGGAGGGCTATATGCGGCTATCATACTGTTTGCAGTGCTATATGGGGCCATTATACTATTTGGAGAGCTATGTGGAGCTATTATACTATTTGGACGGCTATATGGGAGCTACTTATACTGTTTGCAGGGCTATGTAGGAGCCATTATACTGTTTGCAGGGCTATGTGGGGGACATTATACTATTTGGAAGCTATGTAGGGGGGTATTATACAGTTTGGAAGGCTAGTAAAGTCCATTATACTGAACGGAGGGCTATTATATTTTAAGGATGGCTGTGTAGGGGACATCATAGTGTGTAGACAGGTGAGTTGGGGTCACTCGGGTCATCATACTGTGTTGGGATTGCCATACTTTGCAGGGGGAGTACTGTAGGATCATCATACTGTGCGTGTGGAGTGTACTGTGGAGACATTCACTGTGGCGCTATCATACTGTGTTTGGGTGGCACTTTTGTTGGCATCATACTTTGAGGGCCATGAAAGAAATATCAAAATGCATGGGAATACTAATGCGGGCGTCACACAGTGCGATCGCACGAGCGATCGTACCCGCCCCCGTCGTTTGTGCGTCACGGGCAATTAGTTGCCCTTTGGCGCACAAAGTCGTTAAACCGCCATCACACGTACTTACCTGCTGAGCGACGTCGCTGCGGCGAACATCCACTTCCTGAAGGGGGTGGGACGTTCGGCGTCACAGCGACGTCACACAGCAGCCGGCCAATAAAAGAGGAGGGGCGGAGATGAGCGGGATGCAAACATCCCGCCCACCTCCTTCCTTCCGCATAGGTGGCGGGAGACGCGGGACGCAGGTAAGCTGTGTTCATCATTCCCGGGGTGTAACACGGAGCGATGTGTGCTGCCCCGGGTACGATGAACAACCGGCGCAAAGAAAAATAAGCGACTTTTTAAAAATAAACGATGTGTCAACGATACACGATTTGCGAATGTTCTGCGTCGCTCGTAGGTGTTACACGGGACGACGTCGTAAACGATGCCGGATGTGCGTCACGAAAACCGTGACCCCGACGACATATCGCACGATAGAATGTCTCGTGTGACGCCCGAATAAGGCTTCAATAGGACGAAAATTACTTTGTAAGGGTTGCAATGTTGTGAGGTAGGCTCTTTTGTGACTCCGCCAATTTTTATTTTTTTTTGGGTTGGGGGGGTCCAATTAGAATTTTTGCTATGGGATCCCATGATTTCTATTTATACTCCTGAGCCAAAAACTGACACACACACAAACCCAAACACTGATGAAAATATGATCCAGCATACTGAGGGAAATCAGTGCATTGTTTCACATGCAGGAAAAAAAATGGACTGAATGAACTGATGTGAATAAGGCCTTAGTTCCCATTAATAGTGACAGTTAAAAGCTTGTTCAAAGAAGCAACATGTCAATTGTTTTTGCCATTTGGGTTTTGCACTGCAAAGCTGAGTTTTTGACCAAAGTTCTGCCACAAAAAGGCAGCATTTTGAACAACATAGTGTGAACAAGAAACCCAAATTCCCATAGACTTTGCTTGAATAGAAGAACACATCCATTTTGGCATTAAACAGCGCAGAAGAAAAAGCAGCAAAAAAGCAGGTAAAAAGCAGGTAAAAAGCAGGTAAAAAGCAACGTGCGCACATGTATATCGGACTACACTCGGATGTCATCAGTGCAGTCTAATGTTGCACACTCTCCCATAGAGTTGTATGGGTGTACGTGATCCAAGATACACTGCCAGTCACACCATGCAACAATTTTAAACCCACTGATCGGTACTACCCCATAGTATAACATTAGAGCAGATGCTATCTGATAAAACATTGGATAGCACTTGTCTAATTTATACGCGAGTGAGTGAACCCAAAGTTGCAATCAATTGAGTATAAGGTAAAATAGCGCAGTTTTGACACCATTCAAAACTGAATGAATAAACTGCACTATGTGGCCTATGTTCACAGTGTTTCTTTATTAGTTTTTTTTTAGCGGATCCTCTGAAATTTCCTTTCAAAAACACTTCAAAACACTTGGAAATCCCCTTCCTATTCATTTCTATAGAAGTCCACTTTCTTGTCTGTATTAGGAGTGTTATGAGCATTTTTTTTTTGTTTTTTTAGTGAAGAGATTCTGAATAACACATCTTGACAAAAAAAAAGTTCAGGTCAATTACTTGAAGCAGATCAAGTATCTGCTCCAAACGAGACACTTAGGGTATGTGCGCACGTTGCGTACTAGCCCAGCACCGTAAAAGGTGCGCTTCAGAGCGGAGCTGAAAAGCTCCGTTCTGAAGCGCATGGTGCCGGCGAGAACGTGCGCTCTGCCTGCAGCTCCTGCCATAGACAGAGCAGGAGCTGCCGGCAAAGCGCACGGAAGAAGTGACATGTCACTTCTTTTTGCGCAGCGCTTCGGCAGTAGCTGAAGCGCTGCGCTCTGAGACGCCACGTGCGCACGGCCCCTGCACAATCTCCATAGACTGTGCAGGGGACGCAGGACGCATGCAGTTACGCTGCGCTGCAAAGCGCAGCGTAACTGCATGAATTTACGCAACGTGCGCACATAGCCTAACTGACTGCAAAAATAGCCTTCAGGAACACAATGTTCCAAACCTCTGCAAAATCACCTCAGAAATCACTTCAGGAAAAGAAAACCATCTTCAAAAACTCTCTAAAAACGGATGTCCTGAAGCGGCTTTTGCTTGAAAAGTTTGTTGTGTTTCAGTGTCAAAAATCTGATCTTTTAGGTATGTGCACACAACACCTTTTTCAGGAAGATTTTGCCTGGAATCCACATGAAAAGGCACAGCAAAAGAATGACCATAACTACACTGCTGTGCATGTGCAATCACTTGCTACTTCCTTTGCAAGGGTGGTTCACCCATATTTTTTTATTTTCTATGTCGATATTATATTGAGAAACAATGTTTCTCTCAAGTACCTTATGTTGGCAATAGTGCCTGTGAGATGCGCTATTGCAGACCGCTGTTCCCCATGCCTGACCCCCAGGCTCCGTGACCTTGGGGATCCAGTGATGTCACGTCAAGTTCCTGATACCGTGGCCGGCCGCAGTGTCCATGAGTGATGAGCTGTGGGCAGTGTTTCACTGCTCGTCACAGCCCATCTGCTCCCTCCTCCCTCACAGCAGAGCGCTGCAAGCAGGAGACAGACTAGGCTGTGACCAGCAGTGAAACACCGCCCACAGCCCAGTGAGTGAGGAAGACTGCGGCCGACCGCGGTGATGTCACGTGATCAGGAACTTGAAATGATGTCACCGGATCCCCAAGGTCACAGAGCCCGGGGGTCAGGCATGGGGAACAGCGGTCTGCAATAGTGCGTCTCACAGGCACTATTGCCAACATAAGGTATTGGAGAGAAACATTGTTTCTCAATATAATATCAATATAGAAAATAAAAAATATGGGTGAACCACCCCTTTAACTGCTTCTGAAGGAGGGTACCGGCCCCGGACTGCACGGGCAACGCACTCCTTTGCTAAAGAGACTTTGGGAGCTCATGGGACACATTGGGAGGGGTAGACGACACTTACTGGTTTCTTCAGTCCGGTGTTCATCACATCGTTGGTGGTCCTCGTCGTAGACAGTCAGTAACACACATGACACCAGAGTTCACTTAGCCAACCAGAAAGTTCACTTTTTTCTTCACACCATAATGACAGACATGGCCTTTCTTCCTTTTAGGCCGGCGTCACACTTGCGATTAACTCGCACGAGTGCAATGAGAGAAAATCTCGCATTGCACTCGGACCAATGTTAATCAATGAGGCAGCTCCGATCTGCTATTTTTTTCTCAGCTCAAATCGGACTGAGAAACAAAATCGCAGCATGCTGCGATTTGTAGAGTTTCTCGCGCAAGTCACTCCAATGCAAGTCTATGGGTGCGTGGAAAAAAACGGATGTCACACGGACGGCACACACACCATCCTAGTGACATGCGTTTTTCTAAATACATTTATTGGATGTTGCAGAGAACACTGGAAATGAGTGAGGTCTGTCGATGTCGGTCAGTCTCTACCTCTGTCAGTCGGTCTCCCCCTCTTGGTCTCTATTCTCTCTCTGTCGGTCTCTCCCACCCCCTTGCTCATACTCACCGATCCCCGATCACCAGCGCGGTGCTGCACGGCTGTCACACTGTTCCAGCGGCTTTTCCTCTTTTGAAAAAGCCAGCCGCTCATTATTCCATCACGTATTCACTGGTTTCCCCGCCCACCGGCGCCTATGATTGGTTGCAGTCAGACACGCCCCCATGTTGAGTGACAACTGTCTCACTGCAACCAATCACAGCTGGCAGGTGTCTCTCCCCGAGATACCTTCCATGATTAACCTGTAAGTTAAAGAAAATAAACTCATACAGCCAAAAATCCTTTATTTGAAATAAATGACAAAAAAAACCCCACCCTCTTTCACCACTTTATTCAAGTCCCCAAATACCCCTCCAGGCCCGACGTAATCCACAGAGGTCCCACGACGCTTTGAGCTTTGCTACATCGGAAGCTGACAGACAGTGGCGACAAACCACGACCGCTCTCTGTGAGCTCCACAGAGCAACTGAAGTGAGTCGCGCTATCAGCGATGACGTCACTCAGGTTACCCGCGGCCACAGATCTCAGGTGGAGGACTTCAGCTGTGGCCGCGGGTGACCTCAGTGACGGCACAGCTGATAGCGCAGATCACTTCAGTCACTCAGGGGATTTGCGGTCACCGGTGAGACTTTCACCGGTGACCGAAAATCAGGCCACGACACGCAGACAGAGCCGCAGGATTACAATGAAGTCGGGTGAAGTTCATCCGAATTCATTCTGATAGCGCGGCTTTGTCTGTGTCTGCTGTCAGCGGCCATCTAGCAGAGCTGAATGGCAGATGACATAGCTGCTGAAAATAAAAACGGATCACACACAGATTGCACACGGACTACAATCTAGAGAAAAATCACAGAATCGCATTGCACACGGATCAACACTCGGACAGAGCTCATGTTACTTTCTAGCATGAGAATCGGTCCGATTTTTTTATCGCAAGTGTGACGCCGGCCTTACTGTGAGGTACTACCTCTCAACCTGTCCCCCTCCACTATCTTGGATTTTGTCCTTAAGCTTCGAGGTCTTTGTCTCCTTCCCCTTGACTCCATTCACCTTGGTCCAATTCTGGGTCCCGGCAGCACTGCGACTCTCTAACCGTTTGAGCCAAAGGCTCCGGACCTCTCGAGGATACCTCAGGGTTCCCTGACTAGCCCTAGCAACAAGGCCACGTATTCTCACACTTGAACCCTATTCTAGACTGCTCCTCTCAAGACCTCCCAACCAACCTCTACCCATATCTGTCACTACCCCTTTAACCCTATCTCTTCCATTCTGCTGCTATCTCAGCCCAACTACTAGTTGGTTCCTTTGGTATCAGTGCTGCTCTACTGTATAAGTAACCTGCACCCTGCTAGCAGTATAACATATCAACTTATAATTTTAGCAATAGGCATAACACATTGCCCTCTACATAACATACACATTACAGTGCACCGCCTACATTTCAGGGATTGGAAATCTTGAAGTAGTTAAAATATGCACCACAATCATTCTCCAGCCGGCTTTGCCTAGAAAAGCCTTCACTATCATCTTAAAGACGTGTGGACAAGAAGTTTTTTTGTTACATTTTTCTAGCGGACACTGAGTAGAACCTCAATTTTTTGAGGAGTTTTTTGTTTTTCAGAACATGAAGAGTTCCACTCAGTTTCTGCTCCAAAAACTTCTAAAAAAAACTACTCAGCATACACTTAAGGCCGCTTTACCTGCTGCGATCTCACTAGCGAGATTGCTAGCTTGCGTACCTGCCCCATCGTTTGTGCGTCACGGGCAAATCGCTGCCCGTGGCGCACAAAATCGCTCAGACCTGTCACACTGCTTACCTGCCTAGCGACGTTGCCGTGACCGGCGAACCGCCTCCTTTCTAAGGGGGCGGTTCGTTTGGTGTCACAGCAACGTCACTAAGCGGCCACCCAATCGAAGCGGAGGGGTGGAGATGAGCGGGACGAACATCCCGCCCACCTTCTTCCTTCCTCATTGCCGGCGGCCGCAGGTAAGGTGAGGTTCCTCGTTCCTGCGGTGTCACACATAGCGATGTGTGCTGCCGCAGGAACGACAAACAACATCGTACCTGCAGCAGCAACGATAATTGGGAATAGGGGAGCATGTCAACGATTAGCGATTTTGCACGTGTTTGCGACGATTTTCGATCGCACGTAGGTGCCACACGCAACGACATCACTAAAGCGGCCGGATGTGCGTCACGAATTCCGTGACCCCCAACGACATTGCTTTAGCGATGTCGCTGCGTGTAAAGCGGCCTTTAGCCTTGCACCACACAGTGTGTCTTGCTCAGTGGTGGTCGTGCTTCAGGCTTCCTTACCTCGGCCAAGAACACCTTGTATTTCTGGACACTCCAGCGAGGTATATGACAGCACTAGAGGATAATGGTTTCCTGGTCCCTTCACATTTGCTTCTACTCTATTCTTTACGGTTACTGTTGGTCTTTTTTTTTCAACACTTTTTCTGATCCTGTTGACTATTTGCAGCTAAACGTTTGATGGTTCAAGAGTGCTGCAATTGTGCACCTGGTGTATTTCTCCCCTCATTTCCCCTTCTCCTAATCTCTAATTTCTTCCTTCTTCTTTTATTTTCTGTACTGCATATATGGATACTTAAGAAGCCTTGTGTGGGGATTGTTAAAATTGAGGGACTGCACTACGTTAATACTGTTTTGTTTTTTTTTTAATTTTGTAAATTTTACAGTGGAACTCTTTGACACTAAATTAAGACTATGTTGTAATGATGTAAATATCCTTATAAAGGTGTTATTAAAAGTTGTTTTTCAAACATCATGTTTTTCTGCATGTGTTGAAATATTAAAACTTAGCACTTAAAATATATGCTTTCATAAAAACACTTTCCTAAAAACGCTCCTTGAAAAAAAATGCTATGAATTTCATGCATTTTTCATACGCCTTTTGCTCAAAACATTTTGAGCAGCAAATTTTTGAATGCAAGTTGATTACTAGGACAGGTCACTGATACCTGCACGCGTCCTAGTAAGTATGTGGGGGTATCACATCGCCGTCAACAGGTGAAAAAATGAGGAAATTCACCTAAAGTTTCAGCTTTTCTCAAATGAATATTTCTCAAGCACTCCATTGGGTAGAAATAAAATTATAAATAAAAATGCATAAAGGATATCTCTATTTTTCAGCTGGATTTGGGAATGCTATCTCATTCTCTGCAGTCTGTATTGCTGTAGGACACTGATATGGTGATTCTGGGTACCACACACATTGGGCCAGATACATCAAGACAGTGTCACAGGGAATGTACTGACGGACCAGGGGTTCCTAAACTGACCCTGAGACTCGAGGCCCTGCGCAGTACCTCTTCTCGGAGATAGGCTTGATGGTAGCCAGGTCCGAGCCCCCAACGTGACCCTGTTTCCTGTCCGAGCCCTGATCTTACTCCCTCCACCCTGGGAATGGGCTGGAAACCCAGAAACAAAATCCCACAGAAAAGGCATGGACAGGGAAGAAAAAAACCTCATAGCCTCTGCATTCAAACACAAAAGAGAGATAAAATGTGTAGAGGGGAATAAGGAAATGGCTAGGGAATAAACTCACAACAGGGGAACGTTCACAGCACGCAGAAAAGCAACTGTTGTTCCTCATGAACTGACAACCACTGAGACCGGGATCACTGATACTATCTTCGGTGGTCTCCTACTGCACTCCCCAGCCTTAAATAGGAAGGGTGCAGCTGTGGATACTAATCAGCAACCCGGCTATCAGAAGATTTGCATACTGCTCCAAAAAAGGATTAACTCCTGCATGGCTGGGAGCAGAGAAACAACTCAGCCGATGCGCAGCAGAGCTGAGCACTTAAGAGAGACCAGGTTGCCTGTCAGACTCTGCAATGTGATCAGAGTCCGATGATGGATGAGGATGGTGCATGACAGACAGGCGTTGTTCACACCCAATCTTGATGAGAAGATGTGCTGGAGTCAGACGCTTCTGATTCATGAAGAACCATTTGCCTCTTCATGAATTAGGAACACCGGACGATTGTCATGCCCCAATACAAATCTTACTCCAGTCCCGTACTTTACTCCAATCCATACTACGCATGGCATTGTGCTTGGTGATATAAGGCTTGGTCTAGGAAACTCATGACTATTTTGGCACACAGTTGTTATGCTGGTGTTAATGACAGAGGAGGCTTAGAATTTGCAGTTATTGAGCAAATTGCATGCATTTTGCATATCAGCACTCTGGGACCCTGCTGTGTAACTTTACGTGATCTCCACTTTGCGGCAGAGTTTCTGTGGTTTATACGTGCTTTGACTTTTCAGTTCTCAAGAGTTGAGCAATCATGATCTGAGGATGCATCGATGACGTCCTAGTACAGGACCATGTTGGAATCGGTGAGCTCTTTAGAACAAGCCATTCTGTCACAAATGTTAGTAAAGGCAGACTGCATGGCACGGGGCTGGATTATACAATGGGACAGAATGAGAAACTTGAAATCAATCATTAAGACATGCTTCCCAATTTTGTGGCCTTCCAGTATTTGACTGCGTGCCCTCTGACTGCTGTGCCCCATTGTAAGGCGTTAATGTTGGTGTCCCGTGTAATTTTTTTGTCCTCCTTGTTTTGCAGCCAATGATTCTGCTCTCCTCCCACCTCTTCCACTTTATAAACCTATTGTGTACCTCTTCTGGTCTCTCCTCACTAGATGGGACTCGAAGGTTTTTGTCCTCCTCTCCTCCCCCTTTTTGTCATCCTTATATCCTGGTTCACAGTTGTTATCAATCTCGTCACATCACCGGTCAATTCAACATCATTGACTTTTTTTTGTACGTAGGATAACTGGCGCCTGGAGTCTGTCTATGGCACAACGCTTCCACTATTTTATTGTGCTTTATTTTTGTGGTTTATCTTATTTCATGCTGTGACCGACCACCATTAAAAGAAGAGATTTTGTCATCATATCTCCATTAAAGAAGAGTTCTGTTTTAAATACACCTGAGTGTGCTTTTTCATTGCATGGAACGTTGCAGTGTTGGTTTTTTGGGGTTTCAGCAGTCACATTTATCCATAGAGTCTACCTAATCTGTGGCCATCATCTTCTATATTTGTTACGTAAATTCGTTAATATTTCTAATTCACACAAATCTGCAGTTTATGTACAATAAATAGTGAATTCCTCTCACTGGAATGTATGATGTTCCTTTCTGAACACCAGGCTATGTAACTGTCTGCACGAGACCTGTACATGCCAGGACCCATCACATGAGAAATCTTGACCCCAGGGTAGTAGTTTATAGGACTCCAAATTCACACCTGTAAAGTTGTCTCCATAGGATAACAATATTGGGGAATTTATTATATTTGGCGTTTCATACACCAGTTTTCATCTAAAGTACACTGAAGTAAAATGCACCTAATTTATTTATTTGATGCATTTCTGACTATTTGTAGTCTACAAAGTAAAACGTATGCACTATGCTGGTGTAGATTTACATGAATATGCTATTTGTTGTAATTTACATACATTTCTGGACATTAATTGAAAACATTTCTTGGGCCTGAGAAGTGTAGCGTGTGTCAGGACAGTAGTTGTGGGAGAGGAGCAGTTCTCTTACGCCTCGGCATGCTACATGACAGATGAGGTCCTGACTGGTTTGTGGATTTGATTACAAAAATCCATACAGACAAGGAAATGGGGTGGGTCATGCACAATCACCACACCACTTCAGAGCTACTCTTAGAGCACATCAAAAACCAGGAGAACAGAGTAAATTTGCTTCAAAAAATATCAAAATAATTTATTGACAAGTTATTAAACATACAGTATCAGATGTGGATTTGTTGTGGGAGGACAGTATGACCTTGTAGGCCATATGATGCCAATGGCTTTGTCTGGCCAAGGCCAGATATTGACTGATTCAGGAAAAGAGACCACCAGTTCTTTAACTACAATGTAGCATTAGGGTACCGTCTCAATAAACGACGTACCAGCAATTCCAACCACGATATGACTTGGACAGGATCGCTGGTGCATCGCTACATGGTCGCTGGTAAGCTCTCAATCAGGCAGATCTCACCAGCGACCAGTGACCAGCCCCCAGCCAGCAGCGACGCATGGAAGCGATGTTGTGCTTGGTAACTAAGGTAAATATCGGGTAACTAAGCAAAATGCTTTGCTTGGTTACCCGATATTTACACTGGTTACCAGCGCACCCCGCTTAGCGCTGGCTCCCTGCACTCGTAGCTAGGGTACAGATCGGGTTACTAAGCAAACCACTTTGCTTATTTACCCGATGTGTACTCTGGCTACGCGTGCAGGGAGCAGGGAGCCAGCACTGGCAGCCTGAGAGAGGCGTACGCTGGTAACCAAGGTAAATATCGGGTAACCAAGCAAAGCGCTTCGCTTGGTTACCCGATGTTTACCATGGTTACCAGCGTCCGCAGCTGCCAGACACCGGCTCCCTGCTCCCTGCACATTCAGATTGTTGCTCTCTCACTGTCAAACACAGCAATGTGTGCTTCACAGCGGGAGAGCAATGAGCAAAAAATGAACCAGCACTGTGTGTAATGATCAGCGATCTCACAGCAGGGGCCAGGTCTCTGCTTTGTGTCACACACAGCGAGATCGCTGATGAGGTCACTGGTTCGTCACAAAACCTGTGACTCAGCAACGATCTCGCTAGCGATCTCGCTATGTGAGAGGTATCCTTTACTCGACAGTCCATTGATAACAACTATGTACATAAGATAGCGGGAACATAACTTCTCGTATGTTTCATTAGCACAGAGCACCATTAGATACACCTTTTCCACTGTCAGCGGATTTGTTCCTGATTTCACAAGTCTTGCTTGGTTTAGTACAACCCAATCTAGCACCACATTACAGTTCCAAGAAGCCATTCTATCTTCCCGCCATTTCGCTTCTAATTCTCCTCGTAGAGGAGTGCGTTTGTCAATATGGCCAGACTCAAGCTTCAAGCTCTGATACTTAGGTAACTCACACCCGGGACACTCACTCTGTCTCCCATTCTATGTCGTCTTGGCCTGTTACGTCTAAGGTTGTAGACTACCCTGAGCTTGCTGCTAGATATCTCCAGACGCTTCTTGTTGCGTCACTCCGTTCTTTGTTTGGTTCTTAGACTTGACGCTGATGTTCACTGTGTGTCTCAGTCTGTTACTTAAGGGGGCTTTACATGCTACGATATCGTTAATGTTTTATCGTCGGCGTCACGTTGTTAGTGATGCACATCCAGCGTCATTAACCATATCGCAGCGTGTGACACTTACCAGCGACCTTAAGTGACCTCAAAAATGGTGAAAATTGTTCACCATGGAGAGGTCGTTCCAAAACCAAAAATCGGTAATGGTTGCTTATCGATGTTGTTCGTCGCTCCTGCGGCAGCACACATCGCTGTGTGTGACACCGCAGGAGCGAGGAACGTCTCCTTACCTGCCGCCAGCCGCAATGCGGAAGGAAGGAAGTGGGCGGGATGTTACGTCCCGCTCATCTCCGCCCCTCCACTTTGATTGGCCGGCCGCTTAGTGACGTTGCGGTGACGTCGTTGTGATGCCGAACGTCCCTCCCCCTTGAGGGAGGGATTGTTCGGCAGTCACAGCGACACCGCCGACCAGGTAAGTGCATGTGACGCTGCCGTAGCGATAATGTTCGCTACGGCAGCGAACACACGATATCGCACACACGATTGCAATTGCTAGTGATGTCGTAACATGTAAAGCCCGCTTTAGAACATGCTTTTTCTCAATCTCCTCTCTCTCTCTTGTCACAGGTCACCCACTGCATGCGGCTTAGATGACGAACCAGACTATAGGTCTGTCTTCATCACATGCTAGGTCTTAACTCCACTGCTAACAATACCTATCTATTTTCCTGCAAGCTAATCCCTCCCATTACGGGCTAGTCCCAACTGTTAGCTATCTCTTGCCTTACAGTCTGGCAAAATACAGCTGAAACCGAAATCAGAAGTTTACATACACTATCTATAAAGACACATATGCATGTTTGTCTCACTATATGACATGAAATCAGAATAAACCTTTCCCGTTTTAGGTCAATTAGGACCCAAAATTATATATATTTGCCAAATGCCAAACAAATGAGAGAGAGAATGTTTTAAGACATTTTTATTACTTTCTGCAAAGTCAAAAGTTTACATACACTAAAAGTACTATGCCTTTAAACAATATGGGACAGCCCATATGATGATATCATGTCTTTAGAAGTTTCTGATAGGTTTATCGGCAACAAATGAGTTAATTAGAGACACACCTGTGGATGTATGTTAATGCACTCCTGAAACACACTGCTTTTTTGAGTAGCATCATGGGAAAGTCAAAAGAACTCAGCCAAGATCTCAGGAAGACCATTGTGGACTTGCACAAGTCTGGTTCATCCTTGGATGCAATTTCCACAAACAATTATACGCAAGTGCAAACAAGATGGGAATGTCCAGCCAACATACCGCTCAGGAAGTAGACGGGTTCTGTGTACCAGATTGAATGTACTTTGATCAGACATATACATATCAACCATAGAACAAAAGCAAAAGACCTTGTGAAGATGCTGGCGAAAGCTTGTAAGATTGTGTCATTGGCTCTCTTCCAGATACGTCCGTCTCAAGGTGCCTTCCTACAAGGTGCTGCAGCAAATTAACGAGGTGTCCTACAAGTTGAAACCCCCGGCTTCCCTATGCATCCCAACTCATTCCACATGTCCCTCCTCAAATCTGTCATCCTGAGCCGATCCAGGTACCTCACCTCCTTTGGTCAGCGATGAAGACACCTTTGAGGTAAAAGCCATCCTTGCTATTAAAAAAGTCTGAGGTAAAACATACTACTTGGTGGACTGGAAGGGGTTTGGCCAATAGGAGAGGTCATGGGAGCCAAAGGAGAATATTAATGCCCCTCTTCTCCTTAAGAGGTTCCTGGAAAAGTGGGGGCTTACCGCATCCATCCATCTATACAGGTGAATCCACGACTCTGCCTGCTGCTGTCACTACAATAAACTGACTGTACTGTTTCTGTGACGCCAGCTACCGAGGTACCGCAGATCCCCTGGGGCTGCCCTTCGCTGCCTGCTTATCATCGCGTGTACTTGTTGCCACTTCCGGCAGTAGTGAAGACTTGGCGGCCAGTCCAGTTCACTCCTCCACACAAGAGAACTTGAAGTACCTTTGGTCCAGTGGACCCAGTAATACTGTGCTCGCCCCGCGAGCATAACATTCATTCTCATTTGGCAGATGCAGCTAACGTACCATAGATATTACAGTAACATCTGGCTACAGTTACAGACCCCAAAAAATGCTGTTAAAATGTCAAACACAATGGGCGAAAAACTCTGAAACACAATATACCTATATTCATCTTAAAGGATTTCTACTTCAAGGATAAACCAATGCCATTTCTTAGAGCTTACCCATCAAAATGGAAAGATTACTAAACTTTGTCACCAGCATGTAATGTAGTGTGAGTATAATAATATATTAATATAATATGTTAATATATTAGTATTACTGACCTAACGCCACCTTCCCCCGGATATTCTCCAGCGCCATTCTGCTTTGCTTCTCAGTGACATCACTGCTCTACAGACTGGGTCACATTACAGTCTGCGTGACATGGAAGTGGTTTTTACAATGTAAGCTTATAGACGGTCAGTGAGGCTCCATGGTCTTACATTGTAAGGGCTCACTCACATGAGCATATAACATGGACAAGGGCTATCCAAAGTTTTATCAGATAGCTCTCTGCCCAATGTTGTACTATGGGGCAGCACCGGCCAGTGTTTTTTTTTCTCATGCCAACTGAGCATGAGGAAAAAAAAAATCAGTTTCTACGAGTGGCAGCGTATATCAGACGGTCACACCCATAGACTTAAATGGAAAACATCAGACTGCACTCGGATGTCATCCGATTTACGCCGACACAGACAAGGGAGCAGATGGAGAGAATCGGACCACAGTAAACGGATCAAATTCTGATTGAGGAGAGTGTCATTACCATCATTACCATAATCGAGCCAATTGTCTTGCATGAAAGAACATTCGCTCTTATGACCCCACCTAAAACAGACTTCCGCCTCCAGTAAGGCAGACACGCATTATTTAAACACTATTTACTTGCAGTTCCAGATCTCAGAAAATGGTGACAGAAATATTTTTTTTCTAACAAAATTCACAATTTTTTTTTAGCCACTAAATTATAAATATAAAAAAATATTACCATAAGCATACTGGAGAATTATGTTACCAGGTCATATTTTTCATACAATGGTTTTTCATAGAATCAGAACTCAAAACAATGGAGAAGTTGCTTTTTTCACTCCAATTGGATTTTTTTCCCTTTTTTCAGAACATGATGTATGGAAAAATAATTGATATCATTCAACAATTCAACTCATTCCAGAAAAAAACAAGCCCTCAGAAGGCAAAGTTGATTGAAATATAAAAAAAGTAAAAACAAAAATCAGCTGTGTCCTTAAAGGGAGTTACTTAATATTCCATTCTTATAGAGTGCACTGCTTTACTGCTTCCTATAGGGGGCGGAGCACTCATGAAGAATGACAGTTTGGGCCAGCGGCATAGCTGAGACAATGGTCTGTACTGTGCGCTTCCAATGCTGCTTATAGAAGTGTGATGCCCCTGACTATATCAGGGTGTCACAGGGGACTGTATCCTCTCTTTCTATGATGCAGGATCTACCCCCCCATGGTTCCAGGTTCCTGAAAACCGGTATAACTCCCATCAGCACCACAAATCCCAACCACACCTTACATCATGACCTGTCAGACACACCAGTGGGTTGAAAAAAGGAGGGGAGCCAGCACTGCATATGAATGGCATGCAACAATGAAGAAATAAAAAGTGTAATATTCACAAATTCATTCCTACTGTAACAATTCAATGAGATTTTTTGCAAATGATTGATCAATGATTTGAGCCCCCCTGCCCCGTCACGGCAAATCTCTATAGGGGGGTCCCTAACGCTATATTATAAATTATTATGTACCATAAGGTCTCATATAATGAGCAGGACCATATGAAAACACCACTTACCCGAGACATGTCTGAACCGCTCCCATGCTGCCAGGACTGGCAACCGCGAATTGATCAATCATTTGCAAAAAATCTCATTGAATTGTTACAGTAGGAATGAATTTGTGAATATTACACTTTTTATTTCTTCATTGTTGCATGCCATTCATAAGCAGTGCTGGCTCCCTTCCTTTTTTCGTTTACTGGTCAGGTGGTTGACCGCCACCATGCCGTGCACGCCCAGTGTGGTTTGCAAATTCCTTCTGTCGCCATCAAAATTCAGTTTGGTGCTTGTTCACACACAGCCACCGCCTCCTGCTCCAAGGCATCATTATTTAAACACCACCTGCCTGAACCTTGTTCCGCCCTCATCCATGTTTGCTGGTCTGGCACTGTGAGGGCCAGTCCTGACATTGTGCTGGTGTGTGTGGTTCTGCCACACACACTGGCACCTGGGCTGCCTTTATTCGCGGTTGTCAGGCCTGGCAGCATGGGAGCGGTTCAGACATGTCTCGGGTAAGTGGTGTTTTCATATGGTCCTGCTCATTATATGAGACCTTATGGTACATAATAATTTATAATATAGCGTTAGGGACTATAGAGATTTGCCGTGATGGGGCAGGGGGGGCTCAAATCATTGATTAATCATTTGCAAAAAATCTCATTGAATTGTTACAGTAGGAATGAATTTGTGAATATTACACTTTTTATTTCTTCATTGTTGCATGCCATTCATAAGCAGTGCTGGCTCCCCTCCTTTTTTCGTAGACCAGTGGGTTGGTCTAGCTGGAAAAGGGCCACCCACCTAGGGGTCAGACAGACTGGTGGCATCGACTCAGAGAGAACAGGGAGAGTTCCCAAAGAGTGAGGAGCTCAGAGTGGAGTTTAGAGTAGCCCTCAGTGAGTGAGGAGCTGGGAGTTGTAGCTCCCTGGAGTGACCTAGGTTGGGTCGCAGACGGTGGTCTGGGACCAGAGGAGTCAGGGTATTGGGAGAGGGTGCCCAGATTAAAGCGGGGTTTACACGCTACGATATCGTTAATAATGAATTATTGTCGGGGTCACGGTGTTTGTGACGCACATCCGGCGTCATTAACGATATCGCAGTGTGTGACACTTATGAGCGACCTTAAACGATCGCAGAAGCGGTCAAAATCGTTTGCTGCGGAGAGGTCGTCCTGAAACAAAAAATCATTTTCTGCTTATTAGCGATGTTGTTCGTCGTTCCTGCGGCATGACACATCGCTGTGTTTGACACCGCAGGAGCGACGAACATCTCCGTACCTGACTCCATCGGCAATGCGGAAGGAAGGAGGTGGGCGGGATGTTACGTCCCGCTCATCTCCGCCCCTCCGCTTCTATTGGACGACTGCCGTGTGACGTCGCTGTGACGCCGCACGAACCGCCCCCTTAGAAAGGAGGCGGTTCGCCGGCCAGAGCGACGTCGCAGGGCAGGTAAGTGCGTGTGACGGGTGTAAGCGATGTTGTGCGCCACGGGCAGCGATTTGCCCATGTCGCACAACCGACGGGGGTGGGTACGATCGCTTGCGATCTCGCTAGCAAGATCGCAGTGTGTAAAGCTTGCTTTAGTCTTGGAGAAAGTCCAGTAACCAGACCGGTACCGAGCACGGCGGGGTACAGGACCCTAGATCAGGGAAGAGCTTCAGGCACCCTGATAATTAACCTGTGGAGGACAGTCTCTTTATGAACTATCCCCAAGAGCTCAGAGATCAAAGGCACCAGCACAACAAAGGAATAGGGTTTTCCAGCATATGCGACCCACTGAGATCCCAAGTGCCAACCATCAAGAGCACAGCTCCACTACATATAAGTAGCGGGACCCTGAAAGCTTCAGGCCAAGGGGTCACAAGAACAACTAAGTTTGTGCATGGAGGCAGGCTCCGGACCATTAAAGTGATACCGGTGGGAGCGGACACCCGGACGAGCTCCCCGCAGTTGCAGTGGTACCAAGAGACTTTGGTTTACTACAGTGTGTGAGTCTGCTTCATTGACTGCATCTAACACAACAACCTGAGTGAGTACACTGCCCCTCTCCCTGCATCTTGCCTCCCCAGCAAGCCTGCACAGCACCATCCACCAACCCTGCAGAGTCCCGGGGCCTCCCTACCTGCGGAGGGACCTGTCATCTAGCTGCCCCCACATCATCCGCCCCGGTACTCCCCTCGGCAGCGACGGTACTCCCCTATTACCGCACCCTGCAGGTGGCGTCACAAACTAATCCCCTGTAAATATCCCCCCCTTTCAATCGAGTGGCCGCTGAGCCCCGGGTCCGGGGACTCTCGAGCCACAGCAATCCCGGATCCGAGCAGTTCGCCTGCTTAGGGGCCCCACAGAAGCAGCCTATAAATCCAGCCACAAGTTGTACACTGAAGAATTAAAATTCTTCCTTTTTTTAAGAACGGGAAGGTTTTTTTTAAATCAGAAATAAATTGCTACCCATTTAATAAGATGAGACAAGGGAGTAATAATAAGTAACTAATGATCTATTATCCATTGCACATTAATATGGAACAAAGGAGGTTACCGTATTACATTCTGCTAGTGTATGTTTGTTTTCATTCTAAGTAATTTGTGTCGTTTATGTAATAATCTAATGTGATAGTATAATTATGCAGTGGACAATTCCTGGTGTCACACATTCAACCCACATACAACCTGATTCCAAAAAATGTGTTGCAAGAAAACTTCCAGCTTACTGTCTGAATCATCACATTGTTAAATGAATGGCTGAGCAGTTAGCAATATGAATGACATGAATAATTCAGCGTTCACACCAGATGCTCCATGCAGCCTCGAAATGTACTTGTAGCTGCAACCCGAGGAAACCCCACTGCTTCTGTTTACTAACAAGTAGGTGATCAGCAGACATGGTAAATAAAGGTGATATTATTATATAGAAGATATATACAGTCGTATGAAAAAGTTTGGGCACCCCTATTAATGTTAACCTTTTTTCTTTATAACAATTTGGGTTTTTGCAACAGCTATTTCAGATTCATATATCTAATAACTGATGGACTCAGTAATATTTCTGGATTGAAATGAGGTTTATTATACTAACAGAAAATGTGCAATCCGCATTTAAACAAAATTTGACCAGTGCAAAAGTATGGGCACCCTTATCAATTTCTTGATTTAAACACTCCTAACTACTTTTTACTGACTTACTAAGGCTACTTTCACACATCCGGTTTTTGCTCTGCGGCACAATACGGCGCTCTGCAGAAAAACCGCAACCGTTTTTTTTGCCGCCGGTTGCGGGTTTTTTTGCATAGACTTACATTAGTGCCGTATTGTGCCGCATGGGCTTGCGTTCGGTCCGGTTTTTGCCGCATGCGGCAGATTTAGCCGATGCCGCGGCCGGATGGAACGTTGCCTGCAACGTTTTTTGCTCCGGCAAAAAAACCCGCATCGCGCCGCATCCGGCCGCTGCGGCGCATTTTCAATGCATGCCTATGGACGCCGGATGCGGCGCGATGCGGAAAAAAAACGCATCCAGCCGCCGCATGTGGTTTCTTTCACTGCGCATGCTCAGTAGCGTGCCGCAACCGGAAAAGAACGGACCGGCCGCATGTAAAAACGTATGCAAAGGATGCGGTGTTTTCGCCGCATCCGTTGCTTAGGTTTCACAGCCGAATTGAGCCGCAGTGCTCAAACCGGATGTGTGAAAGTAGCCTAAAGCACTAAATTGGTTTTGTGACCTCATTGAGCTTTGAACTTCATAGGCAGGTGTATCCAATCATGAGAAAAGGTATTTAAGGTGGTCACTTGCAAGTTGTTCTCTTATTTGAATCTCCTATGAAGAGTGGCATCATGGGCTCCTCAAAACAACTCTCAAATGATCTGAAAACAAAGATTATTCAACTTAGTTGTTCAGGGGAAGGATACAAAAAGTTGTCTCAGAGATTTAAACTGTCAGTTTCCACTGTGAGGAACATAGTAAGGAAATGGAAGAACACAGGTACAGTTCTTGTCAAGCCCAGAAGTGTCAGGCCAAGAAAAATATCAGAAAGGCAGAGAAGAAGAATGGTGAGAACAGTCAAGGACAATCCACAGACCAGCTCCAAAGACCTGCAGCTTCATCTTGCTGCAGATGGTGTCAATGTGCATCGGTCAACAATACAACGCACGTTGCACAAGGAGAAGCTGCATGGGAGAGTGATGCAAAAGAAGCCGTTTCTGCAAGCACGTCACAAACCGAGTCGCCTGAGGTATGCAAAAGCACATTTGGACAAGCCAGTTACAGTTTGGAAATAGATAAATAGGAATAACGTTTGGAACACCATTCTAAGTCCGAACTGGGTGCAAAAATTCCCCATGTATTCCCCTTACATAGTCACTGGTGTGCATACCTTATCTCCCCATAGTGATGTTTTTTTAGGTTTTTGCACCCAGTTCGGACTTAGAATGGTGTTCCAAACGTTATTCCTATTTGTTAGTATTTTTTCGTTTGTGAACCCTCCCCAACCACACCTATTGCCAATCCATATCATACGCATAAATAGCCTGGGTCTCAGCTTCCCATACACGGTAGGTTTTTTAACTGCATGAGAGGACACACACAAGCTAGGGACCCCAACGTAGAGAAATACTTTGGCGTAGTGTTGGGGCTCTATTGCATTGATCAATTCAGTAGCTAAATTTCTCTTGATTCATATGTTCATGGCAGTAATGCAGATTCCATTTTTCACATATTCACTCTTGCATATAGCTATTGGATTTTTCAAGTCAGTATTCACACAGCAGTTTCTGCTATTTCATGTATTCCCCTTACATAGTCACTGGTGTGCATACCTTATCTCCCCACAGTTTGGAAATAGGTCCTGTGGACTGATGAAACAAAGATTGAGTTGTTTGGTCATACAAAAAGGCATTGAAAAGTTGAAGTTACGCAGGGGATGGATATTTCAGCAAGACAATGATCCAAAACACCGTTCCAAATCTACTCAGGCATTCATGCAGAGGAACAATTACAATGTTCTGGAATGGCCATCCCAGTCCCCAGACCTGAATATCATTGAACATCTGTGGGATGATTTGAAGCGTGCTGTCCATGCTCGGTGACCATCAAACTTAACTGGACTGGAATTGTTTTGTAAACAGGAATGGTCAAATATACCTTCATCCAGGATCCAGGAACTCATTAAAAGCTACAGGAAGCGACTAGAGGCTGTTATTTTTGCAAAAGGAGGCTCTACAAAATATTAATGTCACTTTTATGTTGAGGTGCCCATACTTTTGCATCGGTCAAATTTTGTTTAAATGCGGATTGCACATTTTCTGTTAGTACAATAAACCTCATTTCAATCCAGAAATATTACTCAGTCCATCAGTTATTAGATATATGAAACTGAAATAGCTGTTGCAAAAACCCAAATTGTTATAAAGAAAATAGGTTAACATTAATAGGGGTGCCCAAACTTTTTCATATGACTGTAGGTTATAATTAGCGATGAGCGAATCCGAAGTGAGGTATTCAGTGTTCGTACCAAACACAGACTTTTCCCAAAAAACAAAGTTCGGGTTTGGCATTAAAATGCTTTATGTATGTTGCTTACCACTCGCGTGAGTATTGCTGTGCTCTGGTACAGATGGTACACAGCCCAGAGCTTGATCGGCTTGAGAGAGATAATAGATACACTACATAGACAGATGTAGAGATATATAGAGAGAGCTAGCTAGATAGCTTGTACAGCTATTTGGCAGAGTTAAGGAATAATTTATGGGGGGAAAAATGTGGTGTTCCCCCTAACTTTCATAATCAGCAGAGGTACAGCAGCAGCTGTGGGCTGCAGCCCTCAGCTGTCAGCTGTACCTTGGCTGGTTTGGAAACATAGAGAGAATTCCATGCTTTACTTATTTGAAAAAATATTGACAAAAAACGGCGTAGGGTCCCCCCCCATTTTTTTCAAAACTAGCCAAGGGACAGGAGACAACTGGGGGCTGATATTTTGAGGGTGGGAAGGGCTATGATTATTTGGCGCTTCCCAGCCTAAAAATAGTCGCCCCAGAGGTGGCACATCTATTAGATGCACCAAATCTGGCGCTGTACCTTCCCGGTGTTCTTCCCGTTGCCCTGGTACAATGGCAAATGGGATAATATTTGGAGATGATGCCAGCTGTGAATTGATCTGTGCTGCAGGAAAAAACTGACTTGTCTCTGTGTGATTAACATGGACACGCAGGCGCTTCAAAGGGACACACAATCTGGGTGAAAACACAAAGGTGTCAAGATTTCTATTGACTTTAATTAGTATGCAAGTGAATGTGCCACCGGTACGTGTGAAAACGGATACTACAAGGATCGGTAACATGGAGGTGTGAAGGGGACTTAACGTGGATTTTCAGACTATGTACGCCAGCCTCATTAGGTCTAAGAAATATGTGTAATTTATATTATGATATCAGTGACAAATCAAGTTATCATTTTGAATAGACATACACAATACACATACACAACTAGTTCTTGGAAATGTACATTTCAGGAACCTAGGAGCATGCATTGAATAGTGTAACTTCTAGTGCAAATCATAGGTACCAGCATCATTCCAAATAAAGGTCCTTAAGAGTAAAAGGAATGATTAGCAATGGGTCCAGCTTATGACCAAAGTAATGGCACTATGACAGATCCAAAAATTTAGTGAATAGACTCCATTGTGTTGTGTTGGGATGTTCAATATTTTTAACACCAAAAATTCTAAAATGCTTGGCAAAACTATGTCTTGTGGTTCACAAAACAAATGTAAAATAAGGATAATATTGGCATCCTTGAGGTACCATGTGCTTGTGCCGCCCCCGTGGCCAGCAGCCTGCTGCTGCTGCTAAGGTCCGGGCTCTCCGGTGGGTGGCTCGAGGGTCTCCAGAGCCGGGGGTCTCTGCGGACACTTCGAATGAAAAGGGAGTTTTGGATTTTGGGATGTATATCTGTCGCGGGCGGGGAGGAGGGTGTCAGCACACCGCGCTCACCCCTTCTGCTCGGGTCCGGCGGCCGCTGCTCAGTGGTGGCTCGAGCTGTAGGCCGGATCCCGGGGTTTTCTCGAGCGGCACTCCTCGCCCGTGAGTGAAAGGGGTTTGTTGGGTGTGGGGATTGTTTATAGTCCGTGACGCCACCCACGGTTGTGGTGATTTCACCACCGCTGCTCAATACGGGGATCCCGGGGATGGTGATGCGGAGCAGCCAGGTGTTGTGTTGCCCCTCCGTGGGTAGGGGTTGGTGATCCCGGGGCCCGGTGATGGTTTGGGAGGTGCAGGGCCTGGTGGGCGCAGGGACGCGGGGGCAGCGCTGTGCCTTGCGGCACTGTGGTACTCACTCAGCCTGAGACGTGGACACAGTTTTACGGTAAACCAAACGGCTGGTTGGACGGTCCCACAGACGGCTGCACTTGCTCTCCCGGTAGATGACGGTGATGTCCCTCTTCCTTGCACCTTTGTGTACTTGTTGGTTGCGATGGGTCCCCACTGGTAACCCGCTCCCCGGCCTCAAGCTGGACCGGGGGAGCTCTACTCATTGCCCACAGGCGCTGGCCCTCAGAAACTGGTGCCCTGGCGGTGGCGGTGTCTCTGTTGTACAGGTTGGGCTGTTGCCTTCACTCGGGACTTGGTTGTTGGGGGATCTACGTCCCCTTCACTGACGGATTCGGCAAATTATGGCGACTCCAAGCCTTGCCGGGGTCCGAGAGGCCCCTGCCCTGGTGCTGACTGTCCTTCGGAACACTGCTCCAGACCACCGGGCACACAGCCTACGGGGTCCTTCCAGGAACTTCCAAACGGTCCCCCTCCAGACAGTCACCGCCGTTGCTGACCTTGCTGACCTGCCCTGCACTTAGCTGGACTCTTCAGGCTTTGCACACTCCTTCTGTTCTGTCACCACTCTTGCTTTTCTCCTTTACTACTTTACTTCCTTCACTTTCACTTAGCTCTTTACTTTAGCCCTGTCTGGGCTACTCCTCCACTCCTTCCACTTCCTCCTCCCTGACTGAACTGCCTGGTACTTCCCACCTCCAGAGCTGTGATCTCGGTGGGCGGAGCCAACCGCCTGGCCCACCCCCCTGGTGTGAATCATCAGCCTCTGGAGGAAGGCAACAAGGATTTTTGGTTAGCTTAGATGTGCCTACCTGGGATGTAGGGTGTGGTGGTATGTGATCTGTGTCCCCTGGCTTGCCCAGGGCGACACATTCCCCCTTAGCAAAATGCAGACCGTCCGCGGGCTGCCGTCCAACACCGGATTTATTTTTCTGAAAAAGATAACATAATAATCAACATATTTACATTTTTAATAACTCTTCCCAAAACGGGAGGCACATTTCTTTAACGTTGCAAAACGGTTTACGGTTACGGTTTCCGCACTCTCCCACCCAAGCAACCTGGCCCTGATGCTGCCCCTAAAACCCAGGTAGCACCCCTTGACCCACAGTCCAGCACACGGTACCCGAGCGGGATCTGTCCTTCCCTCCAGAGGGTAGCCACCGGTTCCTTTGGTGGCTGGGCCCCAGCCTGCTCTGCTGAGGGCCCTCCCTCCAACCTGCCTCTCCAGAGGCGGCATTGCGGAAAACGGTAACTGCAAACAACATATTTACAAGCCACTTAACGTTTGTGGGTGCCCTGCAAGTTCACGGGCTTGTCCATGGATAGTTCCCATGCAAAATAACTTTTTAAACGGTCCCCACGGGGACAACGGTGTCGGCTCCAGCCGGTTTCAAATCACAAGCAAATCAGGTGAAGCTTCGGTAATCATTTTCATCATTGGCAGAACTTTCAAACAAACAAGCTGTTGGTCCCAACGGGGACGGTGCTACAGGCATCCGCTGCCCCACTCCGGTTGCGCAAGCTCTGGTGCCACTGCCAGGGGAGGGAGGTCTGCGCTCGCTCGGGCCTCCGGGCCCCTCCTTAGTTTGGCGTCCAGCGCAAACCACCCCCGCTCCCCAAAGAACCGAGTGTACTGGACGATGTCACCCGGCATCAGATTGCGGCCGGGATGCTCCTCAGGCAGGTGGGCATTCACATCCCGCCGGGCTACAAAAACTTCGGCCTCCAGGCCCGGCTCGTAGATGAACCCGTAGCCCCGGCGGACATCAAACCGCCTCACCTGCCCCACATACAATGGTCCTCGGACACGGGAGGTTGCTTGCCGGAGATGCTCTTTCTCCCGGATCGCTCTGGCCACCAGTTCGGCCTTCTTTCGCTCCCTCTCGGTGATCTCCAGGCCCAGCGGTACCGGCTCCCTATCCCAATATGGCGCTGCTGCCAGCGCCGGCGCACGGGTCGGGCCCCGCGGGACATCCTGGACGTTGCCCACTGTCAGGAGTATGGGCGACAGGTCCCGCGGTGTCTTGGCCTTGGGCGCTGCCTTGCAACAACAACCCGGCGCCACCTCAGCCGAGGTGTGGGGGATGGGCATAGGGGCTTTCCGCTGCTGGGCCTTCGGCTCGGAGCGGGTCATCGGCTCCGGCTCGGGGGGTTTTTCAGGGGATGCCTCCGGTTCCACCCTCGGCGTCTTCCACGGTAACACCTCCGGTGTGCCGCGGGCTCCGACTACAGGTCGGCCCGCTTGGGCGGGGACGCTGGGTACTGCTACCGGTTGCGGTGGTAGCAGGCCTAGTGGCGGGGTCACGGCCTCCGGGACGGGTGGCGAGGGAGTCAACGGGGGGAGAGGGCTTGGACCGGGCCCCACAGCCGCGATGACCGGCCCTTCAAGGGCATCGGGACTTGGGTCACTCACCCTCCCTTTCTCCGCTTCCTCCTCGCGTATCCGCACGGTGGCTACAACGTCCGCCATGTCGGCCTCCCACTCCTCCATGAGGAGCTGCATCCTGACCTGCAGCCTTTGGTAGAGCTGCACGGTTCGGATTTCCACCCACGCCGCGGTTCCAGGCGCGGGGGCTACGGTGTCGCGGGACGGCATCCACATGATGGCTTCTTCTTTTGCTTCCAGGAACGGTATGTTTGCAGAGTCCTGGCGTCCCTGCTTTTATAGCTGCGGCTACATGCGTCCAGCCGCCATCGCGTCCCCCTTAGCTCTTTCCGGCCCCTCCTCTCTCGGGGCGGGGTTTTGGCCTTCGCGCCTCTACTGCTCGAGAAGACGCTCGAGCGGGAACTTTTCGCGCCAAAGATGGCGGCTTCTGAAATTTTTCTGCCGGATACCTCCGGCGGTAACAAGGCGCACCTCTACCAGACGGCAGAGCGGTAAGATCCTGTTCGTGACGCCAAGTTGTCGCGGGCGGGGAGGAGGGTGTCAGCACACCGCGCTCACCCCTTCTGCTCGGGTCCGGCGGCCGCTGCTCAGTGGTGGCTCGAGCTGTAGGCCGGATCCCGGGGTTTTCTCGAGCGGCACTCCTCGCCCGTGAGTGAAAGGGGTTTGTTGGGTGTGGGGATTGTTTATAGTCCGTGACGCCACCCACGGTTGTGGTGATTTCACCACCGCTGCTCAATACGGGGATCCCGGGGATGGTGATGCGGAGCAGCCAGGTGTTGTGTTGCCCCTCCGTGGGTAGGGGTTGGTGATCCCGGGGCCCGGTGATGGTTTGGGAGGTGCAGGGCCTGGTGGGCGCAGGGACGCGGGGGCAGCGCTGTGCCTTGCGGCACTGTGGTACTCACTCAGCCTGAGACGTGGACACAGTTTTACGGTAAACCAAACGGCTGGTTGGACGGTCCCACAGACGGCTGCACTTGCTCTCCCGGTAGATGACGGTGATGTCCCTCTTCCTTGCACCTTTGTGTACTTGTTGGTTGCGATGGGTCCCCACTGGTAACCCGCTCCCCGGCCTCAAGCTGGACCGGGGGAGCTCTACTCATTGCCCACAGGCGCTGGCCCTCAGAAACTGGTGCCCTGGCGGTGGCGGTGTCTCTGTTGTACAGGTTGGGCTGTTGCCTTCACTCGGGACTTGGTTGTTGGGGGATCTACGTCCCCTTCACTGACGGATTCGGCAAATTATGGCGACTTCAAGCCTTGCCGGGGTCCGAGAGGCCCCTGCCCTGGTGCTGACTGTCCTTCGGAACACTGCTCCAGACCACCGGGCACACAGCCTACGGGGTCCTTCCAGGAACTTCCAAACGGTCCCCCTCCAGACAGTCACCGCCGTTGCTGACCTTGCTGACCTGCCCTGCACTTAGCTGGACTCTTCAGGCTTTGCACACTCCTTCTGTTCTGTCACCACTCTTGCTTTTCTCCTTTACTACTTTACTTCCTTCACTTTCACTTAGCTCTTTACTTTAGCCCTGTCTGGGCTACTCCTCCACTCCTTCCACTTCCTCCTCCCTGACTGAACTGCCTGGTACTTCCCACCTCCAGAGCTGTGATCTCGGTGGGCGGAGCCAACCGCCTGGCCCACCCCCCTGGTGTGAATCATCAGCCTCTGGAGGAAGGCAACAAGGATTTTTGGTTAGCTTAGATGTGCCTACCTGGGATGTAGGGTGTGGTGGTATGTGATCTGTGTCCCCTGGCTTGCCCAGGGCGACACATTCCCCCTTAGCAAAATGCAGACCGTCCGCGGGCTGCCGTCCAACACCGGATTTATTTTTCTGAAAAAGATAACATAATAATCAACATATTTACATTTTTAATAACTCTTCCCAAAACGGGAGGCACATTTCTTTAACGTTGCAAAACGGTTTACGGTTACGGTTTCCGCACTCTCCCACCCAAGCAACCTGGCCCTGATGCTGCCCCTAAAACCCAGGTAGCACCCCTTGACCCACAGTCCAGCACACGGTACCCGAGCGGGATCTGTCCTTCCCTCCAGAGGGTAGCCACCGGTTCCTTTGGTGGCTGGGCCCCAGCCTGCTCTGCTGAGGGCCCTCCCTCCAACCTGCCTCTCCAGAGGCGGCATTGCGGAAAACGGTAACTGCAAACAACATATTTACAAGCCACTTAACGTTTGTGGGTGCCCTGCAAGTTCACGGGCTTGTCCATGGATAGTTCCCATGCAAAATAACTTTTTAAACGGTCCCCACGGGGACAACGGTGTCGGCTCCAGCCGGTTTCAAATCACAAGCAAATCAGGTGAAGCTTCGGTAATCATTTTCATCATTGGCAGAACTTTCAAACAAACAAGCTGTTGGTCCCAACGGGGACGGTGCTACAGGCATCCGCTGCCCCACTCCGGTTGCGCAAGCTCTGGTGCCACTGCCAGGGGAGGGAGGTCTGCGCTCGCTCGGGCCTCCGGGCCCCTCCTTAGTTTGGCGTCCAGCGCAAACCACCCCCGCTCCCCAAAGAACCGAGTGTACTGGACGATGTCACCCGGCATCAGATTGCGGCCGGGATGCTCCTCAGGCAGGTGGGCATTCACATCCCGCCGGGCTACAAAAACTTCGGCCTCCAGGCCCGGCTCGTAGATGAACCCGTAGCCCCGGCGGACATCAAACCGCCTCACCTGCCCCACATACAATGGTCCTCGGACACGGGAGGTTGCTTGCCGGAGATGCTCTTTCTCCCGGATCGCTCTGGCCACCAGTTCGGCCTTCTTTCGCTCCCTCTCGGTGATCTCCAGGCCCAGCGGTACCGGCTCCCTATCCCAATATGGCGCTGCTGCCAGCGCCGGCGCACGGGTCGGGCCCCGCGGGACATCCTGGACGTTGCCCACTGTCAGGAGTATGGGCGACAGGTCCCGCGGTGTCTTGGCCTTGGGCGCTGCCTTGCAACAACAACCCGGCGCCACCTCAGCCGAGGTGTGGGGGATGGGCATAGGGGCTTTCCGCTGCTGGGCCTTCGGCTCGGAGCGGGTCATCGGCTCCGGCTCGGGGGGTTTTTCAGGGGATGCCTCCGGTTCCACCCTCGGCGTCTTCCACGGTAACACCTCCGGTGTGCCGCGGGCTCCGACTACAGGTCGGCCCGCTTGGGCGGGGACGCTGGGTACTGCTACCGGTTGCGGTGGTAGCAGGCCTAGTGGCGGGGTCACGGCCTCCGGGACGGGTGGCGAGGGAGTCAACGGGGGGAGAGGGCTTGGACCGGGCCCCACAGCCGCGATGACCGGCCCTTCAAGGGCATCGGGACTTGGGTCACTCACCCTCCCTTTCTCCGCTTCCTCCTCGCGTATCCGCACGGTGGCTACAACGTCCGCCATGTCGGCCTCCCACTCCTCCATGAGGAGCTGCATCCTGACCTGCAGCCTTTGGTAGAGCTGCACGGTTCGGATTTCCACCCACGCCGCGGTTCCAGGCGCGGGGGCTACGGTGTCGCGGGACGGCATCCACATGATGGCTTCTTCTTTTGCTTCCAGGAACGGTATGTTTGCAGAGTCCTGGCGTCCCTGCTTTTATAGCTGCGGCTACATGCGTCCAGCCGCCATCGCGTCCCCCTTAGCTCTTTCCGGCCCCTCCTCTCTCGGGGCGGGGTTTTGGCCTTCGCGCCTCTACTGCTCGAGAAGACGCTCGAGCGGGAACTTTTCGCGCCAAAGATGGCGGCTTCTGAAATTTTTCTGCCGGATACCTCCGGCGGTAACAAGGCGCACCTCTACCAGACGGCAGAGCGGTAAGATCCTGTTCGTGACGCCAAGTTGTCGCGGGCGGGGAGGAGGGTGTCAGCACACCGCGCTCACCCCTTCTGCTCGGGTCCGGCGGCCGCTGCTCAGTGGTGGCTCGAGCTGTAGGCCGGATCCCGGGGTTTTCTCGAGCGGCACTCCTCGCCCGTGAGTGAAAGGGGTTTGTTGGGTGTGGGGATTGTTTATAGTCCGTGACGCCACCCACGGTTGTGGTGATTTCACCACCGCTGCTCAATACGGGGATCCCGGGGATGGTGATGCGGAGCAGCCAGGTGTTGTGTTGCCCCTCCGTGGGTAGGGGTTGGTGATCCCGGGGCCCGGTGATGGTTTGGGAGGTGCAGGGCCTGGTGGGCGCAGGGACGCGGGGGCAGCGCTGTGCCTTGCGGCACTGTGGTACTCACTCAGCCTGAGACGTGGACACAGTTTTACGGTAAACCAAACGGCTGGTTGGACGGTCCCACAGACAGCTGCACTTGCTCTCCCGGTAGATGACGGTGATGTCCCTCTTCCTTGCACCTTTGTGTACTTGTTGGTTGCGATGGGTCCCCACCGGTAACCCGCTCCCCGGCCTCAAGCTGGACCGGGGGAGCTCTACTCTTTGCCCGCAGGCGCTGGCCCTCAGAAACTGGTGCCCTGGCGGTGGCGGTGTCTCTGTTGTACAGGTTGGGCTGTTGCCTTCACTCAGGACTTGGTTGTTGGGGGATCTACGTCCCCTTCACTGACGGATTCGGCAAATTATGGCGACTCCAAGCCTTGCCGGGGTCCGAGAGGCCCCTGCCCTGGTGCTGACTGTCCTTCGGAACACTGCTCCAGACCACCGGGCACACAGCCTACGGGGTCCTTCCAGGAACTTCCAAACGGTCCCCCTCCAGACAGTCACCGCCGTTGCTGACCTTGCTGACCTGCCCTGCACTTAGCTGGACTCTTCAGGCTTTGCACACTCCTTCTGTTCTGTCACCACTCTTGCTTTTCTCCTTTACTACTTTACTTCCTTTACTTTCACTTAGCTCTTTACTTTAGCCCTGTCTGGGCTACTCCTCCACTCCTTCCACTTCCTCCTCCCTGACTGAACTGCCTGGTACTTCCCGCCTCCAGAGCTGTGATCTCCTCGGTGGGCGGAGCCAACCGCCTGGCCCACCCCCCTGGTGTGAATCATCAGCCTCTGGAGGAAGGCAACAAGGATTTTTGGTTAGCTTAGATGTGCCTACCTGGGATGTAGGGTGTGGTGGTATGTGATCTGTGTCCCCTGGCTTGCCCAGGGCGACACATATGTACGGCTGGGCCGTAGTAAAGTTCGTGACGCCACCCACGGTGTGTGGTGAGATTGGACACCACCGCTGCTGTGACGGGGCACCCGGGGGAGATGTTGTGCAGCAAGTTGTTAACCCCTCCGTGGGCAGGGATGGTGGCCCCGGGACCCGTTGGGTTCCTGGTGCAGGGGGATGGGCGACTGCAGGGTGCTGGTGTACTCACTATGAAAGAACACACGAGTCTCTGGTAAACCAAGGTGATGGTGGTCGGTGCACCTTTTTAGTATGGTGGCTACCTGTGCTTGCAACTCCAGGAGTCCGCTCGGGGCTGGATGTGGCCTAAGGAGCCCTTGCCCGCAGACGCTGGCCCGTGGGATCTCTGAGCCTTGGCGGTGGCCTGTTTATCCCCCTCGTTGGGCGGTTGTCTTCTATTAGGGACTTTGGGTGGGACAGGACCTCTAGTCCTGGCCTCAATCAGTTAATTAGCTGATTGCTGTCGCTTCTGGTCCCAGCTTCAGGGTACGAGTACCCCCCTTGTGCTCCAGTTTCCAGGTCGGTTCCCCAGGTCGGTACCGGCGGACTACAACCCTGTCCCGGTCCACTTCGGTTCCACCGAGCTGTCTTCCCGACTCCTGCAGATGGAGACCACCATCTGCCTCCTAGCCAGAGGTACCAGGGCTCCTACCCTGGCACTTGTCAAATTGGGGTATTCGCCTCTGCTGGAGCTGCACACAGCTCCAGCCCACTCTCCTCTCCAACTTGAACTCTAACACGATCTGTTTGTTTTCCCGACCCGGGCTGTCTAGACTCCTTGGTGGGCATCTTCCAACCTGCCTGGTTCCGCCCCCTGGTGTGTCTGTCTAGCCCTGAGGGGGGTGACTAGGTTTTAAATGGTTGGTTGCTGTTACCTATAAGGGGCTGGGGTATTGCAGGGGCCTATTTGTGACTACCTGGCCCGGCCAGAGCGTCACATTCTCATTTCTTTCATATTGGAAAGGCCTCTTCAGGTATTCATTGAGATCTTCTTGAGAGCTGTAAGGAGTTTGTATGTTCTCCCCGTGTTTGCGTGGGTTTCCTCCAGGTTCTCTGGTTTCCTCCCATACTCCAAAGACATACTGATAGGAAATTTAAATTGTGAGCCCCAATGGGGACAGTGATGACAATGTCTGTAAAGTGGAAATTAATGGTGTTATATAAGCGAGTAGAATTAGTAGAAATAGATGCATCTTAGCAAAATGCTAGTATCCAGATTTTGAGGTACAAATCTTTTATCAGCAGCAGTTATTAGGAAATTAGAAAATCCCAAATACCCCAGTGAAAAATAGATCAAACAATAAAGTGAACTCACTGAGGAAGCTGTAAGTGAATTGTGCATTGGGGTGCATGGGGTGCACCTTGGTTTTGTGTTATACCATGCCTGATGAAGAGACCTGAGTAGTCTGAAAAGCTTGCTATTATTACCATCTTTTCAGTTAGCCATTAAAAGGTATCAACCACTGAGGACTTCAGTTCCTTTAAACAATTTTTTATCTCTACTGGCTAACACGGTACAAAGATATATTTTACCTGTACATGTACTGTGACATCCTGAAGCAGAGCATGATCCCCTCCCTTCATATTCCAGCATGACAATGACCTCAAACACGCCAAAAAATGACCACTGCCTTGCTAAAGAAACTGAGGGTAAAGGCACTGGACTGGCCAAGCATGTCTGCACACCTAAACGCTATTGAGCATCTGTGGGACATCCTCAAACAGAAGGAGGAGGTGCACAAGGTCTCTAACATCCACCAGCTCCGTGATGTCGTCATGGAGGATGGAAGAGGATCCTGTGAAGCTCTAATGAATTCTGGCTCGCCCACCCCAGGGCTATGGGACACCCGGTGCCGGGCCAGACTAGTCCGGGGGGTAGTCAGTGGTGGCGGGGCCCGACTCCATGACCCTGGCGGGAGTCAATTAATAAGGCTTCAGTGTTGGGGGTGATTGTTAAAGTTTATATTCGTGACGCCATCTGTGGTTTGCGGCTATTAAGCCGCCGCTGCTGTATGGGGCCTCCGGGGCTGATGTAATGGCAGCTTGGATGGTCCTGCTTCCCACAGGTGGAGCGGTACCCCGGGGCAACAGTTGGTGCTTGTAAGTGTCGATGTAGTTGCGGTGTAGTGCAGGGCCGACAGGGCGGTGAAAGGACCGGACACAAACAACAGTCTCTTTACCTTCTCCTCTCTTACTGTGCAAACGGTTAGTCCTGGGAGACCGTTACAGGTGGTAGAGGGCTCCGGTCGGCCTGGAAGTAACTGGGGTCATCTTTGTGGCCAGCTGAGTATGAGGCCTACTCCCTATTCTTCCATTGCTTTCATAGGACCCTGCACTCTGAATTAGCAATGGCCCTCTTGCTGCTGGGACCGGTGGTAAGTCCCTCTCCCTGTGTGGTAGGCTGCGCAGGCCCTCTCTGGTGCTTCTCTGCTGGAGTCCACACCGGGCCCTGGTGATGCAGCTGTACCTTCAGGTTGCTTTCGGGGCCAGGAGACCTGCAGTCCTCCTGCCCTTCGGATTCGGCTGCCAGGGAAGGGTTTTACACCCTGGCAACCACAGACTCCGATGTCTAATTCTCCTCTGTGCCTCTCTTCCAATCCTGCTTTGCTGGGCCAAGCTATTCCAGCTCCAGGCCCCAATCCACAGGACAGCACTACTCTGCGTCTTCACTCTCCAACTTCCCTCTCAGACTGAACACTAACCCCTCCCTCAGGTCAGGCTTGAGGAATGCTCCCTGGAACTCCAGGTTCAGAGCTCCCTCTGCTGGCCCGAGGGAGAAACTGCATTGGATGTTGGTACCTACTGGCCAATGATTTTCCCAATTACCTCCATGCTCAGCATTAACCCTTTGGAGAGGCAATGCTGTTGTGGCGACCAGGTCCTGGGGCGCCAAAATTCAAAGCCCAAGAGAGTTAGGCTGTGTGCACACGTTGCGTTTTTTACCGCGGAAACGCTGCGTTTTGAACCGCAGCGTTTCAGTGGCAAATTGCATGCGTTCAGCTTTCCCAGCAAAGTGTATGGGAAAGCTGAAAAATCAGTGCACACGCTGCGTTTCTTTCCGCAGCGTTTTGGATGCCAAAAATCGGTGCGGAAAGAAAAGCAGCATGTCACTTCTTTTGTGCGTTGTGGCTGCGTTCTCTCCCCCATTGAAATCAATGATGTGGGGTCAGAACGCAGCTACAGCGCATGGACCTGCTTTTTTGTTGCGGTCCGCGGCCTTTGTCGGCACGCCAGAACGCAGGCATTTACCTGGAAGTGAGGTCAAGAGGTTTCCTGTTGACCTCACTTCCTGGCAAAGCCCCCGGTGTCGCCAAAGTGCCCGCCCCGACCCCCGACCCCCCTCCCGAAAATCCAACATGGCCGCGCGCACAGTAGCGCACCGGCCGCCCTGCTCCTATGTTATCTGTCGCATGTGCCTTGAGACATGCGACAGAAAAATGCACCCAGGCCCTGCCCGTTCACCCCCTATTCCCCCCGGTGTCATACATACCTGTCCGGTCGCAGCGCTGATCCCCCGCGGCTCCCTCCTCCTTCACAGCAGACGCCGGCCGGTCACATGTGCAGAGCAGCTGACAGCCAGCACAGTGTTCAGTGTGAGCTGTGCTGGCTGCTCGGCACTCTGCAGCTGTGACCCGGGGAGAGTGGGTGCAGATTTTTGCACCCACTCTCCTCAAATGGAGGGTCTGCCCTCCTAGAAAATGGGGGATACGTTCCCTGAACGTGTCCCCCATATTCTAGAAGGTCCAGAGCCGACGTGGGACATCCAAATGGATTTCTGCGGACCCATTTTTTTTATTAAATTGGAGAACAAGGGAATGATTTGGGGAGTGTTTTTTCTAATAAAAAATTTTTTGTTGTCTTTTTTTGCTTTTGTTTACTGTCAATTAGTTATGTCGGGTGTCTGATAGACGCCGTGACATCACTAATTGCTGGGCTTGATGCCAGGTGACATTACACATCTGGTATCAACCCCATTTATTACCCCGTTAGCCAACGCACCAGGGCGCGGGATGAGTTGGGGCGAAGCGCCAGGATTGGCGCATCTAATGGATGCGCCACTTCTGGGGCGGCTGTGGCCTGCTATTTTTAGGCTGGGAAGAGTCCAATAACCATGGCTCTTCCCACCCTGAGAATACCAGACCCCAGCTGTCAGCTTCACCTTGGCTGGTGATCTAATTTGGGAGGACCCCATGTTATTTTTTTTTTATTATTTTTATTTATAAATAAAAAAAAAAAACCTGGGGAGCCCTCCAAATTGATCACCAGACAAGATGAAGCTGCCAGCTGTGGTTTGCAGGCTACAGCTGTCTGCTTTACCCTGACTGGCTATCAAAAATAGGGGGGACCCCACGCCATTTTTTTTTTGTTTTTGTGATAAAAACTAGGCTAGGCACCCTTTAGTGCCACATGAAAGGTACTAAAGGTGCCACCTTAGATTATGCAGGGGGGGGTGGGACGTTGTATATATATTTGACCTCCATTGACGCTTTTTAGGCTGGATGCCCACAATCGGGGTTTGCAGCGTTTTGGGCGCACATTGTTTTCCCTGCGTCCATGACGCTGCGTTGTGCAGTAGAAGCACAGTGGAAGGATTTTTAGAAATCTCATGCCCACTGTGCTTCTTTTCTCCGCAGCATAAACCGACCGGTGGCGCAGCTTCCCGAGCCTCAGCATGTCAATTTATGCTGCGGAGACGAGAGTGTTCTCTGCAGGTAGCATAGAGCTCCACAGCAGCCTGAACCCAAATCGTGGGCATGGCCAGCTGCGTTCTCCCGTGGACAACACTCACATCTCTGCAGGAGGCTGACACTGTGTACTGGACGCCGTGTCGCTGGATCATGGCCACATAGCCTTAGGCCTGTTTCACACGTCAGTGATTCTGGTACGTTTGTGTTTTTTTTTAAACATACCAGAATCACTGACATACGCAGACCCATTCTAATGAATGGGTCTGCTCACACATCAGTGATTTTTCACTACACGTGTCTCCGTGCGGCGTACCCGCGTGTGCGTGATAGCCGCACGGAGACATGTCCATTTTTTTCTGGCATCACTGATGTTCCACGGACCACGCAGTGGTGTGGTCCGTGAAACACGTGCCAGAAAAAAAGTGCTTGTAAAATAAAAATCATTTTTACTCACCCGGCGTCCAGCGATGTCCTCTGAAGCCCGTTCTGCTTGCTGCTTCTGAGCCGGCTCATTATTGTCGCGCATATTCATGATGTGCGACACAGCCGACCCGGAAGCAGCTGCTGCGGGGGTCAGCGCCAGCCGGATGCTGCACCGCGTGAGCGATCAGCACCATGGAGAGCGGGAGCGGGCACAGGTGAGTTAATCTCTAAGTGCAATCACGGGCCACGGAGAACGGAGCCCGGATTGCACTTAGACAACCCATGTGTGCCGTGATTCACGGCACACGGAGGGACATGTGCATGTTTTACACGCCAGTGAAAAACGTCACTGTTTTTCACTGACGTGTGAAACGGGCCTAAAAGTGAGAATATTGTTGCTACAGCAACATTTTGGGTGAAGTAGCTGTGGATTCAAAATGCTTAATATACTCCTGAATAAAATCCTTGAGGGGTGCAGATTCCAAAATGGGGTCACTTGTGGGGGTTTTCTGACGTATAGGTACCCAAGGGGCTCTGCTAATGTGACATGGTGCGCGAAGTTTATTTCAACTTTTCCAAAATTCAAATGGTGCTCCTTCCATTCCAAGCCCTCCCATTTATCCAAACAGAATGTGGAGAAGGAAATGACATCACAGGTTTTTTTTTCCAAAGGTCTGTGTTCAACCAACTTTATTAACACTGACAAGTCTTAAAAAACGCACCTAAAAAAACGCATGAAAAACGCATGAAAAACGCATGAAAAACGCATGAAAAAAGCATGAAAAACGCATGAAAAACGCATGCGTTTTCGATGCCTTTTTCTCAAAAAAGCATTGTTTACAATTCTCCCCTCTGCCAGAGGGTGCGTTTTTTTCCGCGCTGAAAAAAAAGCAACGTGTGAACATACCCTTAAGGCAGTGCTTGAAGTTAATGGTGGCCACACAAAATATTGACATTTTGGACACAATTTGACCATTTTCACTTAGGGGTGTACTCACTTTTATTGTCAGCGATTTAAACTTTAATGGCTATGTGTTGAGTTATTTAGAGGGCACTTCACATTTATACTGTTATACAAGCTGTACACTGACTACTTTACATTGTGTCAAAGTGTCATATCTTAAGTGTTGTCCCATGAGAAGATATAATAAAATATTTACATAAGGGTGGGGGCTGCCTGAGGAAGTGAACAAACACAAACAGTTTCTAGTCACTTCAGTCTGGGACAGAGAAGCAACAACAGGTCCCTGGTGGGTGTGTGACCCAGCTCCCCTCAGGGAGACCGCCCAGACTGCGTGCTTTAGAGCTATCTCAAGAAAGGAGAATAGTCTGAGACTTTGAACAACACGGTACCTGGAGGGTGTGCTTCAGAACTCTTCTAGGTGGAACCAGCCAGACTGGAAGAGGTCGAGAGGCAGCCAGTGGAGATGGTGAGACAGAGGAGAACACGGTAGCTGGAGGTCGAGCCTAACCGTTCTCACAGTGCCAGCACTGACAGGGTGCAGAAGCCCTAGGGCAGATTATACTCTATGGGGTACTTTGCACGCTGCAACATCGCTAGCCGATACTAGCGATGCCGAGTGCAATAGTACCCGCCCCCGTCGCACATGCGATATCTTGTGATAGCTGCCGTAGCAAACATTATCGCTACGGCAGCTTCACATGCACTTACCTGCTGTCACGCTCCCCGGGTCCTCGGATCCCCTCCCCGGGTCCCCTGCTCCGATCCCCGGGTCCTCAGCTCCGCTCCCCGGCTCACCTGCCACGCTCCCCGCTCTCCAGCCTCCGGTGCCCGCACTTCCCAGGCCCCCTGGTCTCCGCTCCCGGCGCCCGACGGCTTCCCAGTTCCTGGCCGGCTCCCCTGCGTCCTCCCTTCAGCTTCCTGCCCTGGCTTCTGGCACCCGGGCTGCGCGCACGCGCATTAGGGCGCGCGCGCGGTCACTGAACCTTTCTTAAAGGGCCAGTGTCAATTAACAGGAAATCATGCACTCAGGTACAGGGTATATAGGGGGTTAATGTCCAAGGGAGCGGGGCCTGTTCTTTGTGTTTTCCCAAGCTAGGAGTCAGGTCTCCTTGTGTTCTATGAGATACTTACCTCTCTGTCTTCTAGAGCCGACCCTGCATCGCCATCCGGTCCTGCGGTACCTCGAACCCCGAACGCTGCCCATCTGCCATCCTGACAGTCCGTACCATCTCGGATCCCTGCGGTGACCCGTCATCTCGCTCCAACGGTTCTGGACCCTGCCTGACACCATCACGGCTTCCGAACCTGAGCTCCGTCACCCGGACCACCATCCGTGACCTCGTGGTCCCAGGGACTTCTCCATTTGCTCTCAGTGCACGGACTGTCCTGCTACCTACAGTGCTCCGGCTACCGGACTCCTTTCCCTCATCCGGGAGTTCGGCCCAGTGGATCCACCTCCAGGGTCTACCCGTCCATCTGGCCCTAACAGTAAGAACAGGCCATGGATCCCGCCGAAGCACTAGCGGCCTTGCATGAGGAACTCCAACGCCAGCGTGAAGTCCAGACCCGCATGCTGAACTTTATGACTTCCGTGGACACCCGCCTGACCACGCTACAAGCGGCAGTCACGTCTTCGACATCCCGAGCCTCCACTAGTCAAGCCACGACCCCCGCTCCCGTGGCCGCCTCTTCGGATGCTTCCAGACTGCGTTTGGCCTCACCACCCCGGTACGCCGGAGATCCCAAGACCTGCAGGGGGTTTATAAACCAATGCTCCCTCCATTTCACGCAGCTGCCACATCTGTTTGCCTCCGACCAAGCCAAGGTCGCCTTCATCATGTCTCACCTAGAGGGCGAGGCACTGGCGTGGATGAACCCCTTGTGGGAGAAGGAGGAACCTATGACCAAGAACCTCCAGGAGTTCCTGCAGGCCTTTCGCAGCACTTTTGACGAACCCGGACGCGCCTCCGTGTCTGCATCTTCACTTCTCCGGTTACGTCAGGGAACACTGACGGTAGGTCAATACGCCATCCGTTTCCGCACCTTGGCTTCAGAACTCGGGTGGAATAACGAGGCCCTAACCGCCGCCTTCTGGGAAGGACTATCGTGTCGAATCAAAGATGAGCTGGCTGGACGTGATGTACCGTCCACTCTGGACGCCCTGATTACCCTAGCGACTCGAGTGGACATACGCTTTCAGGAGCGGTCCAAAGAACTGTCCCGTGAGAGACGTCCGGTAAGGCATTCCTCTCCTCCACCGAAGCCCACCGTACTCCAGTCAACGGCCTCTGGTGTCTCCGTCCATGAGCCCATGCAGATCGACCGTGTGCGACAGTCGGAACAACGTCGAGCAGAGCGGCTCGCCAAGGGTCTCTGCTTTTACTGCGGAAAGGGCACACACCTGCTACGCGCCTGTCCAGAGAGGCCGGGAAACTCCAAAGCCTAGGGTTGGTAGGAGAGGCCACCCTAGGTGCTGGAACTCTCTCAGACCCAGTTACATGGACTGTGCAAGTGACAACGGGAGAGACGCGGTTTACGGCTGAGGCGTACCTCGATTCTGGGGCAGCAGGCAATTTCATCCAGCAGGCCACGGTGGACAAGTACCAGGTGCCTGTTACTCCACTCGACAAGCCCCTAGTGATTGCCTCTGTGGATGGGAGACCCCTCTCTGACACCATCTCCTGGATCACCAAGCCGCTTGAAGTGCGTATCGGTGCTCTGCACACCGAGAACATCGCTCTCTACGTCCTCCCACACATGTCACATCAAATCCTGCTGGGACTTCCCTGGTTGCGGACACACGAGCCTTCAGTCAGCTGGGGCACTGGCGATATCACTCGATGGGGGTCTTCTTGCCATGAGAGATGTCTGAAGACCATACAACCCATCCGGCGACCTCCGGTTCCCGAGTCCCTACCGGGACTGCCCTCAGCCTATTGGTCCTTCGTGGACGTCTTTGATAAGAAGGAGTCCGAAGTACTCCCGCCACATCGTCCTTACGATTGTGCCATTGACCTGCTCCCGGGAACTACACCACCTCGAGGACGGATATATCCACTATCTCCAGCCGAAACAAGGGCTATGTCTACGTACATCACAGAGAGCCTGGCTAAGGGATTCATCCGGAGATCCTCCTCTCCTGCTGGAGCAGGCTTCTTCTTCGTAAAGAAGAAAGAGGGCGACCTACGCCCATGTATAGACTACCGGGGATTGAACCTAATCACCGTGAAAAACAAGTACCCCCTGCCGCTCATCCCCGAATTGTTTGATCGGCTCAGAGGAGCTCGTGTGTTCACCAAGTTGGATCTTCGGGGTGCCTACAACCTGGTCCGTATCCGTTCAGGGGATGAATGGAAGACCGCGTTCAACACTCGCGATGGGCACTATGAATACTGCGTGATGCCCTTCGGCCTGTGCAACGCACCAGCAGTCTTCCAAGAATTAGTGAACGATGTGTTTCGGGACCTTCTCTACGTCTGTGTGGTGGTATATCTGGATGACATCCTTGTCTTCTCTCCGGACCTCCAGACCCACCGAGACAACGTGCGACTGGTTCTACAACGACTGAGAGAGAATCGTCTGTACGCCAAGTACGAGAAGTGTGTCTTCGAACAGTCTTCTCTCCCCTTCCTGGGGTACCTCATCACCGATACCGGACTGCAGATGGATCCCAAGAAGGTCTCCTCCATTCTCAACTGGCCTCCTCCTTCTGGACTGAAGGCAATCCAATGTTTTCTGGGATTCGCTAACTATTACCGCCAGTTCATTCCTCACTTCTCGGCTCTGACTGCTCCTCTCTCCGCCTTGACCAAGAAGGGGGCTAATCCAAAGGACTGGTCACCTGCGGCCGACGCCGCGTTTGGCGCTCTAAAGCGAGCCTTTGCCTCCTCTCCTGTACTCCACCGTCCAGAGTTAAACCGCCAGTTCACCTTGGAGGTGGATGCCTCCTCCTCGGGAGCCGGAGCAGTGCTCATGCAGAAGTCCTCCTCCGGGAAGATGGTGACGTGCGGTTTCTTCTCCAAGAGCTTCTCCGCGCCTGAACGCAATTACACCATCGGTGACCGAGAGCTATTAGCGGTCAAACTGGCTCTGGAGGAATGGCGCTATCTTCTGGAAGGAGCAGTGTACCCTGTCATTGTTTACACGGACCACAAAAACCTGGAATACCTGCGGACTGCTCAGCGACTGAACCCACGGCAAGCCAGGTGGTCCTTGTTCTTTGCCCGGTTCGACTTCCAGCTTCATTTCCGACCCGCGAACAAGAATGTACGCGCTGATGCCTTGTCTAGGTCTTTTGTGCCCCTGGAACAGGAGGAAGAGACATCTCAACCCATCATCTGTCCAAGTAAGATTATTCCGGTGGCTCCTGTCACCCTGGCCCAGATACCACCTGGGAAGACTTATGTCTCTGAGGCTGACAGGCAAAAAGTGTTACACTGGGGCCATACCTCGAAAACAGCCGGTCATGCAGGTCAGAAGAAAACATGGAGCGCTATTGTACGTCATTACTGGTGGCCATCCCTGCGCACGGACGTCGCCTCTTTTGTCTCTGCCTGCTCCTCCTGTGCCAGGAACAAGACACCCAAACACCTGCCATACGGCCGTCTTCTGCCTCTGCCCATACCCTCAGTTCCCTGGCAACACATAGCTATGGACTTTATTACGGACTTGCCATTATCCTCCGGACACACAGTCATATGGGTCGTGGTGGATCGGTTCTCTAAAATGGCCCATTTCGTTCCTATGGCTGGACTGCCCTCTGCTCAGGAACTCGCGGACGCCTATATACAGCACATCTTCCGCTTGCATGGCTTTCCATCACACATAGTGTCCGACAGAGGAACCCAGTTCACCTCCCGCTTCTGGAGGGCTCTCTGCAAACATCTGGGAGTGACTCTGGACTTCTCCTCAGCCTACCATCCTCAGTCGAATGGCCAAGTGGAACGGATCAATCAGATATTGACCTCTTTCTTGCGTCACTACGTGAACGCCCATCATGACGATTGGTCCACGCTTCTTCCTTGGGCTGAATTCTCCCATAATCACCACGTCAGTGAGTCCTCCTCCAGTTCTCCCTTCCATGTCGTCTACGGACTTCAGCCGTCTGTCCCATTGCCTGTATCCTCTTCCTCGGACATCCCTGCTGCTGATGCAGTACTCCGTGACTTTACATCCATTTGGGACTCAGTTAAGGCCTCCCTTGCACGTGCCTCCCTGCGGATGAAGAGACATGCGGACAAGAGACGTCTGGATCCTCCGTGTTTCTCTCCGGGAGATCTCGTCTGGCTTGCTTCCAAATACATCCGACTGAAGATACCATCCTACAAGCTGGGACCTCGCTACATCGGACCATTTAAAGTCCTCGGCAAGATCAATGAGGTCTCCTACAAACTGCAGCTCCCGGCCACGATGAGAATACCCAACTCCTTTCACGTCTCTCTGCTCAAGCCGGTTGTCCTTGGTCCCTTCTCCGCTGCCGCCAGTCCGGCCCCTCCTCCTATTGCTGAGGACGACATCTATGCGGTAAGAGATATCGTGGCCATGAAGACCGTACGTGGTCGACAGTTTTTCCTGGTGGACTGGGAAGGGTATGGTCCTGAGGATAGATCCTGGGAGCCCAGGGAGAACGTGGGCACTCCTCTGATCCGTGCCTTCCTGTCCCGGTTGCGGGGAGGGGGGCGTGGGGGGGGGGTACTGTCACGCTCCCCGGGTCCTCGGATCCCCTCCCCGGGTCCCCTGCTCCGATCCCCGGGTCCTCAGCTCCGCTCCCCGGCTCACCTGCCACGCTCCCCGCTCTCCAGCCTCCGGTGCCCGCACTTCCCAGGCCCCCTGGTCTCCGCTCCCGGCGCCCGACGGCTTCCCAGTTCCTGGCCGGCTCCCCTGCGTCCTCCCTTCAGCTTCCTGCCCTGGCTTCTGGCACCCGGGCTGCGCGCACGCGCATTAGGGCGCGCGCGCGGTCACTGAACCTTTCTTAAAGGGCCAGTGTCAATTAACAGGAAATCATGCACTCAGGTACAGGGTATATAGGGGGTTAATGTCCAAGGGAGCGGGGCCTGTTCTTCGTGTTTTCCCAAGCTAGGAGTCAGGTCTCCTTGTGTTCTATGAGATACTTACCTCTCTGTCTTCTAGAGCCGACCCTGCATCGCCATCCGGTCCTGCGGTACCTCGAACCCCGAACGCTGCCCATCTGCCATCCTGACAGTCCGTACCATCTCGGATCCCTGCGGTGACCCGTCATCTCGCTCCAACGGTTCCGGACCCTGCCTGACACCATCACGGCTTCCGAACCTGAGCTCCGTCACCCGGACCACCATCCGTGACCTCGTGGTCCCAGGGACTTCTCCATTTGCTCTCAGTGCACGGACTGTCCTGCTACCTACAGTGCTCCGGCTACCGGACTCCTTTCCCTCATCCGGGAGTTCGGCCCAGTGGATCCACCTCCAGGGTCTACCCGTCCATCTGGCCCTAACACCTGCCCTGCGACGTTGCTCTGGCCGGCAACCCGCCTCCTTCCTAAGGGGGCGGGTCGTGCGGCGTCACAGCGATATCACACGGCAGGTGGCCAATAGAAGCGGAGGGGCGGAGATGAGCGGGATGTAAATATCCCGCCCACCTCCTTCCTTCCGCATTGGCAGTGGAGGCAGGTAAGGAGATGTTCCTCACTCCTGCGGCTTCACACACATTTGCAATCGTTTATCGGCACATCTAGGCTTTACACGTTGTGATGTCGTTACCGGAGCCGGATGTGCGTCACTTTCGATTTGACCCCGAAGATATCGCAGTAGCGATGTTGCAACGTGCAAAGTACCCCTATGTCAGGGGTCTCAAACTCGGCTGGGTGTATGGGCCGCAGAGAGGAAAAAAATAATTTGGGGGGCCGCATTCTTTACAGAACAAAGTGACATTTTTATTGGTACCATATATAATATAATTTTTTTTTTACACACCTTTGGATTACTGATTTTGAACATTTTTTCACTTGTTTATTATAGCAAACGTGCACATTCTTTGTTTGAATACAAATTTTTATTTTTTTTTTACATTTTATTCCTTTCTTGTAACTAATAGTGTTACAATTAGCACTATATAGAAATTTTGACCAACATCTTTTAGTAATGTTCCCCATCTTGTTGTAACGTGCCCATCCTTGTCCCCTTGTAGTATTGTGCCCCATCCCACAATAATGTGCTCTTCCTTGTCCCCATCCTAAAGTAATGTTCCTCATCCTTGTCCCTATCTTGTAGTAATGTGCCTCATCCTTATACCCATGTTATAGTAATGTGCCCATCCTTATCCCCATCCTATAGTAATGTCCCCAGCCTTGTCCCCATCTTATCCTAATGTGTCCATCCTTGTCCCCTTGTAGCAATGTCCCCATCCCATAGTACTGTCCCATCCTATAGTAATGTCCCCATTCTATAGTAATGTGCCCATCCCATAGTAATGTGCCCACCTTGTCCCCATCCTATAGTAATGTTCCCAGCCTTATCTCTATTCTTTAATAATGTTTCCCATCCTTGTCCCCTTGTAGTAATGTCCCTATCCTGTAGTACTGTCCCCATCCTATAGTAATGTGCTCCCCTTGTGCCCATCCTATAGTAATGTCCCCAGCCTTATCCCCATTTTATAGTAATAATGTCCCCATCCAATAGTATTGTGCCCATCCTTGTAATGTCCCCATCCTATAGTAATGTCCCAATCCTATAGTAATGTCCCCAGCCTTATCCCAATCCCATAGTAATGTGCGCAATTTGTCCCCATCCTGTATTAATGGGTGGGGGGGGGCAGCGGTGGCGGCGGCTGAAAGTGGGCAGTGGCTGTAACTTACCGGTCGCTTTTCTCCGCTTCCACAGATGCTGGAGTGAAGGTGAGGGGAGCGGTCCCCGACCCCAGATCCACAGTGATTGGAGAGATCGGTCACAAGGCTGGTCTCTCCAATCAGAGCTGGGGGCGGGTGAAACACGTCACCCAGCTCCAGCCAATGATCGGTGCTATAGCTGCACTGATCTTGGCTGGATTTCAATATTTCAGCCATTTTCAATGGCTAAAACATTACAGTGGCTGTGATTGGCTGAGCGGCGTTCGTCAGCCAATCACAGCCTCCGTAGGTACGGGGAGGAGACACCACCCCTCGTGAGGTCAGGCAGAGGTCCCCTCCTCCCCGAATCTGAGGTACTTGCAAAGCGATCGCAGCCACCGGGGCTCCGGGGCCGCGATTTCGCCATGACGTACTGGGCACGTCATGGATCCTTAAGTACCAGGGAGCCATGACGTACCCAGTACGTCATAGGTCGCTAAGAGGTTAACCTGTGCTGTCCTTCACATACACACAAATCCCCCCCCACACCATTCTTCTCACCTGTCCCGCGTTCCCTCGGCTGCCTCATCTCTGCTTCGTGCGGCCCCCAGGCCCGTGCCCCTGTTCACTATCGCGGCAGGTGCAGGGGACGCAGCCCCTGTCAGCGATTTATGTCAGATGAATGTATTGCCGGTGCGAGAGCTCAGCGCCGGCAATACATTCATCTCACATAAAGTGCAGACAGTGGCTGCGGCCCCTGCACCTGCTGCGATTGTGAACAGGGGCACGGGCCTGGGGGCCGCACGAAGCCGCCTGAGGGGCTGCATGCAGCCCGCAGGCCACGTGTTTGAGACCTCTGCTCTATGTTGTCTTCCAGAATCTGCAAGGGATGGGAACTTTAAGAGGTACTTTGCACACTATGACATCGCAAGCCGATGCTTGCGATGCCGAGCGTGATAGTCCCCGCCCCCGTCGCACATTTGATATTGTGTTATAGTTGCCATAGCGAACATTATCGCTACGGCAGGTTCACACGGAGTTACCTGCCCTGCGACGTCGCTCTGGCCGGCAAACCGCCTCCTTACTAAGGGGGCGGGTTGTGCGGCGTCACAGCGACGTCACACGGCAGGCGGCCAATAGAAGCGGAGATGAGAGGGACGTAAACATCCCGCCCACCTCCGTCCTTCCGCATAGCCGGCGTGAGCCGCTGGACGCAGGTAGGAGATGTTCCTTACTCCTGCGGCTTCACACACAGCAATGTGTGCTGCCGCATTAACGAGGCACATCGTAACATCGGTCCTTCCGAAATTATGGAAATGACCGACGCTACACCGATGATACGATTTCGACGCTTTTGTGCTCGATAATCGTATCAAAAACGATTTACACACTCCGATATCGACAGCAACGCCGGATGTGCGTCACTTTCGATTTGACCCCACCGACATCGCAGCTGCGATGTTGTAGTGTGCAAAGTACCTCTAAGTCCCATCGCCCACCACCCATTTTCCCGGAGCACAGTGACACATAGGATCCGGGGTCGGGATTGCAGCTAGGCCCCACGACGAGGATCCGCGCGACCAGCATTTAGGACAGGACACTTAACGTTAACAGAGACACTGAGGTCCCCAAGCCGCTTCAAGCCAACGGGTATCCACAACTAAGCGCAAGGAAGGGAGGTCTCACATTCCACAGACACTTGCGATTGCCTCTGATTTCCCCTGGACCAGCTGAGGCCCATCGCGGTGGAGAGTGGCACCTCCGGGGCATCTTAAGAACTGTAAGTAAAGAGAACTTTGAACTGTAGCCCCCTCTGTCATCCCTGTCTTTGCCAGTGCTGGCGCCCCACTTGTCGGCGCTCCTGTGGACTACTGCCCTCGTCATACATCTGGGGCCTGCTCCACCTGTGGGGAGCAATACCATCCCGGCTGCTATAACAACTGCCCCGGAGAGGAATTCTGCAGCGACGGCTACTCCCTGGCCACACACCGCATGTGGCGTCACAACAAACTCTTCCAATATCCCCCCTTCCCCTTCATTTGCTGTATGCCTCGAGGCAACAGAAAAGGGCAAACCCCTCGACCCCAGGGTGTTACATTTGCAAATGAGACAGGGGCTGCAGTTCCATGTCTTTTACTCACAGGTAGTTCAGGCGCTGCCACAGAGTACTGGTCTTTGCCACAATGGGCTCCAGCCGATCCCGGATAGTCGGCGGTCACCAGCGGTGCCCGTGAAAGTCTTTCTAGTGAAGTGTTCCTCAGTTGCTATCTGGAACCCGGGCTGATCCTCCAGCTCCAAGCCACGGGTCCAGGTAGAGAGAAGAACGCTCAACTCTCGTTGTCTGCGTCAGATATTATTATCCCAAGCTGTGCCCGGGAAGGTCTGCTCTAGTGAGATGGTTGCGCCTACTTCTTACCCCATGTAATGCCCGCCCCCAGTGGTTGTTCTAGCGACTGGAGAAATCCCATGCTTCGTGATGGCTAACTACCCTGTCTGCACTAGTCCAACCCCCTGTGAGGAAGCACCTTACTATTGTATGTGTGTGTTTTGTGAAGGCACCGGCATTTAACCCCTCCTAACCCGGGATGGATATTACCCCTTAAAAGTGGTGTAATGCCCTGTGGCGCCTGAAGCCCCTGGACACTACACATGCACACCAGCACTAGAAAGATCAGATCCCCATAACACATAAATATTTGATTAACCAAAATGAATATTATATGCACGGTGCATCTAATATCCTCCTCATAGGGTACTTTAGGGTTTTGCAGCACATATTTTTGTAGGAGGACTTTCCACATTCACATATGATCATTGGGCAGCATGGTGACTCAGTGGTTTGCACTATTGCTTTGTGGCTGGGGTCCTGGGTTAAAAATCCCAGCAATGACAACATCTGCAAGGAGTTTGTATGTTCTCCTCGTGTTTGCGTGGGTGTCCTCTGGGTTGTCCAGGTTCCTCCCCCACTCCAAAGACATACCGATAGGGAATTTAGATTGTGCTAGTGTGACGCCCTGGCAGGGCCAGGTAGTCACAGGTAGACCCCCGCACTACACCAATCCCTCACCAGGTACCACACAACCAACCTAAAACGCTAGTCACCCCCACCCGGGAAAGATAGACACACCAGTGGGCAGGACCAGCCGGTTGGTACATGCCCACCTAGGGCTCTAGACAGCCCGGGGCGGGAAAACAAGTAGATTGTGTTAGAGTTCAAGTTGAGAGGAGCGTGGGCTGGAGCTAGGTGTAACTCCAGCAGAGGAGCTTCAAGTTGAACGGTACCAGGGTAGGAGCGCTGGTGCCTTTGGCTAGGTGGCAGACGGTGGTCTTCGTCAGCAGGAGATGGGAAGATGGCTCGGTGGAACCGAGGTGGACCGGGACAGGGTTGTAGCCTGCCGGTACTGACACGGGGAACCGACCCGGAAACCGTAGCAGACAAGGGGGTACTCGGACCCTGAAGCCAGAGCCGGAAACTAGCGGACTGGTTAATTAACCGATTGCGGCCAGGATTATAGGTCCTGTCCCACCCAAAGTCCCTCATAGAATACAACAGCCCACCGATAGGGATAAGAGGTCACCGCCAGGGCCCATAGATCCCACGGGCCATTGTCTGCGGGCACGGCTCCTTAGGCCACATCTAGCCGGGAGCAGACTCCTGAAGTTCCAGACTGGGAAGTCCAAATTACACAAAGACAGTGCAGAGGACGAAGATAGAGACCATCAGCCTGGTTGGGGGACCCGAATGCAACCGGCCGCGGCGGCCGGCCACCACCACCTTTGGTTTACTAAAAGAGACTAGTGTGATTCTTCCTACTGTGAGTAACCAATTACCTCTCTACCCGTCTGGGCCTGCCAGCCATTCCTGCACCTTGCACAGAGACACTGGGTCCCGGGGCAACCATCCCTAGCCACGCAGGGGTTTACATCCAGCTGCCACTACATCTCCCCCTGGTGCCCCACAACAGCAGCGATGGTGTCCCACTTCACCACACTCCGTGGGTGGCATCACGAACCTAATACGGCCTAGCCCGTACATCTACGTCCCCCTTTTTTATTCGGCGTGTCCGCGAGACCCCTGGGTTCAGCGACCCTTGAGCCACCCGCAGCAGGGCCAGATCCGAGCAGCGGCGGCTGCTGGCACGGGGGCGGCACACTGATAATTTCTGTGAAGTGCATTATCAGCAATGCATAATAAATAGGTCATACCTGTCATAATTGATATGAAAAATCCATCAAAGTTGCGGTCTTTACTGTTAATTTAAATAAAAAGGACATTTATTGAGAATAAAAGCTACAACTAAAAAGGTGTAGATACCGCAAGATGGAGGGAGGAGCTCGGGGTAGACGTGACAGAGGAGGAATGGAAGAGGGCCTTTTTTTGGACCCACAGGTTGTCAATGGCTTGCTGAGCACAAGAAAAAAATTACAAAATCCTCACCCAATGGTACCATTGCCCGGAGACCCTACACAAGGTCTTCCCTCAGGTATCCGATAGGTGCTGGAGATGTGGGGTGGATAGAGGCTCCATGTTACATATTTGGTGGAGCTGCCCTAAAATTCAAACTTTCTGGGAGTCAATATTCTATGTGTACAGGAAGATGAGTGGAAACCAGGTACGTAGCTCTCCACAGGTGGCTCTTCTTTCAGTTCTTCCGGGCTCTATCAAATCCCAGAAGGGCGACTTGTTGAGATTTTGTTTAACCACAGCTCGGATGGTTATTCCAAGACTGTGGAAGTCCACAAGGAGCCCCTCCTTGGTGGATTGGGTAGGGGAGATGGTCAGCCTTCAGAGGATGGAAGACCTCACTGCGGAGAGGGATGGCACAGGTGATAAATTTGCTCGGCTCTGGGGACCTTGGATTGTGTATCTGGACTCCCCAGAATTCAGGGAGGTACTTGAAAGGGTGTGAGTGGAAGAGGAGACTTTATTCCCATTCCCCTTCCCCTCCCCCCCCTTTTTTTTCCCTTTTTCTCTCTTTTTTTTCCCTTTTTTTCATCTTTCCCTCTTCTTCTTTCATTCTTCCCTCCCTTATCTTCTTCACTTTTTCTTTATCTATTTTCATCTTTTCAATCAGATCCTTTTCCTCTTTTCTCTAGTCTGTTATTTTATTTTATTTGTAGTCAAGGTTTTTTAGATACTTTGGACATTACCGAAATAATAGAGGATAAGTTGTTTACCTCTGGCGCCAATACTTATTTAAGGTCTTTTAGTACCTTGGGTATTACTGAAAAGGTAAAGAATAAGTTGCTAATCAAGCACAATTATACAGAAAGGTTCTCAAGTAATAAGTTTGTTTCTCTTTTCTGTATTTCATGGAAAAATGTATATTCATATTGTACTGATATTCCTTTGTACGATAATGCTTAATAAACACAAAAAGGTGTAGATACAGATGGGATATCAAAAGTTGTATTCGGAATCCTCTGTGAATATGAGAGAAGATACAGTATTTAAATAGACTCTGTCGGCAGATTTTTGCTATGTAAGCTGAGGACAGCATGATGTAAAGGTTAAAAAGAAAGCAACTTTGCCTCTCTTGTGTGTGTGTGCTATTGTTTAGTTAAACTAAAGGCTTTATTACCCTGTGATTAAGATTGTGACTAAAAACACACCTGCATAAAAGTCCTACACATCCCCTGCTGTGATTGACACCTCAAAGTCAACTACAATCTCTATTGAGAGCCTGGTGTGAGCAGGACAGCTCCCTGGGCTCAGCTACATGCCTAAAACTCAATTCTTTGATTGTTTCACAAGTGCTGCACCCAGTAATCTATGTGATACATTGTTGGATTCAGACTCTCCTTGCCTACGTTATGTTGCTGTCAGATGAGGTAGCAAAAACCTGCTGATAGACTCCCTTTAAATCTAAATTCATGGAGTTTCTGTGCATGTCCAGACCAAAGAATATTGATCAGTAATTAAACAAATCATAAGTAAAATATTAAACAATTATTATTTTTCAAGGATAATTCTGTTGTAGGTGACTGGGAGGTGTCTGGTTTCTGTTAGAATATCTTATTTATAGACCAGCATCTTACAGAACATTCTAACAATATTTGCAGCCTCAGTGTTGGTGTAATGCCCATATCAGCGTCCTTGTGCTGTCCTGCTCCCCTACCCTGGCGGGGACATTAGCTCAGTCACTTTTTCGACTGCTCAGTGGTGGCTGCTCCGTCCGCGGTCCATCCTGCTCTCTCTGAGGGCCTGCGTACGCCGCACAGGCCTCCTGGGAATGCCCGTTTGGTGAGAGCAGATACGCCCCTTTTTGTAAAGAGCCAGTGCGCACTGACCCGGAAGTGCCTCTCAGCTCAGCTGAGAGCCTTCAGGTATTTAAGCCACCTTCTGCTTAAGGGAGGTGCCTGGGTTCTATACATTGCTAGTTCTCAGGTCCATTGTGCTGCTGTCATTGTGCTGGGTGTTGTTGCTGATTCGAAGCTATGTTTCCTTTCATTCCAAGTCCGCTGCTGCTGCAACTATCCATGCTGGCCGCTTCCTACAATATCAATTAACGCTACCGAAAGTGTCAACACCAGCTGCCTACCACAGCTGCAAGTATCCACATTGGCCGCTGCTTCTGCATTCATCCATCCTGGTCGAATCCACGACACTGGCTGCTGCTACTGTTTCTACCACCAAAGGCTACTGTATCCGTAGCGCCAGCTGCCGAGGTACCGTTGACGTTGATCCCCTGGGGTTGCCCTCTGTTGGCTACCTACCAGTGTGTGTGCCTATAGCCACACCCAGTGGCTTTAGTGAAGACTCAGTGGCCGATCCAGTTCGCTCCTCCAGGCCAGTAATCCGTACCTTCAGCCCAGTTGTGCTCACCTGGTGAGCATAACACTTGGTTTCTTTTTGCGGAATCAAAGCATGTTTTTTTTTTATAAAACTAGTACATAGCTGACATATAACAAGTAATGTAATAGATCGACAAATGGTGGATTGTATTGGTTTTCCATTTCTTGGAAATCCTTCTGTCAACTTTTTTCCTCTTGTGTTCTCTTTCTCTGTTCTCCGTCGCAGCTTTCTTTTTCTGACTGATACTTTGGTCCTTATCAAATTGTCTTTCAATCACACTATATGTCAGGGTGTCATAGGTAGGTTCACCATGCTGAGACACTATGACACATGGCACTTTATGGGATAATATCTCGCTCTTTATTTTTTGGCAGTGCAGTGTTACTGTGTCAGGGAAGAGATCTGTCGTTGTTGGCAAAAAGAGATTTAAACCCACAGTTCCGGCCTTTCCATTCAACTGAATAATAATTTGCCAGCTGCATGTGGGATACTGAGGAGCTGTGTCTGGGGGTGGAGGAGGGGGGCTACCCCACTTTTAAGATCCCATTCACTTGCAGCTGCTTGTATCTCCCAAACTGTCTTCTGAGTGCCAGGAAGAGTTTCCCGCACAAGAGGTCAGCTCTCATAGCATAGAAAGGCTGAGAGTGAAAAAGGAAAACCAGCGAAACAATGAAGAAACTGGCTGAGCTGGAGATTGGAGAATTAATAGAGACACTGATATACATTGTTATTACAGGATGCTGCCTAAGCTCTTCTGATGAATTATTAAAGGACATTCGATGAGCCGGATTTAGTCTGTCCGGTGGGACCATTAAGAAGCTCTTAGTCTGCCTGTCTTCTTTATTTTCAGGGGGAACATACTTTCCTTTTCGGAGATAAGGCGGCATCAATATACTATATGATAGATACCTAACTCATAAGATTGAAAGAATGGGGCAGTGTAATGTGGGGCAGTGTCACTGAGAGCAAGGGGACGATTTTTTTTGTCTAGATTTTGTCTTCTTGTGTGACCAGGAATACAGTGTTATCATTTTCATATGATAAAACTATTTCTATTGTTGGTTGTAAAATGCACTTTAGCCAGTATAATGTATTTTTCATGCATTAAAGAGTAACTAAACTTTTTATTTTAATGAATTAGTGGTACAAGCAAAGATATAAAACTTTGAGACAAAAGATTTTTTCTCTTCACTACTAAGACACTTTTTTCCTCACCCTCAAGCCTACTATACAGATTTCTTCTTTTGAGTGTACTCAGAAAATGTGTACACAAAAGACCCCCCACTCAGAGAAATCAGGTTATTAAGTGCTGCCCATGGAAGTCTATGAAGAGAGAGACAAGTAGCTAATGCTGCAGGCTTTGGCTGGGCATGAAAACACATCTGATGTTCATCCAGAAAATTCAGACTATTTTCATCCAAATTGTTATCCATATTCCATCTGTGTGCCATCCATGCATTCGTATTTTATGTCCGTTTGGCAGTCATATTTATATATCAACATTTCAAAAATACATGATCAAATAGTTTTATAGGTTACAGAAGCACTCCCATCAAAATTTCTATACTCAATATATTGCAATCATCTTATATAGCACTGTGTACTTACAATTGCTCTTTTTACCTTTTTACCCAGTTAATTTTTCTGTTTTTTTCAGTAGGTCTATGACATCACATGATTAAAAACAGACTAGCTTAATCCTTCTACGTTTTATGTAGAAACAAGAAGTCTTTTCTCTGCATGAGTCATCATTACAACTACAAAGTGTTTACAGTTATTTTGATTTGTAGATCTAATGATGAACCACACAGGGAAAAGATACATCCTGTTTCGACATAGAACTTAGAAGGATTCAGCTAGTCTGTTTTTAATCACTTGATGTCACAATCCTAATGGAAAACATAAGAATTAACTGGGCAAAAAGGCCAAATGAGCACTTGTACAGGGCGATATAATCTGATGATTGCAGAAAAAATACACATTTTTGAGAAGATGGATCTTTGTAAAAAATTTGCGTAGATTCATCAAAATGGCAGCCAGCTAGACAACATTGTGCTGAATCTTAGATGACCATGAAAACTTAAAAAATAAAAACCTATACTTGCCTCTCTGCTCACCTCTCTGGCCCCACCACTACTTTCTGGCCACTGTCTGGTCCTAAAGCGGGCTTTACACGCAACGACATCGCTAACGAGATGTCGTTGGGGTCACGTAATTCGTGACGCACATCCGGCCTCGTTAGCAACGTCGTTGCGTGTGAAACGCACGAACGACCGTTAAACGATCAAAATTACTCACCTAATCGTTGATCGTTGACTGGTTGTTCGAATCCCGATTATCGTTGCTGTTGCAGGACGTAGGTTGTTCGTCGTTCCTGCGGCAGCACACATCGCTATGTGTGACACCGCAGGAATGAGGAACATCATCGTCCCTGCGGCCGCCCGCAATGAGGAAGGAAGGAGGTGGGCAGGATGTTCGGCCCACTCATCTCCGCCCCTCCGCTTCTATTGGGCGGCCGCTTAGTGATGCCGCTGTGACGCCGAACGAACCGCCTCCTTAGAAAGGAGGCGGTTCGCCGGCCACAGCGACGTCGCTAGGCAGGTAAGTCTGTGTGACGGGTGTTAGCGATGTTATGCGCCACGGGCAGCGATTTGCCCGTGACACGCAACCAACGGGGGCGGGTGCTTTCACCAGCGATATCGCTATGTAAAGCCTGCTTTAAAGCCACCTCTTCTTTTCCGCTCTACTCATTCTAATTCATTCAACATTGCAGATCAGGAATTACCGGGCTTGAGTGAACAGCAAAAAAAAGAGGACCAGATGGCATCTGATCCTCAGGGCCTCTTCTTTCTACTGTTTTAGATCTGTCCTGCTCACCCACAGCTGGTACGTCAGGCCGAGGACAGGCCTCAGAGGTTCCTGTGCATCACACATCTGTGCTGAACTCACAGCTACAATGCTTAGTGCTGCTTTATACGGTACTAGCTGTACTACCCGGCTTCGCCCGGGTTAATAACTGTTGTTAACAAAATAGAATGTATTAACAAAAATGTATTCTGCACACAAAAAACACAACACAAATAGATAGAAATGTAATTATTAAATTGTTGCCTATATTAACCAATCAGAGCTCAGATTAATTAACTGTAGCAAAATAGAAGCTAAGCTGTGATTGGTTGCTATTGGCAGCCTGATAAATCTCCAGGCAAGAGAAAGCCCTCCCCCCGACAGTATATATTAGCTCACACATACATATATAGACAGGTCATGTGACTGACAGCTGCCGTATTTCCTATGTGGTACATTTGTTGTTCTTGTAGTTTGGCTGCTTATTAATCAGATTTTTATTTTTGAAGGATAATACCAGACTTGTGTGTGTTTAGGGTGATTATGTAACGAGGTTGGTGTATGTGTGGTGAAATGTGTGCTGAGGGTGGTATATGTGTTCAAGCACGTGGTAGTGTGTGGCGCATTGTAGGTGTGTGTTCATATCCCCGAGTGTGGTGAGTATCCCATGTCGGGGCCCCACCTTAGCAACTATACAGTATATACTCTTTGGCGCCATCCCTCTCATTCTTTAAGTGCCCCTTGTTCATGTCGCGGGTGGGGAGGACGCCGTCGCTGCTGCGCTCTCGCTAACGCTCGGGTCTGGCGCTGCTGCGGCTGCTGCTGCTGCTCGGTGGCTCGAGCGGTGGGCCGGATCTGGGGACTTGAGCGGCGCTCCTCGCCCATGAGTGAAAGGGGTGGTTGGTTTGGGGGATTTAGATAGGCACCACCGCTACTGATGACGGGGATCCCGGGAGCGATGGTAAGGAGGAGTTTTCCCCCTCCGTGGGTAGGGGTCGGTGGTCCCAGGGCCCGGTGATGTTGTGACGGGGAGGCAGAGTCGGTGAGGGGCAGGGTTGCAGGGACAGCGCGGCGCGGTGCCGGATGGCACGGGTGTACTCACTCAGCAAGAAAGATACAAATTCCTCGGTAAACCAAACGGCTGGATGGACGGGTCCCGCAGCCGGCTGCAGTGCTTCTCCTCAGACAGGTGATGGCGGCTGTCTTTCCCTGCACCTTGATGTTCTCTTTCTGACTACTATGGATTCCCAACGGTAGTCCGCTCCCCGGTGTGTGGGTACCGGAGGAGCCCATTTGCCCGCAGACGCTGGCCCTTGGGTCTCTAGCCTTAGGCGTTAGCTATATACCCTCACGGTGTGGGCTGTTGCCTTCAATCGGGACTTTTGCTGTTGTGAAACCCCTGGGGTTCCAGTCACATTCGGATCTGACTATTGTCGGCGGCTCCAAGCCTGGTCGGGGTCCGATGGCCCTGCCTGTGTGTGCTGGCTTCACTTCGCTCCCCGGTCGGTACCGGCGGGCTGTCGCCCGTCCCTGGTCCTACGGTTCTGCATTGCTCCACCACTCCTGCAGACGGCCACCACCATCTGCCAACCTTGCTGTCAGTGCCTGGGCCACAAACCCAGACACCTAAGTGCTTACTCCTCACTCCTCAAACTCCAACACTAAACTCCAACTCCTAACTGACACTTTTCCCGCCTTCAGGCCTGTGAACTCCTCGGTGGGTGGGGCCAACTGCTTGACTCCTCCCCACCTGGTGTGGACATCAGACACGGCAACAAGGATTTTTGTTTGGCTGGTGTCCCTGTCTAATGGGGGTGGGGGGTGTTTGTATGTTATCTGTGATGACCTGGCTAGGCCAGGGCGCCACATTCACATCTGGCAGCTGTCAATTTGCCCCCAACACTTTTCGTTTCACTTTTTCCCCATTATGTAGATAGGGGCAAAATTAATTGGTAAATTGGAACGCGCGGGGTTAAAATTTCGCCTCACAACATAGCACCCCGGCGCTGCCCGGGATAGTAACTGTCTCTCTGTTTCTCTCCCATTCTCTGTCTGTCTCCCCCTCTGTATATATCTCTCTGTCTCTCTCTCTCTCTCTCTATCTCTTTGTCTGTCTGTCTCTTTCCCTGTCTATCTCTTTCTCCGTCTGTCTCAATCTCTTTCTCCCTCTGTCTCAATCTCTTTCCCTGTCTGTCACTTTCCCTGTCTGTCTCTTTCCCTGTCTGTCTCTTTCCCTCTCTTTCCCTGTCTGTCTCTTTCCCTTTCTTTCCCTGTCTGTCTCTTTCCCTCTCTTTCCCTGTCTGTCTCTTTCCCTGTCAGTCTGTCTCTTTGTCTGTCTCTTTGTGTCTGTCTCTTACCCTGTCTATGTCTGTTTCTTACTCTGTCTGTGTCTGCCTCTTTCCCTGTCTGTGTCTCTCTTTCCCTGGCTGCATTGTGACACGCCAACATTCCATATAAGGGCGTGGCTGTGCATTCTTCTGAAGTTCTGGCTGCACTGTGGCTCCAAGCTCCATTCGCTTTAATGGAGGCAGGTTTTTTGGCGAATAACTGTAAAGCGCGGCGTTAAAATTTCCCCTCGAAACATAGCCTATGACGCTGTCGGGGTCCATGCGTGTGAGTGTGCAAAATTTTGAGGCTGCAGCGGTAACAGTAACAGCGGTAACGGTGCGGATGCCAATCCCGGACATACACACACACACACACACACACACACACACACACAGACACACACACACACATTCAGCTTTATATATTAGATAACAGTCAGTCTACACCTAGTCTGCAGCTCAGATCATGGAAAACTAACAGTTCTCTACAGAAGGAAAAACTATTAGAAGACACAATATACAAATGATGTAATAACCAGAAACAGTGTTATCCCTCATGCACGCTAACATTAACAGTTATTATGAAATATCAGCTAAAAGTTTAGGTGTATGGTAAGTGGATGTCTCAACTTCTTAAAGGAGAACAATTTCAAAGTCCGTGTAAAAATATGCATATTAGCAATTTAAAAATCCTCTCCATTCTCAGTGAAGCAATGTAAAATTCTATTGTTTACAGCGTGATGCCACGGTTACCGACCACTGCAAATGTCTATCAGAAGTGAGTGGTCTCCAAGGAATGGAGTGCAGTGCTCACAGGCTAATTGCTAAACAGCTTGCAAATGCTGCCCTAAAAGCCAGTCAGATTGCTGGATATGATGCTGCATATTGCAACATTGGAGAGCGCACAGTTCAAGCAAGTGGCTTAACAATGCCACTGGTCCAAACTGTCAATCATTGGTAGTCCACTGTCCTCAGATGAGCAGGATGGCTGGGAAGCGATGCACTCCTGAATACACATAAAGCAGGGGTGGGGAACATTTTTTGAGCCGGGGGCCATTTGTAAATTTCTACCAACCTTCGGGGGCCGCACAAAATTATGAACGTGAAAATGACCCTGCTATATTTGGTCAAACAATTAATTAACTCCTCCTACTGTGGTGCTTCTCTTTGGTGCGGCTGTGATGTTTGGTGATACTAATCATGTTTCTTATCACAGCTGCTTGTTCATTTTTGTCTGGGTCTGGAGAGCAGTCAACTCTTTGTGATAACATTGGTAAATCATATACATCACATCACAGACGTTGTATATACATCATAGGAGACACTGGAGGTACATATATCACATATGAGACACTGGGACTGCTGTATATACATCACAGGAGACACTGGGGGCACAAATATCACTGGAGGGGCTGGGGGGATATACATCAGTTAGGAGACACTGGTACTGCTGCATATACATCACATAGGAGACGCTGGGACTGCTGTATATACATCACAGGAGATACTGGGGGCACATACATCACACAAGGGACTGGGGACATGTACAGTCATATGAAGAAGTTTGGGCACTCCTATTAATGTTAAACTTTTTTCTTTATAACAATTTGGGTTTTTGCAACAGCTATTTCAGTTTCATATATCTAATAACTGTTGGACTCAGTAATATCTCTGGATTGAAATGAGGTTTATTGTACTAACGGAAAATGTGCAATCCGCATTTAAACAAAATTTGACCGATGCAAAAGTATGGGCACCTCAACATAAAGTGACATTAATATTTTGTAGATCCTCCTTTTGTAAAAAAATAACAGCCTCTAGTCGCTTCCTGTAGCTTTTAATGAGTTCCTAGATCCTGGATGAAGGTATATTTGACCATTTCTGTTTACAAAACAATTCCAGTTCAGTTAAGTTTGATGGTCGCCGAGCATGGACAGCACGCTTCAAATCATCCCACAGATGTTCAATGATATTCAGGTCTGGGGACTGGGATGGCCATTCCAGAACATTGTAATTGTTCCTCTGCCTGAATGCCTGAGTAGATTTGGAGCGGTGTTTTGGATCATTGTCTTGCTGAAATATTCATCCCCTGCGTAACTTCAACTTCGTTACTGATTCTTGCACATTATTGTCAAGAATCTGCTGATACTGAGTTGAATCCATGCGACCCTCAACTTTAACAAGATTCCCGGTGCCGGCATTGGCCACATAGCTCCAAAGCATAATGGAACCTCCACCAAATTTTAGTGTGGGTAGCAAGTACTTTTCTTGGAATGCCGTGTTTTTTTGCCTCCATGCATAACGCCTTTTTGCATGACCAAACAACTCAATCTTTGTTTCATCAGTCTACAGGACCTTCTTCCAAAATGTAACTGGCTTGTCCAAATGTGCTTTTGCATACCTCAGGCGACTCTGTTTGTGGCGTGCTTGCAGAAACGGCTTCTTTCGTATCACTATCCCATACAGCTTCTCATTGTGCAAGGTGCGCTGTATTGTTGACCGGTGCACATTGACACCATCTGCAGCAAGATGATGCTGCAGGTCTTTGGAGGTGGTCTGTGGATTGTCCTTGACTGTTCTCACTATTCTTCTTCTCTGCCTTTCTGATATTTTTCTTGGCCTGCCACTTCTGGGCTTAACAAGAACTGTACCTGTGTTCTTCCATTTCCTTACTATGTTCCTCACAGTGGAAACTGACAGTTTAAATCTCTGAGACAACTTTTTGTATCCTTCCCCTGAACAACTATGTTGAATAATCTTTGTTTTCAGATCATTTGAGAGTTGTTTTGAGGAGCCCATGATGCCACTCTTCATAGGAGATTCAAATAAGAGAACAACTTGCAAGTGGCCACCTTAAATACCTTTTCTCATGATTGGATACACCTGCCTATGAAGTTCAAAGCTCAATGAGGTTACAAAACCAATTTAGTGCTTTAGTAAGTCAGTAAAAAGTAGTTAGGAGTGTTCAAATCAAGAAATTGATAAGGGTGCCCATACTTTTGCACCAGTCAAATTTTGTTTAAATGCGGATTGCACATTTTCTGTTAGTACAATAAACCTCATTTCAATCCAGAAATATTACCATCAGTTATTAGATATATGAAACTGAATAGCTGTTGCAAAAACCCAAATTGTTATAAAGAAAAAAAGTTAACATTAATAGGGGTGCCCAAACTTTTTCATATGACTGTATATGCCCCCAGCCCCTTCTGTGATGTATATGCCCCCAGCTCCTCCTGTGATGTATATGCCCCAGCCCTCAATGATGTATAAGTCACAGGAGATGCTGGGGGGTCATACACATCACAGGAGATGCTGGGGGCATGCACATCACAGGAGACGCTAGGGGCATAAGAAACACAGGAAATGCTGGGGCGCAGACACCACAAGTGGGGCTGGGGCACAGATGCCACAAGACGGGCTGGGACGCAGACGCCACAACAGGGGCTGGGGTGCAGACGACACAACAGAGGCTGGGGCACAGATACAACAACAGGGGCTGGGGTGCAGATGCCACAAGAGGGGCTGGGGCGCAGGCGCCACAGGGGGGGCTGGGGCGCAGGCACCACAGAAGGGGCTGGGGCGCTGGCACCACAAGAGGGGCTGGGGCGCTGGCACCACAAGAGGGGCTGGGGCGCAGGCACAAATGGGGGGCATAGATATCACTTGTGGAGCCCTGACATCACTGGGGGGGAGAAGGGACACACAAACCTGGGGTGATACACAGCATTGGGGAGCACACAGCACTGAGGGTTGCATGCAACTCTGAGGGGAGGGGGCCACAAAGTACTGGACGGGGCACACAGCAGCAGAGGGCTGGCGCTGGATACACAGCAGCACCGGACTCACACCACTGGAGAGCAGGCGCCGGACACGCAGCTCCGGAGTGCAGAGGGCATGCACGCAGCTCCGAGGGCAAAGGGTGTGCACTCAGCTCCGAGGGCAGAGAGCGGGCACACAGCTCCAAGGGCAGAGGGCGGATACACAGCTCCGAGGGCAGAGGGCAGACAACGCAGAGCGCTAAACCCGCTCACAAAGTAAGTCCTCTCTTGCTGGCACTGGCCAGTGGGAGAACGTATTGGTAAGCACAGCAACATATGTGTGGATTTAAAGGGCCAGCAGGCCCGCAACCCGGCAGTGGTGATTCGAGCACTGCCGTCCCCGGGAATCTGCCCGGGGGCCGCAGAAAAGGGCATGGCGGGCCGTATACGGCCCGCAGGACGGAGGTACCCCACCCCTGACATAAAGAAACAAACTCTAATTTTATCAGATCTCCAAGCTCCTAAGCATACATAATCCACTGTGTGACAAATGCATGATAACTTACAATCACTTTCAATGGATTATAATTATATTGTCTTTGCTACAATGGGAATGGTATCTCAATGCATTTATCTACTGGGAATTGTGGTTATATCCTTGCAAAGTAGCTATTTTGATCAAACACAGCTGCAGTGTAAAACCTGGTGATGAGAGAGAACAGGAGCCCAATTTTCATACATACTGTAGATGCAGTTGCAGTTTGTTTCTTGTGAATTTTCAATGACTGTAGGTTTTATGAAAATCACCACAAAACTGCGTAGTGTAAAAAGTCTCCAAGAGCAATGTGTCAGACTACACAAGACTCCTGTCATGTGGTGTGCTGCTCTATACGTGTAACGGGGTGCCAGGGGTGCCTCGGGGATTGTAGTCGTGGCCCCTTCTGTTAGGCTTACCCCTGGTGCCGCCGTCACTTTGGGGACAGATGACTTGGTGGAGCAGAGTGTGGTGGTGCAGAAGCCGTCGTCAGTTGTACAGAGACTCTGCAGACATGGATCAATTGAACCAGCAGGCATTTTTATTACGCGCTTTTTCTTCACAGAGGCACAACACTTCAGATGACTTCACACTTTTTGGCTGAGGGGAAAAACCTGTCCCAACGTCTCCTCCAGTGGGGATGTGCCCGGCTAATCTACTTCACCTGGCTCCCACTACGGCTATCACAGACCGGACCCAAACCAGTACTGCTTCGCACTTGAGGTTCCGTCTTCTCCTCTTCTCTCCGGCTTTCCTATTCACCCAGCTCCCACACTCTGCCCCTTCTCTGCTTCTTCTCTCCCGTCCCGGACACAACTGCCAACTGATCTAATTTTTCCTTTACAAAACTCTCCTTCTCCCTCCCCTTTCTGCTGCCGGCTCCTCCTTTCCTCTGCCCTGTTTCTGTGGAGACAGCCGTCCCACCCGGCCACTAGGGGAGCCCCTAAAAACAGTGCATATAACAATAAAACATTTTTATTAAATAACATTAACATTCCGGGGAAACTGTACCTCATTGTAAGGGGTCTGCCCACCCCTTACATACCTCCCCTCTTTAAGCCTAAGCCTCCCGGCAAGGCACAAACCTAAAAACACATTTATATGATAAAGTCATTGCAATAAAACTACGAACATGTTCACCTTAGGGCACACGCAAGGGGCGCACCAGTTCGGCGCCCGGAGTCCCTCCTGGGAGCTCCCGGTCTTAGTAGGGTACGTGCCCGGAGGCCTTCAGTAAGCACTCCCGGTCTTTGCAGGTCTTCTGCCCGGAGGCTTTTGCAGCACTCCCGGTCTTAGACGGCAGGAACACAAAACAGCACGATCTTCTTCAACAACGCGGAGGGAGCCTCTGGCTCAGTCCAGCATCAGGCTCCTTCCGGGCTTAGTAGCTTGAACCGATTGCAAACAACGGAACTTTTCCGGCTCTGAACAATGCCGGTATTTAACATAAACAGGTCCACTTCTTCCGGTCTGGACAGTTCACTCAGGGTGATACGCACGTTGCCACTCATCCCGTTGAGCCTTCACATAGTCAGACAAGGACTGCCCAGGCAACCGGCGCAGCCTCCGGAAGGGTTCGTAATTGACGGCCGGCTCCGATGTCCCGGTCTCCGGTCCTGTCTCCTCAACCCCCGACGGGGGTGATGGGGTCGCTGCAAGGGACGGCTGGGGGCTGCCCATGACAATCACCGGGTGAGTAACCAGGCTCTGTTGAATAGCCAGCACCGCCGGGGTCCCCTTCTCTGGGTCAGTGCTCGGTCCGGGCATGACTTCCGGGGCTACGGCCAGTGTACTTCTCGGGTGGGAGATCTCAGCTAGTACCGGTCTTTGCTGTGCACGCCGCCGGTATTGGCATTCCTCCCACTCGATTTCTTGCTGCCATTGGGCAGCCTCTTGGGTACTGGGCATCCGGGTCACTCCGACCGCAAAGAGGCCCCGGCATCCCACCTCTCTCATGAACCGCACCTTCTCTCCCGGGTATAAAGTATGCAGGCGTTGCGGTAGGCCTTCAGTGTTCAGGTTCACCCGGTTGTAAAAGTAATGGTCACCGGTCTCTTCATCCTCGATGAAACCATAACCCTCTTTCTGGTTGAACTTTACCACAATCCTGACGGTACACTGTCTTTCGAATTCCTCACTCCGGGGACCAGCCATCATTTCACGGGCCACGGTCTCGGCCAGCAATCGCTCCTGTACCGGGTCGGGTTCTGGTGATGGGGACTTCCGCCGAATCTGGGACGACAGCTGCACTGGATCCCAGAAGAAACCCCACTCGTCCTTTTCTAGCTCCCGGGCGTATGGTTCTTCCGGGGCCGGAACTGGTACGTGGGTTGAAGATCCCACCGCGACTGGCGGGGGTATCTCCGGGCACGGGTATGGGGTTCCCAGGAGCCTGTTTCCCGACGGCAGCTGTGCGGTGTAAGTCGCTCGGACCTCGGTCGTGGTCTCTCCGGTCGCGGCGTCCCAGGTCGTAACCCAGGTGACTTTCGTGGGCCACTCCGGTCCTCCGGGTACAGCCAGTAGGTTGAGAGGAAGTCCTTCCGCAGCCGCAGCCTGCTTAGGGCGTCCTCTGCCCAGGTTAGTTGCTGCTAGCACGGCCACCACATCTTGCTGCTTTCCTGCGGTCTCCATCTTGTTTGCAGTCAGCGTCTCTGGTAATGGCGGCAGGGTCAGTGGAGATGCTGGAGGAAGTGGAGGCGGGCCTACTTTTCCTGCTCTTGGGTATACTCCACCCCCAGTCTCCCACATCAGATCGACCCCTCCGCGGCGGTTCTTCTTTTTTTCTGGAACACCGCCCACTGCACATGTCTTCTTCAGCATCCTGGGGCCAGCACCTCCCCTCTTTGGGCGGAGTACTCCGTACTTCTTTTTCTTCACCGGCCAGCCCCAGGCTCTTCTTTTGGCGCCAATTCTTCGCGCGCTTACTGTGTCCTTGAAGACGACGGCCATCTTGCCGCCATCTTGTGCCCGGTCCAACGCCTTAGGCACCACTTGTTCTTCCCACCATGGGATCGGGACTCTTCGCCAATAATCCGGATCCTGTGCCCTAGGCACCACTTGGTCTCCATCTTCTTGGATCGGGACCCTTTGCATATAATCCGGATCCTGCCGACTACGCCACATGTAACGGGGTGCCAGGGGTGCCTCGGGGATTGTAGTCGTGGCCCCTTCTGTTAGGCTTACCCCTGGTGCCGCCGTCACTTTGGGGACAGGAGATGACTTGGTGGGGCAGAGTGTGGTGGTGCAGAAGCCGTTGTCAGTTGTACAAAGACTCTGCAGACATGGATCAATTGAACCAGCAGGCATTTTTATTACGCGCTTTTTCTTCACAGAGGCACAACACTTCAGATGACTTCACACTTTTTGGCTGAGGGGAAAAACCTGTCCCAACGTCTCCTCCAGTGGGGATGTGCCCGGCTAATCTACTTCACCTGGCTCCCACTACGGCTATCACAGACCGGACCCACACCAGTACTGCTTCGCACTTGAGGTTCCGTCTTCTCCTCTTCTCTCCGGCTTTCCTATTCACCCAGCTCCCACACTCTGCCCCTTCTCTGCTTCTTCTCTCCCGTCCCGGACACAACTGCCAACTGATCTAATTTTTCCTTTACAAAACTCTCCTTCTCCCTCCCCTTTCTGCTGCCGGCTCCTCCTTTCCTCTGCCCTGTTTCTGTGGAGACAGCCGTCCCACCTGGCCACTAGGGGAGCCCCTAAAAACAGTGCATATAACAATAAAACATTTTTATTAAATAACATTAACATTCCGGGGAAACTGTACCTCATTGTAAAGGGTCTGCCCACCCCTTACATACGCACCAAGTGTCATGGCGACTTCAGACTCTTTTCACACACCACCTGGTGTGTGTGTGTTGCTTCGTCAGAGCCCGGCATCGACTAGTTTTGTGCTCGCTGGTGATTGGTCTGGCAGGAGTTAATCCCTGCTAGCCTGTGAGTTGCTGCTGGGGTCACAGGTTATTGAAGATCTATCACAGCCGTTTCCACCCTTTAACACTAGAAGTCCCAGGAATTTCTAGCTCCATAGGGTTTCAATGGTAGAAATGTTAAATGACCCCTTTCTGGGACTTCTAGTGTTATAAGATGGTGGAACCTGTTCACCCATGCCTTGGTATGCTAACGTGGTGTGTTATGGAGATACCCTTGTCATTGTGTATTTCTTTCCTTTTCTTTATTTCCCCCTGTGCCCATATTGTCTTTACCGCCATGAGTGACTGCTGTGAGTTGGAGTTTTAGTTCTTCCCTGTCTATTTGTGTGGAGATTTATCACTCCAGTCCCGGGGTGGTGTTGAGGGGGTATAAGACCAGGGCTTCTCAGGAGTCAATAAAGTCTTACCAGAGTGTGGTACCTTCATCTTGTGTTGTCTGTGTAGTGTTCTGTCCATGGGGAAGTAGTTTGGTTGTTCAGTGGGATGAGCTCTGGTCTGTGCAGTGCTTTAAAAACAGCCAGACCAGCAGATGAGAGTGTGTCTCCCAGGGAATGGGGTACTCGGTCCCGGGCAGTGTATAACTGGGGAATGTCACTTTGGTGGCCGTTGCCTGATCCCATGTCCTCGGTGTTTTTTAATGGGGAGTATTTACAAGGGAGATTAAAGTCATTTGTGTGACGCCACCTGCGGGTTGCGGTTAAGATGGTGGAACCGCTGCTGCTGAGTTGATTATCTTTAGGGCTGGTGGTAATGGCAGCTGTGGTGGTAGGCCCTTCGCAGGTAGGGCTGAGCCTGAGAGATGTATGATGGAGTAATAAGGGACACCACACTGTGGGTTGTAGTTAACAGTCTCTACTCACTCTTGACCCTCAGACGGCTGGTTCAGGTCCCTGTAGTTCAAGTGCCAGTTGATGACTCGTTTGCTCTGTCCCCGGCACCCTCAGTGTGGTTGGGTCCCCGTAGCATGGAGCGGTTTGGGCCCAACTGTCTCTTTTTGTGGCAGTCTCATTGTCTGTACGGAAAGCAATGTGGACCCTATAGGGCTGGTCTGTGTCCCAAACCCTGATCCTTGCCTTACTGCTGGTCTGTGAGGTCCGTGAAGGTCCCCTCACTGTGCAGGTATTTTCCAACAATGACAGATCTCTTCCCTGACACAGTATCACTGCACTGCCAAAAAATAAAAAAAGTTAATCGCAGCCCATAGCTGCCACTAAAGCGGGCTTTACACGCTGCGATCTCTTTACACCCAAGCGATCTCTTTACACGCAAGCGATCATACCCGCCCCCGTCGGTTGTGTGACACGGGCAAATCGCTCCCCGTGCCGGACAACCTCGCTTAACCCCGTCACACGGACTTACCTGCCCTACGACGTCGCTCTGGCCGGTGAACCACCTCCTTTCTAAGGGGGCGGTTTGTGCGGCGTCACAGCGACATCACACGGCAGGCGTCCAATAGAAGCGGAGGTGCAGAGATGAGCGGGACGTAACATCCCGCCCACCTCCTTCCTTCCGCATTGCCGGTGGAGGCAGGTAAGGAGATGTTCGTCGCTCCTGCGGTGTCACACATAGCGATGCGTGCTGCCGCAGGAAGGATGAACAACATCGCTAATAAGCAGAAAACGATTTTTTGTTTCAGGACGACCTCTCCGTGGCAAACGATTTTGACCGCTTTTCCAATCGTTTAAGGTCGTTCATAAGTGTCACACACAGCGATATCGTTAATGACGCCAGATGTGCGTCACAAACACTGTGACCCCGACGATAATTCATTAGGTAGTGTGTAAAGCCCGCTTAAGTCCTAGATTAGTGATGGTAGTCGTCTATGAGACCCCGCCCCCATTACTAATCTGTAAGTGAAAGTAAAGAAACATAAACACCCTAAAAATCCTTTATTTGGAATAAAATAAAAAAAGCCCCCTCTTTCACCACTTTATTAACCCCCAAACACCCCTGCAGGTCCGACATAATCCACATGAGGTTTCACGACGATTCAACTCTGCTACAGCCCTGTCCTGTCAGAGGGAGCACCATAGAACATGACTGCCAGCTGTGAGTGCAGACAGAGCTGCATGATATGAATTAACTCAGGTGAACCCCTGACGTCACAGTTGCAGGACCTGCAATACCGCGCATCTCGCAGCAATGACATCACGGGTTCACTGCTATGAGGTTCAGGCCATGACTAAAGTGAGCAGCGCGATCAGCGGTGACGTCACTCAGGTGAATCCTCCACCTGCGGTCACGGCCTGATTTGCGGTCACAGGTGGAGGACTGGAGTGGAGGATTTTTGGGGTGTTTGTGTTTATTTACTTTCATTTACAGATTAGTAACAAGGGGTATCTCATAGATGCCTGCGATGACTAATCTAGGACTTAGTAACAGCTGTGGGCTTCCATTAACTCCTTATTACCCTGATTGCCACTGCACGAGGGTAATCGGGATGAGCCGGGTAAAGTCCCAGGAGTGTCTAGCTGATATTTTTAGGCTGGGGGCTCCAAATAACGTGGGTCTCCCCAGCCTGAGAATACCAGCCCTCAGCTGTGAGACTTTATCTTGGCTGGGTATCAAAATTGGGGGGACCACACGCCGTTTTTTAAAATGATTTATTTATTGTACTGTACGATATAGACCTGGCTGTGATTAGTTGCAGTCAGAAAGCTGTCACTCAGCATGGAGGCGTGTCTGACTGCAACTAATCACAGATGGGGGAAGCAGTGAATATGTAAGAGCCTAATGAGCGGGTGCAGTGGATATGTAATGAGGCTAATGAGCGGGTCGGGAAGAAGAATGAGAGGCTGCGGGAGCTGTGTGGCGCCGGTGATCGGTGAGTATGAAGCGCTTGGAGACAGAGAGACAGAGAGAGACACCGACATACCAAAATCACTCCAGCATTGATTTTGTCATTCTGCAACTAAAGGGTGCTTTACACGCTGCGACATCGCTAGCGATAGCACCCGCCCCCGTCGATCGTGCAATATTTGGTGATCGCTGCCGTAGCGAACATTATTGCTACGGCAACGTCACACGCACATACTTTTTCAGCGACATCGCTGTGACCGCTGTTCAATCCCTCCTTCAAGGGGGAGGTGCGTTCGGCGTCACAGCGACGTCACTGCGGCCGCCCAATAGCAGAGGAGGGGCAGAGATGAGCGGCTGGAATATCCCGCCCACCTCCTTACTTCCTCCTACGCAGGTAAGGATATGTTCGTCGTTTCTGCGGTGTCACACATAGCGATGTGTGGTGCCGCAGGAACGACGAACTACATCGTACCTGCACCAGCAACGATATTATGAAAAGGAGCGACATGCCAACGATCAACGATTTTTGACACTTTTGCGATCGTTGATCGTCGCTCCTTGGTGTCACACGCTGCGATGTCGCTAATGGCGCCGGATGTGCGTCACTAACAACGTGACCCCGACGATATATCGTTAGCGATGTTGCAGCGTGTAAAACACCCTTAAGTTGGTGAGCTGTGTTTTTGTTGACAAAACCTATGCAAAACACACACAATTTGTGACCATGCATTTTTCATCCCCTCTTTGATTTCAATGCATGACAAATGTTGACAAAAACGCAAGAAGAATGAACATGTTGCTTCTTTTTTGTCACAAAATTTTGTTAAAAAACTGCTGACAAAGAAACTGCAATGTGCGCACAGCAAATCTGACTTCTCATAGACTTTCTTGGGATGTTAAAAGTGAGAAAGTTCTGAGAACAAAACTGCACCAAAAACAGCGATAAAAACACAACAAAAACTGCAGCGTGCGCATATAGCCTTATTGCAATGCCGTTAACGAAATGTTGTGGAGCTACGGTAAACATCTTGGTGAGTGGGGTTTGTGGGGACATCATGCTGGGTAACTGGAGGTATGTGGGAACGTATATGCGTGGTGGGGAGTTTTCTGTGGGCATCATACTTTATGGGGAACATGAAAGGGGTATGGTAATGTAGGTGAGAACACAATACACAAAGGGCTTTAGTAGGCACAAAATAACTGAGTAAGTGCCCCACAACCTGTCCCTCTCCATGTCTTATAAAGTTGGGAGGTATGTGTGGCGCCCCAGGACCTGGTCGCCACAACAGCATTGCCCCTCCAAAGGGTTAATGCCGAGCCTGGAGGTAATTGGGGGAATCATTGGCCAGTAAGTTTAACATCCAACGTAGTTTCTCCCTCAGGCCAGCAGGGGAGCTCTGAACCTGGAGTTCCAGGGAGCATTCCTTAAGTCTGGCCTGAGGGAGGAGTTAGTGGTGAGTCTGTAGAGAGAAGTCATAGCAAGCAGACGCAGAGTAGTGCTGTCCTGTGGAACTGGGGCCTAGAGCTGGAGCAGCTTGGCCCAGTGAGGCAGGAGGAGCAGAGAGGCAAAGAAGAGACTCGGACATCGGAGTCTGTGGCCACCAGGGCCTAAAATACTCCCTGGTAGCCGAATCCGAAGGGCAGGAGAGCTGCAAGCACCTGGCCCATAAACAGCCCGAAGGTACAGCTGCATCATCAGGGCCCGGTGTGGACTCCAGCAGAGAAGCACCAGAGAGGGCCTGTGCAGCCTACCACAGAGGGAAAGGGACGTACCACCGGTCCCAGCAGCAAGAGGGCCATTGCTAAATCCAGAGAGCAGGGTCCTATCACAGCAAGGAAAAAGAACAGGAGTAGGCCTCATACTCATCTGGCCAAAACGACAGCTCAGTTACTTCCAGGCCGGCCGGAGCCCTCTACCACCTGTAACGGTCTCCCAGGACTAACCGTTTGTGAAGTAAAAGAGGAGAAGGTAAAGAGACTGTTATTTGTGCCTGTTTCTTTCATGCCTGTCGGCCCTGCACCGTGTTTTACACACAACACCATAGACTCTCACGAGCACCAACAGTGTCCCCGGGGGCACCGCTCCACCTGTGGGGAGCAGTACCACCATTGCTGCCATATCATCACCCCGGAGGCCTCACAGAGCAGCGGCGGCTTAATAGCCGCATACCACAGGTGGCGTCACGAACACAAACCCCAAGTCACCAGCCATATTTAACTGACACCCACCAGGGCCACGGAGTCGGGCCCCGCCACCACTGACTACCCCCGGACTAGTCCGGCCCGGCACCGGGTGTCCCATAGCCCTGGGGTGGGCGAGTCAACTTTGGCGTCACGAACAGGATTTCGTGCCCCGGTCCCACCGGGTACTGTGCGCCTGCAGAAACTGTGCTTAAAAGACTGTGTCACTGTGTGAAAACTGCCGCCGCCATTAGCCTCGCTGAGCGCAGGAAGAAGGGGGGCGTGCCCGAAAAAGAGCGCGAAGGGAGCGCGCCATCAGAGCGGAGGGTCGTTAACCCCGCGCTACCCGGAAGAAATTTTGAAAAGTGAACGGAGCCTGGTGAGGTTCACTAAGGGGGAGGAAGATGTCCGACACAGAGGGAGAGCAGGTGGCTGTGGTAGCTCAAGACGCAGCAGCACCGGCCGATGTAATCCCAGTCGCCATCGCCCCAGCCCCCGCTGTAGCGCCGGTAATGCCGATCACAATGCCATACATCCTGGGAGCAGAATGGCTGCCGCAGTACTCCGGGGAGTCACATACCCTGAGCGACTTCAGAGAAAGGCTGCACAGCTTGTTCATAGTGTATCCGCTGACTGAGAGCCAGAAGGTGGGCATATTAATGGGGCAGCTAGCCGGCGCGGCCCACCGTGAAGTGAAGTCCTGGCCTGATACAGATAAAGGGACAGCAACCCAGATACTGGCCAAGTTAAAGAGTACTTTTGACACCCGCACCGCAGCAGAAATAAAGATGAGATTCTTTGGGTGCAAACAACGGGCCACAGACAGCATAAGGGACTATGCCTTAAACTTGCAGGAGGCCCTGAGAGCAATTAAAACAGGTGGACCCAGAGAGTGTACGTGAAGAAGACAAACTCCTAACTGAGCAGTTCATAGAGGGGCTCCTGTCAGATGCCCACAGGGCCCAGCTGCGTATCATGGTCCTGCAGAACCCTGCTCTGGACTTTGCAAAGTTTAAGGACCAGGCCATCCGGGTACTGAGAGAATCTACACCGAATGACCCAGTACCCCTCCGGCCTCTTGCTATCACGTACCCAGGGGTGGTGCCTGCAACACAAGCCGCTGCAGGGGCTGAGGCGCAGTCCCTGGATAAGGATCCCGCTGCAGAGCTCAGACAGCAGGTCCAGGAGCTGACCAAGACTGTAGCTGCCTTTGCCAAGACCGTGCAGTCTCTACAAGTGACCCCATCGCCTGCAAGAATCGAGTTGGCCTCCAGCCTAGATGACGTCCCATGGATGCGACAGAGGAGGATTCCGCCGACCCGAGGAAAAGACACAGACCGGTATGATTCAACGGGACAACCGATCTGCCGCCGCTGCAGCCAGGCGGGCCATATTGCAAGACACTGTCCTTTAAATGGGCCGAACCTGGGGCCAGGAGCCAACCCCCAGGTGTAAGGAAGCCCGGCTCAAACCCCAGTCGCAGCAAGTATGTGGGAGGACGCCCGGTCCTTCCTATTGTGCTGGATGGGATCCCTTTGAATGCCCTCCTGGATACGGGGTCCCAGGTAACAACCATCCCTTATAAACTGTACAAAAGATATTGGGCTGATTCAGACATTGACCATGGCCCAGATGATGATTTAACAATTGTGGCCAGTAATGGTCAGCCCTTGCCTCAAATTGGGTACAAGGAAGTAACCATTAAAGTGGGGCGGGTAGAATTCCCGTGTCAGGGGATGATAATTGTAGATATTGATCGCAAGGAATCTACCCCACTGCTAACCATTGGTACAAATGTGATGGAAAATTGTATTGCCGAAGTGATAATTTTGTTGCAGCAGGCGTCTGAAACTGCCAGCTCCGGGCAGCAGCGTGCCCTGCAGAGGGAAATCCGAGCCCTGATGAGGGGGCAGCAGGTAGAGCTGGCCGGAGGAGAAATTGGCAGTGTGAGGGTAAGTGACCCCCTCCCTATTGCAATACCCCCAAGAAGTGAAATGTTGATATGGTGTCGGGCAGCAATAGGCCTCAAGGGTCAAGATTACCAGGCCTTGGTAGAACCGGTGTATTCAGACAGCAGGCCTGGAGTCCTGATAGCCAGAGGGGTAGCAGACGTCCGCAAGGGAAGAGTGCCCGTCCGTGTCCTGAATTGTGGGGAGGAGGAAGCCAAATTGCCCCGGTACGCCACTGTAGCAAAACTGTACACTGTCAGTAACAATACCATCAAAGCAGTGGAACCCTTGATCCCGTCCCACCAGGCGGAAGACAATGGCTCCAAGGGACAGCTGGAAGACTGGTGCCAAAAATTACATGTGGGCACCGACTCCACCCCCTCACACCAAAAGCATGGGGTTTACCGGGTGGTACAGGAGTACGAGCGGGTCTTCAGCAAACACCCCCTAGATTTTGGGCAGGTAAAAGGGGTTAAACATCAAATCCCCATGGGTGATCATCATCCCATTAAAGAGAGATACTGCCCTGTACCCCCAGCACAGTATCAGCGTGCCAAAGAAATGTTACGGGAAATGAAGGAGGCTGGGGTTATCAGAGATAGTTGTAGCCCCAGGGCAGCTCCACTAGTGCTCGTAAAGAAAAAAGATGGTACAATGAGAATGTGCGTAGATTACAGACAAATTAACCGCATTACACATAAAGATGCTTATCCACTACCCAGAATAGAGGAGTCACTAACAGCCTTAAAGTCAGCTAACTATTTCTCCACCTTGGATCTCACCAGTGGGTATTGGCAGGTTCCGTGGCAGAGGCGGACAAGGAGAAGACTGCATTCACGACACCAATGGGCCTCTGCGAGTTCAACTGTATGCCATTCGGGCTCTGCAACGCCCCAGGGACATTCCAAAGGTTGATGGAGTGCTGCTTGGGCCATCACAACTTTGAAACCGTGCTGTTGTACCTGGATGACGTCATAGTCTACTCCAAGACTTATGAAGACCACCTGAGGCACTTAGCAGAAGTGTTTGAGTCCTTGTCGGAGTATGGCCTGAAGATAAAGCCGTCCAAATGTCACCTCTTGAAGCCAAAGGTACAGTACCTGGGTCATGTGGTCAGCGCAGAAGGTGTGGCACCTGATCCGGAGAAAGTCACCGTAATCAAGGACTGGCCAAGACCCACCACGGTAAAGGAGGTGCGGCAGTTCCTTGGGCTGGTGGGCTACTACCGAAGGTTCATTGATGGTTTCACCAAGATAGCAGCGCCTCTTCAAGATCTCCTGGTGGGCCAGCCAAAGAAGGCTAAGAAGCAAAGCCCTCCATTTGAATGGAACAGCCAAATAGAAACGTCTTTTGTCCGGTTGAAAGGGGTTCTCACGGGAGAAGAAATTCTGGCCTACCCTGACTACAGCCAGCCGTTTGTACTGTACACAGACGCCAGCAATGTGGGCCTGGGAGCAGTTCTGTCCCAGGTGCAGGGAGGCAGAGAGAAGGTGATAGCTTACGCCAGCAGGAAGCTTCGTCCCACAGAAAGGAATCCAGAAAACTACAGTTCCTTCAAGCTGGAGTTCCTCGCTATTGTTTGGGCAGTGACTGAACGCTTCAAGCACTATCTGGCGTCGGCCAAGTTCACCATCTTCACGGACAACAATCCGTTGACACATCTGGCAACAGCCAAGCTAGGTGCGTTGGAGCAGCGATGGATGGCCCGGCTGTCTAACTTTGACTTTACCATCAAGTACCGGGCTGGCAAGAAGAATAACAATGCTGATGCGCTGTCCAGAATGCCTCACTTACCCGAGTCTGGAGAAGACCTGGATGAACTCGAAGAGATAGAGTTACCGGCTTTCCATCACCAAGGTGTTTCCCAGTGTGAGCATGCTGTAGGAGAGAAGCGCTCAAGCCAGCACGAGGTCTCGGTCAACCCATTACTCAACCATAATTGGGAAGAAACACAGAACGGTGACCCGGTCGTGCGATTGGTCAAAGAAAAGCTAGCACAAGCTGAGACCCATCTTGGCCCAGATGCTCCAGAAGAAGCCCAGCAGCTGTGGAAGGAGAGGGGACGACTGTTCACCTACCAAGGCAAGCTATGCAAGAGATATGTCAACTGGCGAACGAATGAACTCGTCTGGCAGATAGTGGTCCCACAGAGGGATGCTCCAATGGTCCTAGCAGCTTACCATGATAATGCAGGACACTTCGAGTGGAAGAAGTTGGAGACACTACTCCGTGATCGGTTCTACTGGGTGCACATGAGAAAGACAGTCGAGAAGTGGTGCCGAGACTGTGGTCCGTGTAACCTGAGGCGGAAAGATGGTGCCAGCCAGAGGTCTCCCCTACAGCCAATTGTCACGAAGCAGCCCCTAGAGTTGGTGGCCCTGGACCACGTGAAGTTAACACCGAGCCGGTCAGGCTATGTTTACGCCCTCACCATTGTGGACCATTACTCTCGTTTCCTGGTAGTAGTGCCTGTGAAAGACCAGACAGCCAGAACAGCAGCTAGAGCGTTTCAGGCATACTTTTGTCGACCTCACGGTTACCCTGAAAGGGTACTGACTGATCAAGGTCCTGCATTCGAGGCAGAGGTGTTCCAAGAGTTCTGTAACATGTACGGTTGTAAGAAAATCAGAACAACACCGTACCACCCCCAAACCAATGGATTGTGCGAGAAGATGAACCATGTGGTTATTGATATGCTCAAGACTCTACCGCTGGAAGAAAGAAACCAATGGCCAGAGAAGTTACCAGATCTGGTAGACCTGTATAACCATATCCCAGTAAATTCGACCAACTGCAGCCCTGCTTACCTGATGCGAGCAAGACCTGGCAAGTTACCTGTAGACTTGGAGATGGGAACTGTGTCACCTGAAGCAGTTCAAGAGATAGAAGATTGGGATACAGAGCGACAACAGCAGTACCGCAGAGTTCAGGAATGCGTAGAAAGGAGCCTGTCCCAAGCAAGAATGAGATAAGAACAGAACTACAATCAAACGGCCCCAGCAACTCCCTTAGCACCTGGAGAACAGGTCCTCAAGAAAAAGCGGAGTGCGCATAAATTAGATGATCAATGGGAGAATGAACCCTACACCATTATTCCCTCCAACTTTGACAATAGTAAGGTATGCCTCATAAGCAAAGATGAAGGCAAGACCTATCAAACAGTTTCTAGAGACCGCCTGAAAGCGTGCCCTGAGCGGTGCAAAATCCAAAGAGAAGAAATACAAGAAAGTCCCCAAATTCAAGAAAAGGAGGAAGAAATGATCCAAACAATCCTCGGAAAATTCCCCAAAACTTGGACCCGAATCAATAACGCCATAGTGGTACCAGTCTTGACGTTCCCGCAGTTGGTCGAGCCGGAGACAGAAGAGGTTCCAGATCCACCTAAGGAACTGTCCGCCCCAACACAAGATGACACGTCAGCAGTAGAACAGGAGAATCAACCCCCTGCCAGTGGTGAACCTGTCGTACCCTTGGCGAATCTGAGACCCCGTAGGCAACCAACACGCATACCTGTCAGGGTTAGGCCTACCAGTAACACGGAGAGGGCAGACACTCCAAGTAGTCAGGGACAAACCCCAGAGCTACGCCGGTCCCAACGTAGCACTCGGGGACAGCCCCCTCCAAGGTATAGAACATAGAAAGTAAAATACCTAACAGAGTGTAAATAGTTAGTTGAAGTGTCTTGTATAAAATGTTTTTTGTCTTAGGTGATTAAGTAAATGGACAATTGGGCCACTGGACTATGGGTGGCCAACACTCTAGCTGTACATAGTTAGCACCAGTGTGCTCAGCACCCCTGAAGAAAAACCCGTCCGGCGTGCATAGAGTGGGGTCATCAATGCTCTGACGCACGCCCAGAGCATACGTTGGGGGTTTTATCGTGGCGGGTCCCCCATGGAGCAGTGTAATGGACACCCGGCAGGGAGCCACACTGGACTCTTATAGTTGTTTAAGGTTGTAACATGTTATGTCTTGTTTTGTTTTCTTCAGTCCGGGAGTACTGAGTTTAACTAAGGGGGAGTGTGGCGCCCCAGGACCTGGTCGCCACAACAGCATTGCCCCTCCAAAGGGTTAATGCCGAGCCTGGAGGTAATTGGGGGAATCATTGGCCAGTAAGTTTAACATCCAACGTAGTTTCTCCCTCAGGCCAGCAGGGGGAGCTCTGAACCTGGAGTTCTAGGGAGCATTCCTTAAGTCTGGCCTGAGGGAGGAGTTAGTGGTGAGTCTGTAGAGAGAAGTCATAGCAAGCAGACGCAGAGTAGTGCTGTCCTGTGGAACTGGGGCCTAGAGCTGGAGCAGCTTGGCCCAGTGAGGCAGGAGGAGCAGAGAGGCAAAGAAGAGACTCGGACATCGGAGTCTGTGGCCACCAGGGCCTAAAATACTCCCTGGTAGCCGAATCCGAAGGGCAGGAGAGCTGCAAGCACCTGGCCCATAAACAGCCCGAAGGTACAGCTGCATCATCAGGGCCCGGTGTGGACTCCAGCAGAGAAGCACCAGAGAGGGCCTGTGCAGCCTACCACAGAGGGAAAGGGACGTACCACCGGTCCCAGCAGCAAGAGGGCCATTGCTAAATCCAGAGAGCAGGGTCCTATCACAGCAAGGAAAAGAACAGGAGTAGGCCTCATACTCATCTGGCCAAAACGACAGCTCAGTTACTTCCAGGCCGGCCGGAGCCCTCTACCACCTGTAACGGTCTCCCAGGACTTACCGTTTGTGAAGTAAAAGAGGAGAAGGTAAAGAGACTGTTATTTGTGCCTGTTTCTTTCATGCCTGTCGGCCCTGCACCGTGTTTTACACACAACACCATAGACTCTCACGAGCACCAACAGTGTCCCCGGGGCACCGCTCCACCTGTGGGGAGCAGTACCACCATTGCTGCCATATCATCACCCCGGAGGCCTCACAGAGCAGCGGCGGCTTAATAGCCGCATACCACAGGTGGCGTCACGAACACAAACCCCAAGTCACCAGCCATATTTAACTGACACCCACCAGGGCCACGGAGTCGGGCCCCGCCACCACTGACTACCCCCGGACTAGTCTGGCCCGGCACCGGGTGTCCCATAGCCCTGGGGTGGGCGAGTCATATGCCTTCTGTGACTGTGCTGTGATAGGACTTTTGCTATGGGGTCCCTTGAGTTCTATGTACACCTCTCCTCAGGGCCATTATTATATAGAGGCACACTGGGGAATCATTATCATTATAGGGAGAGCACAAGAGACAAGATTGTTATAAGAAAGCACAGGGGTGTTTGTATTATTATCAGTAGGCACGGGTGTCACTATTTCTGTAGGATGCTGTTTAACTGTAAGGAGATACAGGGAAGCAGTATTACAACCAAGAAGTCAATAGAGCACATATTACTGGTTAAGGGCATAGAGGGGGCACTGTTATTGTGTGGGGCACAAAAGCAGGGTACAGTTACTATACAGTGTACAGAAGGGGCATTATTACTCTAGAGGGCACTTATTGGTTTATGAGGTAGCACATGTGAGGAAGCCAAAGATGTCCCTGTGTTACATTTTGTAGGGACAAGTTATGGATGGAAGAAGAGGTCATGGCGGTTCTGGGTAAAATAAAGGGAAAATGACTATGATCACCGAGAACTTCACTAGTGAGTATATATGTGTGGTAGACACATGTGTGGTCTGCAGAGGACTGATGTACAACTGATATTATCATTATGTGGTCACTGTATGGTGGTAATATTAGTCCCAGTACATTGGTTGTGATTAATAAGTATGGTGGTATTATCACTACTGTACATGCTGGTAATATTCAGTAATGGCCTAGTGGTATTTGTCTGTTATATTTCATTATTATTATTATTATTAATAATAATAAAAAACCTTATATATCGGGATTATTGCAATTATAGGTCTTGCAGTAAATTTTGATTTTCTCCAGGCAGGGTAATAAAAGTAAAAGAGACCCCCAATCTAGGGAACGGGACGGAGCTGGCATGGGCCTGTGTGCTTTCAATTGCCACGGCTGAATTTTAGTCCCTGTCCATATGTTCAAAAAAGGACAAAGACCAACAATTATTTTTTTAGCGGCACGGGAGTAATGACATATTGTACCCCCCTTAGTCGATGACACACCGTCTGCTGCTTTTTATCCTTTTCCCAGTGGTCTGCATTACCTAATGTCTCAGAAGATGACTACAGAGGTCACAACAGCCTCATGAGACGAGAATGATCTGATGTTATGGAAAAGAAACAAATTAATTATTCAGTCTTTCATTTTCTTGTTTTGTGTAAAAAAGTGCAGTAATGGTAGAGGGGTGGACAATAAAGCTATGTGTGGCGTTTTTGCTCGTTTTTGGGTGCTGTTTTGGTCTAAAAACTGCATGAATTTCCTTCCCCAGCAAATTCTATGAGATTTAATTTTGCTGTCCGCACTTTGCAGTTTTTTTTTTGGCTGTGTCTTTGTGGTGACGATAAAGATGCAGCATGTCAATTCTTTTTGAGTTTTTCACTGCGTTTTTCACCCATTGAGTGCATTGGACAAAAACACAACAAAAAAACGCATCAAAAAAGCATGCATTTTTTTTATCCGTTTTTCCTGTGGGTGCGTTTTTTTGTGGCCAAAAACTTTGCATCTTTATGGTCAGAAAAAAACACAGCATGTGGACATAGCCTTAGGGGTGCTTTGCACGTTGCGACATCGCTACTGCGATCTCGTCGGAGTCAAATCGAAAGTGACGCACATCTGGCGCCGGTAATGATGTTGCAACGTATAAAGCCTAGAAGCACCGATAAACGATCGCAAAAGCGTCGAAAATCGGTGATCTGTGTAGTGTCGGTGATTTCCATAATTTAGCTGCAGCGACAGGTACGATGTTGTTCCTCGTTCCTGCGGCAGCACACATCACTGTGTGTGAAGCCGCAGGAGCGAGGAACATCTCCTTACCTGCCTCCACCGGCAATGAGGAAGGAAGGAGGTGGGCGGGATGTTTACGTTCCGCTCATCTCCGCCCCTCCGCTTCTATTGGCCACCTGCTGTGCGACGTCGCTGTGACGCCGCACAACCCGCCCCCTTAGGAAGGAGGCGGGTCGCCGGCTAGAGCGACGTCGCAGGGCAGGTAAGTGCGTGTGAAGCTGCCGTAGTGATAATGTTCGCTACGGCAGCTATCAGAAGATATCGCATCTGCGACGGAGGCGGGGACTGTCGCGCTCGGCATCGCTACAATCGGCTAGCGATGTCGCAGCGTGCAAAGTACCCCATTGAGTAATGTTTTGTGCACATCTTTTCTTCCATAACGTTGTTTTACATAGGACCCACTGCACCGGCCATATGCCAAAAAACTACATAGAAAAGTGACATAGAATATACTGTACTATATAGAATTCTAGTGAAAAAAAAAAAGAAAAATAGCAATATATATTTTTACAATAAAAGTTTACCGCAGACACATGCCATTGAGGTCTACATCATAGCCTTCCGTCCAGGGTATATGTAGTAGAATCTGTAAATCTCCAATAATAGGAAAAAGGATTAGGTATGAGCAGAGATGGACGTCTCTGTGATCTGTGCTTGTAGCTCCATTTGAGTGCAACTTTTTTTAAGTGCAAAACAGAAATATACTAGAAATGTCCCAAAAGTGACTAGAAGGTAAGAATACAACTGTATTTTAATTGTACTTACCTTGTCTTTTAATACCACAATTACTTTCACCACGCTCACATTTGCCCTTACAGTTTTTGCTGCGCTTATCCTTACTCACCATCGCTATCCCCTAACCCCAGCACTCTCCAAACAAATAATTATCTCACCTTCCCTCTAATCGCTATACCTGACCTCGTCTACTGACCTGCTCCTAATCCATATGGCTGGTTTCACATCAGCGTTTTTTTGCCAGTCAGCAAAAAAACGAAAAACGCATCTTACAGGATCCGTTGTCTGCTCAATGCAATGTCAATGGACTTGCGGCAATATGCGTTTGCATGCGTTTGCGTGCGGTAATGGCAGGATCCGGTGAGTTGCAGTTTTTTACCTTTTATCAAAAACGCAACTTGTTGCGTTTTTCACCTCCATCCAAAAACTGCAACTCACTGGATCCTGTACATTGCGGCAGTAGCTGCAATGTATTTCAATGGGCGCCGGATCCAGTTTTAACAGTTGCGGTTGTATGCTGCAGGAAGGATTCTGTTTGCTGTACAGAACATGGCCTGAATATCACTCTCACTCACTCTCTCACTCACTCTTCGCACACACACTCACTCTCACACTCACTCTCACACTCACTCTCACACTCACTCTTACTCCCACTCTCACTCCCACACTCCCACTCACATCGCACGCATCATCACCGCACACGCAGGCATTACCTCAGTGACGTCCCCGCTGACAGCGTGGCTCCCTTCAGTTGCTGTGTAGAGCTGATAGAGAGCGGCGGTGTTCTACTGCTTCTCCTGTAACCTTCATGTAGCAGAGCTGATAGCGTCGTGGGACCTCTGTGGATTACGTCGGACCTGGAGGGGTATTTGGGGATTTTAATAAAATGGTGAAAGAGGGTGTTTTTTTGTCTTTTATTCCAAATAAAGGATTTTTTCGGGTGTATGTGTTTATTTACTTTCACTTACAGGTTAATCATTGGGGGTGTCTCATAGACGCCTGCCATGATTAACCTCTTATTACCTCGATTGCCACCGCACCAGGGCAATTTGGGATGAGTCGGGTAGAGTCCCGGGACTGTCGCATCTAATGCATGCGGCAATTCCGGGCGGCTGCTGGCTGATATTGTTAGGCTGGGGGGCTTCCATAACGTGGAGCTCCCCATCCTGATAATACCAGCCTTCAGCCGTGTGGCTTTACCCTGGCTGGTATCAAATTGGGGGGAACCGCATGCCGTTTTTTTAAAATTATTTATTTATTTATTTTACTGCAAGATATAGACCTGCCCACCGGCCGCTGTGATTGGTTGCAGTGAGACACCTGTCACTCAGCGTGGGGGCGTGTCTGACTGCAACTAATCATAGGCGCCGGTGGGCGGGGGAAGCAGTGAATACGAGATTGAATAATGGTGGCCGGCATTTTCAAATCAGGAGAAGCTGCCAGAGGAGTGTGAGAGCCGTGCAGCGCCTCACTCACACACACTCACTCACTTACACTCACTCATACACACACACTCATTCTCACACCCACTCACACTCACTCTGACTCACTCACATGAACATTCTCACTCACTCACATGCACTCTCACACTCTCACTCACACTTACTCACTCACACACTCTCACTCACACACACTCACACTCACTCACATTTACATACACACTCACTCTCACTCACTCACATGCACACTCTCACACGCACACCCTAACACTCACTCACACTCACACACTCGCACTAACACACTCACTCACACTCTCTCTCTCATCCAGAGCTGCATCCACGCTGTCATGGCAGATTCCGCTCACTCCCGATCATGACTTTAATGCCCGCCCAGGCCCATTCAGCTCATTCCCGACCACATGACTCATAAACTGCAAGTCACAGGATCCAGTAAATAACACTTGCATTTGCATGCGTACAACTCCAATTCAACAGGATCCAGTCACATGCAGTTTTCGTTTTTTTGCCTCAAGGCAAAAAAAGGCTGATGTGAAAGCAGCCTGATCTCTCCTACTAAAACACAAAACATGCCGCCACTCTCTTTATCCCACCTCCTTTCCCTCTTTCTATTTCTCCTCACTGCTGGCGATATATCCCCAAATCCTGAATCCTTCCAGCTGATACTCCCCATTAATCCTCCCTCCTATCGCTCCTAATCTACTAAAAACTACTGCAATCTCTTCTACATAAAACACATCTATTCCATTGATGTCCCATTTCCTCTCTCTGGACCAGTCTGGAACTTCTGCTCCATCTGCAATAAGCTCCATATCATTCACAACCTTTTTACCTCTTGCAATCTTTCCTTCCTAAGGCTATGTGCACACGCTGCGTTTTTTTGACGCTGCATTTTTGGCCATTAAAAAACGCACAAAAACGCACCTGCAGCAAAAAAACGCGGCAAGCGTTTTTACCGCGATTTGGTGCGTTTTTGGCTGCGTTTTGCTGCGTTTTTGATCTCTGTGTTTTTCTGCGTTTTTCCAATGCATTGCATGGGGGGAAAACACAGAAAAACGCAGGAAAGAATTGACATGTCCATTTTTTTTTTTTTTTTTTTAAGCTCAAAAACGCAGCTTAAAAAAAAAGTTGTGTGCGGACAGCAAAAATGAAAACTCATAGACTTTGCTGGGGAAGCAAAGTCATGCAGTTTTGAGGCCAAAAACGCACCCGAAAAACGCGCTGTGTGAACTTACCCTAAGGCTATGTGCACACAGTGCATTTTTCGTGGCATTTTTGCGCCTTTTTCGGGTGCGTTTTTGGCCTCAAAACTGCATGACTTTGCTACCCCAGCAAAGTCTATGAGTTTTCATTTTTACTGTCTGCACACAGCGGTTTTTTTTTAGCTGCGTTTTTGTGGTGCCCACAAAAAGGTACTTCTCACATAGTGAAATCGCTGCTGAGTCACAGGTTTTGTGACGTACCAGTGACCTCATGAGCGATCGCACCAAATTTGCACCTCCTGGCACAAAGCTCCACCAAAATGTGTTCAAAACCTTTTTTGTAATTTTTGGGCCAAGAGATACAAAGTTGGGGATGACATTTTTACACCATATTCATGCACCTAATCTACATCTATTAGCAAAAAAAAAAAAAGAGCTGTTTTCTGCCAGGAGATGCAGGTCTCACCTGATGTAAGGTCACTGAGTTTGCTGAGGTCACCTGTGGTCAGGTTACCTGTGATCACAGGTGGAGGACTGTAGGAACCTCCAGCTGTGACTTCAACTAATCTGAGTGACATCACCGCTCATCGCGTTAGTGGTTTCTTCATTGTTGGAGAAAAAATGTCTGTCAAACACTAGTACTAATGACAATGCAAAAATGTAGTAAAGACAATAAAAAATAATCCTGGTGGTCAAAATGTGGGACAAGTGCTTAGTAAATGACTAAAAAGATGCTAAAAAAATATGTGTCATGACAAAAATTCTGATGTGTCCTGAAGTATCCTTGTCTTGGAAAACTCAGTGGGTACTCATGCATGTATAAGACATTGTCTGCACTTAGCTTTAGCATTGACACCTGTCTATCTTGACAGAAATGTGAAGGATTAGAACATTCACATTTCTTTTGCTGTTATTAATGTACACTGTATACGGCTGAGAGCTGAACCTTTATACAGACAGACAGGACACCACTGCTGCATAGGTTAGCATTTGTTACGAGGCAGACCAGAAGCTTTTGGCTGTTGGCTTATTTTGGTAGATTTTTACCACTTTTCCAATCTTAAGCGAGCTTTACACGCTGCTATATCATTGCCGATATCGCTAGCGTGCGTACCCGCCCCCATCTTTTGTGCGACACGGGCATATCGCTGCCCGTTGTGCATAAAATCGCGCACCTCCGTCACACAGACTTACCTTCTCTGCGACGTCGCTCTGGCCAGCGATCCGCCTCCTTTCTAAGGGGGCTGGTCGTGCGGCGTCACAGCGACGTCACACGGCAGGCGTCCAATAGAAGCGGAGGGGCAGAGATGAGAGGGACGTAAACATCCCGCCCACCTTCTTCCTTCCGCATAGCCGGTGGATGCAGGTAAAGAGATGTTCCTCGCTCCTGCGGTGTCACACACAGCAATATGTGCTGCCGCAGGAACGAGGAACAACATCGCTAATGAGCGTTAAACGATTTTTGGTTTTAGGACGACCTCTCCGCAGCAAACGATTTTGGACGCTTTTGCGATCGTTTTAGGTCGCACAAAAGTGTCACACACTGCAATATTGTTAATGACGCCGGATGTGCGTCACAAACACCGTGACCCCGACGATAAAACATTAACGATATCGTAGCGTGTAAAACCCCCTTAAGTGTTTGTTTATTGTGCAACAATTACCAATAAATAAAACCCAACAGGGAAGACAAGCGTGAAATGACGTACAACTTACTACATTGGGTGTTTCACTTGCATATTTTATCCGTGCTATTCAGAACTACAGTCACATCCATCACAATAAATGTCATATACAGACAATGGACGATTATCCAGAAGCGTGGCTGCCTCTGCTGACCTCCACCTACCACCACCATCATCATCACGCTGCTCTATTTTATATTATAGATTGTAAATATCAGGCCAATGAAGTTTTCCTAAAAATGTTTTTCACTTCTTCAACAGTAAGGGAAAGCAGTTTACACTGTCGTAAAGTAGATGTAGGTTTTCCAGCACATTGGGCAAAAATACAGTTTGCTGCCTCCCTCCCCCCTCCTATTCATAGATTTAGCGGTGTGTGTAGTCATCATGTGACCTCTCATGCGATTTGCATACTTACTCATGTGCCGATGAGATGCTCTTCCTGATTCTGTCAATATTCAGTTAAATAATATGGCCTCTGCCTCATTGAGAGAAGTAGCTAGACAAGCCAGTCGGCATGTGACTGTAAGTGTGAAAATCATGAGTGGTCATGTGATGATCATTGGAACTAGCAAGCAAAACCAAATCCTCACAGTGGGTATAGTACACACTGTTAGGGTTGGACATGCTACAGTGCTTAATTTTAAAAGTAAAGGGGTTGTCCAGGTTCATAATGAAAGTCTGCAGTCACTCTATGTGACTTCAGGCTTCTGAATCCTCACAGCTCGCGAACTGCACGCTGCCAGGATTCTCCAGTGCCTTGCGATTTGAATACTTTCAGCCACGTCCCAACTAGATGTGCATGTCCCTGGCCAATTCAGTCGATTTGTACATGCGCTGGCCTGGCACCATTTTATTGAAGACTATGTGCAGTGTGATTCTACAGACTATCTTCAATAAAATAGCCCCAGTACAGCGCATGCACAGATCGAGGTGTCAGCTTAATGAAGAAGTAATTAAGCTAAAATCTTGATCTGCGTATGAGCCACCTCCAGTGCCATTTTATTGAAAACCTGCAGACCAGAGTCACACTGCGCATGCGCCGCTCCCCGCCATGATGAGCAGTGGTGAAGAATTTTCAAAACGAGGCAGGTCACTGAATAATCAGTGATCTGTGGAAGAAGCAGAGGGAGGGGCGGAGAAGAAGAAGAAATCCCTAACCCCAAGTCCCACCCAATGCACACCAATGCACACAAGATGTCATCAGATGAAAACTTTAGAGGAAGATTATTCAACAACCACAAATCTGATTCCTTCACTGCAGGTATCCATTTACTCAGCATCGCTGCGCCATTATGGCCATGGTTTTACTTTATAGTGCTAAATCTTGCTGGCAGATTCTCTTTAAGGATAATATTTTTTAAGAACACATTTAAAAATCACAATAAATTGTTAGAATTATAAGTGATGAATAATCTGTAGAAGTTTTTTCAGATTAAAAAAAAATCAGATATCTCAATTTTTTTTCATGGACAGAGCAAAAACGTGCACTATTTTTACAGACTGTCCTGGAATTTCGGGATGGCTGGCAACCCTGGTCACTTTAAAAATAGCAGCATGATTACAATGCTCCTGAATAAAATATATGCCCTATACTGTGTCTTTGAATAAATGATTGCCCCCACTGTGCTCCCTGCACAAAATATGAAATACACACTGCCATCTCCTTTCCATACTGGGAACCCTCTTCACACTGTGTCCGACCAGTCTCTATACTGTCTCCTCCTCATGTGCCGCCCCCGTGGAAGCAGCCGAGCTGCTCGGATCCGGGTTTGCTGTGGCTCGAGGGTCTCCGGACCCGGGGGTCGTGCAGCTGTCGCGGGCGGAGGAGGGGACGCCGCACTCTCCCACTGCTGCTCGGGTCCGGCTGCCGCTGCAGCCTGCTGCTGCTGCTGCTCGGTGGCTCGAGCGATGGGCCGGATCCCGGGGACTCGAGCGGCGCTCCTCGCCCGTGAGTGAAAGGGGGTTGTTGGGTGTGGGGATTGTTTATTGTCCGTGACGCCACCCACGGTTGTGGTGATTTGTTGGCACCACCGCTGCTCTGTATGGGGATCCCGGGAAGGATGGTATGGAGCAGCCAGTTGTTGTGTTGCCCCTCCGTGGGTAGGGGTTGGTGATCCCGGGGCCCAGTGATGAGGTGGGAGATGCAGGGCTTGGTGGGCGCAGGGACGCGGGGGCAGCGCTGTGCCTTGCGGCACTGTGGTACTCACTCAGCCTGAGACGTTGACACAGTTTTTCGGTAAACCACACGGCTGGAAAGACGGTTCCCACGGACGGCTGCACTTGCTCTCCCAGTAGGTGACGGTGATGTCCCTTTGTCCTGCACCTAATGTTTCTTTGTTGGTAGCGATGGTTTCCCACCGGTAACCCGCTCCCCGGCTTGGATATGGGCCGGAGGAGCCCTACTTTGCCCGCAGGCGCTGGCCCTGAGAGACTGGTGCCCTGGCGGTGGCGGTGTCTCTCCGTTAAGGTTGGACTGTTGCCTTCAATCGGGACTTGGTTGTTTGGAGACAGACGTCCCCTTCACTGACGGATTTGGCAAATTATGGCGACTCCTAGCCTTGCCGGGGTCCGAGAGGCCCCTGCCCTCGTGCTGACTGTTCTTCGTATACTGCCCCAGACCGCCGGGCCACTACCCGTCCGCGGTCCTTCCAGCAACCTCCGAGCAGTCCCCCTCCAGACTGTCACCGCCGTTGCTGACCTTGCTGACTCTGTCCTGCACACAGCTGGACTAACTTCAGGCTTTTCTACTCTCACTTTTACTCCTTTTCTTCTTTGCTCCACTAATACTTCACTTTTACTTCACTTAGCTCCTCTACCACTCCACTGTTTACTCCTTCTTGTCCAAACCCTATCTTGCTTCCTCTCACTTTCACTTCCCTCACTAGACTGCCTGGTTCTTCCCGCCTCCAGGGCTGTGTACTCCTCGGTGGGCGGAGCCAACCGCCTGGCCCACCCCCTGGTGTGAACATCAGCCCCTAGAGGAAGGCAACAAGGATTTTAGTAGCTTTGGTGTTCCTAACTGGGATGTAGGGTGTGGTGGTGTGATGACCTGTGACCCCTGGCTTGCCCAGGGCGTCAGATTCCCCCTTAGCAAAATGCAGACCGTCCGCGGCCTGCCCGTCCAACACCGGTTTTATTTTCTGTAAATGTATAAAAGTAAACGGTAACATATATATTATAACATCATCCCACAACGAGAGGCACATTTCTTAAACGTTACTAAACGGTTTTATGGGTACGGTTTCCGCTCTCTCCCACCCAAGCAACCTGGCCCTGATGCTGCCCCTAAAGCCCAGGCAGCACCCCTTGACCCAAGTCCAGCACAAGTTACCCGAGCGGGATCTGTCCTTCCCCTCCAGAGGGTAGCCACCGGTTCCTGTGGTGGCTGGGCCCCAGCCTGTTCTGCTGAGGGCCCTCCCTCCAACCTGCCTCTCCGGAGGCGGCAACTGCGGAAAACGGTACGGTAAAACAACTTATTTACAAGCCACTTAACGTTTGTGGTTGCCCTGCAAGTTCACGGGCTTGTCCATGGATAGTTCCCATGCTAACTTTTTAAACGGTCCCCACGGGGACAACGGTGCCGGCTCCGGCCGGTTCAATCACTGTTAATCAGGTGAAGTACACGGTAATCATTTTCCATTTTCATCATCTGTAAACTTTTTAAACGTAAACTCACATAACTTAGTGGTGGTCCCAACAGGGACTGCTGCAGCGGGCATCCGCTGCCCTACTCCTACTTTTCTGCGGAGGCGGCCCCATCCTCCGCCACCAGCATATCAAACATGCACCGACACGCCTGCTGTGGCAGGGGTACCCGGTACCAATTTCCACCGGTACGCGGGGTATGAAAAACCACGGGGTCCCCTACATAGCGAGAACGCTCACTTGCCTCTTCAAACTCAGCAGCGGACCCGGGGCTGGGGCAGGAGTCGTCATCCCTTGTTCTTGCGTCAGGCGGGTTGCCGCCAGCTGTCGCAGCCTCCTGGCCTCCAGCATCCATCACTTCAGCCCCTTCTGCGGTAGCACGGAGCAGAAGATTAGGCGAGCTTACACTGAGGCGCCCCATAAGTAACGGCAAGGGTGATGCATAGGCCGAGACTAGGCCGGGCCCCTCAGCCGCAGCGGCCGGTCCAGGTAGGACATAGGGACGTGGGTCACCAGTCGACTCTGCTACATCCATTCCCCCTCCGTACCTCGGGGTAGTCGTAGTCAGCATCTCCACCTCGCTGGTCCACTGCTCCATCATCTGGAGGATTTGTTCCTGTTGACGCTGGTGGAACTGAATCACCCGGGCCCTCATCCAGGCCACGGTCCCGGGCTCAAGATCTGGCACAGTCTCTACTGGGACTTCTGGCACCATGCTGTTAAGGGGCCGCGGTTCTAGCGGTCCCCCTGGTGTACTTCAGGGACGTCCCGGACGTCTGCAGCCGGCTGGTCCGCCAGAGCGGCTGGGTAGGGTATCGCTCCCGGTTGGGCAGGTAGCGGGCCTAATGGCGGAGCGGCAGCAGCCATCACGGGTAGCGGGGGGAGAGGCAGGGTGAGCGGAAGCCGGCCGGGCCCCTCAGCTCCAATGGCCGATCCTTCAGGAATACAGGGGCGTGGGTCGCTTACCCGCTCCTCCAAATCCTCTTCTACCTCGCGTCTCCACATAGCAGCCACCACATCCGCCATGTCGGTCTCCCACTCCTCCAGGAGGAGTTGCATATGGGCCTGCAGACGATTACTCAGCGGGACGGTCCGGTCCCTCAACCACGTCGCCGTGCCGGGCGCGGGGGTCTCGCTGTTATTAGCTGGAGCGGACATCTCGGCAGTCGTGTTTTCCAGGAACTAGCAACAAGATGGCCACAGGGTCCTGGCGTCCCTGCTTTTATAGCCACCTCACATGCATCCAGCCGCCATCGCGTCCCCCTTAGCTTCTTTCCGGCCCCTCCTTTATTGGGGCGGAGTTTTGGCCTTCGCGCCTCTGCTATTCGAGAAGACGCTCGAGCGGGAACTTTTCGCGCCAAAGATGGCGACTTCTGGAAATTTTCAGCCGGATACCTCCGGCGGTTACAAGGCGCACCTCTACCCAACGGCAGAGCGGTAAGATCCTGTTCGTGACGCCAAGTTGTCGCGGGCGGAGGAGGGGACGCCGCGCTCTCCCACTGCTGCTCGGGTCCGGCTGCCACTGCGGCCTGCTGCTGCCGCTGCTCGGTGGCTCGAGCGATGGGCCGGATCCCGGGGACTCGAGCGGCGCTCCTCGCCCGTGAGTGAAAGGGGGTTGTTGGGTGTGGGGATTGTTTATTGTCCGTGACGCCACCCACGGTTGTGGTGATTTGTTGGCACCACCGCTGCTCTGTATGGGGATCCCGGGAAGGATGGTATGGAGCAGCCAGTTGTTGTGTTGCCCCTCCGTGGGTAGGGGTTGGTGATCCTGGGGCCCAGTGATTAGGTGGGAGATTCAGGGCTTGGTGGGCGCAGGGACGCAGGGGCAGCGCTGTGCCTTGCGGCACTGTGGTACTCACTCAGCCTGAGACGTTGACACAGTTTTTCGGTAAACCACACGGCTGGAAAGACGGTTCCCACGGACGGCTGCACTTGCTCTCCCAGTAGGTGACGGTGATGTCCCTTTGTCCTGCACCTAATGTTTCTTTGTTGGTAGCGATGGGTTCCCACCGGTAACCCGCTCCTTGGCTTGGATATGGGCCGGAGGAGCCCTACTTTGCCCGCAGGCACTGGCCCTGAGAGACTGGTGCCCTGGCGGTGGCGGTGTCTCTCCGTTAAGGTTGGACTGTTGCCTTCAATCGGGACTTAGTTGTTTGGAGACAGACGTCCCCTTCACTGACGGATTTGGCAAATTATGGCGACTCCTAGCCTTGCCGGGGTCCGAGAGGCCCCTGCCCTGGTGCTGACTGTTCTTCGTATACTGCTCCAGACCGCTGGGCCACTACCCGTCCGCGGTCCTTCCAGCAACCTCCGAGCAGTCCCCCTCCAGACTGTCACCGCCGTTGCTGACCTTGCTGACTCTGTCCTGCACACAGCTGGACTAACTTCAGGCTTTTCTACTCTCACTTTTACTCCTTTTCTTCTTTGCTCCACTACTACTTCACTTTTACTTCACTTAGCTCCTCTACCACTCCACTGTTTACTCCTTCTTGTCCAAACCCTATCTTGCTTCCTCTCACTTTCACTTCCCTCACTAGACTGCCTGGTTCTTCCCTCCTCCAGGGCTGTGTACTCCTCGGTGGGCGGAGCCAACCGCCTGGCCCACCCCCTGGTGTGAACATCAGCCCCTGAAGGAAGGCAACAAGGATTTTAGTAGCTTTGGTGTTCCTAACTGGGATGTAGGGTGTGGTGGTGTGATGACCTGTGACCACTGGCTTGCCCAGGGCGTCACACAGCCACTCAAATGTAAAGGGGATATTTACAGGGGAGTTGATATATAGTTTGTGACGCCACCCCTCGACCATAATTTGGGGAGTACCTCTGCTCCCGTTGGGAGTACCCGGGGTGATGAAGTGGGGCAGCAAGGTGTTGAAACCCTCCATGGGTAGGGAAAATGGCCCGGGACTCGGTGAAGGGGTGCCATGGGGTGCAAGGCTCACTCTTGTACTCACTCAGTTCATAAGCAGATGCTGACAACCCAGTAAACCAAGTCTCTGGGTACTGCTGCCGCTGAGGGGAGCTCGTCCGGGTCCCGTCCCCAATAGTGCTGCCTGGTGATCCGTGACCTGCCTCCTGGCACTATGTTTGACTTCAACTTGGTGGCCCAGTAGTATGGAACTAGCCGAGCCCCACTCCCCACTATGGCTAAGTATGGGAGTTTGCTCTCGAGGCTCACGCTTGGGATTTTCTTGAGTGTTTTGGATTGGAAAGTCCTATCCCCCTCGTTGCACTAATGCCCCGATTCTGGAGCGGGTGGGAACAGATCATAAAGGCTCCGCTCTCCTCAGGTGAATTGTCTGGTTGCCTGAAGCTATTCCCTGACCCAAGGTCCGTGTACCCCGTCGTGCCTTCGACCCGGACCGGTGACAGTGCTAGGCTGCCGGCTGTCCTCCTCAACACAAACCCCTGCGACTTCTCTAGGCCCAGACCACCATCTGCAATCTAGACAGCTGTTCCAGGAGCCACCGCTCCTGACCTCCTCTGAGCTCCTTACAGCTCGAGGGCTACTTCCCAACTCTCTCTCCACTCACAGACTGACTACACCCCTCAACTCCCCTCCCTGACCCCTCAGGTGGGCAACCTTACCTTCCGTTCCATCGCCGGCCTCCTGGGTCTTGTAGTTCGCCGGTGCATCACGACGAGGGAGAAATCCTCGCGGCGAACTACAAGACCTAGGAGGCCGGCGATGGAACGGAAGGTAAGGTGAGCATAATATGTGTACCTTCCGTTCCACGGCCGGCCTCCTGGGTCCTCTAGTTCGCCGCTCCAGGCTGTGTATTGGTAACCATCGGCGACGAGGCAGGAACTTCCGCTGTCAGATGCTACTCAAAGGCAGCGCGCTGACCAATCAGAGGCTCCTGCCTTTGACGTCAGCGCTCTGGGTGCGGACGTTCCTCCCTCGCTGTCATGGTTACCTGATACACAGCCCGTGCTAGCGAACAGCAAGTCCCAGCAGGCCGGCGATGGAACGGAAGGTAAGATGAGCATAATATGTGCGTGTGAGTTTGTGTGAGTTTGTGTGTGTTTGTGCATGTGTGGAATGGCACAACAGGGGACCAGGATGGGACATTCAACAAGTCGTGGAATGAATTGTCTGCATTGCAATGATTTCCTATGGGAAATCTTGCTTTGCTGAACGAGTAACTTGGTTAACAAGCACACTCCCAGAACGGATTGTTCTCGTTAACCAAGGTTCCACTGTATTAAACCCATACGGCCCCTCTTCATAATATCAACTGTAGCACCCCTGTAACTATCAGGAGCTACAGGGAACTGCATCCCAACCAAGATGCAGGACCTACCCCCAGGGACCCAGAAGACCAGTGCCGGTAACAGCTAAACATTCAATCTAATCCCTGTTTTTCTCCATTCACAAAGACTGGTGACAGGCTAGGGTCGGACCCAGCAAATGGCTACCTAGGGGTGGAGCCGATCCAGTCCACTAGATGACAACCAGCGGGGAGGGGTCACACAGTCAGTAAATGGAAGTGAGAGGAGACAGATGTAACTGTACTGACAGGAGAGCGTAACGGTGACCTGAGGGCTCAGGCGTGTTTTTGCCGGTGGAGTCTGGTGGAGTACTCCCGGAACCATAGCACTGACGGGGTACAGAGCCCTAGGACAGGCAAACGCTCCAGGCATACCTGATAAATTCTGCACAGTGAGGGGACCATCCAGGACCTCACTGACCAAAAAGTTAGGGACACAGTAGCAACAGGAGAACCGGGGAACATGACCAGAGGAACCAACCCCAAAGGGTTCAAGCTACCTGTCATACGGACTGAGATTGAGAGAAAACCAGTAGGGGACCCCCAGAACCTCCATGCCACGGGAACCCACCAACCAGAGAGAGGTGCAGGGAAAAGAAGACACCAGGTCACCACACTGGCACTTGAACTAAGGGGGCCAGTGGTGAGGACCAGCCTTCATCGGGTTGCTAATCTCTACTACACCATGAGTAAAGAGACCAGTTGCACTGCAATCCCTTGTGTTGCCTACATTCTTTCCGCGCTCAACAACATCATCCATCCCCTAGGGCCTGGCCCTACTTGCGGAGGGCCCAACATCCAGGCTACCACTAACACGAGTCCCAGTTAGTAACTGTGCAGCGGCGGCTCCACTAACATAGCCGCATCCCGCAAGTGGCATCACGACAAAAACTCTCTTATCAATCCCCTGTAAATAACCCCCTTTTAAAAGCGAACCCAGGGTCATGGAACTGGGCAACAGCCACCCAGTGAACTGTCCCAACGTAACCAGGCCCGGGACCCAGTACCCCATAGCCCTGGGCATCACACATACATAAACACACTATACCTCTCCGAAAATATCCCCCAAACTGTCCCTTTCTATATCTCCTCTAAACTGCATAACGTCCCAACCCACTGCCCTTGGTGAGTTGCATGACCAAGTAAAAGCAAAATTTACTGATTAATGGTGATAGGTGTTATAGTATGTGATCTTATGGGGTTTGTGTGCCTGGGCTGTGTGACGCCCTGGCAAAACCAGGTACTCACACATTAGGCCCCCGCACAACACCATCCCTCACCTAGGTTACATACAGCCAACCTGAAACCCTAGTCACCCCCCCCTTAGGGCAAGACAGGCACACCAGTGGGTGGGACCAGGCGGTTAGGAAACGCCCACCTAAGGGTCTAGACAGCCCAGGGCGGGAAAGCAAGCAGATAAGTTTAGTAGTTCAAGTTGAGAGGAGTGTGGGCTTGAGCTAGGTGTAGCTCCAGCAGAGGAGAAGTTCAAGTTGAACGGTGCCAGGGTCGGAGCTCTGGTACCTTGGCTAGGTGGCAGACGGTGGTCTTCATCAGCAAGAGACGGGAAGACTGCTCGGCAAATCCGAGGAGGACCGGAGCAGGGATGTAGCCCGCCGGTATCAACACCGGAGACCCGACCGGAAACCATGCACAGAGGGGGTACTCGGACCCTGAAGCCAGGACCGGAACCAACGGCCTAGCTAATCAACCGATTGAGGGCAGGATTACAGGTCCTGTCCCAAACAAAGTCCCAAAAGCAGACAACCACCCACAGATAGGGATAGGGCAACCGCCAGGGCCCATAAATCCCACGGGGCAGCGTCAGCGGGCACGGCTCCTCAGGCACACAGAAAGCTGTGAGCGGACTCCCATGTTCCACACCGGAAGGTCCAAACACACAACCACAACCAGTGCAGAGGAAGAGACGGCGATCACCAGCCCGGGTGGGGAACCAGAGTACAACCGGCTGCGGCGGCCGGCCACCAGCACCTTGGTTTACCAAAAGAGTCATGTGATTCATTTACTTGTGAGTAACCAAACATCCCCTGCTACGCCCAGGCGTGCAAGCTCCTGCCACCGCCATACCCTGCACAGAGACACTGGGCCCCAGGGCAACCATCTCTACCCACGGAGGGGTTAACATCCGGCTGCCATTACATCTCCCCCAGGCATCCCACAACAGCAGCGGTGGTGTCCCACTTCACCACACACCGTGGGTGGCGTCACGAACCAAATACGGCCAAGGCCGTACAACTACGTCCCCATTTTCATTCGGCGTGTCCGCGTGACCCCCGGGTCTGAGGATCCCTTGAGCCACGCAGCGGGTCCGCATCTGAGCAGCGCCGGCTGCTGGCACGGGGGCAGCGCAGCTGCTTTTTCTTTATCCTAGGAGATGCTGTCATCAGCAGAAGGGCTCATGTGCAGGTTGTGTACTCACATGCATTTACGCTGCGTATTGCACTGCAGCATAAATGCATGCGTCCCCTGCACAATCTATGAAGATTGTGCATGATATGTGCGCACAATGCTTTTATGAACACAGCGATTTGAGTGTGTAAAATTTTGACCCAAATCCGTGCGTTCCTAAAACCAGCATGTCAATTATTTCTGCGTTCTGGATGCAGCTCCCGCTCTGTCTATGGTGGGGGCAGCATCCAGAGAGCAGGAAATCGGCTTTTTTTAACAAATAAACTGCATTCATTATGCAGTCTTTCTGCAGCGATTTGAAGCGCACATGTGCTGTCAAATCGCTGCAGAATATTCTGCAGTTACATGCGCATGAGCCCTAAGGGTGGTACTAGAAGCCATGGGGCTTTATTAGTTTTCCCAGGCTAAAGGTAAAAATGGAGAATAGGTATCCCAAGAGAGAGCATGACTAGTGTTGAGTAAGTAGTTGACTATTCGTACTCGCTATGCTGTTAGCGAGTACTGTCAGCTACTCGCATATTCGTTTCAAGTAGTCTGCACAATGTAAGTCAATGGGAAATACTCACTAAGTAGTGAGTAACCCGAAAGCCGTCCTATTCGCTACTCGCACTAAAAGTACGGCTTTTGGGTTACTCACTACTTAGCGAGTATTTCCTGACAGTACTAGCTAACAACACTAAGCATGACCCTTTACATTGCCCTTCCTTGGACCACTTTTGGTAGTTACTATTCACTGTATACTACGTATACGCCTCACTAGTCCAGCTGTTTTAAAGATGCTGACTCAGATTTCTAACCATTGCAATCTGGTTCTTATAAAAGTCGCACAGATTCTTCAGCTTCAACCATTTTTCCTGTTTCATCCCACACTCAAAAAAGAGAATTTAGATTGTGAACCCCAATGGGGACAGTGTTCCTGATTAGAGATGAGCGAACCCGAGGTTCAGTGTTCGTACCAGACACAAACATTACAAAAAAAAAAAATAGAGTTTGGGTTCGGAGTTCCGGTGCCCTATGTAGGATGACTACTCACAGGAGCATTGCTGTGCTCAGGTACACTCAGTGCTCAGCCCAATGCAAGCTGCTTGCAGTGTTTGATCGGCTCTCACTGGGGGTAACAACAGCATGATTGGATGTAGCGTGCACCAAACAAAAAAAACCCCACAAAATATAAAAACTCCGCCCACCCTCCCCTGGAAGTGATCTCTTTCTGGCTTGTAGTATGTGGGCGGAGACCCAAACTGCCCAATTAGTGACTTCCTTTGGGGTTTAGGTCAAGTCCCAAGCCAAACTTTATCTAAAATCCGGCTAAACCCGCCGAACTGAACTTCCACAGGTCCGCTCATCTCTACTCCTGATGTATATAAAGCTCTGTGGAGTTAATGTGCTACCGTAGTTAAGTGAATAAAATAAATAAATATTGCTGCTCTTTGTGGAACCACTACTGTCATAACATTCTGTAGGCATTTGCTTCCCTCTGATGGTGAAAAGTGTGATTGCATCTGAAATATGGGACTGAGCTGGTCTACATGGATTTCTTGTGTCATGTAACTCTCAATACCCCAGTTTTGGATAAGCAGTAACAATCTCTGCGTTTGATGGTGATAGATTGTATCCTCAGTGCATATCTATTTTACCAAAGAGAGGGATTTTCCTGATATCGGCTTATCTCCAGTATGGGGATCCAGCATGAGAGCTCTTCATTTTTCATAACATCTGCCATCTGGGGACAGTTCGGAGAGCTCCCCTTTGCATTATATTGTGGGTGATATCTATACTGTATGTATACTATAATGTAACTGTCGTATGATATCTCCTCCTATTTAAAATCCATTGATTCCAGGAATTGTTTTTCATGTTATCACCCCTTTTATAAATCACTAGAAGGTGGCCCGATTCTAACGCATCGGGTATTCTAGAATTTATTGTGTAGTTAATGTATGTTTTTTGTTATATATATCGATGTTGTTGTGTGTAGTTGCCAGTGTTTGTGTAGGGCACTGTAAATGTTCTGGGTGTTGTCTGGGTGTGGGGGTGTGTGAGAGCGGTGTTGTATGTGTGTTGCGTTGTTTGTGGAGCGCTGTGTGTCTGCAGTGTTGTCTGTGTGTGGTGCTGTGTGTGTTGCGCGGTTTGCGTGGGTGTGGAGTGCGTGTGGGTTTTGGGGGAGGTATGTTTTGTGCAGTGTGTGTGTTGTGCGGTATGTGCGTATATTTGTGTATGCCGCGGTGTTTGTCTGTTGGGTGTTGTATGTGTGCGGCGTTGTCTGTGTGTGGGTGTCTGTGTAGGGCGGTGTTTGTGGTTCCCAGTGTGTGTGTGTGGTGTGTTGTGCGGTGCGCGTGTGGCGCTGTGTGTGTGTTTTGGGGGGAGGTGTGCACCCCCATCGTGCTCCATCCCCCATGCTGCGCACCCCCCATCGTGCTCCATCCCCCATGCTGCGCACCCCCATCGTGCTCGATCCCCCATGCTGCACACCCCCCACCGTGCTCCATCCCCCATGCTGCACACCCCCCATCGTGCTCCATCCCCCATGCTGCGCACTCCCATCGTGCTCCATCCCCCATGCTGTGCACTCCCCATCGTGCTCCATCCCCCATGCTGCGCACTCCCCATCGTGCTCCATCCCCCATGCTGCGCACCCCCCCATCGTGCTCCATCCCCCATACTGCGCACCCCCCCATCGTGCTCCATCCCCTATGCTGCGCTCCCCCATCGTGCTCCATCCCCCATGCTGCGCACCCCCATCGTGCTCCATCCCCCATCCTGCGCACTCCCCATCGTTCTCCATCCCCCATGCTGCGCACCCCCCATCGTGCTCCATCCCCTATGCTTCGCACCCCCCATGCTGCGCACCCCCCATCGTGCTCCATCCCCCATGCTGCGCACTCCCCATCATGCTCCATCCCCCATGCTGCGCACTCCCCATCATGCTCCATCCCCCATGCTGCGCACCCCCCATCGTGCTCCATCCCCCATGCTGCGCACCCCCCATCGTGCTCCATCCCCCATGCTGCGCACCCCCCATGCTGCGCACCCCCCATCATGCTCCATCCCCCATGCTGCGCACCCCCCATCGTGCTCCATCCCCCATGCTGCGCACCCTGCATCGTGCTCCATCCCCCATGCTGCGCACCCCCCATCGTGCTCCATCCCCCATGCTGCGCACCCTGCATCGTGCTCCATCCCCCATGCTGCGCACTCCCCATCGTGCTCCACAGTCACACATCAGACAGTATACACGCACACATCTGATCGCATACACTCACACCCCACTTCTCCCTGTGCACTCCGGTGGGCGGTCCCAGCAGCTGTGCTGCACGCCGTGCTCCTCTGCCTTCTGCCGACACTCACAGATCCGATTGCATACACTCACATCAGAACACACGCACACATCCGATCGCATACACGCACACACACACTGACGATATCGCACATACGCGCTCACACACTCACAACATCCAGAGATACCACATGCTTCCGGCCATGAGATCCTCCGGCAGGTCCTGGAAGGTCACTGCACGCACAGTATCGCCGCCGAGAAGTAAGCGATATCACTGGATGTTGTGAGTGTGTGGATGCGATCTGATGTGTGTGTGAGAGTGAGTGTGATCTGATGTGTGTGTGAGAGTGAGTGTGATCTGATGTGGGTGTGTCTGTTCTTGTGTGTGTGTGTGTGTGTGTGTGTGTTCCGCCGCTGCAGGACCTTGATGCGCTCACCTGCTCCCGGTCGGCGTCTGGTGAGTATGACTGCGGGGTCTTCTTTCTTCTGTCTTCTCTCTTCTGGGTGTGCCCGCTGCCTATAATGAAGTGTCTTGCAGTGTCTTTAACTCTTTCACCACTGCATGACACTTCATTATTGACCGCAGCGTATGCGTATGTACCGGGAGCCGGTGTTCGCTGGTAACCATGATACACATCAGGTAACTAAGGGAAGCGCTTCCTATAGTTACGCGATGTGTATCATGGTTACCAGCGTACACCGGCTCCGTCACAATCCCAGCATCGCAAGGTTATGTCCGCGGGGGGCGGGGCCGAGTGTGCCAACATGTGGCGGGGGCGAGCGGGCGAGGCGTCAGCGTATGCCGACTCTCTGCACATGTGTACCGGGAGCCGGTGTACGCTGGAACGGGCGATGCGTGTGGAGGGCCGGGGCGAGCGGCTAATCCATGCGGGGGACAGGGCCAGGCCGAGGCGAGCTGCCAATCCGTGGGGTGGGCGGGGCCAGGCCGAGCCCAGCGGCCAATCCGACAGTTGTCACGCTAACGACACTGTCACGGTGACACACTTTTGGAGCAAGACAGACAGACAGAATAAGGCAATTATTGATATAGATTAGAGGACGTGTGTCCTGATGGGTAGTTATGCACATAATCTCCTCTCGACCATAATCAGGACATCATCTACTCAACTCTTTAGTGCAGTCTGAATGACAAACATTTTCAATCCGGTGAAGATGTGGCCATTCTTCATTTTCTCTTGCATTCTTTTTCTCCTTCTCATATTCAAAGATCCATGACTATTTTTTATTTTTCTGTCAACATAGCCATAATTATGCAAAAATCTATATAGTACCAGGCGGGATGTATTTTAGTTTTACCAAATAAATTAGTGAAAAAGAGGAGAAAAAAAATCCTAATAAGGTTAGAAATTTAAGAAAAAAAAAATTAAAAAGAGCAATTCTGTGGTAGTTTGTTGGGGTTTTATTTTTAAGTTGTTAATTTTTCTGATAATTTTGACAGAATAATTTATATAATATATAATTATAATGCAATATACATTATATATACAATATAATTATAATATTATATATAATAATATATTATAATTATGTTATATATATATTTTATTATATATATAATATATATTATATATATATTATAATTATATTATATATAATATTATATAATATTATAATACAATATAATTATAATACAATATAATACATAATATTTTTTTGGTTGTTTTACTATGTATAAAAAAAAGCTTGCAAAAAAAGTTCTTTTTCAGTCACAATATACTGTTTTTGGTTTTTTAGGCAATGGCGTTGTATCAGGGATTGTCATTTGCAGACAAGCTATAGTTTTTATTGACATCAATTTGAGACTTATTTGACTTTCTGTTCCCTTTTTGTTCTATTTTGGGGAGAGGTGAAGTAAAAATAAAAAACTGAAAAACTGAAATGTTGATATTTATTTATTTTTCGGCTCTCCATATATAGTATGTGATAAGTTTTTGGTAATTGTATTAGTCCAGACATGTACACTCACAATGGTGCCAAACATGTCAGTATTTACATTTTTTTAGATTGATATATTTTGAAAGAGGAAGGGGTCAATTAAGCCCTTATGTTTTTTCTATATTTTTGAAAAACATTAAATAGGAAACTACCATCCTTTCCTGTTCCTTTGTTTTGAAGCAGGAGAACAATGAAAATTGTGGCATTAATAATACCTCTTAGACCAGTGTTATGTACCACCCCAGCAGCGGTCAAACTGCTCGGATACGGGTGTCGCTACTCGTGGCTCGAGGGTGTCCGGACCCGGGGGCTTAGGGTCACTCTAAAACGTGATGGGGGGTTATTTACAGGGGAATTAGATAGTTCGTGACGCCACCTGTGGTGTGTGGTAATAGGGAGTACCACCGCTGCCGCTGGGAGTACCCGGGGTGATGGAGTGGGGCAGCCAGATGACGTTACCCTCCATGGGTAGGGGAAGGCCCCGGGACTCTGGATAGTGGGATGGATTGCAGTGGGAGCGCAGGCTGGCTGGTAGTGGGGGCTGATCAGGTACTCACTCAAAAGGAAAGCAGATGCTGACAACGTAGTAAACCAAGTCTCTAGGTGCTGATGCCCTCTTGGGGGAGCTCGTCCGGATTCCGTCCCCTGCAGTACTGCCTGATGGTCCGAGCCTGCCTCTGTGCACAGAATTGTAGAAGTGTCCAAGTGGCCCGTAAGCTTGAAGCTGTCCGAGCCCCGCTCCCTACTATGGGTAGTAGAGGAGCTTGCTCTCAGGAGCTCACGCTTAAGATTTCAGTGGGCTGCTTTGTTTGGAAAGCCCTATCCCCCCCGTTGTGCTAGTGCCCCTTATCTCTGAGCTTCGTGGGGACAGTCCAGAAAGGCCCTATCCTCCGCAGGTTAATTGCTGGGTTGCTTGAAGCCTCTCCCCGACCGAGGATCCAGGACCTCGACGTGCTTTTGGCCTCCTAGACTAAGCCCGGCGCCCAGTCCCAATATCCTGCGACCGGGTCTCCGACTCCTCCGCTTCCAGACCACCATCTGCAACCCAATCTACTTGTCGCCTGGGAGCTCCAACTCCCAGCTTCCTCCGAGCTCCGCACTGCTCGAGGGCTACCACAGAACTGACTTGTCACCTCCCACCTCCCTGTCTGACCCCTAGGTGGGTGGCCCTATTCCAGCTTAGCAGCCAACTGGTGTGCCCGACAGGGTGTGGTGTGAGGTGTGATTGGGATTTTGGATGCTGATGGAGGCAGTACTGCAAGTTGGGAACCCAGAACCAAGAGGGGTTGAGTCCCGCACTAAGAGATAAAGAGTGTGAAGTACCCTCTGACGACCTGACTAGTCCAGGGGCGTTACAGATATACTATAGGACACTGTTTCTCATGCCGATTTGTTATGAGTAGTGATGGGTGATCTCCCCGATGATCGGGATCGGGGAGACTCGCCTGATCACTTCGTAAAGATTGAGATCGGGATCAAGATAATACGATCTTGCGTCCAATCACTGATCTTGGACTTTACAGTTATGGGATGAGGCGGGGGGACTGTAAAATAAAGAATACAGTTAAAGGGAACCTGTCACCAGATTTTTTCCTATTAAATTAAAAGAATCACCTTCTGCAGCTCCTGGGCTGCATTCTATGAAGGTGCACCTTGGCACTTTCTCCCCTTCCAGACCCCAAAAATAACTTTATAAAACTTGCCCGTTAGGTATGCTAATTACCTTGGTTGGCCAGATGGGCAGACTCATTTTCTGCTCCTTTATCCCCCTCCTGCACAGCGCCGACCTCACCAGCGCCATGCTCGTACCCACCCATAATCTCGCGCCTGCGCATTTAGCTCACCGGCGAGAGCTAGCGCAGCTATGTTTTCTGCTCTGGCCGCGATATGGCAGAGCTAACTGTGCCTGCGCAAGCAGACCTAACTGCACAGGCGCAAGATTTGAAAATGCGATGAGGAGGATGACGGAGGGCGTCATACCGTCAATCAAGGAAGGAGGACGGCGATCAGCGGCAGGAGGGGGAAAGGAGCAGATAATCAGTCCGCCCATCTGGCCAACCAAGGTAATTAGCATACTTAAGGGTCAAGTTTTATAAAGTTATTTTTGGGGTCTGGATGATGAGTCAGGGCCAAGGTGCACCTTCATAGAATGCAGCCCAGGAGCTGCAGAAGGTGATTCTTTTAGTTTAATAGGTAAAAATCTGGTGACAGGTTCACTTTAATAATAAACATTGTCATTATACTTACAGGTCCCGCGACACGTCCTGCAGACTCTGTCTCCTGCCGCTTCTGCCTCCGAGTACGATCATCGCTGTGCCACCCGGTAACTAAAGGACCTTCCGCGACGTCATAGCATGTGACCAGTCATGTGTGAATGTTGTATTATCTCAATGGCTACAGACTGGTCACATGACGATGATATCATGCAAAGTCCTATAGTGTAAGCATGCTCGCCGTTACTCGGTGCTCAACTGAGCATCTCAGTACTCTCAGTATACTCGGCAAGCGCCATGTACCAGCGAGATGCTTGGGCACATGCTCGGCTCCCCCTACATGCATGTTGTCACACTTTACAGAGTCAGCCCACATGCAGGGATTGGCTTCCACACACTGTAATGTCACAGCCAGTGAATAGCCGGGCCAGGAATCAGGTGACCAGAGATCACCATTGCTATAGTAACCCACTCGTTAGGTTACTTTGGCAACGGTGGCAGCGGTGACGACACCGCTTACCAACCCGCAGCCTTTGCTCATTCATTGAGTGATTAGACTGCACGGGGACCAGAAGTGTTCTTCCTCCCCTCGTGCATTCTGATATAGTAGAGCTAGATCGGTGACAGAAGACAGAAGACCAGGATTGTGGAGGGGTTAGAGGGAGTAATAAAGATGGAGTCCCTAAGTGTGTCTTTGCATTTTTTTTCTAATCAAGTATTTTTTTCTCTGTGTGGTGTATTTTTTTTAACCCTTTATTGGAGATTCTTAATGGCCAGGTAAAACTTGGCCTGACATTAAGAATCTCGGGCTTAATACCAGCTGGTAAAACAAAGTTGGTATTAACCCCTTATTACCCAGCGTGCCACCCGGCACCAAGACCGCTGGAAGAGTTGGATACAGCGCCAGAAGATTTTTTTTATGAAAGCGCCATTTTCTGGGGTGGCTGCAGACTGCAATTTGCAGCGGGGAGGCCCAGAAAGCTTGGGCCACCCTTGGTTGCGGTTTCCAATCCCCAGCTGCCTAGTTGTACCTGGCTGGACACAAAAATTGGCCGAAGTCCACGTCGCTTTTTTCTTTTTTTAATTATTTCATGAAATAATTAAAAAAGGGCTTCCCTATATTTTGGGTTCCCAAACCGAGTACAAATAGGCAGCTGGGTGTTGGGGTCAGCCCGTACTTGCCTGTTGTACCTGGCTAGCATATAAAAATATGGCAAAGCCCACGACATTTTGTTTTAGCTTTTTGGCGAAAAAAAAGGGCTTCCCTGGATTTTCCATCGCCAGTGAAGGTAACACCAAGCAGTGGGGGTTAGCAGCCAGTAGCTGCTTTGATTACCCTTAGCTAGCAATAGATATTGCAGAGGGAGCCCACGCATTTTTTTAATTATTTTGTTTAAATAACTAAAAAGAATAAAAAATGGGCTTCTCTGTATGTTGATTGCCAGCCAAGGTAAAGCTAGGCACATGGGGGAGGCAGCCCCTAGTCGTCTGCTTTATGTGCGCTGAGAATCAAAAATACAGCGGAGCGCTACGTATGCATATTGTGCATATATATATATATATATAAATATATATATATATATATATATATATATATATATATATATATATATATATATATATATAATATATAAAATTTATACACAGCTCTGGAAAAAATTAAGAGACCACTGCAAAATTTGCAGTTTTTCTGATTGTTCGCTTTATATTTTTGAGTAAAATGTAAATTGTTCTTTTATTCTATAAACTACTGACAACATGTGTCCGAATTTCCAAGCAATACATTTTGTATTTATTTTCTGAAAATACTAGTTTATAGAATAAAAGAGCAAATTAAATGTTACTCAAAAATCTACCTATAAAGAGATAAATCAGAAAAACTGAAAAATTTGCAGTCGTCTCTTAAATTCGGCTAGAGCTGTATGTGTGTGTGTATATATATATATATACTGTATACTGTATACATATAAATATATATGGAGATATATATATATATATATATATATATATATACACACATACATACATACACGCACGTACACACAATATATAGTTGTATAAAAATAAATAATTTTAAAACATGACATAGCGCTCAACGGTATTTTTGATTCTCAGCACAGATAAAGCGGACGGCTACAGGCTGTCACCCTCACCCCCATCTGCCTGGCTTTACCTTGGCTGGCAATCAAAATACAGGGAAGCCCATTATTTTTTTTTTTACTTAAAAAAATAATAAAAAAAATGCGTGGGCTCCTGCCATATTTGATCGCCAGTCAGGTAAAGCCAGACAGTTGGGGGCTGGGATTCTCGGTAGCCCGCAGCCGCCCTTGGAAATGGAGCATTGCTTCTTAGCACCATTTCAAGGCGCTTTTCCCGGCTTGTCCAGCGGCCCTTGTGCCGGGTGGCACGCTGGGTAATAAAGGGGTTAATACTAGCTTTGTATTCTCAGATGATACTGAGCCCAAAATTCATGGTGTCACACCAAATTAGACATGGCCACCATGAATTTTGTAGTAAACAGTAAAAGAAAAACACAACACAGAGAATTTTTTTTTTATGAGAAAGAAAACAAAAAAAAACATTTAGAGACTCCTTTATTATAAAAAATCTGTAGTCCACAGGTACAGCAATGTCACCTCTGCTTCATCACTCTGTACAGACAGTCTATAAAGTGTGAGACGCAGAGAGAGCAATGAGCAATGTCAACTCTGCTACATCACTCTGTACAGCAGCGGCTGTACTTATGTGTGACTCATGCAGTCTCGCATGGGCATGTCCCCAAACGAACTGACACTCTCTGGACACGAGTGCCGATTACTCCTGTCAGGAGAGTGTGCGGCCGTACCAGGTGATGCTGATGCAACACTAGCACAGTGACAGTCAAAGTTCAGTTACCAGGACCTTTGAGACGTCATAGTCATGTGACCAGTCTGTAGCCAATGAGGTAATACAGCATTCACACGTGACTGGTCACATGGCTATGACGTCATTGGAGGTCCTTTAGTAATCAGTGCTGGTTACCGGGCAGCACAGTATTGATCGGACGGACACGGAAGTACCGGTGTTGAGGAGAGCCATAAGATGAAATACTTAATTAACCTCTGGACATAGAGCACTGTGAGAAGTGTGTATAATGAAATTAATTCTCTATACATAAGCCAGTCAGTCTTCAGAGGAACTCAAGATGGCCCCCGATGACATCACAGACCCTACCATCAGCATGGATCCACCAGATGACGTCCCTCCCATCACCATCACCATGGATTCATCCACTGAAGTCAGACCTGCCCATCAACAGCAACACAGATCTCCCCATTGGCTAGCCCATAAACTGTCCCACTAAATGGGGACATCTGAACTTGTGTACGCCCCTAGCCTATATCAAGAGGACGCATGCTCTGTACTCTCTCTGTTCTGTGCCATCTTTACTGTAGTCAAGAAGAGATTTCACATCCGACTGTGTCTGGTGTGATTTCTTTACGCATGCACACCAATTAGGCCAGGCAGTAGGCAACTAGTGATCTCTGATTAAAGGCTGCTTTACACGCTACGACATCGCTCAAGTGATCTCGTTGGGGTCACGGAATTTGTGACGCACATCTGGCCGCTTTAGTGATGTCATTGCGTGTGACACCTATGAGCTATTTTGAATCGTCACAAAAACGTTCAAAATCGCTAATCGGTGACATGCCCCCCTATTCTCGATTATCGTTGCTGCTGCATGTACAATGTAGTTCGTCGTTCCTGCGGCAGCACACATCGCTATGTGTGACACCGCAGGAACGAGGAACCTCACCTTACCTGCGGCCGTCAGCAATGCGGAAGGAAGGAGGTGGGCGGGATGTTACGTCCCGCTCATCTCCGCCCATCCTCTTCTATTGGGTGCCCGCTTAGTGACGTCGCTGTGATGCCGAACGAACCGCCCCCTTAGAAAGGAGGTGGTTCGCTGGTCACAGCGACGTCGCTAGGCAGGTAAGTAGTGTGACGGGTCTGAGCGATGTTGTGCGCCACGGGCAGCGATTTGCCTGTGTCGCACAACCGATGGAGGCGGGTACGCATGCTAGTGATATCGGTAACGATATCGCAGCGTGTAAAGCGGCCTTTAGAGTTCACCCTAACTCCGGGAGTCAGTGTCTGCTGGACCTGTAAGTATGATCACAATGTTTTTTAACAATGTCCTTTTTTTTTTCTCAGTCCCTGGACCCGATCCAGACCTGATCTGTAACACGACTTTCTGAGGAAAGCTTGTGATCGGGCTCGTGTACACGATCTTTACAGTTCAGGATCGCCCATCCCTAGTTATGAGGAAAAAAATTGCAGCATACGGCAAGTGGCAGCGCAGATCACATGGTGCCCATCCATTCAAGTCTATGGATGCATGGAAATCATCAGACTGCATTCGCAAGTCCAATTTCCACAGCCTCACAGAATGGAGAATATGGAAAAATTTTGAGGAACATACATGTGAGTGGGAGACAGGGAGGGCTTGGGAGGACTGAAGTATATTGGAATATATGGTGAAATTAGTTTAGAGTTATACGGAGGAGACAGATTATGCATGGCTTTGTAGGTCAATGTCAGTAGTTATAATTGGATATGTTGGGGTATTGCGAATCAATGAATGGATTTGCAGAGGGCAAAAGTAGAGAAGTAACGAGGAGAGAAGTATATCAGTTGGGCACCATAGTTAAGGATGGACTGGAGAAGTGTGAGAGTGTTAGCAGGGAGGCCACAGAGGAGGATATTGCTGTAGTTAAAGGGGGAGATGATGAGGGCATGGTCTAACAATTCAGCAGATTGAGAGTTGAGAAAAGGATGTATTCTAGAACTATTTTTGAGTTGGAGATGGCAGGAGGTGATAAGAGCTTGGATGTGTGATTTGAAGGACAGGGTAGTGTTGAGGGTTATTCCGAGGCAGTGGACTTCTGGTACAGGGGGAAGCGTGATCTGTTTTAGGCCGGCGTCACATTTGGAATTGAAAAATCGGTCCGATTCTCATGCTGAAGAGTAGGACGATTTTTTTCTCACTTTTCATCAGTGTGCTGTCAGTATGCAATCCGTTTTTTTCCTCAGCAGCTGTTACTCAATTACAGTCATGTACAGGAGCATTTACAGTGTTCTCTGCTATATGATAGAATTGTATTTAGAAAAATGGATGTTACTAGGATGGTCCGTGTGCCTTCTCTCGCACACATAGACTTGCATTGGAGAGTCTCGCATGAGAAACTCTAAAAATCGCAGCATGTTGCGATTTTTTTCCTCGGTCCAACTTGAGCTGAGAAAAAAAATAGCAGATTGGCGCTGCCTCATTGATTAACATTGGTCCGAGTGCAATGCAAGATTTTCTCACATTGCACTTGTGCAAGTCAATCGCAAGTATGACGTCAGCCTTATTCTGATATACAGACCAGGTAGGGGAGTTAAGTGGGATGGAGGAACGATGATGAGCTCAGATTTATCCACTTTGACCTTTAGGAAGCATTATGAAAAGGAAGATATGGTAGTCTGAGTGACATCTGAGCCAGAGCGGTAGATGTGTGATCAACATATAGGTGATACTGGAAGTCATGGGTCTTTCTTTATGAGTTGTCCCAGGCCAAAGATATACATTAGATTGTGAAGTGTAAGGGTCCCAAAAGGGAGGGTGGGATGAGAAGGTAGTATGGGAATAGGAGACACTGAATGTGTGATTAAAAACTTATGTGGAGATCCAGGAGAGGACTTTGACATCAAGGGAATAGAGGATCTGAAGTAGGAGTGAGTTGACGACTGTGTCGAAGGCAGAGGGCAGCCCTAAAAGGAGGAGTATAGAGAATTTTCTTCACTTTGGAAGGTGAGGATGTTCTGTCATTGGTAGATTAAAAGAAAAGTTCTTTGTAAAATTCATCTTAATAAATAGTCTTAAGGCCCAGTTAAACATAACGACTTATCAGTGATCCTGACAACGATATGACCTGATAAGGATCACTGGTAAGCCGCTGGGAGGTCGCTGGTGAGATGTCACACAGTCAGACCTTACCAACGATGCAGTAACAATCAGCGACCTGTATAACGATCTCGGAGGTCATTGGGACCCTGTTAAGAGGTCGTTGGTAGGCGTCAAACACAGCGATGCGTCCTGCTCTGCAGGACATCGCCTTTGAAAAAAATGGTCCAGACCATTCGACAACGACTAGCGATCTCACAGCGGGGGCCTGATCGCTGGTAGGTGTCACACATAACGAGATCGCTGGCGAGATCGTTTCTGCGTCACAGAAACTGTGTTGTTGGTAAGGTCTGACTGTGTGACATCTCACCAGCGACCTCCCAGTGACTAAAGGTACCGTCACACTAAGCGACGCTCCAGCGATCCCACCAGCAACCTGACCTGGCAGGGCTCGCTGGAGTGTCGCTACACGGGTTGCTGGTGAGCTGTCACATAGGCAGATCTCACCAGCAACCAGTTACCAGCCCCCAACCAGCAGCGACGCGTGGAAGTGATACTGCGCTTGGTAACTAAGGTAAATATCGGGTAACCAACCCGATATTTACCTTGGTTAGCAGCGCACACCACTTAGCGCTGGCTCCCTGCACTCCTAGTCAGAGTACACATCGGGTTAATTACCCGATGTGTAGTCTGGCTACGTGTGCAGAGAGCAGGGAGCTCGTGAGAGCGGCGGACGCTGCTAACGAAGGTAAATATCGGGTAACCAAGGAAAGGGCTTCTTGGTTACCCGATGTTTACATTGGTTACCAGCCTCCGCAGAAGCCGGCTCCCTGCTCACTGAACATTCAGTTGTTGCTCTCTCACTGTCACACACAGCGATGTGTGCTTCACAGCGGGAGAGCAACAACTAAAAAATGGTCCAGAACATTCAGCAACAACCAGCGACCTCACAGCAGGGGCCAGGTTGTTGCTGGATGTCACACACAGCAACATCACTAGCAACATCGCTGCTACGTCACAAAAGTCGTGCCTCAGCAGCGATGTTGCTAGCGATGTTGCTTAGTGTGATGGTACCTTTACCAGCGATCCTTATTAGGTTGTATCGTTGTCGGGATCGCTGGTAAGTCGTGTGTGACTGGGCCTTAAGTTATTGCCTATCCACAAGATCACAATGTACAATATAGAACAATGACCTTACAAATGCTGCTGAAAGCCTTTTATCTTTATTTCAGATGACCTTGGGATGTCCTGATCTTAAGCATAACATAACAGCAGCCTGGGAAATTATTTTAAGGCCAAAGATAAGTATGTTTTTTTGGAAACTGGTTTTCCACTGCAAGCCTCCCTATAGATAACATATTCATGCCTTGTAGCCCATAAATCATTCCTCCGCAGGAAGTGAGTAATCGTGCTGATTTACTATTATCATGTAAATGTCTTGTACGCTGATAAACGGATATCTATATCTAACACCTTTTGCTTTTTTAGTCTCCTCGTCATAAATGTTCACATCACGATGCATGTTCGCACATCTAATGCCCTGCTGATTGATTACTATGCATAAAACACATACCATGTTACGTCTTATAATGGGACCAGGACAAATGCTTTGTGTGGAAAATCAATAGCACAAAATGTGCCAATGATGAGTGACCCCAGAGAGAAGAAAATGGAGGCTTGGTTTCCAGCACAGGAAATTCTGGTTTATAGTACAAAAAAAATTGTTTAAAAGAACAGAGAGTCCTCAGTGGTTGATACCTTTTAATGGCTAACTGAAAAGATGGTAATAATTGCAAGCTTTCGAGACTACTCAGGTCTCTTCATCAGGCATGGTATATAGTACAGGCAGTAAAATAGGAAGCAAACGTCCGGCAGATAGCCACGGTCATTGCGGTCAGATTGCTTAACACTGTCACGTATACAGGGTATAATCACCTCACACCTACCTGTATATATGCATTTTATCACATGAGATGGAGGAGAACCTAAACCTCATCATCATCAATTCTATAATTTCTGTTTATCCGACAAATCCATTCATATCTTGGCGAGTCATATACAGGACAAAAAGCATGAGTTTTATGTGCAGAAAATTCAAGCATCCTACGTCTTAGGCTGCGACCGCACTTTGTGTTTCCACCTGCGTTTTAGGTGCTTTTTAGGTGCGTTTTGAGAAGCACCTTTTTCATGCCAAAAGGCATGCGTTTTGATTTCACAGCAAAGTCTATGGAAAATTTCTAGTCCGCACTTTGCGTTTCTAAACGCTGCGTTTAATTTGCATATTTTGTGGCAAAAACCATGTGTTCAAAGAAGCAGCATGTCAATTGTTTTTGCCATTTTGGGTGCGTTTTACTAACATTGAAGTCAATAAGAAATGACAAAAAAGAAGTTTCCTACAAATTCCTGCGTTTTACCTGCTTTTTATGTGCAGAAAACATGCGTTTTGAACTTACAAAACGCATACTTTTTACACATTAAATTAATGATTTCATATGTCCCTTTACACACACACATAATCCAACAATTGAAATAAAGAAAATGTTAAATTTAGTGCTATTTTTCTAATAAAAACTATATTCCCGCTAGAATTCCATTATATATTTCTATTTTCTTTTTAATTTATGCACTTATGTATTTAATCCTTTTTTTTTTAACTTTTTTCAATATATTTGAATGTTTAATCTTTATTTAGCAGTGTCTTGATTTACAAAACACATTTGTCAAAACGCAGGTGGAAAAGTAGGTAAAAATCGCTGAAAACGCATCTAAAACGCGGTAAATGCACATGCGTTTTCAGCGCTAAAATTCTGAAAAAGGCAACTTTGGTCAAATCAATTAAGCACAAAACGTGCGTTTAGAACTGCAAGTAGGTGAACGCAAAGTGCGGTCGCAGCCTTAGGGTAAGAACGCACTTTGCAGTTCAATTCTGCAGCGAAAAAGTCACTGCGTGTGCATCTCAGAACGCAGCTGAAAAAGCTGCGTTCTGAGACGCATTCTGCAGAACGCAAAGTGCGGACATTCCTGGTGAGAATTCATGCGTTCTGGATGCTTTCCCTGCCATAGACAGAGTGGGAAAAGCATCCAGAACGCACATTTTTCACAGAACGCACCCACTCGGCTCTGCAGCATCCCCATAGACTTGCAGCAGAGCTGAGTGGGACCACACTGTCACTGTCATGGCTGGCTGTGGGACAGTGTTGCGCGATCAGAATGAACTCGGATGAACTTCACCCGACTTCATTGTGATCGCGCGGCTCTGTGCGTGTGCCGCGGCTTGATTTGTGGTCACACGTGAAGGACTCACCTGCGATCGCAAATACCCTGAGTGACTGCAGTGAGCCGCGCGATCAGCTGTGCTTTCACTCAGGTTACTCGTGGCCACAGCTGCAGTCCTCCACCGGAGAGCGGTGGCCGTGAGTAACCTCAGTGACAGCACAGCTGATCGCCCGACTCACTTCAGTTGCTGCATGGAGCTCACAGGAGCGGTGGTGTTCTACTGCCGCTCCTGTCAGCTTCCGATGTAGCAGAGCTGGAAGCGTCGGGGGACCTTGCGTGGATTACGTCGGACTTGGAGGTGTTTTTGAGGGGTTAATAAAGTGGTGAAAGATGGTGTTTTTTTGTCTTTCATTACAAATAAATGATTTTTTGGATGTGTGTGTTTATTTACTTTAACTTACAGGTTCATCATGGAAGGTATCTCGGGGAGACGACTGTCATGATTAACCTAGGACTTAATGGCAGCTATGGGCTGCTGCCATTAACTCCTTATTACCCCGTTTGCCACCGCATCAGGGCAATTCGGGATGAGCCGGTAAAGTCCCGGGACTGTCGCATCTAATGCATGTGGCAATTCCGGGCGGCTGCTGGCTGATATTGTTAGGCTGGGGAGCTCCCCATAACATTGAGCTTCCCATCCTGAGAATACCAGCCTTCAGCCGTGTGGCTTTACCCTGGCTGGTATCCAAATGGGGGGGGGAACCGCACGTCGTTTTTTTCATTTATTTATTTATTTTTTTTACTGCTCGATATAGACATGCCCACCGGCGGCTGTGTTTGGTTGCAGTGAGACAGCTGTCACTCAGCGTGGGGGCATGTCTGACTGCAACCAATCATAGGCGCCGGTGGGCGGGGAAAGCAGGGAATACGAGATGGATTAATGAGCAGCCGGCATTTTCAAAAGAGAAGAAGCCGCCAGAGTGAGAACGCTGTGCAGCGCAGTGCCGGTGATCGTGGATCGGTGAGTATGAGAGAGGGGGTGGGAGGGAGAGACCGACATGGACAGAGAGAGAGATAGAGACATAGAGAGAGAGAGACCGACCGACTGACAGAGAGAAAGACGAAAGAACTGCCTTTGTTATGTTAAAAAAAACATGTGGATCGCAATAATAATGCAATGCAAGCGCACTGCTTCACATTTTGGCAGCGATTTTCTACAACTCATTGATTTCAATGGGTGTAGAACGCAGCCAAAATGGCAAAAACAACTGACATGCTGCTTCTTTGAACGCATGGTTTTTGCCACAAAATATGCAAATTAAACGCAGCGTTTAGAAACGCAAAGTGCGGTCTGAAAATCACCATTTTCCATTGACTTTGCTGGAAAATCAAAACGCATGCCTTTTGGCATGAAAAAGATGCTCCTCAAAACGGACCTAAAAAGCAGCAGAAACGCAGGTGGAAACGCAAAGTGCGTTCTTAGCCTTAAGCCTCATGCACAGGTACATAGTACAAACCAATAAGATGCACCCAAAGTTTTTTCTTTCGGAGTTAGGATTACATCTCAAATAGCAATGATAGTGAACCTTTCAGAGACCGAGTGCCCAAACGCAACCCAAAACCCAATTATTTATTAAAAAGTACCAAAAGGGCAATTTAACCTGAATAACAGAACTTTAAAAGCATTTGGCATATTTAGAACAATTAATGTGATTTTTGTTGATGCATGTATGCTGATAACTTGTCTAACCTTGGTTCATACTTGGTAAGTTTGAGAGAAACACATGCTGCACTCAGGTCATCTGTTAGGGCTCATGCGCACATAACTGCTGAATAATCTGCAGCGATTTGACAGCACATGTGCGCTTCAAATCGCTGCAGAAACACTGCATAATGGATGCAGTTTTTTGTAAAAAAAAAAAAAAAAGCGGATTTCATGCGCTCTGGCTGCTGCCCCCAACATAGACAGAGTGGGAGCTGCATCCATAGCGCATGGAATAATTCACATGCTGCTTTTATGAACGCACGGATTTGGGTCAAAATTTTAGCACCCAAATCGCTGCGTTCATAAGAGCAACATGCGCACATATCATGCACAATCTTTATAGATTATGCTGGGGACACAGGACGCATGCATTTATGCTGCAGTGCTATACGCAGCGTAAATGCATGAAGTTACTCAACGAGCGCATGAGCCCTTAGGGGTACTTTGCACACTACGATATTGCAGCTGCGATGTCGGTGGGGTCAAATCAAAAGTGACGAACATCCAGGGTCGCTGTCGATATCGTAGTGTGTAAATCCTTTATGATACAATTAACGAGCGCAAAAGCGCTGTAATCGTATCATCGTTGTAGGGTCCGACATTTTCATAATTGCGCGGCAGCGACGGTACGATGTTGTTCCTCGTTCCCCTGCGGCAGTACACATCGCTGTGTGAGAAGCCGCAGGAGCGAGGAACATCAGCGTACCTGCGTCACCGCGGCTCACGCCGGCTATGCGGAAGGAAGGAGGTGGGCGGGATGTTTACGTCCCGCTCATCTCCACCCCTCCGTTTCTATTGGCCGCCTGCCGTGTGATGTTGCTTTGACGCCGCATGACCCGCCCCCTTAGGAAGGAGGCGGGTCGCCGGCCAGAGCAACGTCGCAGGGTAGGTGAGTGCATGTGAAGCTGCCGTAGCAATAATGTTCGCTACGGCAGCGATCACAAGATATCGCTGCTGCGACGGGGGCGGGGACTATCGCACTCGGCATCGCAGCATCGGCTTGTGATGTCGTAGTGTGCAAAGTACCCCTTAGTCTGTTTCTGATGTCAGATTTTATATAATTCGAAGCTGAGTTAGCCCTATCCTGGTACATATGTCCCATCCTTGTATATACATATGTCCCCATCATAGACCCATCCTTTATATACATATGTCTCCATCATAGCACTATCCTTGTATATACGGTACGTCCCCATTATGGCCCCATCTTGGTATAGATGTATACATCATGGCCCCATCCTGGTATACATGGCCCCATCATGGCCCAATCCTGGTATAGATGGCCTCATCCTGGTATAGATGACTCCATCCTCGTGTAGATGTCCTCATCATGTCCCCATCCTGATATATGTCCCCATCCTGGTATCTGTCCCCATCATGACCCCATTCTGTTACAGATGTCACGATCAAAGCCCCATCCTGGTATAGATGTCCCCATTTTAGCCCCATCCTGGTATAGATGTCCCCATTTTAGCCCCATCTTGGTATAGATGTCCCCATTATAGCCCCATCCTGGTATAGCTGTCCCCATCATTACCCCATCCTGATAGATGTTCATCTCATTGCCCCATCCTGGTATAGATGTTACCATCATAGCCCCATCCTGGTTTAGATGTTAAAATCATAGCCCCATCCTGGTATAGATGTCACCATCATAGCCGCATCCTGGTATATGTCACCATCCTGGCTGCATCCTTGTACGTATGATCTCCCATGACACTGCACACAGTAATAAAAACAACAAAAAAACAATTATACTCACCTTTTCTCTGCTCCCCTGGTGTCCTCCTCTGATGCCCTCATGCCGGCAACTAACTTCAACGTGTAAGTGGCACAGCACATGATGTCACTGTCACGAGCGCCCACTTACGCTGTCATCAGATACCGGCATATTCATTGCCAGCTGAGATTATGAGCATGGAGAGCAGTGTATAATCATTTTCTTTACTAACGGCACACGTCACTACCCAGCCACTACAGGAATCCGGGTGCTGGGCGGCTACATGTGCTGCTCTGAAAGAACATGAATATTCACTGCTTCTGAGTAGTGGACAGCTCCTTTAAGGACATCAATTGGTTCTTTATAATATACTGTATTATGAGATAAAATACATGTCACCATGTGCTTGAGGTGTCTGTAGTCTGTAACCGCTACAGACAGTAGAGGGCAATGTTACAGTATACACACACACATAAAAATTATATATATGTATGCAATCATAGCCGAAAATGTTCTAGAAAATTGCAACCCCAAATCCTTTGTTAATCTTCAGATTTCATGACATCTTGCACACAGACAAATCACGCAGTGGCAGAGTCAGTAAAACACTCCGAAAACATGTTTGAACTTCCACCATATTTGACTGTAGGTACTGGGCTCTTTTCTTTGTAGACACATTCCGTTTTCGGTAAACAGTAAAATGATGTGCTTTACCAAAAAGCTCTTACTTGGTCTCATCTGTCCACAAAACACTTTCCCAGAAGGATTTTGGCTTAAATACAATATGCTAAACTACAGTCTAGCTTTTTAATGTCTCTGTGTCAGCAGTGGGGTCCTCCTGGGTCTCCTGCCATAGCGTTTCATGTCATTCAAATGTCACTAATTCACGCTCACACTAATGCACTCTGAGCCTGCAGGACAGCTTGAATTTCTCTGAAACTTCATTGAAGCTGCTTATCCACTATCGTGCTATGCAACCCATCATCAATTTTTCTTTGCCGTGCACGTCTAGGTAGATTAGCTACAGTGCCGTGGGTTATAAATTTCTTGATTATGTTGCCCCCCGTGCTCAAAGGAACATCAAGATCTCTGGAGATGAACTTATAACCTTCAGATTGTTGACATTTTTCAACAATTTTGGTTTTCAAGTTCTCAGTGGGAGCTCTTCTCTTTCTATTCTCCATGCTTAGGCTGCTTTCACACATCAGTTTTTTTTGCATCAGGCACAATCCGGCTCAAAAACCTATGCAATGGATGCGGCGAAAAAAACATATCCATTGCATAAGTTTTTCCATGCGGCCCGTCCGTTTTTTGACAGATGCGGCTTGATACTAAGCATGCGCAGTTCAAAAAACCACATCTGGCGGCCGGATGCGGTTTTTGCTGCAGGACGCCGCATCCGGCGTCCATAGGCTTGCATTGTAAATCGCGCCGCATCGCGCCAGATCCGGTGCAATGCATTTTTTTTTTGCCGCACAAAAAAACGTGCCTGGCAATGTTCCATCCCGCAGCCGCATGGGCTAAATATGCCGCATCCAGCAAAAAATGGACGCAACGCAAGGCCATGCGGCACAATACGGCGCTAATGCAAGTCTATGCAGAAAAAACGCAACCGGCGGCAAAAAATAAATGGTTGAGTCTTTTCTGCAAAGCACCGTATTGTGCTGCTCAGCAAAAAACGGATGTGTGAAAGCAGCCTTAGGGGTACTTTGCACGTTGCGACATCGCAGGTGTGATGTCGGTGGGGTCAAATTGAAAGTGACACACATCCGGCGTCGCTGTCGACATCACAAAATGTGAATCCTTTTACATACGATTAACGAGCTCAAAAGCGTCGTTATCATATGATCGGTGTAGGGTCCGACATTTCTATAATTTTGCAGCAGCGACGGTACGATGTTGTTCATCGTTCCAGCAGGCAGCACACATCGCTGTGTGTGAAGCCGTAGGAGCGAGGAACATCACCTTACCTGCGTCCCGGCTGCAATGCGGAAGGAAGGAGGTGGGCGGGATGTTTACGTCCCGCTCATCTCCGCCCCTCCGCTTCTATTGGCTGCCTGCCGTGTGACGTCGCATGACCCGCCCCCTTAGGAAGGAGGCGGGTCGCCGGCCAGAGCGACGTCGCAGGGCAGGTGAGTGCATGTGAAGCTGCCGTAGCGATAATGTTCGCTACAGCAGCTATCACAAGATATCGCAGCTGCGACGGGGGTGGGGACTATCGCGCTCGACATCGCAGCATCGGCTTGCGATGTCGTAGTGTGCAAAGTACCCCTTAGTGTGGCACATTCAGACACAATGCAAAGATTGAGTAAACATCTCCCTTTTTTAGCTGGTTTAGGTGTGATTTTCATATTGCCCACACTTGTTACTTGCCACAGGTGAGCTAGAATGAGCACCACATGCATGAAACACAGTTATTTACCCACAATATTGGAAAGGTGGCAACAATGTTGTACGGCTTCTATTGTGTGTTTTGTGTGTCCAATTTGCCTTTTTTTGTGTGTTGTTCCACACACAGTAAATAGACATATCAATGACAATTTCAAGGGTGCCAACACTTTCGGCCATGACTGTATATATACATACACACCCACTGTGTAAACTTTGTGCTGTACACTAAGTGGCTATGTTCCTCTCCCTTCTGTTTTTTTTCAGTGCTATGTCCAACTTAAAATTGTAATAAACAAATGCTTCAAAGACAAAGTTTTATGCCTTTCCTAAAACTGACTATTTTCCATTACTCGGACACCGTGTTCCTGACTAGTTTGTGACTTGCGCCATCTAGTGGAACGTATTTCATCTTCTTGCTCAGGATTATTTACAGTATTGCAATTTGAAACTTTGGTTTGATTCATTGATGAAAAAATGAAAGTAAAAGCGAAAAGGAAAGATCGGTTGTGTCTGCCACAGCGGCTCATTCCATTTCATCTCAGCAATGTCACCTAAGCAGCTAGCAACCGCTTTATCTACATTCCTATCAGGCAAATTTTCATTCTTGCGGTTTTGTTTTTCCTTCCCTCATTTCGCAAAGATTATAACTTTTTTTTTATTTTTACATCTACTTAGCAGTATGAAGGTTTATGCTTTTTTCAGAACGAGGGGTGGAAAAGTCAAGAGGGAACAACAGAAGGTAGGAAAAAAAGCTGAAGATGAAAATAAAGAAAAAGAGAAGACAGTGGAAACCGGGATGAGCGCCCTGGAGATGTGGCGTGAACAAATGCAACTCAGTATGGTGCAGCGGGAAGATCCACTCACCTGTCCCGAAGGTCCCAAGGCTTGATCCATCCATGGCCCGTGTCTGGAGGAGATGATGTTTGGCTCAGTCTTTGCTGCATGCCCGTGCCATTGGGTGAGGCGGTCAAGAGAAAAAGGGCAGGGACAATCAGCACCAGAATATTAATACCGATAGTGTTAGAAGAAGTAAAGGTCCAGCCATCCAGATGAGAGAGGATACGGACTGACTCCACGCAGAACTGTGTCTTTTGCCTCAGTTCCACTTGCGTTTTGCACAGACAAGTGCAATCCGATAAAACATCAGATTGCTCTCACTTTAGTGCAAACCTATCCCATCCACTGTGCTTGTACTGTACAACACAGAGTTTTGGACGCAGTGAAAACATGTTACGTCCAAAACACTGCAAAACACTGATCGTGGGCACGCACCCTAAAAAGAAAAAAAATGATGAAAACCAGACACGTAGTTCTTTTCTTCTTTATATTTTCTCACTGATATTGGTAAATAGTTTTAAAAATGACAGAAAATTTCCGCATCATGAATTTATATATATATATATATATTTGAATATCCAAAGGAGAAAAAATTGTAAAGCTCTGATTACTGTGTGTGACAAAAAACAAGTGCCAGGAACCTGTATATAGGGAACACATACATGTTATATATATATATATCCCATCGCCCAACGACTCCAGTTCACAACATTAACCATGACATACAAAGCCATCCACAACCTGTCTCCTCCTTACATCTGTGACCTAGTCTCCCTGTACTTACCTGCACGCAACCTCAGATCCTCAAAAGATCTCCTTCTCTGCTCCTCTCTTATCTCCTCTTCCCACAATCGCGTACAAGATTTCTCCCGTGCATCCCCCATACTCTGGAATGCTCTACCTCAGCATATCAGACTCTCCCCTACCATGGAAAGCTTCAAGAGGAACCTCAAGACCCATCTCTTCCAACAAGCCTACAACCTCCAATAACCCTCAGTCCAGTAGACCACTGCACAACCAGCTCTGTCCTCACCTATTGTACCCTCACCCATTCCCTGTAGACTGTGAGCCCTCGCAGGCAGGGTCCTTTCTCCTCCTATACCAGTCTGTTTTGTACTGTTAATGATTGTTGTACGTATACCCTCTTTCACTTGTAAAGCGCCATGGAATAAATGGCGCTATAATAATAAATAATAATATATATATTATGTGTGTGTGTGTGTATATGTGTGTATATGTGTGTGTGTGTATATATGTGTGTGTATATGTGTGTGTGTGTGTGTGTGTGTGTGTGTGTATATGT